>NC_057794.1:252676772-253385684 GCF_018294505.1 Triticum aestivum
ACAAGGTTGCTTCTTCGTGGACCCTTCGTGGGTGGAGCCCTCCATGGACTCGCGCAACAGTTACCCTTCGTGGGTGGAAGTCTCCATCAACGTGGATGTACGATAGCACCACCTATCGGAACCACGGATAAAAAATCTCCGTGTCAACATTGCATTTTCTCCCTCAAACTCATCCCTTTACCTTCATATGCAATTGTTTTACATTCCGCTGCTATACTCTTAGAATTGCATGTGTAGGTTGATTGCTTGACTTGTGCCATGTTGCTAAAATCTGCCAAGAACTAAAATTGGGACAAGGATAGATTTTTATTTGGTCAAGTAGTCTAATCACCCCCCTCTAGACATAATTTCGATCCTATAAGTGGTATCAGAGCTTTGTTTTCCATAGCTTTTGGTGGTCATAGCCTTGGTTTCACAACCTAGGAGAGTATGACGTCTAGCGAGGGAAATTACCACCGTAGAGGTCCTTACTTTGATGGTAGAAATTTTGCTAGTTGGAAGCATAAGATGAAAATTCATATTCTTGGACATAAGCCTGCCGTTTGGGCTATTGTGTGTATTGGATTGCAAGGTGAATTCTTTGATGGGAGAGAACCAAACCGTGAAGCTACCGCAGAAGAGTTGAAGATGCTACAATACAATGCTCAAGCTTGTGATATTCTCTTCAACTGATTGTGCCTCAAAGAATTGAACAAAATCAGCCGTCTTGAGAATGCAAAGGGAATTTGGGATACTTTGATTGATATGCACGAAGGTACCGACTCTGTCAAGGAATCCAAATTGGATGTGCTTCAAAGTCAACTTGACAAGTTCAAAATGAAGGATGGTGAAGGTGCCACTGAAATGTATTCTAGGCTTGCTCTCATCACAAATGAGATTGTCGGCTTAGGAAGTGAAGAGATGATCGACAAATTCATCATCAAGAAGATCCTAAGAGCCTTGGATGGAAAATATGATACCGTGTGCACATTGATCCAAATGATGCCCAATTACAAAGATCTCAAGCCAACGGAAGTCATTGGAAGAATTGTTGCTCATGGGATGTCACTCAAGGATAAGGAAGAGCTTCACAACAAGTCAAGTGGTGCTTACAAAGCCTCATGTGATGCTCCCACATCATCAGGTGAGAAACAAACCTTCAATGAAGAATTGAGCCTAATGGTAAAGAACTTCAACAAGTTCTACAAGAGTAGAAGCAAAGAAAGAAGTTCCAAGTCAAGGTCCTACAATGACAAAAGATCTTCTAGTTGTGAGCATAATTGCTACAATTGTGGAAGACCCGGACACTACTCCGATGAGTGTACGGCTCCCTACAAAAGAAGAGAAGATTCTCCCAAAAGAAGAAGTAGAAGAGAAGAATCACCACCAAGAGAAAGGAGGAGTAGAGATGATCGTTATGAACGAAAACCCTCTCGGAGAAGCAAGGATTCAGAAAGGAAATAAAAGTCATCATGGAGATACACAAAAAGAAGACATCAAGCTCATGTTGGTGAATGGGTATCCAGCTCCGCCTCCGACAATCACTCCGAAAGAAGTTATCACTCCGACTCCGATTATACTCAAGATGAAGGTGTTGCCGGTCTAGCACTTGTGTCAACCAACTCCTACGACATATTTGACTCACCAAATGAAGGAATTGGAAAGGTGCTTCATGGCCAAAGGTCCAAAGGTAACACATCTCGAGTATGTTGATTTCAATAGTGATGAAGATGATTTGCTAGGTGATGATGATTTACTTGTTGACAACTCTAGTGATGAAAACTATGATGAAACATCAATTAATCATGCTAATCAAGATAAAATGAATGATGATGATAAGAAGGAGATTGAGCGTCTAACTAAAGAACTAAACACTCTTAAGTTATCTCATGAAACTACCTTGGAAAATCATCGAGAACTTTTAAAGACTCATGATAAGCTACGCTTTGAAAAGCTCAACCTTGAGCAAGTGCATGAGTTTTTAAAGGCAATCAATGATGATCTTCGCAAGAAAAGTTCTTCTTACATTGCCAAGCATTTAATCTTGTCTACTTGCATGCCACAAGTTAAATCTAGCAACAAGAGCAAGAAAGATTCTTCATCTAGTAGTAACAACAATCATGCTAAATCCAATATTGTTGCTTCTAGTAGTTCTCTTGATTCCACTAATGATTCTCTTAGCCAAGTTACACTTGAGCAAGAAAATAGCTTGTTGAAGGGAATTATAGAGAAATGTGTTTACAAGATCCTTGCCGGGAGTAAGCAATTTGAGGAAATTGTACGGAAGTAAGGAAGACACCGGAAGAATCAAGGTGTTGGTTTTGAACGAAAGTTCAATGCCAATGGAGTTGAGTGGGAAGAAGATCAATACCCCAAGACGAAGTTTGTTCCTCAACAAGAGAAGTATGATCCTACTTCTTTCAAAGGGACACAAGCTCAAGATGATCTTCCACCACAAGACCGCAAACAAAAAGGCAATGACAAGCTTCAAGAGGAAATTGATGCATTTGAAGAAGCACCCAAGGCCTTGGTTAAGTGGGTTCCCAAGACCACATGAAGTTCTACTTAATCAAGTACAACTACAAATCCAAGGGTTCCATCAAGATGGTGTGGATCCAGAAGAAGAAGAACTAGAGAGTTCTTGAGGGTGACTCCACCAACATACTTCACTCTTATCATTTTGGCGAGGACAAGTGCAAACAACTTCCATATCTTGCACTAGTTCAAGGAGTCACAAACCCTCTTGTTGGTAAGACAAGGAACAAGGTAACCCAATGCTTTCATGGACATCATCTTTTGTATGCATCACTCTATGTCTATGGATATCCTTGTTTGTTCCTTGTGGGACTAACCCATGTAGGTATTGAAAGTGCAACTCACTCCAAAGGATTGCTCCAAATGATCTACATCAACATTGAGCATCTACATCTTCAACACCTACATGAAGTCATCATCGACAAAACCCAAGGTTAGTTCATCCCTCTTAGGGGGGATATCACATCTAGGGGGAGCTTTACTCTAACCAATTGAGCTAAAACAACTCTAATGGTGTGAACACAACAATGCTTTATGTAAAAGTGGTAACCCCACTTGTGCTTAAACGATTAGTGTGACCTATGATCAAATGTTCTCATTTGACTCCTAAGTTAATATACTCATATATAGCTGACCTAGTCATCGCCAAATTGCTTGATAGGTGTTAGAGTGTTTGTGCATGCTTTGTCACATATTTCATTGCCATTTTATTGTGTGAGCATGTTGGTTGCATGTTTTACTCATTCAAGGACATCCATTTGTTGTTTTGATTGTTTGGCTCTTTCTCTTTTGCCAAATGGATGGACAAGAATGCCTAAGAACTCTCTCTAGCTATCTATGCTTTCCTCGTCTGAAACTCTATTCATGCTACATCACAAAGTTTGATCAAGTCAGATTCGAACCACTCTATGTGAGGAGCACTCGGAGTTCCCGATTCGTCATAGACTTAAACCTCCAAAACCTCTTTGTGCATCTCGGTCTGACCGATTCATCCTTTTCGGTCCTACCGAGTCACTAAGTTGATTCTAGGGTTTTTCAATCTCGGTGCAACCGATTAGAGCCTTTCGGTCACACCGAGTTCCAGTAACTGCTTGCAGTTTTGCATCTCGGTGCCACCGAGTCGTTCCACTCGGTCACACCGACAGAGTCAGGTTATATATACCGACGGGCCAAAATTTGGAAAAAATTTCGAACCTCCTCGCCCGCGCATAACCCACTCTGCCTCCTCGGGTCTCCGGATCGTCCTCTCGTCGCCAACAACCTCCCGCCGCTGGTCCCCTCCGCCGTCAACGGAAATCTTCACCACCGTTCCCGTCGTAGCAAGTTCATCGCCGAACTAGGGGTCTTCTGTCAGAATATTTGCAGAGATGTCTGATCAAAGTGATAGTCAGAACAGGTCTGAGAAACAGGTACAGATAAGTGAGGGTACAGATCCCTCTAGCAGCTATGATGAAGGCAACAGGAGCACACCAAGCAATCTGCCAAAGGCTACCACCAGGACAAGGAAGAAGAGAACTTCTGACTCTGAGGATGAAGATTATGTGGCTGTTGAAGATGAAGCCACTTCAAAGAAGAAGGTGATTAATAAAGAGTATGGCACAGCTGCTGCAACAAAGCCTGGTCTGAAAACTAAGATGTCAGCAAGAAGACATCCCATGTCAAAATTCAGAACATCAACTGCTGAAGATTCAAAATCAGTTGCTGAAGAAGCTAAAAAAGGGAAGAAGAGGAAGGAGAGGGTTCAGAAAACAATGGCCAGAGTCATTGGAAAGCCCTCCATGATGCAAGAAGAAGAGGAAGAGGAAGAGGATGTTGCACCAGCACCCAAAGCACAAAAGCTTATGGGAGATGCAATCAAAGCAGGGGCTGCTCCATCAAAGGCCAAAGCTGCTCCCAAGGCTGCTGCTCCAGCTCCAAAGCCAAAACCCAAGAGGAGCACTAGGAACATACCTGCAGAAGAGAAGAACAAGGCCCCAGTGCCTCAAGCAGCTGAAGAAGAAGATGATGATTCTATTGTGTTGAGGAAGCTGAAGCCAAAGATCCCTGACCACAATGATGCACATCCAGTTGCAGAAAACATGAAAATCAGGAAGGATGCAGGATTGAGACTATGGAGAGAGTCTGATCCATATGCTATCAGGAGAAGAACTACTGTGGACTACAGGTTTCACACTAAGGAACAGCATGACTTCTATGAGACAGTGTTGCTTGACAAGAAGCCCATTGTGTGTGATATGAGATGGGTATACTGGGAGTACATCCAGAAGAATGAAGATCACTATCCTGGAGTGTATGACAGTTTTAAGGCATGTGGAGTTGATGAATTCGTTGCACAAAAGCTCACCAAGTGGAATGATGAGCTGATCATGCAGTTCTACTCCACTGCCCACTTCTATCTAGATGGAAGGATTGTATGGATGTTTGAGGGTACTAGGTACCAATCCACGGTTGATGAGTGGGCCAAGCTTATAAATGCTCCTTAGGAACATGACGATGACTTGGACATTTATGCATAGAAGAAGAAAGACTACAACACAATGGCCAACATGTATAAAGAGATCCCAAATGCTGCTTTGGATACACACAAGTTTGGATCTATCCACTACTTGCTGTCTGGTCTGCCTACCATAAACTGGATTCTGAAGCACACACTGCTACCCAAGTTAGATCACAAGATGATCAGAGGACATGCCATCAACTTACTTCACATATTTGATGTCCCACAGAAGTTCAAGGTTATGAGCCTGATTGTTGAGACAATCAAGAGGACTGATGCTGATCAGAAGAGAAGTTGTGGGTTTGATCCACACATTCAGGAGCTCATTAACTCAAATATGGGCATAGGCACATATCTTTTGGACAAGGAGCACCCGCCCATCTATCCTGAATTTGAAGACAACACTATGGTGATGGATGAAAATGAACCATCTTCAGCTCAAGCACATGAGAAGAGAGAGAAGGCAAAGGCAGAGAAAGTTGCAAAGATGCCAACTGTTGAAGAGGCATCTCAAGTGTTCTTGAAATCCAAACAAGATCAACTTGGATATCTGATCCAATCCACCCTGAGGATTGAGAAGGGCTTGGCCACCGTGACTAAGAACCAAGAGAGTTTGGAGAGGATCGTTGAGCAAAAGTTCTATGATCTGGATGTGAAGGTAACTGAGATCCAAACTGTAGTTGAGCAGCTACATGAGGAAGCAGAGGAGAGGAAGAGCAAGTCTACTACTAATGCTTTCAAGCGAGTGCCACGAGGTCCAAGGTCTGCTGTAGTGCCTGTGACAGATACTTGAGCTTTAGTGTCAGCACCAGCAGCCACAGCTCCAGTGCCACCTCCAGCACCCACTCCCTCTGCTCCAACTACTTCATCGGAAGCCTTTGTCCTTGGAGTTCTCTCTACACCACCTCCCGAAGATCAAGCCTGAGAGTCATTTAGCACTATGCATTTTTGAACTTTTTGGTAACTTGTTGCCAAAGGGGGAGAAAAATGTTAGATCATAGGCTTCGAGAGAGAGTGTTGGTTTTTTATCTCTCTTTGCACTTATTTGGTTTGTTTGAAACTTTATTGTGTGTTTGTGTGAGCTACTTGTGAGATACTTGTTGATCATGTGTTTGATCATATGCTACCCTTAATGTTTGGTTGAATGATGCTATCCTTTACATTCCTTATATGATCATTCACTTGCTTGGTGATGAGTGCATGCTTTTAATCTCTATCATTTTGAGCGCTCCACCAAGATGTATGTGACATGGAAGAGTAACCCATGATCCTAATCGATTGTAAATTTGCATTCAAAAGCAAATTTCAAATAATGCACAAATTTAGGGGGAGCTCTTGCTTATCACATACTTCTCAAAGCGACGATGTCTTTTCAATCTTATTTATCATTTGTCGAAGCTTTGATCTATATGCTGTCATCAATTACCAAAAAGGGGGAGATTGAAAGTGCAACTATCCCTGGGTGGTTTTCGTAATTCCTAACAACATATAGCTCATTGAGCTAATGCTATTCCAAGATGAATATTTCAGCAAAGCTCAATGGTTGGCATGGCATGGATTAGAAAGTGGACCTTCAAAATGCTAAGGATAAAAGATTGGCTCAAGCTCAAAGCACAAGCCTCTACATTTTCTATTTTAGTGATCCAAGATCACATTGAGTCTATAGGAAAAGCCAATACTATTAAGAAGGGATGAGGTGTTGCTTAATGAGGTGCTTGCTCAAAATGCTTAGTGATATGCTCCAAAACCGTCCACTACTTTCTCATATCCACATATGTCCCACACCAAATATCCAACTCGGCCCCACTGATTCTTTCTATCCGGCGCCACCGAGTTCAGTTGACATAGCCACTGCCAGAAACCCTAGTCTTTTCGGTCTCACCGATAGGGATCTCGGTCTCATCGATATGGGATTGTAATCTCTCTGTTTCCCTTCGTAACGTTTCGGTCAAACCGAGATGAGCGTTTGGTCCCACCGAGATTGCAATGCAAACACTCTGTTTACTTTTCATAATGTTTCGGTCCAACCGAGATGAGCAACTCTCTGTTTGTCTATTATCAAAATCGGTCCCACCGAGTTTGTGTAATCGGTCTCACCGAGATTACATTATGCCCTAACCCTAACGAAATCGGTCCCACCGAGTTCACATGTCGGTCCCACCGAAACACCTAACGGTCACATTATGAACCAAATCGGTCTGACTGAGTTCTCTGAATCGGTCCCACCGAGTTTGGTGATTTGTGTGTAACAGTTAGATTTTGTGTGGAGGATATAAATACCCCTCCACCACTCTTCATTCATGAAGAGAGCCATCAGAACATGCCTACACTTCCAATACATATTTTCTGAGAGAGAACCACCTACACTTGTGATGAGGTCAAGATATTCCATTCCAACTACATAAATCGTGATCCCTAGCCTTCCCCAAGTTGCTTTCCACTCAAATCTTCTTGGAGAGACTATCATTTGAAGCACAAGAGCAAGGAGTTCATCATCAACACACCATTTGTTACTTCTTGGAGAGTGGTGTCTCCTAGATTGGCTAGGTGTCACTTGGGAGCCTCCGACAAGATTGCGGAGTTGAACCAAGGAATTTGTAAGGGCAAGGAGATCACCTACTTTGTGAAGATCTACCCTAGTGAGGCAAGTCCTTCGTGGGCGACAGCCATGGTGGGATATACAAGGTTGCTTCTTCGTGGACCCTTCGTGGGTGGAGCCCTCCGTGGACTTGCGCAATCGTTACCCTTCGTGGGTTGAAGTATCCATCAATGTGGATGTACGATAGCACCACCTATCGGAACCATGGATAAAAAATTTCCATGTCAACATTGCGTTTGCTCCCCCAAACTCATCCCTTTACCTTCATATGCAATTGTTTTACATTCCGCTGCTATACTCTTAGAATTGCATGTGTAGGTTGATTGCTTGACTTGTGCTATGTTGCTAAAATCTGCCAAGAACTAAATTTGGGAAAAGGCTGGATTTTTATTTGGTCAAGTAGTCTAATCACCCCCCTCTAGACATACTTTCGATCCTACAACACCCAATACAATGGAAAATTTTATAGGTGCACTAGTTCAGTGAAGAGATGGTGATAAAAGTGTAATATTGATGGTAGAAATATATTTTTATAATCTGAATAAATAAAAACAGCAAGGTAGCAAGTAGCAAACAAGCACAAAAACGGTGTTTGAATTATTAAAAACATGGCCTAGGGTCCATACTTTCACTAGTGCAATCGCTCAACAATGCTAACATAGTTGGATCATATGATTATCCCTCAAAGTGTAACGAAGAATCACTCCCGAGTTCCTGTTAGCGGGGAACAAAAGATAGGAATTGTTTGTAGGGTGCGAAGCCACCTCAAAGCTATTCTTTCCGAATGATCTATTCAAGAGTTCGTACTAAAATAACACAAAGCTATTGTTTCCGTTCGATCTATCCTAGAGTTTGTAATAGAATAACACCAAAGCATATTCATATTCATAATACTCAATCCACACAAAGAACTACAAGAGTGCCCCAAGATTTCTACCGGAGAAACAAGGACAAGAACGTGCATCAACCCGTATGCATAGATTACCCCAATGTCACCGCGGGAATCCGCAAGTTGAGTGCCAAAACATATATCAAATGAATCAATACGATACCCCATTGTCACCACGAGTATTCAATTGCAAGACGTATATCAAGTGTTCTCCAATCCATAAAAGTATTCAATCCTATAACCACGAAATCTCAAAGGGAAAAACTCAATTCATCACAACAAGATAGAGAGGGGAAAACACCATATGATCCGACTATATTAACAAAGCCCGCAATACATCAAGATTGTGACATCTCAAGAACTCGAGAGAGAGAGAGAGAGAGAGAGAGAGAGAGATTAAACACATAGCTACTGGTACAAACCCTCAGCCCCGAGGGTGGACTACTCCCTCCTCATCGTGGTGGCCGCCAGGATGATGCAGATGGCCACCGGAGATGATTCCCCCCTCCGGTAGGGTGCCGGAACGGTTCTAGATTGGTTTTCGGTGTCTACGGAGCCCTGCGGCGGTGGAACTTCTGATCTAGGTTAACCCCAAGGGGTTTCGGAATATTTGGGAATTTATAGTGCAAAGAAGGGGTGCGGGAGGCCACCAAGGTGGGCCCAACCCACCTGGGCGTGCCAGGGGGCCCTGGCACGCCCTGGTGGGTTGTGCCCCCCTCGAGGCACCCCCCAGGTGCAGCTTTGGCCCATCGGGAGTCTTCTGGCCCATAAAAAGTCCACAAAAATTTTCGCGGTGTTTGGACTCCGTTTGATATTGATTTTCTGCGATGTAAAAAACATGCAAAAAACAGCAACTGGCACTGGGCACTGGGTCAATAGGTTAGTCCCAAAAAATGATATAAAGTTGCTATAAAATGATTGTAAAACATCCAAGAATGATAATATATTGGCATGAATACTTCATAAATTATAGATACATTGGAGACGTACAACATCCCCAAGCTTAATTCCTACTCGTCCTTGAGTAGGTAAATGATAAAAGAAATAATTTATGAAGTGTGAATGCTAGAAAAGTGCGTAATTTTGATCAATGATAATTTCAATCACTTTTCCTAGCATCATAACAACAATTCTTTCTTATAAAACTTCTCATGTTATAGTAGCAACCAATTAAAATGTTAAGGTTCAAACAATGAATTCTCTTGAAACCCAACCTAAGTTCTTAGTCACCAAGCAATTGCAATTCAACTTATTCAACAGAGATTAAGTAAGAGATCCACATACTCAACCATCATATAGTCTTCTGTGATTGCTAACAATCACCTTGTACACATGAGCAAAACGTTTCAACCGGACACATAGAAAGATAGGGGCTTATAATTTTGCCTCCCAATGTATTCACCTCAAGGGTGATGTCAACAATAATAACTCATGCTACCCATATTCAAGTGGACATATGTGCCTAGATCTTTCCTCACCACATGATGCTTGCCAAAGGAGAAAATGAAAAGGGATAGAGAGAAAAACTTTGACTCTTTGCATAAAAGTAAATACTGAAAAGTAAAAGATAGGCCCTTCGCATAGGGAAGTAGGGATTTGTAGAGGTGCCAAAGCTCAAAGCGAAAATTGAGAGATAAAAACATTTTGAGAGGCATACTTTTCCCACCAACAAAAATGAATTAGATCTCCCAACACTTTCCATGCTAGATATATCATAGGCGGTTCCCAAACAAAAAATAAAGTTTATTCCTTTTTGCACCATACTTTCACTTTCCATGGCTAACCGTATCCACGGGTGCCCTCCATAACAACACTTTCCAAGGAATTTATTATTTGGCAACATAAAGTAAATACATTTTTCATTTCGGGACTGGGCACCCCTAATACCTTTTCCTCACTCTCATGCAATGGCAAGTGAATAAACACTCATCGTGAGAATAACACATCTAGCATGGAAAAAATTGGCCACCCCTCACCGCCTCGCGAGCAGTACAAGCACACAAAAGATAAATTTATTTTGAATATTAGAGATGGCACATAGAAATTTGCTTAGAATGGCAAAAGGATACCGCATATAGGTAGGTATAGTGGACTCTTGAAAATAAGATTTGGGTTTAAGAGTTTTTGGATGCACAAGTAGTATCTCTACTTGGTGTGGAATTTTTGGCTAGCAAAGATGGCGGGCAAGCACCACATGTTCAAGGATCTATGACAATATAACTTCTATGGGAATATGAACAAACATAAACCATTACGTTGTCTTCCTTGTCCAACGTCAACAATTTTGGCATATAATATTTTGATGAGGGCTCACAATCACAAAAGATTTCCATGATAGTGTATTTATATGTGAAAGTTCTCTTCCTTATACTAATTATTCATGAATTGCTTGTATGACCAATATTGTGATTGTCAAGCCTCAAAAGATTTCACTTTCTAAACCCAAAGTGAAGCTACCACTAGGCATGATTTGATTTCAACTTCATGACATTCAATTTATTCAACAATTTACTCTTTGGGTATAAGTGAAGCACAAGAGTAAATAGCATAGAAAAGAGCTTTGTTGACGGGATGTGAATGTCGCTTACTTAGCCTCCTTGGCAACTATTTGAGGACTCTATTTTATTTAAAAACTTTCAGATCTAAGTACTTTATTAGAACAGCAAGCAAAACAAAATAAAATGACAATCCAAGGATAGCACACATCATGTGAAGAAGCAAAAAACTTAGGCTCAACCGATACTAACCGATAATTGTTGAAGAAAAAAGGTGGGATGCCTACCGGCGCATCCCCAAGCTTAGATGCTTGAGACTTCTTGAAATATTATCTTTGTATGCCTTGGGCATCCCCAAGCTTGAGCTTTTGTGTCTCCTTAATTCCTTTCATATCACGGTTTTCCTAAATCTTGAAAATTTCATCCACACAAAACTCAACAAGAACTCGTGAGATAAGTTAGTATAAACCAATCCTCAACATTGCATACTAAATGCCTCTGCATATTTAATACTGCTATCCTCAAATAGAATCATTAAACAAGCAAACATATGGAAACAATGCAAACATAATAGCAATCTGCCAAAACAGTACAGTCTATAAAGAATGCAAGATTATCAATACTTATTCAACTCCAAACATTATGAAAATTTACCACACTGTAGAAAATTTATCAGATCTCATTTTGCAGAAAGTTTCAACATTTTATCGCATTCTGACTTTTGTAGGGAATTTTTGCAACAGCGGTAAACTTTCTGTTTTCAAACAGCAACATGTATACTTGCAAAATAAGCATGGCAAAGGATATCATTGCCACTTTTAATGAAATAAAAGATGCAAAACATTATTCCGAATAACTGCAAGCAAATGCTAACAAAATAAAATTATACTCCAAGCAAAACACATATCATGTGACGAACGAAAACATAACTCCAAGTGAGGTTACCAATAATGTTGGAGACGAAAGAGGGGATGCCTTCCGGGGCATCCCAAAGCTTAGCTGCTAGGATATTCCTTGAATATTACCTTGTTAGGATGCCTTGGTCATCCCCAAGCTTATGGTCTTGTCACTCCTTATTCTCCCCATATCGACATCTCACCCAAAACTTGAAAACTTCAATCACACAAAACTTAACGGAACTTGGTGAGATAGGTTAGTATGATAAAAGAGCAAACCATTTCACTTTTGTACTGTCAAAGACAAGATTCATAATTGTTTCCACATAATGCCTACTGTATCATATCATTTCTACAATTTATATTAAGCAATATAAGCCATAGAAACTAGAAAACAAGCAAACTATGCATTGAAAACAGAATCTGTCAAAAACAGAACAGTCTGTAGTAATCTGCACTCAAACCATACTTCTGCTACTCAAAAAGTTCTGAAAACTTAGTAAAACCTGTGGAATTTTTTTATTAATCTTCTGCAAAAAGAATCAACATTTTACCACGCTTCTGTTAAAAATGAGAATTTTTTTCCTGAGCGCAAAAGTTTCTATTTTTCAGCAAGATCAAATCAACTATCACCCAACATGATCCCAAAGGCTTTACTTGGCACTTTATTGAAACAAAAGCAATAAAACATGATTACTACATTAGCCTAATCATGTGAACACACAAAAACAGTATGTAAAAGTGTTGGGTTGTCTCCCAACAAGCACTTTTCTTTTATGCCTTTTAAGCTAGGCATGATGATTTCAATGATGCTCACATAAAAGATAAGAATTGAAACACAAAGAGAGCATCATGAAGCACAAGTTCCTCTCTCATAATAATTTTCAATAGCATCATGAGTAGGTTCATCAATATAACTATCACATAAAACATTCGTTTCATGATCCACAAGCATAGAAATTTTATTACTCTCCACATAAGAAAATTTCTTCTCATTCACAATGGTGGGAGTATCATAGGAAACTCGAATACTATAAATTGTTCCCACATTAAGAGAGTAATTTTCAGTAAAAGGATATTGAAAATTATGACAATAATTATCACTACTTTTTATAACATAAGTATCATCATAATAATCATCATAAGTAGGAGGCATGGATTCATCATAGCAAATTTGATCATTCAAAATAAGGGGACTAAAAAGATCATCTCCATTAAGCATAACATCCCCAAGCTTGGGACAAACATTAATTGCAGCAAATAAATTATCAAACATGTCATTATCATCATTAATAGTATGAATAGCAACAACGGTATAACAATTGCTATCATCATAATTTCCCAAGTTGGTGCCAAAAAGATTTACAAGATTATAAGTATCATTATCTTCCCAATCATAATCATCACAACAAGCAATAGGCATAAAAATCATCATCAATAGTGCTCTCGGACATTGTTCCATAAGACAAAGAAGCAATATCATCATCAAATGCATCATCTTCCATAATTATTTTTGATTCATTTTCATGAGGCACAACAATAATAGGAGCAACACTATTTGGGAGAGATACCTTTTTACCTCTATTCTTTCTCCTTCTTTTCTTCTTCTTCACCACATCATGTGTGGGTTTAATACAAAAATTCAAGCTTCTTGTTGAAGAGATTGATTGGATAGAAATCTCCTCCTCGTCACCTATTTCATCATGAGAGACAGGGAAAGTAGAAATCTTTACCTTTCATTAGTATTCCTTTTATATTCTATTGGTTTTCCCATCTTTCTATAGTTGGCAATATAAGCATTCTCGTTGCAATTTACCATGCAAAACATATAGATTTCTTTAGTTTAGTTTCAATGTCATCCGTGAGAATGAATATTTCAAACCAAATATTTTTATGTGTCAATTCTTCACTCCCCAAAATAGACAAAGCTCATTATAAAGTTCAAGGGTGATCAAGTTATTGCAACATTTGGACACGATTCGATCATGAAAAAGCATGCATTGGAAGTTAAGATGACCAACCTTATTCCAAAGTCCACAAGTAATAGGACAAAGAGAACATAATTTTGTAGCAAATTCATCTATCACTTTAAGAAAATAATTGGTTCTATCATGTTTATGCTTCTTGAAAAATCTATCTTCCCTATAAGGCACATCTTCACAAACTTTATGCACTCCACAAAAATTGACATGCTTATAAGAAACAATTTTGTCATGAATTGTGCAACCATCATTAGTATTTTGGATATTCAAAGAATTCATACTAACAACATTGCAATCATGCTCATCATTCAAATATTTTGTGGCCAAACATTTTATTAACTTCTTCTTCTAACAATTGAGCACAGTTTTCTGAACCATCATTTTCAAGAAAGATATTATAAAGATGATCAATAATATGATGCAACCTCAATTCCATTTTTATGTAGTTTTATTTTATAAACCAAACTAGTGATAAAACAAGAAACTAAAAGATTCAATTTCAAGATCTAAAGATATACCTTCAAGCACTCACCTCTGCGGCAAAGGCGCTAGAAAAGAGCTTGATTTCTACTACGCAACTTTATTCTTGTAGACACGTGTTGGGCCTCCAAGCGTGGAGTTTTATAGGACAGTAGCAATTTTCCCTCAAGTGGATGACCTAAGGTTTATCAATCTGTGAGAGGTGTAGGATGAAGATGGTCTCTCTCAAACAACCATGCAACCAAATACAAAATCTCTTGTGTCCCCAACACACCCAATACAATGGCAAATTGTATAGGTGCACTAGTTCGGTGAAGAGATGGTGATAAAAGTGTAATATTGATGGTAGAATAATTTTATAATCTGAATAAATAAAAACAGCAAGGTAGCAAGTAGCAAACGGGCACAAAAATGGTGTTTCAATGCTTAAAAACAAGGCCTAGGGTCCGTACTTTCACTAGTGCAATCTCTCAACGGTGCTAACATAGTTGGATCATATGATTATCCCTCAAAGTGTAACGAAGAATCACTCCCGAGTTCCTATTAGCGGAGAACAAAAGATAGGAATTGTTTGTGGGGTCCGAAGCCACCTCAAAGCTATTCTTTCCGATCGATCTATTCAAGAGTTCATACTAGAATAACACAAAGCTATTGTTTCCGTTCGATCTATCCTAGAGTTCGTACTAGAATAACAACAAAACATATTCATATTCATAATACTCAATCCACACAAAGAACTACAAGAGTTCCCAAAGATTTCTACCGGAGAAACAAGGACAAGAACATGCATCAACCCCTATGCATAGATTACCCCAATGTCACCGCGGGAATCCGCAAGTTGAGTGCCAAAACATATATCAAGTGAATCAATACGATACCCCATTGTCACCACGAGTATTCAATTGCAAGACATATATCAAGTGTTCTCAAATCCATAAAAGAATTCAATCTGATAACCATGAAATCTCAAAGGGAAAAACTCAATTCATCACAGCAAGATAGAGATGGGAAAACACCATATGATCCGACTATATTAACAAAGCCCGGTGAGGGAGTCCTGGATTACGGGGTCCTTAGGCGTCCGGGCCATGCAACATGGGTCAGACTAATGGGCCATGAAGATACAAGATAAAAGACTTTCCCCCGTGTCCGGATGGGACTCTCCTTTGCATGGAAGGCAAGCTTGGCATGTGGATATGAATATTCCTTTCTCTGTAAACCGACTCTGTACAACCCTAGCCCCCTCCGGTGTTTATATAAACCAGAGGGCTTAGTCTGTAGAGGCAATCACAATCATAATCATATAGGCTAGACATCTAGGGCTTAGCCATTACGATCTCGTGGTAGATAAACTCTTGTAACCCCTATACTCATCGAAGTCAATCAAGCAGGACGTAGGGTATTACCTCCATTAAGAGGGTCCGAACCTGGGTAAAACATCATGTCCCTTGTCTCCTGTTACCATCGATTTGTAGACGCACAGTTCGGGACCCCCTACACGAGATCCTCCGGTTTTGACACCGACATTGGTGCTTTCATTGAGAGTTCCTCTGTAGCGTTAACTAAAGGACCGATGGCTCGCCTTGTCATCAATGATAGTATCACTTCTGAAGGAGCCCTAATTCTAGGGCAAACCCTCCGGCTCGGCGACTTCACTGTGGGTGCCCGTCCGGCCATTAAGCCAAAGGCAACCCCCCAAGTCACCGAAAATCCCCTTCACTTCAGCCCCGAATATTCCAACCAGATGGACCCGACAGATATGTCGTCTTTGAACGAACTACTAGATCGCATCGCCGCCCCGGGAGTCTCAACTGACTATGATCGGATCGGGCTTAAACCCGATCAGAGAGAAATTAAATCTCCGCCGGTCACCCATCAAGTAGCGGTTGTGGAGGAACAGACTGACAATAACTCCTCTCCTACGTTCAGAACCAACTATGTTCGGATTTCCGAACCCAGAGAACTGGGTACCCACCCCCGAGAGGATACTCCCTATCCTCCGAACATAAAATCGGGCGTCAAGCCTGAGAATTCCCTGGACACTCTAGATCCTGGGCTGGTAACCTCATAAATTCTTAAAGCTCCAGACTCCACGGTGGGTCAAGGTGTGAATTTGAACTCGCCCACCCACCACAAGCAATATTTTCCAAGAAACTCCAGCTCTCCGGACATATGCGACCTAATGGATGTGGGACAGCAGCCTCTGGAAACAGTCCACCACTTTTGGGCTATAATCCTCCTTGTTAAAAACAAGATAAAGGACTACCGCGACGATGACGCAATTTCAGTATTTCACAACAACTGTACGGACGAGGGAATTCTTAATGCCCTCAATCACCGTCGTGTCCTACACTTTGCAAATTTGGCATGCATAGCACAGAAGTACTGCGCAATGGAAAGCGTCTGGAAAACTCAGATAGGCTGCTGGGAACCGTAGGCCTTTAAGCCATCTCCTGGACGGGCAAAAAGGGTGCACCCTCACAGGGCCCCTAATCATCATCCCTTGGACAAGAAATTCAAGCCCTTCATGGGACACAGGACTATCTTCGAGGAATGGCTCGACAGGCCCTGTCTGTTGGGGAACGCAGTAATTTCAAAAAAAAATCCTACGCACACGCAAGATCATGGTGATGCATAGCAATGAGAGGGGAGAGTATCGTCTACGTACCCTCGTATACCGTAAGCAGAAGCATTATGACAACGCGGTTGATGTAGTTGTACGTCTTCACGATCGACCGATCTAGCACCGAAGGTACCGCACCTCCGCGATCTGCACACGTTCGGCTCGGTGTCGTCCCGCGAACTCACGATCTAGTAGAGCTTCGAGGGAGAGTTTCTTCAGCATGATGGCGTGATGATGGTGATGATGTTGCTACCGGAACAGGGCTTCGCCTAAGCACCGCTACAATATAACCGAGGTGGATTATGGTGGAGGGGGCACCGCACACGGCTAAAAGATTAATGCCCAACTTGTGTGTCTATGGGGTGCCCCTCCCCCGTATATAAAGGAGTGGAGGAGGGGGAGGGCCGGCCCTCTTTATGGCGTGCCCTAGGGGAGTCCTACTCCCTCCGAGAGTAGGATTCCCCCCTTCCAAGTAGGAGTAGGAGAGGAAGGAAGGAGGAGAGAGGGAGGAAAGAAAGGGGGGCTGGCCGGCCCCCTGCCCAATTCGGATTGGGCTTGGGGGGCGCGCCTCCCTCTTTTCTCTTGCGTCTCCTCTATTCCACTAAGGCCCAATAAGGCCCATATACTCCCCGGGGGGTTCCGTTAACCTCCCGGTACTCTGGAAAAATGCCCGAACCACTCAGAACCATTCCATGTCCAAATATAGGCTTCCAATATATCGATATTTACGTCTCAACCATTCCGAGACTCCTCGTCATGTCCATGATCAAATCCGGGACCCCGAACTACCTTCGGTACATCAAAACACATAAACTCATAATACCGATCGTCACCGAACGTTAAGCGTGCGAACCCTACGGGTTCGAGAACTATGTAGACATGACCGAGACATGTCTCCGGTCAATAACCAATAGCGGAACCTGGATGCTCATATTGGCTCCTACATATTCTATGAAGATTTTTATCGGTCAAACCGCATAATGGTATACGTTGTTCCCTTTGTCATCGATATGTTACTTGCCCGAGATTCGATCGTCGGTATCTCAATACCTAGTTCAATCTCATTACCGGCAAGTCTCTTTACTCGTTCTGTAATGCTACTTCCCATAACTAACTCATTAGCTACATTGCTTGCAAAGCTTATTGTGATGTACATTACCGAGAGGGCCTAGAGATACCTCTCCGACAATCGGAGTGACAAATCCTAATCTTGATCCATGCCAACTCAACAAACACCATCGGAGACACCTATAGAGCACCTTTATAATCACCCAATTATGTTGTGACGTTTGGTAGCACACAAAGTGTTCCTCCGGTATTCAGGAGTTGCATAATGTCATAGTCATCGAAACATGTATAGTTATGGAGAAAGCAATAGCAAGAAACTAAACGATCATCGTGCTAAGCTAACGGATGGGTCAATTCAATCACATCATTCTCTAATGATGTGATCCCATTGATCAAATGACAACTCATGTCTATGGTTAGGAAACATAACCACCATTGATCCAACGAGATAGTCAAGTAGAGGCAAACTAGTGACACTCTGTTTGTCTATGTATTCACACATGTACTAAGTTTACGGCTAATACAATTCTAGCATGAATAATAAACATTTATCATGATATAAGGAAATATAAATAACAACTTTAATATTGCCTCTAGGGCATATTTCCTTCAGTCTCCCACTTGCACTAGAGTCAATAATCTAGATTATATTGTAATGATTCTAACACCCATGGAGTCCTGGTGCTGATCATGTTTTTCTCGTGAGAGAGGCTTAGTCAACGGGTCTGCAATATTTAGATCCGTATGTATCTTGCAAATCTCTATGTCTCCCTCCTTGACTTGATCGCGGATGGAATTGAAGCGTCTCTTGATGTGCTTGGTTCTCTTGTGAAATCTAGATTCCTTTGCCAAGGCAATTGCTCCAGTATTGTCACAAAAGATTTTCATTGGACCCGATGCACTAGGTATAACACCTAGATCGGATATGAACTACTTCATCCAGACTCCTTCATTTGCTGCTTCCGAAGCAGCTATGTATTCCGCTTCACACGTAGATCCCGCCACGACGCTCTGCTTGGAACTGCACCAACTGACAGCTCCACCATTTAATAAAAACATGTATCCGGTTTGTGACTTAGAGTCATCCGGATCAGTGTCAAAGCTTGCATCGACGTTACCGTTTACGACGAGCTCTTTGTCACCTCCATATACGAGAAACATATCCTTAGTCCTTTTTAGGTATTTCAGAATGTTCTTGACCGCTGTCCAGTGATCCACTCCTGGATTACTTTGGTACCTCCCTGCTAAACTTATAGCAAGGCACACATCAGGTCTGGTACACTACATTGCATACATGATAGAGCCTATGGCTGAAGCATAGGGAACACCTTTCATTTTCTCTCTATCTTCTGCAGTGGTCGGGCATTGAGTCTGACTCAACTTCACACCTTGTAATACAGGCAAGAACCCTTTCTTTATCTGATCCATTTTGAACTTCTTCAAAAATTTATCAAGGTATGTGCTTTGTGATAGTCCGATTAAGCGTCTTGATCTATCTCTGTAGATCTTGATGCCCAATATATAAGCAGCTTCGCCGAGGTCTTTCATTGAAAAATTCCTATTCAAGTATCCTTTTATGCTATTCAAAAATTCAGTATCATTTCCGATCAACAATATGTCATCTACATATAATATCAGAACTTCTACGGAGCTCCCACTCACTTTCTAGTAAATACAGGCTTCTCCAAAAGTCTGAATAAAACCATATGCTTTGATCACACTATCAAAGCGTATATTCCAACTCCGAGAGGCTTGCACGAGTCCATAAATGGATCACTGGAGCTTGCACACTTTGTTAGCACATTTTGGATCAACAAAACCTTCTGGTTGCATCATATACAACTCTTCTATAAGATATCCATTAAGGAATGCAATTTTGACATCCATTTGCCAAATTTCATAATCATAAAATACGGCAATTGCTAACATGCTTCGGACGGACTTAAGCATCGCTACGGGTGAGAAGGTCTCATCATAGTCAACTCCTTGAACTTGTCGAAAACCTTTCGCAACAAGTCGAGCTTTGTAGACAGTAACATTACCGTCAGCATCAGTCTTCTTCTTGAAGATCCATTTATTCTCTATGGCCTGCTGATCATCGGGCAAGTCAACCAAAGTCCATACTTTGTTCTCATACATGGATCCCATCTCAGATTTCATGGCTTCAAGCCATTTTGCGGAATCTGGGCTCATCATCGCTTCCTCATAGTTCATAGGTTCGTCATGGTCAAGTAACATGACTTCCAGAACAGGATTACCGTACCACTCTGGTGCGGATCTTACTCTGGTTGACCTATGAGGTTCAGTAGTAACTTGATTAGAAGTTTCATGATCATCATCATTAGCTTCCTCACTTAATGGTGTAGGAATCACTGCAACTGATTTCAGTGATGAACTACTTTCCAATAAGGGAGAAGGTACAATTACCTCATCAAGTTCTACTTTCCTCCCACTCACTTCTTTCGAGAGAAACTCCTTCTCTAGAAAGGATCCATGCTTAGCAACGAATATCTTGCCTTCAGATCTGTGATAGAAGGTGTACCCAACAGTCTCCTTTGGGTATCCTATGAAGACACATTTCTCCTATTTCGGTTCGAGCTTATCAGGTTGAAGCTTTTTCACATAAGCATCGCAGCCCCAAACTTTAAGAAACGACAACTTGGGTTTCTTGCCAAACCACAGTTCATAATCAAGTGATTCCAGAAGTCCATCAAAATGGAGTTTCTTCATGCGCTTTACACCAATATGACCTAAACGGCAGTGCCACTAATAAGTTGCACTATCATTATCTGTTGGCGTTCTGGGAACAGGGGTCCCCAGACTTGCCTGCCTGCCGCCCACGCCTTGGCTCTGCAAGCGGGCCCGAGCAGCCCATCTTCACCAACAAGCACTCAAGACCCTCGCGAGGGGCCAAGCCTCGTGCGGCAGACGACACAAGACCTCCTCGGGAGCGCCCTCACCAGGCTGGCTCGCGAGGGGCGGAGAGTTCAAGGCAAGGCAAACTTTGCGAGGTTTCAATGTCTTGAGCCATGACGATCAAGATCAGGCGGGCGCCAGGCGGGCGCCAGCGCGCACAGTGTCCTTGTTTCCTCTTTGGTGCTAAGGAAGCAAGCGCAGGCGCGGAGTACCAAGGCGTCAAGCAAAGGTTTCCATATCAGTGCAATGATACCAAGACCAGTAGGATGGCAAGACGGAGGTCACCATGGAGCCCAAGGCGGCGTCACCACCAGAGCCTTTTGCAGGTGAAGACTACTTTTGTCAGGATAAGCTGTACTAGTTGTCCCCTTTCAAATTGACCGTTGTTGTCTCCCTTCCCGCTCAATATTTGGGGAGAGGATCAGGGCCTCTATAAATAGGATTATCCACCACAGTAGGGGGAAAACGGGTCTGGAACTCATTCAGTTCATCCTCACACCCACCAAGCACAAGAACACCTCTCCTCAAGAGGCTATTCTTCCCCTTGTACTGTTCATCCTCCGCCCAAGAGGAAATCAACCACACCACACTGGAGTAGAGTATTACACCACAACGATGGCCCGAACCAGTATAAATCTTGTGTCCTTTGTGTTGCGAGTTCGTCGAGTTAGCCCTTGCGATCTTAGCGAAGCTAGGACGTGGATCGGTAGGGGGAGATCTTCGCGCGCTACCCAGTGTTCGAACCTTGAGGGTTTTGCCGGAACCCGAGATCCGACATTAGGCGCGCCAGGTAGAGGTGTGCTGAAGCTTCCCTTTTGTCGCTCCGCATCCCGTTGCTTCAACGTCTCCATGGCGGACGCTCGCCACGTTCGCGCTGAGCGTCGGGCTGCCCTCGCCGCCAGCATTACTCAGACGGCTCCCGTTGGTGGGCCACCCTGTCGTTCTCCATCGCCTGCCGCCAACGCCGCCCCTGGCCCAGCGGGGAACGAGCAGCAAGCATCCTCGCTGCACCCCTTGGTGTGGCGGGACGACCACACCGCCACTCCATCGCTGACCCTGGCCGGTTTGTCATCCCACGCTCATCACGCTCCCGTGGACGCGCAGGCCGCTCTATGCATGGCGCACGAGCTCCTACGCTACTGCCCCGTCGACGATCTCTACGAGGATTGGCTCGACCGCATCGTCGAGCTTGTCAGCGCCGCAGGAGGCTCCCTTGCATCATCCCTCTCGCTACCTCGCCCTCCGCCAGCCGCAGGCGGCATGGCCCATGAAGCGCCTCTACCACCTCTGCCCCAAGACAGAGTCTTGGCGCCCAGGCGCGCGGCCCCACGGCGCGACCTGCCGCGTCCGGTGCCTGCGCAAGAAGAAAGAAGCTGCCAAGAAGTCCCTCGGCTGCGAGAAAATGCCCCGCGCTCCCTGCGCCACCACGGCAAGACCGCGTGCCGCCTGCGGAGGTGGTGCCCGGACCCCATCAAGGACAAATTCTCCACCAGTGCAGAGTCCCAGTGACCACGGCAAGCTGCCGCGCCTTCACCCTTGAGCTGCGTAGCGTCGCTTGGCCGGGCAAGTTCAAATCAGATCTGCCTCCTCGCTATGATGGCACCCCCCGACCCCGTGGAGTTCCTGCAGCTCTATGATAACCCACAAGTATAGGGATCGCAATAGCTTTCGAGGGTAGAGTATTCAACCCAAATTTATTGATTCGACACAAGGGGATCCAAAGAATATTCTCAAGTATTAGCAGTTGAGTTGTCAATTCAACCACACCTGGAAACTTAGTATCTACAGCAAAGTGTTTAGTAGCAAAGTAATATGATAGTGATGGTAACGGTAACAAAAGAGTAATGAAAGCAAAGTAATGTTTTTGGTGTTTTGTAGTGATTGTAACAATAGCAACGGGAAAGTAAATAAGCGTAAACCAGTATATGGAAAGCTCGTAGGCATCGGCTCAATGATGAATAATTATGCCGGATGCGGTTCATCATGTAACAGTCATAACATAGGGTGACACAAAACTAGCTCCAATTCGTCAATGTAATGTAGGCATGTATTCCGAATATAGTCATACGTTCTTATGGAAAAGAACTTGCATGACATCTTTTGTCCTACCCTCCCGTGGCAGCGGGGTCCTAATGGAAACTAAGGGATATTAAGGCCTCCTTTTAATAGAGAACCGGAACAAAGCATTAGCACATAGTGAATACATGAACTCCTCAAACTACTGTCATCATCGGTAAGTATCCCAATTATTGTCACTTTGGGGTTAACGGATCATAACACATAATAGGTGACTATAGACTTGCAAGATAGTATTTAGAACTCTCATATATTGATGAAAACATAATAGGTTCATATCTGAAATCATGGCACTCGGGCCCTAGTGACAAGCATTAAGCATAGCAAAGTCATAGCAACATCAATCTCAAAACATAGTGGATACTAGGGATCAAACCCTAACAAAACTAACTCGATTACATGGTGAATCTCATCCAACCCATCACCGTCCAGCAAGCCTACGATGGAATTACTCACGCACGGCAGTGAGCATCATGAAATTGGTGATGGAGGATGGTTGATGATGACAACGACGACGAATCCCCCTCTCCAGAGCCCCGAACGGACTCCAGATCAGCCCTCCCAAGAGGTTTTAGGGCTTGGCGGCGGCTCCGTATCGTAAAACACGATGATTTCTTCTCTCTGATTTTTTTCTCCCCGAAAGTAGTTATATAGAGTTAGAGTTGGAGTCGGGGGGGGGGGTCTCCAGGGGGCCCACGAGGTAGGGGGCGCACCCCCCACCCTCGTGAGAAGGGTGTGGGCCCCCTGGTCTTCATCTTTGGCGAGGATTTTTTATTATTTATTGTAAGATATCCCGTGGAGTTTCAGGTCATTCCGAGAACTTTTGCTTTCTGCACATAAAACAACATCATGGCAATTCTGCTGAAAACAGCGTCAGTCCGGGTTAGTTCCATTCAAATCATACAAGTTAGAGCCCAAAACAAGGGCAAAAGTGTTTGGAAAAGTAGATACGTCGGAGACGTATCAACTCCCCAAGCTTAAACCCTTGCTTGTCCTCAAGCAATTCAGTTGACAAACTGAAAGAAATAAAGAAAAACTTTTACAAACTCGGTTTGCTCTTGTTGTTATAAATATGTCAAGCTAGCATTCAAGTTTTCAACAAAGATTATAACTAACCATATTTGCAATAATTCTCAGGTCTCATGTTTACTCATATCAATAGCATAATCAACTAGAGAGCCATAACAAAAAATCTCGGATGACAACACTTTCTCAAAACAATCATAATATGATATAACAAGATGGTATCTCGCTAGCCCTTTCTGAGACCGCAAAACATAAATGCAGAGCACCTTTAAAGATCAAGGACTGACTAGACATTGTAATTCATGGTAAAAGATATCCAATCATAGTCACACCCAATATAAATTAACAGTAATGAATGCAAATGACAGCGGTGCTCTCCAACTGGTGCTTTTTAATAAGAGGGTGATGACTCAACATAAAAGTAAATAGATAGGCCCTTCGCAGAGAGAAGCAGGGATTTGTAGAGGTGCCAGAGCTCGGTTTTAAAATAGAGGTGAATAACATTTTGAGCGGTATACTTTCATTGTCAACATAACAACCAAGAGATGGTGATATCTTCCATGCTACACACATTATAGGCGGTTCCCAAACAGAATGGTAAAGTTTATACTCCCCCTCCACCAACAAACATCAATCCATGGCTTGCTCGAAACAACGAGTGCCTCCAACATACATCAGGTCCCAGGGGGTGTTTTGTTTGCAATTATTTTGATTTAGTTTGCATAAAGCATGGCACTGGCATCCCGGTGACCAGCCCTTTATCTCGTGAGTGAGGAGCGGAGTCCACTCCTCTTGAGAATAACCTGCCTAACATGGAAGATACAGACAACCCTAGTTGATACATGAGCTATTCGAGCATACAAAACAGGATGATTATTTGAAGGTTTAGAGTTTGGCACATACAAATTTACTTGGAACGGCAGGTAGATACCGCATATAGGAAGGTATAGTGGACTCATGTGGAATAACTTTGGGGTTTAAGGAGTTTGGATGCACAAGCAATATTCCCGCTTAGTACTGGTGAAGGCTAGCAAAAGACTGGGAAGCGACCAACTAGAGAGCAACAACAGCCATGTACATGCATTAAAATTAATAAACATTGGATGCAAGCATGAGTAGGATATAATCCACCATGAACATAAATATCGTGAAGGCTATGTTGATTTGTTTCAACTACATGCGTGAACATGTGCCAAGTCAAGTCACTTAAATCATTCAGAGGAGGATACCACCCTATCATACCACATCATAACCATTTTAATAGCATGTTGGCACACAAGGTAAATCATTATAACTCATAGCTAATCAAGCATGGCACAAGCAACTATGATCTCTAATTGTCATTGCAAACATGTTTATTCATAACAAGTTGAATCAAGAACGATGAACTCATCATATTTAGAAAAACAAAAGAGGTCGAGTTCATACTAGCTTTTCTCATCTCATTCAGTCCATCGTATATCATCATAATTGCCTTTCACTTGCACGACCGAACGATGTGAATAATAATAAGAGTGCACGTGCATTGGACTAAGCTGGAATCTGCGAGCATTCAATAAATAGGAGAAGACAAGGCAATATGGGCTCTTTTGTTAGATAAACAATAATGCATATAAGAGCCACTTTAACAATTTAATCATGATCTTCTCCTACTGACCGCCAAAGAAAAGAAAATAAATATTTTTGGGTTTTCTTTTTAATTACTACTACAAGCATGGAAAGTAAATTAATTAAAAGCTACAACTAATTTTTTTTTTTGCTTTTTCTTAAGGTTTATTAAACACACAAGAAGAAAGCATAAAAGGAAATAAACTAGCATGGATAATACAATGAAAAAGTATGAACACCGACATCTAGCAATGAGTGTGTGTGAACATAAATGTAATATCGGTGAGAAATACGTACTCCCCCAAGCTTAGGCTTTTGGCCTAAGTTGGTCTATGGCCACGGCTGGCCAGGCTGATATCCATAATAATAGTTGGGGTCGTACTGCGATGAGGAAGAAGAAGGCTCCGATTGCCACTGGCTGGCAATCATCTCTGGGTCCCACTGATAGTTAGACTGTCGTGAAGGATCAAATTGTGGTTCCGGTTCTGGCTCCTCGGCTGGTGCAGGGTTCCGGTAGGCGTGGATAGCCATCAACGGAACAAGGTACTTGCCTACAGTCAAATCAAACAAAGCAGGAGCAGGCAAGGTAATGGTCTCAGGATGATGTTTATTAAAGAACAATTGATATTTAAGCTCTCCTGCCCTATTCTTAACAATAAAATCATGTGCCACCATACTTTTATAATCTAAATAAACACGAGGTAGCACTTTTTCTTCCTTCTCAGCATGCCTAATAGGAATGTTAAAATGTGCAGCTAGGCGTGTAGCATAGATGCCTCCAAAGATGGGACCCTTAGTACGGTTCATACTTAACCGTCTAGCAATAATGCCGCCCATACTAAAAGTTTTATCACTGTATAAACCTTGGAGCAAAATAATAATATCAGGGATACTAAGGTTTCCATAGTTTCCGCGTCCAATTAAGCAACGACTAGCAAATAATGCAAAGTAACGTAAAACAGGAAAATGTATGCTAGTGATTCGTGCATCGGAAACCTTCCTAGTTTCCCCTACAGTGATAGTATTAATAAATCCCTCCACATCATCATGATGTGGTTCTACTGTCTTGCCCCCAAAAGGGACTAAACAAATCCGACAAAAATCATAAAGTGACATCTACTTATGCTCATCATATAAATGAAACTCCACCGTAGGTGGTGAGTTCCTAGAATGAAAATGAAAGTTTTGCACAAAGGTATTTGTGAGTAAGAGATACTGATCGCATTGGTCGTGGAGGAAAGCGGTGAGGCCTACATTATGAGCCAACTCATGAAAATCTTCATAAATCCCGGCTGCTCTCAAGAAATCCTCGAAGGGCCATTCACACGCCCGAACCTCCGCGGTACGTGGCAAATTATACTTAGGCTTTGGTGCCTTCTCCTTCGAGCTTTGGCTCGATGAGCCCCTCAATAATCTCCTCATCATTTTCTGAAAAATTCTGAAATTTTTAGTATCTTCAAAATAAAAGTGAACCAAACTCAATAATATTGATAGCAACTACTCCTACAAGTGCCTAGGGCCTATATCATGCATCAAAACTACTTGGAACCATATAAATTTGACATGCAAGCTCAAGAACAGGGTCACCTAAGCAACACAAATTTGCAATGAATAAAGCACTAGAACAAAAACTAATTGGACCAATGGAGGAGTCACATACCAAGGAAGAATCTCCCCAAGTAGTTTTGTGAGAGGTGCTTTGAGCAAGGAGATCGAAAATGGCAGAAAAACGAGTTGGAACTCATGCTTGAGTTGGTTTTTCGTGTTTGTGGGAGGAGGAAGAAGAAGATGGGTGCAGGAATAAGTGGAGGAGGGCCACCGTGGGCCCACGAGGCAGGGGGCGCGCCCTCCACCCTCGTGGCAAGGTGGTTGCCCCCCTGGTGTGTTCTTTGTTCCATAAATCCTCAAATATTCTATAAAAAATCATATTTAATTTTCAGGGCATTTGGAGAACTTTTATTTTCGAGGTATTTTTGTATTGCATGGATAATCAGATAACAGACAAAAAATTATTTATTTTTATTTTATTCAACTAAAGAACATGTCAGGACCCCGATTCCAAGTCACATCGATCTAGCCGGTAACACCTCATATCACTTTGCGGCCTCACGCACGGTATCCCACGGGTGTCGCCTTACCATGGCCCGGGAGCGTTTGCGCCTTTTGGCTCACGTATATGATAGTGTCGCTAGCATCCATATGATAGAGAACCCGGGCTGACATGGCTAGTCATGAACCCAAAGCGGCATAGACCTATGGAGACAGGCATACATGAATCACGTCGAACATGTCGGTCATCAGCGAGTGATTCCGGGCTGTAGCACTGGGCTAACAGGACTCCGGGGAACCCGGGCTATAGCAGGCTAGGCAGGACTCCGGATATCACCGCGTGACATTTCCCCGAAGGGACAGACATAGGAACGAAGTGAAACACATGCCGGCCAGTCAAGTGTCCTGAGCAGTAGTGCTGGGCTAGCAGGATTCCGGTGAACCGGGTTGTAGCGGACTACTATGGCTCAAGGAACACTAGACTACATTTCCCCATAAGAAGGGCTGCCAAGGATAAACAACTAGATTGTCGGATCCCACTCATACCAAGCATTTCAATCATACACACAATATGCCCGATATGAGTACATACAACATGGCATCACAACAAAACTCTACAACTCAAGTACTTTATTTAAAAGCTCCAGAGAGCCATACATAACAAGTTCATACAGATAGGGGTCACATGACCCGACACTCAAGTCATACAATCATACAAGCACATGCGGAAGCAACTAGTCTGAGTACAGACTCTAGAAAGAAAGAAGGCTTCTCGAAGCCTGTCTATCTACATAGGGCCCTCCATGGCCAGGATCACCACCTGGGTGGTTAGTCACTCGTCGACGTCAAGGTCTACGTAGAACCCATCGGAGGGGGCGATGTTGTCGTCTGAAAACAGTAATTAAGCAAACATGAGTACAAAGGTACTCAGCAAGTCTTACATCAAAACCTACTATACATGCTTATTTTCAAGAAGGTGGTGGGGTTAATGCAGCAAGCCAGCTTTGACTCTTGGCTAAGCTATCCTACGGAACTCCACCAGTAAAATAGTTTTCGCACACGAGTCCACTACTCACCAACACAATACTCCACTGTGGATCCTCCCTCGCCATCCTACGAGAGGCCCATCCTCGGTACTCACACTTATCTTGAGTCTTTTAGTAGTATCCATTAACTTGTCTATGAACTGTATAGGCAACCAAGTAGTCCTTTACCGCGGACGCGGCTATTCGAATAGTTTTATACCCTGCAGGGGTGTACTTCTCCATACACGCTTTCACCACTTACCGCCGTTTACACGATATGTACTCGGCAACCTTCAAGCTGAAGCCCAGTGAGGGTGTTGGCCACGGCCTACCTAAACACTTAAGTCTCTAGTCCAGGTTTATCTCCTATCCAGGTTCCATCCGCAGGGAGTCCGGCCGAGGTTTCCACATACGGCCCCGAACGATGTGAACAGGGTTCCCGAGACACCAAACGGGTGACTCGGTACACCGTGCCACGGTGTATCTACCGCAACATAGCCCACCCCTAGGGTCAGCGCTACGCACGGCCGCCAACACATAACCTACAAACACCAGAAACTATTTGCAACTCCTGGACAGAGTACTAGGGTGATTCAAAAGCTGAGAGGGTCAATTAAGGATCCCAATGCATGGTAGTAGCTGAATCTTAAATCACACATACAGATCTCAGTTCTTAGGGGCGATCTCAATGAAACAACCCACCATGTACTCCTACATGGCCTCTCATCGATACCTTTACCAAAACATGTTCAACACATCCCTCATATTACCGACATAAGCATTTCACTCTAGCTCATCACCCAGATGAACCAGACCTGACACAACTCTAAGCATAGCAGGAAAAGCAAGGTAGGAATCACATACATGGCTCAATCAACTCCTACACATGCTAGTGGGTTTCATCTAGTTACTGTGGCAATGGCAGGTCATGCGGAGGATAAGGGTTTAACTACCGTAGCACACAGCAGTTTGAATCGCGTTGTCTTAATGCAGTAAACAAGAGAAGAAGCGAGAACATGGGTTTTTATCGGAATGATCAGTGGGTTGCTTGCCTGATGGAGTGGTAGTGGGATACTGCCCTTCAGTTGGATACTCGTGAATATCCTCGGAGGCAGAACCTATCACGATGAACACATCGGAACACAATCAACACATGACGATATGCAACAATATGATGCATGCTATGACATGGCAATATGAATGTGTCTTGGCCTAATGCAAGCTATAACAGAAAGGAATGTGCTTATTTGAATCAAAGATTCAATTATTAGCTTATTAAACATGGCTTTAATAGTGCATTTCCTTATTCTGCTTAAACAGCAAGGTAAACTTGTTTTGTCATGCATCAAACTATTACAGATGGATATATTGAATTTTTCTGATCATTTTTCATATATAAATCTTTGCATTTGGAGCTATGGTTGATTTTCTATGATTTTTAGAAGTTTTGACTATTTTCTGGAATTTCCTGAATAAAAATAAATCCAAAAAATGCATTACTGCGTCAGCATTGCGTCATGCTGACCTCAGCAGGTCAAAGGCGCCAGCCCAGGTCAAACCTGACTGGTGGGCCCCTTCTGTCAGCCTCTCAGCTAATTAACAGGATTAGATTAACACTAATTAGCTGTCAGTGGGGCCTGGGCCCACATGTCAGTGACTGATTTAATTAAAATTAGTTAAAACTAATCCTAGATTAGTTAGCAGACCGGCCCCACCTGTCATAGACTCAGGGGGGGTCTACCTGGGCCCACCCAGGAGTCAAACTGGGTCAAACTCCTGGTCGGCGAGGCTAATCCCGCCGGCGTTGAGCCGCCGGTGAGGCCGAGACGGCGGAGGGCTTCGGATTTGGTCCCCCAGTGACCAAATCGACAGCGGAGATGTGCTACGCGTAGCTGGGGCTCGCGCGCATCTGGTGGGGCAAGCGGGAGGAGCTGGGGTGGCGCGAGCTCGCCGGAATCGAGCTCGTGGCGGCGGCCGGAGTTCGGGCGGGGTTGGTTTCGAGGCTACGGTGCACGGGAGAAGGAGCTGGTGGTGGCTACGGGTTCCTGGTGCTGCGCTGAGCTCAACGGTGGGCTTGGCTTTGAGCCACTGTGGCTCTGGCCACGACGGCGCCATGGCCGGCGGTGGGGAGCTCTCGGGTGCGGTGGAGGTGGCGGCTACAGGGGCCAAACGAGCACGGGAGCTAGGGGAAAAGGAAGAGGAGCTCACGGCGGGGGCGGAGAGGGGGTCAGCGAGCTCGGGGAGGTCCTGGCGGCGGCGAATCGACCGGAGATGGCTCGGGTGCCCGAGGTTGAATACGAGGGCGAAGACGGAGTTCGGCGGCGGTTGGAGTCGCGTGGGTCGGCGGGGAGGTGCAGGGCGACGAGGCGGAGCTATTGGGCTCGTCGGAGGGGTGAGGGGGTGGCTCTGGCGTCGTCTACGGCGAACGGCGGCGAGGAACGCGCTCGGGCATCGCGGGAGAGAGTGAGGGAGACGAGGGGGAGAGTGAGCGAGGATGAGAGGGGGACATTGGGGTCGCGTGGCATCCCTGGACGTCTCCAGGATGTCGGCAGAAGCAGGAGGTGGCTGGGCCAGCACAGGTAAGGCCCGGGTGGGCTCCCTCTCTCTCTTTTTTTGATTTGTTTCTGTTTTTTTCTATTTAACTGCAACTATTGGGCTTTAATTAAAATACTAAAACGTTTACAAAAATCCTGAAAATAATCGTGGGCTCTGTTTAGAATATTTCCAACAGCAAACATTTATTTCCAGAATTATTTGAGCATTTAAATTATTTTATAGCATTTAAATGCCCAAATTCAAATACTTATGATTTAATTCAATGACCTTCTGTTGACCTAGAAAATTGTGCACCAATTTTGCCAGAGGTTCTAACCCAAGACAAAGAGGGTGAACTTTTTAGAAGGGCATTTCAGGTTCATTGAAAATAATTTTAGTAAACCCTAGTTGTTTCCAGGGGGTGTTGGGGGTTTCTGCCTTCCCCATTTCAAATTTAAGAGAAATTTAAACATGATGCACACTCTAATGCTTGAACTAGCTAGGGTGTGACAGAACAGAAAGTATAGAGAGGGTACAGAAGGTTGTGCTTCTAGTTTCATCCATCTCATGCTCGTCAAAAGGAATCCACTAACAAGGTTGATCAAGTCTTGTTAACAAACTCATTCCGATTAACATGAAACCGGAGAAATTTCGAATAACACTAGGTTACCTCAACGGGGATATGCACATCCCCAATAATAAGTATATCATATTTCTTCTTGACAGTAGGAAGAGGAAATTCAAAACCTCCAAATATAATCGATGGAATTTTCTGATAGAATTGATACTATGAACTTGAGGTTGTTTCCTCGGAAAGTGTACCGTATGCTCATTACCATTAACATGAAAAGTGACATTGCCTTTCTTGCAATCAATAACAGCCCCTGCAGTATTAAGAAAAGGTCTTCCAAGAATAATAGATGTACTATCGTCCTCGGGAATATCAAGAATAACAAAGTCCGTTAAAATAGTAACATTTGCAACTACAACAGGCACATCCTCACAAATACCGACAGGTGTAGCAGTTGATTTATCAGCCATTTGCAAAGATATTTCAGTAGGTGTCAACTTATTCAAGCCAAGTCTACGATATAAACAGAGAGGCATAACACTAACACCGGCTCCAAGATCACATAAAGCAGTTTTAACATAGTTTCTTTTAATGGAGCATGGTATAGTAGGTTGGATCTCCAAGTTTCTTTGGTATTCCACCCTTAAAAGTATAATTAGCAAGCATGGTGGAAATTTCAGCTTCTGGTATCTTTCTTTTATTTGTAATAATATCTTTCATGTACTTAGCATAAGGATTCATTTTGAGCATATCAGTCAATCACATACACAAAAAGATAGGTCTAATCATTTCAGCAAAGCGCTCAAAATCCTCATCATCCTTTTTCTTGGATGGTTTGGGAGGAAAAGGCTTGGGTTTCTGAACCTAAGGCTCTCTTTCTTTACCATGTTTCCTAGCAACAAAGTCTTTCTTATCATAACGTTGATTCTTTGATTGTGGGTTATCAAGATCAACAGCAGGTTCAATTTCTACATCATTATCATTGGTAGGTTGAGCATCATTATGAACATTATCAGTAACATTTTCATTAGGTTCATGTTCATTGCCAGATTGTGTTTCAGCATCAGACATAGAGATATCATTTGGATTATCAGGTGGTTCAGCAATAGGTTCACTAGAAGTTTGCATAGTTCTATCATTTTTCTTTTTCTTCTTTTTAGAAGAACTAGGTGCATCAATATTATTTCTCTGAGAATCTTGCTCAATTCTCTTAGGGTCATTCTACCAGTTCTAGTAGCCACTTTAACAGCATGATCATTTTTCTTACTATTCATCTCATTGAGCAATTCTTTTTGAGCTTTAAGTACTTGTTCTACTTGAGTGGTAACCATAGAAGCATGTTTGCTAACAAGTTTAAGTTCACCTATAATATTAGCCATATAATCACCCAAGTATTTAATCATATCAGCATCTTGTTTTAATTGTCTACCAAAATAAGCATTGAAGTCTTCTTGCTTAAACATAAAATTATCAAACTCATCCAAGCATTGACTAGCAATTTTAGTAGGAGGGATTTCAGCTTTATCATATCTATAGAGAGAATTTACCTTTACTACCTGTGTCGGGTTACTGAGGTCTGGAGGTTCTTCAATAAATAAAGGATTAAGATCATAGTTTCTTCAATAGGCAGCAAATTAAGACCATGTATTTCTTCAATAGGAGGTAAATTCTTAACATCTTCAGCTTTAATACCCTTTTCTTTCATAGATTTCTTTGCCTCTTGCATATCTTCGGGATTGGGAAATAGAACACCTCTCTTCTTCGGAGTTGGTTTAGGAATAGGATCATTACTTGGAGTAGGAGCTGGCTCAGGAGGTGCCCAATTATTTTCATTTATTAACATATTATTCAATAAGATTTCAGCTTCATCCGGTGTTCTTTCCCTGAAAAGAGAACCAGCACAACTATCCAGGTAATCTCTGGAAGCATCGGTTAGTCCATTATAAAAGATATCAAGTACTTCATTTTTCTTAAGAGGATGAGCATGCAAAGCATTAAGTAACTTGAGAAGCCTCCCCAAGCTTGTGGGAGACTCTCTTCTTTAATTTGCACTAAGTTGTATATTTCCTTTAAAGTAGCTTGTTTCTTAGGAGTAGGGAAATATTTAGCAGAGAAGTAGTAAATCATATCCTGGGGACTACGCACACAACCAGGATCAAGAGAATTAAACCATATCTTAGCATCACCCTTTAATGAGAACGGAAATATTTTAAGGATATAAAAGTAGCAAGATCTCTCATCATTAGTGAACAGGGTGGCTATATCATTTAATTTAGTAAGATGTGCCACAATAGTTTCAGATTCATAGCCATGAAAAGGATCAGATTCAACCAAAGTAATTATATCAGGATCACCAGAGAATTCATAATCCTTATCAGCAACACAGATAGGTGAAGTAGCAAAAGCAGGGTCAGGTCTCATCCTAGCATTTAGAGATTGCTTATTCCATTTAGCTAATAATATTTTGAGTTCATATCTATCTTTGCAAGCTAAAATAGCTAAAGAAGCTTCTTGATCAAATAAATAACCCTCAGGAATAACAAGTGATTCTTCATCATCACTTTCATCTTCATAATCAGATTCAATAGGTTCAATCTCTCAAGCCCTAGCAAGTCGTTCCTCAAGAAAATCACTAAGTGGCATAGTAGTATCAGGCATAGAGGTAGTTTCATCGTAAGTATCATGTATAGCAGAAGTAGCATCATCAATAACACATGACATATCAGAACGAATAGCAGAAGCAGGTGTAGGTGTCGCAAGCTTACTCAAAACAGAAGGTGAATCAAGTGAAGAGCTAGATGGCAGTTCCTTACCTCCCCTCGTAGTTGAGGGATAAATTATTGTCTTAGCGTCTTTCAAATTATTCATAGTGTCCAGCAGATACAAATCCCAAGTGACTTAAAGAATAGAGCTATGCTCCCCGGCAACGGCGCTAGAAATTAGTCTTGATAACCCACAAGTATAGGGGATCGCAACAGCTTTCGAGGGTAGAGTATTCAACCCAAATTTATTGATTCGACACAAGGGGAACCAAAGAATATTCTCAAGTATTAGCAGCTGAGTTGTCAATTCAACCACACCTGGAAACTTAGTATCTGCAGCAAAGTGTTTAGTAGCAAAGTAATATGATAGTGATGGTAACGGTAACAAAAGAGTAATGAAAGCAAAGTAATGTTTTTGGTGTTTTGTAGTGATTGTAACAATAGCAACAGGAAAGTAAATAAGCGTAAACCAGTATATGGAAAGCTCGTAGGCATCGGATCAATGATGAATAATTATGCTGGATGTGGTTCATCATGTAACAGTCATAACATAGGGTGACACAGAACTAGCTCCAATTCGTCAATGTAATGTAGGAATGTATTCCGAATACAGTCGTACGTGCTTATGGAAAAGAACTTGCATGACATCTTTTGTCCTACCCTCCCGTGGCAGCGGGGTCCTAGTGGAAACTAAGGGATATTAAGACCTCCTTTTAATAAAGAAATGGAAAAAAGCATTAGCACATAGTGAACACATGAACTCCTCAAACTACGGTCATCACCGGTAAGTATCCCGATTATTGTCAGTTCGGGGTTAACGGATCATAACACATAATAGGTGACTGTAGACTTGCAAGATAGGATCTAGAACTCTCATATATTGATGAAAACATAATAGGTTCAGATCTGAAATCGTGGCACTCAGGCCCTAGTGACAAGCATTAAGCATAGCAAAGTCATAGCAACATCAATCTCAGAACATAGTGGATACTAGGGATCAAAACCTAACAAAACTAACTCGATTACATGGTGAATCTCATCCAACCCATCACCGTCCAGCAAGCCTACGATGGAATTACTCACGCACAGCGGTGAGCATCATGAAATTGGTGATGGAGGATGGTTGATGATGATGACGACGACGAATCCCCCTCTCCGGAGCCCCGAACGGACTCCAGATCAGCCCTCCCGAGAGGTTTTAGGGCTTGGCGGCGGCTCCGTATCGTAAAACGCGATGATTTCTTCTCTCTGATTTTTTTCTCCCCGAAAGCAGTTATATAGAGTTGCAGTTGGAGTCGGGGGGTCTCCAGGGGGCACGCCCTATGGGGGGGGGCCCACCCTCGTGAAAAGGGTGTGGCCCCCCTGGTCTTCATCTTTGGCGAGGATTTTTTATTATTTATTGTAAGATTTCCCGTGGAGTTTCAGGTCATTCCGAGAACTTTTGCCTTCTGCACATAAAACAACATCATGGCAATTCTGCTGAAAACAGCGTCAGTCCGGGTTAGTTCCATTCAAATCATACAAGTTAGAGTCCAAAACAAGGGCAAAAATGTTTGGAAAAGTAGATACTTTAGAGACGTATCACTCTACGAGCTGAGCATCGAGGCGGCCAATGGCGATGAGAAAGTCATGGCGAACTAGTTCCCCATGGCCCTCAAGGATGGTGCCCGCTCCTGGCTCCTGAACCTGCCTCCAGGCTCGATCTCCTCCTGGAACGAGATGCGCGACCGTTTCGTTGCCAACTTCCAGGGCACTCGCGACCGCCCACCGGCTGCGGGTGACCTACACTGCGTCAAGCAACAACCAGGAGAGACCCTCCAGAAGTACATCCAGCGCTTCAACAACGTTCACCTCAAGATCCCCAAGGTGACGGACGAGGCCATCATCTCCGCGTTCTCCGATGGTGTCCGCAATGTCAAGATGATGGAGGAGCTCGTCATCCACGAGGAGCCGTGCACGTCTCTGGAGCTGTTCAACCTGGCGACCAAGTGCGCAAGAGCTGAGGAGGGGCGCCTCTCCGTCCTCGAGCTCCTCGCTGCGGACCCGGAGGAGAAGAAAGCCAAGGACAAAGACGTGAAGCGCAAGGGAGCAGCCGTGCTCGCGGAGGAGCCGGACACAAAGCGCGGCAGGGACCAGCCCGAGTCATCGAAGAGCAGCCGACCGTTCTGCGCCTTCCATAACCTGCATAGCCACAACACCAGCGACTGTCAAGAGATCAGAGCCATTCAAGAAGGACGCTTCGATCGACGCCCCGAGCGCAATGACCGGGGCTACGGCCGAGGAGGAGGACGTGGTGGCGGAAGCTGGGATGACCGTGGCCCGCGCCAGGAGTGGCACAACCGGCCTCATGAGGACCGCTCGCAGGATCAGACTCGCGAGGGTGCCTGGAGGGATCAGCCTCGTGACGATCGTCCTTAGGGCAACGCCGGTCTCCCTCCACTGCCGCCGCCACCAAAAAGGAATGACGACCACCATCAGGACGAGGGGGCTGGGGGCTTCTAGGAGTCGTGCGCCATCGCCTGCATCTTGGGCGGAGCTCAAGCCCCAGCCTCACAGCATACCTTCAAACAGTTCGCTCGTGAAGTGAATGTAGTCCTCCCCAAGCTCGAGGCCACGCGCCCGCTCAGATGGTCCAAGTGCGCCATCAGGTTCAGCTCGGCATATCAGCTCAAGTGCGCGGCTACCACCGGCGTCCTCCCGATGCTCTATTCACCAATCATTAGCAACGTGCAAGTTACCAAGACTCTCATTGATGGCAGCGCATGGCTCAACGTCTGGTCCTTCGACATGTTCGACAACCTCCAAGTGCCATATGATCAGCTTCAGCCCACCAAGCCTTTCTCAGGAGTGACCGACGGCTCCACCACCCCGATCGGGCAGGTCCGCCTCCCCGTCACCTTCGGACAGCGCGACAACTACCGCACCGAGCTGATCGACTTAGACGTCGCCCACATCTGTCTGCCATACAATGCCATCCTCGGGTATCCGGCCCTGGCCATGTTCATGGCCGTGACGCACCATGGCTACAACGTCCTCAAGATGCCAGGAAGCGGTGGGATCATCACAGTCCCCTGCGAAGAAAGAGATGCGGTGTGCTCCCTCGAGCGCGCCTTTCAAGAAGCGTCAATCAAAGACCCCGGGAACAATGCAGCTCGGTACCCTCCTGAGGTCAACCCCAAAAAGAAGAAGCAGCTACTCCGTGCCGAACCTCAGGAGGGCAGCGCCGCAAGTGGCACCTCGTCAGGATCAGCGCCCGTACCTGGGGTGCCTCCCTTTGTCGCATAGGAAGGCGTGCCTGGCGCCCTCCTCGGGCAGGGCTCGGGGGCTCTCTTTTGGAGGGCCTCAGACCTTGCCAACATCACGAGGGAGGCGCTCGGGCACCACTTGGAGGCGTGTTTCGCGGCACGTCTCCCTCAGGAGGACACTAGGCAAGGAGCGTCCGGCACTCAGGAGTTCAACACCAAGGTATCTTAGGAGCTTCAGGAAGCAAGAGCAATACGCGGCGACCGCCGCCCATCTGGCGTTCCTCCCCACCCAGGCGAGGGTGGTGAGCCGTGTGTCTGCATCGACATACCAAGGCTCAACCGAGCCGCATCTTAGTAGCGCTTCTGGCCTTCGCGTGTTGGGCGCTGCGAAGGTCCACCTCACAACTACATTTGTATGCTGTTCGGCCTGCCGAGCGTGGTTGCTGCCTTCCAGCGCAAACTGCGGCGTGCCCTGGCAACTCAGGAGGCCAGTCACCATGTCGTCCTGGCAGAGATGGAGACGTTCCTCAAGGAACCGCCTAGACCCCCAGAGCCTCTCGAGGCTCAGGGCCATGGTGGCTCATGAGGAGCAACCCCTTCACCGCGTACCTTCATTTGCCTCAACACCCCTTCATCAACGGAATCAGGTGACATTTTCCAAGTTTATTTAGCTGGGAGCGCCCTCAGGGCTGCATCATTCCCAGGTCGCGTGGGTCCGTCCCTGTGGCATGTACCCCTTTTTATGTCTTTAGCTTACCATGCTGGGGGCGCCCTTCGGGCTGCATCATCCCCAAGCCGCTTGGGTCGAACCCAGTGGTGCGTATCATTCATGCATTTACCTGAGCTAGTTTGCTTTCCATGCTTATTCTACCTATGACCATCACGTGCTTGATTGTCGCCCACCGCGGGAGCCGCGCGCCGGTCGTCTTTCTTCAGGACCCTTCGCATGAGAGGGTTAGGCACGACGTTTGTGCTCGGGTCCGTCCCTGCAGCGTCGATAAATCCAACGGCTGAGCTCTGTCTAGCGGTCCAGCCCCGTTCATGTCACCTCCTGGGGCTATTGGTGCTTGGCTTTCTCACGTGATAACCTCAGGAGATTCATTCAGCGCAGGTTGTCTGACCACCTCGCAGGACCAACACAGCGAACAAGAATCAAGACCAGGCGCAACCCACCTTGAGGTAGGGCCTCGTGAGTCCCGCGCTGGCTCACGAGTGCCCAGACACACCTCGTCTAGCCCTATCGTGCAAGCCACGTGTCAGGGTGGGGCTGTACACGCCCCGGGGGCTCTCCGCGGTAGGGAGTCCCCTCCCACGTACCAGTGGAAGCACCATGCTCCGTGCTGGTAGTCGACACTGCCGAGGAGCGGCTATGCACATGCAAGTGTGGAAGTGTCATGGTCCGTCCTGGTGATAAACAACTGAGGGCGGCCTCATGGCCTTATCAACCTCAAGGAGCCTCCGGGCTCGGTGTTTGGCCTCAACGCAATGCCTCCCCTCGGGAGAGCCGTGCGAAGGGGCTGGGCACGGGGGCTGCGTTCGGGTCACGCCCAAGCGTACGCCACCCTGCCAGGTCCCTCGGACCTGGTCGTCGTGCACCACTCCCGAGCCTCGGCGAGGGCGAAGGTATGAAGGGTGTTTGCATGTCAAGGGGGACTCCTGAGCATCATGACTCAGGATCCTAACTGGTCACGTAGCCCCTCACTCCTTGGGTCCGTCCTGGTCTCCGGTCGGTCCAACGATGGTTGAGGTATGTGCGGGGTCAGGCCCTGCTGACGTAGAACACTAATACTATCCTCGTGTCTCCTTCCTATAAGTTGTTTGCGCGTCAAGGGGGACTCATGAGCATCGCGACTCAGGAGCCTAACTGGTCACGTAGCCCCTCACTCCTTGGTTCCATCCTGGTCTCCGGTCGGCCCAACGGCGGTTGAGGTATGCACGGGGCCAGGCTCTACCGACGTAGAACATAAAGCAAATAGGAAGAAAATCGCAAAATCTCAAAGCAAATATTACAAGACATATTGTTCTCCGAATATCAAACACAAGTTTAAACGCCTCCACGAGGCACGCTACATGATGCAGTAGTTTCAATAGGAAAGGAGCCGCAAGCCAGTCATCCCTCGATACCGTCGGCACCGGCAAGAGGTGCCCCCTCTTGGGTGGCGTCGCCTTCACCTGCACCACCGGTCGAAGGCGCGGGGGCGAAGGCGTCGAACTTCTCCAGTAGGGCTTCCACCTGACCTTTCACGGCTGCGGGGGCGGCTGAGCAGTGTTCTTCAGCCACGGGCTTCGGCATCTCGTCAAGGCGGGCGGCAGGATCACGAAGATAGAGGTGGCTGAAGACGCGCATCAGCGCGGCTGAAGAAATGACGCGAGCCTCTGCCTCTGCCATGGGGCCGATGCCGCGCACGTCACCTCACCAGGCCCTCAGTGCCTTCATCTCCTCATGGAGGGACCAGCGGTGGACCGGCAATCGTAATGGCAAACTGTGTCTCTCCTTGTGCTGGCTTCCAGGAATCTCCTGAAGGTGATGGCAGGTGGGACCACGAGCTCCCTCTTCTCCCATGAAATCCGCTTGCGCGTTAAAAGGGGGGCTCTTGAGCATCGCGACTTAGGAGCTCTTACTGGCTCTCTAGCCCTCACCCCCTGGCCTTGACCATGGTGCGCGACCTGGCATACTAGCGGCGGCTGAGCTCGCTCGAGGGCCGGGACCTGAGGACGCAGAGCACAAAGGAGAGCGTGGAGAAGGGGGGAGGCTCACATGGGCCTGGCTTAGCTATGCTTCGGGCACCTATGCACGAATCTGGCGCATCATGAGGAATCAACTCTGGACTGTCAAGATAAGTCCCGAGCCCGGGTTGGCTAAACCGCTAAGGAGTGTGAACCATACTAACCGCAGCCCTGCTGCAGCAACGTCACCCCCCTTCCATACCTCTCGACGGCTGCTTGAGCGCTAAAGGGGACCTCCTGAGCATCGTGCCTCAGGAACTCTTACTGGACCTCGGGCAGCTCACCTCCTAGCCTTGACCACGGCACGCGACCTAGCATACCAGCGACGACTGCAACCTACCTGGGGACCGGGACCTGTCAGCATAGAGCGCCAAGTCGTCGCGAGGCCAGAAAGGGAGACCGAGCTAAAGTAGGACTCACGCTCGCGCAAGTTCGTAATAAGGACAATATTGACAAGTGGCATTATAAAACCTTTACACACCCCCACGGGGCATTTCTTGATTCCTCGCAGGGAACAAAAGGCAAGAACTTAGGGAATCCTAACTACACGTGCCCCTGTGGATGACGCCATCATCAACAGTGGGCCACCAGAGGCCGACGCCAACCTCATCCAGATCAACGGCGGCGGCCTGACGCTGCAACCTTGCTCCGGGCTCGGCGGGAGCTTGGGGGAACGTAGCTGTCATCGCTCGTCTCCGGGGTCTCGTAGAGCTGGGGAGAATCGCTGGACTCCCAAGTGTTGCCACTGCTTCCCGAGGAGCCGCTGGCGACGCGGGCAGCAGACCCTGCCCTAGCTGTGGCGCCAGCCTGATGACCCCACCTGGGGCAACACTCCAGACGGTGGCCTTCTGCGTCGAAGACCTTGAAGAACAGCGTGGAGGCACCATCATACGCGAAGTGGATTGCGAGGGCGCCCTTCGCATGACACACTCGGGCAACCTCACCCCAGCCTCGGGTCATGAAGATCTTCCCCGAGGAGACGGCCTCAACCTCTGCTCTAGTCGCCAGCGTGTCGTAGTCGGCGTGCTGTAGCCAAAGCTCGAGGGGCCCCCTCGGCGGCATCTCGGCTGAGAAGAAGGATGGGAAGCGGATCCAAGTGCTTGGGGGCATCACCGCTCACAGCACGAGCTCGCGCGAGGAGTCCGTGGCGTGGACTCCAGGGGTGGCGACGCGCACCACCGCGGCACGGCGACCATGGCCACGGCGCGCGCGTCGACGCTCGTCGTCTCCCCCTCCCGAGCCCCCGGCTTGGGCGTACAGGGGTAACGGATACCCGGGAGGAGGCCGCTCGCACCAAGGCCTCGTCACCACCTGCATCATCTCCTCGTTGCGGCGGTGGGCCGGCCTCTTCTTCGCCGGGAGCGGTACCAGCCCGTCGAGGGGAGTCTTTCCTTTATTCGCCGTGGAAAACCTTCGGATGGGCGCCATTGGTGTCGGCAATGGCGTGAGGAGAGAGAAGCAAGAGGAATGGGAAGAGATGGGCAACGGGGCTCAGCCCCCCTCCCATTTATACTAGGGGAAGGCCAACCAGCGCCCCCACGATCACAGGTAATGATGGTTTTTCCTTGCATGTCGCAGGGACTTGTCAAGTCGGGCAGTTGCCAAGGCAGCATGGGGAAGCGGAGACACCCACGTCCAACCAACCGCCACGCATCGACCAAGGCCGCAGGCTATTGGGGCCCGCAGCGCTCCGCACTTGACCTTTGGCTTTGCCACGAAGCCAAGCCCGAGCGCGCCTTGGGTCCGGGGGCTACTGTCGGCGTTCTAGGAAGGGGGTCCCCAGACTTGCCTTCATGCGGCCCACGGCGTGGCTCTGTGAGCGGGCTCGAATGGCCCATCTTCACCAACAAGCCCTCAAGACCCTTGCGAGGGGCCAAGCCTCATGAGGCAGAGAGTTCAAGGCAAGGCAAACCTCGCGAGGTTTCAATGACGTGAGCCATGACGATCAAGATCAGGCGGGCGCCAGCGCACATAGTGTCCTTGTTTCCTCTTTGGTGCTAAGGAAGCAAGCACAGGCGCGGAGTACCGAGGCGTCAAGCAAAGGTTTCCATATCAGTGCAACGAGACCAAGACTAGCAGGACGGCAAGACGAAGGTCACCATGGAGCCCAAGGCGGCGTCACCACCTGAGCCTTTTGCAGGCGAAGACTGGTTTTGTCAGGATAAGCTGTACTAGCTGTGCCCTTTCAAATTGGCCGTTGTTGGCTCCCTTCCCGCTCAATATTTGGGGAGAGGACCAGGGCCTCTATAAATAGGATTAGCCACGACGGTGGGGGGAAACAGGTCTGGAACTCATTCAGTTCATCCCCACACCCACCAAGCACAAGAACACCTCTCCTCAGGAGGCTGTTCTTCCCCTTGTACTGTTCATTCTCCGCCCAAGAGGCAATCCACCACACCACACTGGAGTAGGGTATTACACCACAATGGTGGCCCGAACCAGTATAAATCTTGTGTCCTTTGTGTTGCGAGTTTGTCGAGTTAGCCCTTGCGATCTTAGCGAAGCTACGACGTGGATCGGTAGGGGGAGATCTTCGCGCGCACCCCAGTGTTCGAACCTTGAGGGTTTTGCCAGAACCCGAGATCCAACATTATCAACTCTGCATCTTTTGGCCTCAATACTATGAACATGTGTATCACTACTATCAAGATTTAGTAAAAATAGACCACACATCAAGGGTGCATGACCATAAAAGATATTACTCATATAAATAGAACAACCATTATTCTCTGATTTAAATGAATAACTGTCTCGCATCAAACAAGATCCAGATATAATGTTCATGCTCAACGCTGGCACCAAATAACAATTATTTAGGTACAAAACTAATCCCGAAGATAGATGTAGAGGTAGCGTGCCGACGGCGATCACATCGACTTTGGAACCATTTCTCACGCGCATCGGCACCTCATCCTTAGCCAATCTTTGCTTAATCTATAGCCCCTGTTTCGAGTTGCAAATGTTAGCAACTGAACCAGCATCAAATACCCAAGCACTACTGCGAGCATTAGTAAGGTACAAATCAATAACATGTATATCAAATATACCTTTCACTTTGCCATCCTTCTTCTCCGCCAAATACTTGGGGCAGTTCCTCTTCCAGTGACCAGTTCCTTTGTAGTAGAAACACTCAGTCTCAGGCTTAGGTCCAGACTTGGGTTTCTTCACTTAAGCAACAACTGGCTTGCTGTTCTTCTTGAAGTTCCCCTTCTTCACTTTACCCTTTTTCTTGAAACTAGTGGTCTTGTTGACCATCAACACTTGATGCTCCTTCTTGATTTCTAACTCTGCAGCCTTTAGCATTGCGAAGAGCTCGAGAATCGTTTTATCCATCCCTTGCATATTATAGTTCATCACGAAGCTCTTGTAGCTTGGTGACAGTGATTGAAGAACTCTATCAATGACACTATCATCAGGAAGATTAACTCCTAGTTGAGTCAAGTGGTTGTCGTACCCAGACATTCTGAGTATATGTTCACTGACAGAACTATTCTCCTCCATCTTGCAGCTATAGAACTTATTGGAGACTTCATATCTCTCAATCCGGGCATTTTCTTGAAATATTAACTTCAACTCCTGGAACATCTCATATGCTCCATGACGTTCAAAACGTCGTTTGAAGCCCCAGTTCTAAGCCGTAAAGGATGGCACACTGAACCATCGAGTAGTCATCAGCTTTGCTCTGCCAGGTGTTCATAACATCTGGAGTTGCTCCTGCAGCGCGTTTGTCACCTAGCGGTGCTTCCAGGACGTAATTCTTCTATGTAGCAATGAGGATAATCCTCAAGTTATGGACCCAGTTGAGGGAGTCCTGGATTAGGGGGTCTCCGGACAGCCGGACTATATCCTTTGGCTGGACTGTTGGACTATGAAGATACGAGATTTAAGACTTCGTCCCGTGTCCGGATGGGACTCTACTTGACGTGGAAGGCAAGCTAGGCAATACGAATACGTATATCTCCTCCTTTGTAACCGACCTTGTGTAACCCTAGCCCCCTCCGGTGTCAATATAAACCGAAGGGTTTTTAGTCCATAGGACAACATACAATCATACCATAGGCCAGCTTAAAGGGTTTAGCCTCTTTGATCTCGTGGTAGAACAACTCTTGTAATACTCATATCATCAAGAACAATCAAGCAGGACGTAGGGTATTACCTCCATCAAGAGGGCCCGAACCTGGGTAAACATCGTGTCCCCTACCTCCTGTTACCATCCGCCTTAGACGCACAGTTCGGGACCCCCTACCCGAGATCCGCTGGTTTTGACACCGACATTGGTGCTTTCATTGAGAGTTCCACTGTGTCGTCACCATAAGGCTTGATGGCTCCTTCGATCATCGCTAGCGATGTGCTCCAGGGTGAGGCTTTCCTCCTCGGACAGATCTTCGTATTCGGTGGCTTCGCACTGCGGGCCAATTCGCTTGGCCATCTGGAGCAGATCGAAAGCTACGCCCCTGGCCATCAGGTCAGATTTGGAAACTTGAACTACACGGCCGACATCTGCGGAGACTTGATCTTTGATGGATTCGATCCCATGCCGCACGCGTCGCACAGTCGCGATGAGCAAGGCGTAACTCTGCCATCGGACAGTGTTCGGGAGATCGCATCCGCAGCTACTCCGGCCGTTAATCCAGAGCAAATCGCGCCATCCGAGAGCGGAGGGATAGACCCCACCATGGAGGCTGTACTCTCAGTGGCGATAGAGCCAGATACTAACTTCACCCCTTTCGAGAGCCGCGTCGCCGAACCACTGGATTTATCCCCGGCCACGGACTTTGAGCCGCCTACATCCGTGCCTGTCAAATCCGATGGGGCGCCGATCATGGAGTTCACCTCCGGGGATATCTTTCAACACTCAACTTTCGGATATGTGCTAAATTCATTAAGGTCTCTCTCCCTGTCAGGAGATCCTTGGCCGAACTATGTCCGGCTAGAATGGGATGGGAACGACGAAGAAATTCGCTGCCCACCCACCACCACTTAGTAGCCACTGTCGATGACTTAACCGACATGCTCGACTTCGACTCCGGAGACATCGACGGCATGGACGACGATGCAGGAGACGAACAGGAACCACCGCCCATAGGGCGCTGGACTGCCACTTCATCACATGACGTATACATAGTGGATACACCTAGAGAGGGCAATGGCAAAGAGACAGCGGAGGATGCCCCCTCCAAGCAACCCCGGCGCCGACGTCAGCGGCGCTGCTCTAAGTCCCGCCATAGCAAAAATAGCGATAACAGGGCAAGAGGAAATAACAGTCCAGTCGACTCTAGAAGAAACGATGACTGCACCACCCCGGTGGCAGAGCACGATCAAGATGCAAACTGCAAACATAGTATGGATCCGACGTCCGACCACGACGACGCCAAGGATAAGCCTCATCAAATCCCGTCTTGGGAAGAAAACAGTCCGGACGAAGATGCACACATCATCCCGGAAACGCACTTGGAGCAAGAAAACCTCCGCGGAAGGCTTATTGCATAGCGAGGAGCCTGAAGAAACAGAAGCAAAGGCTCAAGGTCGCACAAGATACACTTAACAGCAAGTGGAACAAAGTAACAAAGTATGGTGGAAGTTACCATAAAAATAGCTATCCAAAGCGCAAGCTATTACCGGAATTCGACGATGAGGCCTTAGAGCCCATACAGCCAAAGAGTGATACGGCCAACCGGCCGGATCCACCACCTTGCGAACGTGATAGAGCGGCTAACAAAGTCGCGCATAAGTTAACACACAATCTACGTGAGAACTTGCGTCAAAAATCCAGCGCGACCAGATCTATCTATGGATCTAGGAAGCGCGCTACGGTACAAAACCAACACCGAATACTACAACCGTCCGAACACCATGGCGCATCCCAATACAGGGGTGCCGCACACCCCTTAAGTTTCACTGATGAGGTGCTAGATCACGAATTCCCAAAGGGATTCAAACCGGTGAACATAGAGGCGTATGACGGAACCACATACCCTGGAGTCTGGATAGAGGACTTCATCCTCCATATTCATATGGCTCGTGGAGACGATCTCCATGCCATTAAATACTTGCCCCTCAAGCTTAAAGGGCCAGCTCAGCACTGGCTGAAAAGCCTCCCCAAAAACTCAATTGGAAGTTGGGAGGTGCCCGAGGATGCTTTTCATGCCAATTTTCAAGGGACTTATGTCCGACCTCCGGATGCAGACGATTTAAGTCATATAATCCAATAGTCCGGAGAGTCCGCCCGAAAGCTTTGGAACAGGTTCCTCACCAAGAAGAACCAAATCGTCGACTGTCCGGACGCCGAAGCCTTAGCAGCTTTTAAACACAGCGTCTGAGACGAATGGCTCACCAGACACCTCGATCAAGAAAAACCAGAACAATGGCAGCCCTAACAAGCCTCATGACCCGCTTTTGTGCGGGCGAGGACAGCTGGTTGGCCCGTAGCAGCACCAGCGACCCAAGCACATCCGAAGTCAGGGATGGCAATGGTAAACCACAACGCCACAAAAACAAGCGTCGAATTAAAGAAGGTAGCCCAGATAACACGGCAGTAAACGCCGGATTCAGGGGCTCCCGACCAGGTCAGCAGAAAAAGCCTTTCAAAGGCAGCAGAGAAGGACAATCTGACCTAAACAAAATTCTTGACAAACTCTGTCAGATTCACGGCACCCCAGACAAACCTGCAAATCATACCCACAGAGAATGTTGGGTCTTCAAGCAGGCCGGTAAGCTAAACGCCGAACACAAAGGGGAAGAGACACCAAGTGAAGACGAGGATAAGCATCGCCAGCAAAGCGCCGGAGGACAAAAAAGTTCCCACCAGAGGTTAAAATAGTAAACGTGATCCATGTGACAAAGAGGAGAAGCAAGCATGCACTCCAAGGCACACGCGCCATAGAGCCCATCACCCCTAGGTTCAACCCCTGGTTGGCCTGCCCGATCACTTTTGATCGTGGGGATCACGAGACAAATATCCGGCACGAAGGACTGGAGGCCTTGGTGTTAGACCCAATAATAAATGGGTACCATTTCACACGAGTCCTCATGGACGGCGGCAGTGATCTAAATCTGATGTATCAGGACACAGTCCACAAAATGGGGATAGACCCGACACAAATAAGCCACAGTAATACTACCTTCAAGGGACTAATACCAGGCCAAGAGGCCTGCTGTACGGGCTCTCTACTACTAGAGGTGGTATTTGGTTCTCCCGATAACTTCCTAAGTGAAAGGTTAACTTTTCACATTGCCCCATTCCGAAGTGGCTATCAAGCACTACTCGGAAGAATGACTTTCGCTTGTGTTAACGCAATACCGCATTATGATTTTCTCAAGCTCAAGATGCCCGGTCCACGTGGCATCATCCCAGTTAGCGGAAATACCGAACGCTTTTTACGCACGGAAGAGGACGCGGCGGCTCTAACAGCCGCAAACTAGACGGCCTCACCAACCAGAAAAATGGCAGGTCGTCAAGACCATGAACACGGTCAAACGAATCCGGCGTTCCATCATATATACATGAGATTGGTTTGATGATCAAACCCTCATAAACGATACCAGGGGCTTCCCACGTGTAATCAGGGCCAGCCCGGCTCAACTTGGCTTCTCTTGAATTTTGATAGTTCATTGATGATAACCAACTCTTCTTTTTGGCACGGCAACTTTCACCTAAGTTATTTCCTTTTGCAGATGACAATCGTGCTACACCCATCCAGGACACGGCACAACGGAGACACAGGCGTAGACGTGCAGCAGGGACCCGCCCAAAGGTTTCTTTTTAGATCAAGACCCTGCGTAAACCTTTTTTACTATCTCTTGTTGCTCACGTCCTTCGGATACTCCACACAACTGAGAAGGATGCTGGCGTTATTGGCATGTGGCCACGCCAGGATTTTGCACGTACCTAGACACATGGGGTTTCTTATTAAGGGCATTTTTTAGCCTGGTATATGTTATAAAGATCAAACACCTTAGGGAGTGTTCGGCGTCGCGAGTTTGGCCCTATATGCATCAGCTCTGAATCATGTCTTTGGTCAAATGTTGGGTTTGCCTGGCTCCCACATTTTGGTACCTTACGTTCCGTTATATCGGCTAAGGTAGCACTGGGAGAACTACTGCGATTGTGCCCTGGTTCATCTGGATGAGCACCTTAGTAGAGAAAGACGAAAACTGACTGTCATGATATAGCGAGAGACTGGTCAACCACTCGATGACTCATCAGAATCTTCGGGATTCCTCCGCATTAACGAAGGGCCGTTTCCCGGTCATGTACGTACGCGCCCCGTATTCGGACGAGCGCAGAAGTACCAGGGGCTATATAGTAGCCCCACTGTCAAACTCCTATGGCTAAGTGAAAGTGTTAAAGCAATATAGTCTGATTGCCTCATTCGCTGCGCTATCACCTCCTTAACGGACCAAGACGTTGGATCAAGTGTGGATATGCATCTTTTGCGAACACCCCCGCATTATATGCGTGGGGGCATAAGCCGACGACTGCAAACTTTCAGGTTATATACATATATACATAAGCGGCCGCACATGAGGCATCATAGTGCTTTCGGGCAAAAGTATAAATACAGCCTCGATAATTCAGTAAAACATTGTTTGTACAATGGGAATACATGTCACTAGAACATAATATTCTTCAAGCATTGAGCCTCTATGGAACGAGCGCCTTCAAGAACTTCTTCAAAGTAGTGATCAGCAGCCACTCGGCCTACGGTCGAACCCTGTGTCGCAATAGTGGTGGCCTCCATCTCCGCCCACTATGTCTTGACACGGGCAAGGGCCATCCGCACACCCTCTATGCACGCCGATCTCTTTACAGCATTGATGTGTGGCACAACACCAAGGAATTGTTGCACAAAGCTAATGTAGCTATTCGGCCTTGGCCCTCCCGGCCACAGGTGAACCACAACGGACCTCATGGCAAGTCCAGACAACCTATGGAGCTCGGCCCACTCGGCCAATCGCTCATTCAACAGCAGCAGACAGACTATAGTGTGAAACTGTGACAAGAACAACTTTTCCACTTCGGGACCTTTCTGATCCTTGAAGTACTCGGCCGCATCAGCAGCACTTGCAGCCAAATCCATGTACGCGTCCGCAGAACTCCATAGCCGGTCCGGAGGAGCATACTTCGGATCTTCGAACTTAGTCCACAACAAGAAGGGTTTCCCAGACACGATTTCTGCAGCTTGATTCAGCTCCTCCTTCATCGCTCTAATTTTGGAGCGGGCTTCCTTGGCAGCCACCAGGGCCTTCTCTAGGTCCGTCGCCTTCGCCCGGTTTTCTTCTTCAAGAAGCTGGTAATGGTCAGCGGCATCTTTTAACTCTACAACCATCTTGGCTATTTTTTCCTTGCTCTCGCAATGTGCGACCTATTCGGCCCTTAACTCTTCGGCTGCCTTTAGAGCGGCCGCATTGCTACTCCTTGGCTCGGGCAAGCTCCGCCCGAAGGGTCTCCACGGTGGCAGCTCCATCTACAGTCACAACATATTAAAGATACTGGCATCATGCTACTCTTATTATGTGACGATCACCATAAAAATCACTCACCCTGTGCCTCGTCAAGCCGCTTGTTGACAAGCACGATGTCGGCATCTGCCGCATCAAGTTACCGCTTTAGCTCGGCAAACCCAGCAGTCCGGCTAGCCACCAGAGCTTCAGCCACCTGCACATCAAGGCGGTCTGATTATTACCTGGGACTATGATCCTCTGTTTGCCGCCGTTTTCGACGACAACCAGAGTCTCAGGGGCTACTATCTGCATAGGGCATACCTAACGTATGCGGTACTATTAAAAACATATATTATTTCATGTACCTCGAAGCCTTTCAGCAGACTCATAAAGGCTTCATGCAAACCGCTTTCAGCGGATGAAATCCTTTCAATTACCGTACCCATTAGTGTACGATGCGCTTCTGAGATGGCCGCTTGCCCTAGAAGATCCTTCAGCGCGTCTGACCGCACACTGTACTGACCCTTGCTGTCGCTCTCCTTAGGATCCGGATACTGGGGATTCTGGGTAGCCAAAGGGTTATCTTCTGGCCCAAGTGGATCTGGAGATACCCTTCGCGACAACACTTCAAGGTCGCCCGCTTCTTGAGGCGGGGTGTCCGGGGGAGGCATTTCGCTCTCCATCATCTCCGGAAGAAGATCCCCCGAAGATGAACTCTGTCAAGAAGGGCTACGATCCGGACTACAATTTATAAGCATCGGTTATTGTCTTCGGATGTAAGGTAGGATGTTTTCACTATTAAGTACTTTTTGATTACTTACAACTCGGTAGAGGGCTGATCCCCGCGCGGACATTGTGCGGCAAGAATACCCTCCGAGGCAGGACCCTCTGATGAAGATTTCTTCTCCCGTTTGGAAACCTTAGTTTCCGGTTCTTCAGAGGTAGTCCTCTTCCTTCCCCGGGGAGAGAGAATGTCAGATTCTTCCCTTTGATTGTCCTCCCTCACGGAGGTGCTCATTCCCCTGACTGGAATAAGTAGCGAGTGAGGCCCACTTTCGCCCTCTTTATTTCCCCCATCATCTTCCTTTGAGGACACTGGATAAGGCGCCAGCTCGAGCATCTTGTCCAGTACCGGATTGTCCAAGCCCTCGGGAAGTGGGGCCGAACACCTGATCATCATCGCCTTTGTTATCCAGTCCTGGTCAAAAGGCGGCTCTTTAGAATGATGCCATGATAAATAAAAGGACAGCAGGTTCGGCATGGGATTACTTACTTGGGCAGCGGGGCGATTGCAGCTCAGGCCCACGTCCTTGGTGGTGTCCGGACACTCTATTTGGGGTCCGAAGAACGATTTGTACATCTCTTCGTGCGTCATGCCGAGGAAATGCTGAATAGCATGCGGTCCTTCCGGGTTGAATTCCCACATGCGGAGGGGCTGACGTTTGCAAGGCCGGACTCGACGAACTAGCATAACTTGCATTACCATAACCAGACTGAAATCTCTCTCAAAGAGATCTCGGATACGGCTTTGCAGTATTGGCACGTCCTTGGCTGGACCCCAGCTCAGCCCCCTGCTGATCCATGACATCAGTTGCGGTGGGGGGCCCGAGTGGGGGCAACTACTGATAACCCACAAGTATAGGGGATCAATTGTAGCCTCTTTCGATAAGTAAGAGTGTCGAACCCAACAAGGAGCCAAAGGTAGAACAAATATTCCCTCAAGTTCTATCGACCACTGATACAACTCTATGCACACTTGACATTCGCTTTACCGGAAACAAGTATGAAATTAGAAGTACTTTGTAGGTGTTGTTGGATAGGTATGCAAGATAATAAAGAGCAAGTAAATATAAAGTAGGGTCTGTTTAGATGAAGACACAACTAAATTAGTTTTAGTAAAGAGCTTTTGTCAACAAGAAGGTTATTTGTCCCTAGGCAATCGATAACTAGACCGGTAATCATTATTGCAATTTTATTTGAGGGAGAGGCATAAGCTAACATACTTTCTCTACTTGGATCATATGCACTTATGATTGGAACTCTAGCAAGCATCCGCAACTACTAAAGATTCATTAAGGTAAAACCCAACCATAGCATTAAAGCATCAAGTCCCCTTTATCCCATACGCAAACAACCTACTTACTCGGGTCTGTGCTTCTGTCACTCACGCCACCCACCATAAGCAAATCATAAACATATTGCAAACCCTACAGCGGGAATCCCTCACGCTTGCGCGACACGGAGAGCACCATAGGACAGCACCAATAATAAAACATACAACTCAAACCAATCACGATCATCAAATAGCCATTAGGACAAAACAGATCTACTCAAACATCATAGGATAGCCATACATCATTGGGAAATAATATATAGTGTTGAGCACCATGTTTAAGTAGAGATTACAACGGGTAAGAGAGAGGTTACACCGCTGCATAGAGAGGGGAAGAGTTGGTGATGATGGCGGTGAAGTTGTTGGTGAAGATCGCGTTGATGATGATGGCCCCCGGTGGCACTACCGTGCCACCGGAAGCGAGGGGGAGAGAGCCCCCTCCTTCTTCTTATTCCTTGACCTCCTCCCTAGATGGGAGAAGGGTTTCCCCTCTGGTCCATGGCCTCCATGACGTGGGAGGGGCGAGAGCCCCTCCGAGATTGGATCTATCTCTCTGTCTCTCTCTGTTTCTGCGTTCTGTTCTGGCTCTGTTTCACCGTTTCGCGTATATATGGAGATCCGTAACTCCGATTGGCCTAAAACCTTCGCCGTGATTTTTTTCCGAATATTAGCTTTCTTGTGGCAAAAGAAGAGCGTCAACCGCCTTACGGTGGGCTCACGAGGGTAGGGGCGCGCCCTGGGGGGGCGCCCCCTGTCTCGTGACCACCTCGGGCACTGGTTCGTGTTGATTTTCCTTCCGAATTTTCCATATTTTCCAAAAATAAGCTCCGTCCGTTTTTGTCCCGTTTGGACTCCGTTTGATATGGATATTCTGCGAAACCAAAAACATGCAACAGACAGGAACTGGCACTGGGCACTGGATCAATATGTTAGTCCCAAAAATAATATAAAAAGTTGCCAAAAAGTATATGAAAGTTGAATAATATTGGCATGGAATAATCAAAAATTATAGATACGACGGAGACGTATCAGCATCCCCAAGCTTAATTCCTGCTCGTCCTCGAGTAGGTAAATGATAAAAAAGATAATTTTTGATGTGGAATGCTACCTAGCATAATCTTGATGATATGTCTAATCATGGCATGAATATTAAGACACGAGTGATTCAAAGCAATAGTCTATCTTTTGACATAAAAATAATAACACTTCAAGCATACCAACCAAGCAATTATGTCTTATTGAAATAACATAGCCAAAGAAAGCTCATCCCTACAAAATCATATAGTCTGGCTATGCTCCATCTTCACCACACAAAGCATTCACATCATGCACAACCCCGATGACAAGCCAAGCAATTGTTTCATACTTTTGACGTTCTCAAACCTTTTCAACTTTCACGCAATACATGAGCGTGAGCCATGGACAAGCACTATAGGTGGAATAGAATGGTGGTTGTAGAGAAGACAAAAAGGAGAAGATAGTCTCACATCAACTAGGCATATCAACGAGCTATGGAGATGCCCATCAGTAGATATCAATGTGAGTGAGTAGGGATTGCCATGCAACGGATGCACTAGAGCTATAAGTGTATGAAAGCTCTAACTGAAACTAAGTGGGTGCGCATCCAACTTGCTTGCTCATGAAGACCTCGGGCATTTGAGGAAGCCCATCATCGGAATATACAAGCCAGGTTCTATAATGAAAATTCCCACTAGTATATGAAAGTGATAACTCAAGAGACTCTCTATATGTAGAACATGGTGCTACTTTGAAGCACAAGTGTGGAAAAAGGATAGTAGTACTGTCCCTTTTATTTATTTATTTTTATTTATTTGGTCTTCCTTTTTTATTTGGCCTTTATTTATTTATTTGGCCTTCCTTTTTTTATGGCCTTTCTCTTTTTTTGGGACAATGCTCTATTGAATGATGATCATCACACTTCTATTTACTTACAACTCAATATTACAACTCGATACTAGAACAAAGATATGACTCTATATGAATGCCTCCGGCGGTGTACCGGGATGTGCAATGATCTAGCGTAGCAATGACATCAAAAAACAGACAAGCCATGCAAACATCATGTTAGCTATCTTACGATCATGCAAAGCAATATGACAATGATGCTCAAGTCATGTATATGATGATGATGGAAGTTGCATGGCAATATATCTCGGAATGGCTATGGAAATGCCATGATAGGTAGGTATGGTGGCTGTTTTGAGGAAGGTATATGGTGGGTTTATGGCACCGGCGAAAGTTGCGCGGTACTAGAGAGGCTAGCAATGGTGGAAGGGTGAGAGTGCGTATAATCCATGGACTCAACATTAGTCATAAAGAACTCACATACTTATTGCAAAAATCTATTAGTCATCGAAACAAAGTACTACGCGCATGCTCCTAGGGGGATAGATTGGTAGGAAAAGACCATCGCTCGTCCCCGACCGCCACTCATAAGGAAGACAATCAATAAACACCTCATGCTCCGACTTCGTTACATAACGGCTCACCATACATGCATGCTACGGGACTTGCAAACCTCAACACAAATATTTCTCAATTTCACAATTACTCGACTAGCATGACTCTAATATCACCATCTTTATATCGCAAAACTATTGCAAGGAATCAAACATATCATATTCAGCGATCTACAAGTTTATGTAGGATTTTATGACTAACCATGTGAACGACCAGTTCCTGTCATCTCTCTAAATAGATATAAGTGAAGCAAGAGAGTTTAATTCTTTCTACAAAAGATATGCCCGTGCTCTAACAAATATAAGTGAAGCAAAACAGCATTCTACAAATGGCGGTTGTCTATGTAAAGAGAAACAGGCAATCCAAACTTCAAATGATATAAGTGAAGCACATGAAGCATTCTATAAAGCCATACTCAAAAGATATAAGTGAAGTGCAATGAGCATTCTATAAATCAACCAAGGACTATCTCATACCAGCATGGCGCATAAAAAGGAAAAGAAAAACCTTAATGCAAAAGACGCTCCAAGACTTGCACATATCGCATGAACGAAACAAATCCGAAAACATACCGATACTTGTTGAAGAAAGAGGGGATGCCTCCCCAGCATCCCCAAGCTTAGATGTTTGAGTCTCCTTGAATATTTACTTGGGGTGCCTCGGGCATCCCCAAGCTTGAGCTCTTGCCTCTCTTCCTTCTTCTCACATCGAGACCTTCTCAATCATCCAACACTTCATCCACACAAAACTTCAACAAAAAACTCGGTAAGATCCGTTAGTAAAATAAAGCAAATCACTACTCTAAGTAATGTTGCAAACCAATTCATATTTTGTTTTCGCATTGTGTCTACTGTAATATAACTTTTTCATGGCTTAATCCACTAATATAAATTGATAGTTTCATCAAAACAAGCAAACTATGCATCAAAAACAGAATCTGTCTAAACCAGAACAGTCTGTAGCAATCTAAACATTAACCATACTTCTGATGCTTGAAAACTTCTACCAAAATTAGGAAAAATAAACCATTTGAATAGGAAGACAGTGCAAAAAGAATCAGAACCATTTGACGTTCCAGATAAAAATGTAAAATCACGCACTACAGCCAAAGTTTCTGTCCTGCACTGTACAAACCATCAAGCAAATGTAAACACCCTAAAGGCAAACCTTGGCACATTATTTTTATAATACAATGGAATTGTACAAGGGAATAATTATTTTTGTTGAAAAGTTTCTGTAATTAAGATTCACAAAGTTCCCATGGGCATGAACAAAGTTCAAGGACGTCCCCCACTTTCACAATGCTCGTCTCTCTCACTTTCACTTTTCTTTTAGAAAAAGTTTGGGGTTCCCCTCTTTATTTTTGTTGTTTTAAAACTATATGAAAGCACTCAACAGAAATAAATGACTCTCTAAAACTTCTGGGTTGTCTCCCTGGCAGCGCTTTCTTTAAAGCCATTAAGCTAGGCATATAGTGCTCAAGTAGTGAATCCACCCGGATCCCAAGGTATATCAAAGCCAATTTTAATTAACAGTGATCTGTAATTTAGTAGTGAGCACAAATTAACATATATCATGTAATGACGAAGTCTAACTCTCTTCCTATGCATCGACATGTCATAACAGAACAATTCTTGCTCACAAAGTAAAGGCCAATGCATAGTATAAACAGTTTCTTGCAATTTTATCATGTGGGAAGCATAGAGAGGTGTAGATATAGTTCATCTCTCATAATAATTGCAAGTAGTAGCAGCAAGCACATGCATATTATATTCATGAAAATCATCATGTGTAACAGTAAAAGGCAACCCATCAATATAATCCTTAATAAGTGCAAACTTCTCCGATATAGTATAATCGGGAGAATTCAAAAAGATAATAGGACTATCATGCATGGGTGCAATAGCAACAATTTCATGTTTAACATAAGGAACTATAGCAAGTTCATCTCCATAAGCATAATTCATATTGGCATCTTGGCCACAAGCATCATCAAAAAGGGATATTTCAAAAGAATCGGCGGGATCATAGCAATTATCATAATATTCATCCTTCGGTAAACATGAAGGGGAATTAAACAATGTATGAGTTGAAGAGTTACTCTCATTAGAAGGTGGGCACGGGTAGCTAATCCGCTCTTCCTCCTTTTGTTCTTCACTCTCCTCATCATCTTTTTCATCTAATGAGCTCACAGTTTCATCAATTTCTTCTTCCATAGACTCCTGCAAAATATTTGTCTCTTCTTGGACAGCGGAGTAGTACTCAATATATGGTTCAACATAGGCATTAGAAGCATAATTATCATAGCAATATTTAAATATGGCAAAACTTTCAGATTTGTGAAGAGTAGCATCATACTTTTCAATCAAAGAAGCAATTTCAAAAGCACCCTTAAAAGCAACAAATTCTTCAATTTGTTGAACATCATAGTAATTATAAACACCCTTAGCATATGAAGATAAGATTCCATTATCAATAAACTCACATTGGTAGGGAAGGTGTTTCTTAGGGTTTTCAGAACAACAAGTAAAATCATATATTTCACATAAATTCCAAGCATAGCATTGCAAACATTGAACTTGACCCCATAATAGTTTCCCTTTTTCAGATATACGGTGTCGCACATAACAAGCATGCTCATCTAAAGATTTGCCCTCAACTGAGCTAGTTGGGGTTTCGGCATGAGCACAAAGGGATCGAAGATGATCCAAGTAATAAGCTTCAACAGTGTGATAGATTTTGATTGGTTCTTCAACCATTGGTTCAGTAGGTACAACTAAATTTTTTGGTATTTTGCGTTTCCTACCCATAACTAAAGATAGAAAACAACTAAGAACAACAAATAAAAATTACTTAGTGATAAAGCAAACAAGCACACACGAGAATATTCACCCCACGCTATTGCTCCCCGGCAACGGCGCCAGAAAAAGGTCTTGATAACCCACAATATAGGGGATCAATTGTAGCCTCTTTCGATAAGTAAGAGTGTCGAACCCAACGAGGAGCTAAAGGTAGAACAAATATTCCCTCAAGTTCTATCGACCACCGATACAACTCTACGCACACTTGAGGTTCACTTTACCGGAAACAAGTATGAAACTAGAAGTACTTTGTAGGTGTTGTTGGATAGGTATGCAAGATAATAAAGAGCAAGTAAATATAAAGTAGGGGCTGTTTAGATGAAGACACAACTAAATTAGTTTTAGTAAAGAGATTTTGTCAACAAGAAGGTTATTTGTCCCTAGGCAATCGATAACTAGACCGGTAATCATTATTGCAATTTTATTTGAGGGAGAGGCATAAGCTAACATACTTTATCTACTTGGATCATATGCACTTATGATTGGAACTCTAGCAAGCATCCGCAACTACTAAAGATTCATTAAGGTAAAACCCAACCATAGCATTAAAGCATCAAGTCCCCTTTATCCCATATGCAAACAACCTACTTACTCGGGTCTGTGCTTCTGTCACTCACGCCACCCACCATAAGCAAATCATAAACATATTGCAAACCCTACAGCGGGAATCCCTCACGCTTGCGCGACACGGAGAGCACCATAGGACAGCACCAATGATAAAACATACAACTCAAACCAATCACGATCATCAAATAGCCATTAGGACAAAACAGATCTACTCAAACATCATAGGATAGCCATACATCATTGGGAAATAATATATAGCGTTGAGCACCATGTTTAAGTAGAGATTACAGCGGGTAAGAGATAGGCTACACCGCTGCATAGAGAGGGGAAGAGTTGGTGATGATGTCGGTGAAGTTGTTGGTGAAGATCGCGGTGATGATGATGGCCCCGGTGGCACTCCGGTGCCACCGGAAGCGAGGGGGAGAGAGCCCCCCTCCTTCGTCTTCTTCCTTGACCTCCTCCCTAGATGGGAGAAGGATTTTCCCTCTGGTCCATGGCCTCCATGGCGTGGGAGGGGCGAGAGCCCCTCCGAGATTGGATCTATCTCTCTGTCTCTCTCTGTTTCTGCGTTTTGTTCTGGCTCTGTTTCACCGTTTCACGTATATATGGAGATCCGTAACTCCGATTGGCCTGAAACCTTCGCCGTTATTTTTTTCCGAATATTAGCTTTCTTGCGGCAAAAGAAGAGTGTCAGCTGCCTTACGGTGGGCTCACGAGGGTAGGGGGCGCGCCCCCTATCTCGTGACCACCTCGGGCACTGGTTCACGTTGATTTTCCTTCCGAATTTTCCATATTTTCCAAAACTAAGCTCCGTCCGTTTTTATCCCGTTTCGACTCCGTTTGATATGGATATTCTGCGAAACCAAAAACGTGCAACAGATAAGAACTGGCACTGGGCATTGGATCAATATGTTAGTCCCAAAAATAATATAAATAGTTGCCAAAAAGTATATGAAAGTTGAATAATATTGGCATGGAACAATCAAAAATTATAGATACGACGGAGACGTATCAGCTACCCACTTGGCACTTCGGGGAGCTGTGACGTAAAACCACTCCCGCTGCCACAATCTGGATACCTCTGGGAAGGAACCCTCTGGCCATGGAGCGTCAGTGATTTTGCTTATTAAAGCACCTCCGCACGCTGTGTGCTGCCCCTCGATCATCTTCGGCTTCACATCGAAGGTCTTGAGCCACAGGCCGAAGTGAGGGGTAATGCGGAGGAAGGCCTCACATACGACAATAAATGACGAGATGTGAAGAAGAGAATCCGGGGCCAAATCGTGAAAATCCAGCCCGTAATAGAACATAAGACCCCTAACAAAGGGATCCATAGCGAGGTCCAGTCCTCGAAGGAAGTGGGAGATGAACACAACGCTCTTGTTGGTTCGGGAGTAGGGACGACCTACCCTCAGGTGGGCAGCCTATGCGAAATTTCGGCGGTCAGATATCTGGCGTCTCTCAACTTCTTGATGTCCTCCTCTGTGACGGAGGAAGGCACCCACCGACCTTGAAGGTTGGATCCGGACATAGTTGAAGGTCCGAAGCACCTGACCTGAGCTTTGTGTGTTAGAACTCGAGGCGGGGGAAGGATTCGATTGAGCACGGGAAGGAAAAAAGAAAAAGCCTTGTCCCCTTTATAAAGAGGGTGAATATCACGCGTCCTCGTGGCCGTTTGAGACTTACCTAAGATCTAGGAGTCATACCAACAGGCACGGTTGGGTTACCCACATTTGTATTGATGAGAATCCCGTGATAAGGGGGACACGATCTCTGCTTTGACAAGACGTGTCAAGGAAACCGCCTCGCGTTATGTGCGGGGCTGGTTAAGAAAAACAGTTCGAATAATGACCGGGCCGTGGCGTGATGTCATGCTGTCAAAACATGTCAGTAGATTAGATTTGTGGAAATATTATTCTCTCTACGGTGGTATGTGGAACTTATTTTGCAGGGTCGGACACTATCCTTGTATTTCAAACTCTTCCATGGTGTATTCGGAGGAGGAACCCTCCTTGCAATGCCGAACACAACACTGCGCGCCGGACTCATCGTCATTGAAGCCTGGTTCAAGGGCTACTGAGGGAGTCCTGGATTAGGGGGTCTCTGAACAGTCGGACTATATCCTTTGGCCGTACTGTTGGACTATGAAGATACGAGATTGAAGACTTCGTCCCATGTCCGTATGGGACTCTACTTGGCGTGGAAGGCAAGCTAGGCAATACGGATATGTATATCTCCTCCTTTGTAACCGACCTTGTGTAACCCTAGCCCCCTCCAGTGTCTATATAAAACGGAGGGTTTTTAGTCCATAGGACAACATACAATCATACCATAGGCTAGCTTCTAGGGTTTAGCCTCTTTGATCTCGTCGTAGATCAACTCTTGTAATACTCATATCATCAAGAACAATCAAGCAGGACGTAGGGTATTACCTCCATCAAGAGGGCCCGAACCTGGGTAAACATCGTGTCCCCTACCTCCTGTTACCATCCGCCTTAGACGCACAGTTCGGGACCCCCTACCCGAGATCCGCCGGTTTTGACACCGACACCAGTCCGTGTACTTGCTACCATCATCTTTCAACTTAGCTTTGTCTAGGAACGCATTAAAATTCAATGGAACAACAGCACGGGCCATCTATCTACAACAACATAGACATGCAAAATACTATCAGGTACTAAGTTCATGATAAATTAAAGTTCAATGAATAATATTACTTAAGAACTCCCACTTAGATAGACATATCTCTAATCATCTAAGTGATCACGTGATCCATATCAACTAAACCATGTCTGATCATCACGTGAGATGGAGTAGTTTGCAATGGTGAACATTACTATGTTGATCATATCTACTATATGATTCACGCTCGACCTTTCGGTCTCCAATGTTCCGAGGACATATCTGCATATGCTAGGCTCGTCAAGTTTAACCCGAGTATTCTGCGTGTGCAAAACTGGCTTGCACCCGTTGTATGTGAACATAGAGCTTATCACACCCGATCATCACATGGTGTCTCGGCACGACGAACTGTAGCAACAGTGCATACTCAGGGAGAACACTTATACCTTGAAATTTAGTAAGAGATCATCTTATAATGCTACCGCCGAACTAAGCAAAATAAGATGCATAAAGGATAAACATCACATGCAATCAATATAAGTGATATGATATGGCCATCATCATCTTGTGCCTTTGATCTCCATCTCCAAAGCACCGTTGTCGGAGTAATGGGCCACGGGTAGGCTAACTCGACGCCCATAACCTTTCAGGACATCGGGGGTGACCGCGCCCCTCGGGATGACAAGGTAAAGAGCCGCCTTCTGGAAGCCGGCTGGAGAAATAGCCGGCTGCCCGTAGACGGCCGAGTCCAGAAGACGAGGTTAAGACGAGCCGACTCCTGCCAGGCGGCTTCCAGAGAAGCCGACTCCGAGGAGTCGGCCTGCTGCCCCTTCGAAGCCCATACCCACATCAAGGGGGACGGGGCAGGGGATGGTTACAGTGCAGCCCATCCCCTCCCCTTCCTAAGGGCTGGCGCGGCCACAGTGCGCTGTACCAACGAGGAGCCCCGCCCAGCGCGGCACTGTTGCCATGCCAGCCCTGACGTCACCACGGGCAGGCGGAGTCATGCTCCCACGACGGCCTGTCTGTATGGCCCAAGGACGACGGGACCCACCAGTCAACGAGAGTCCAGAAGACGGCGAAGAGCCCTACCAATCGAACCTGATGGGAGTCGGCCCCTAGGAGTCGGCCTGCTCCTCCCACAGGCCCCACATGCCATTAACCAGACTAGACGGGGAGTGGCTACAGTAATCGCCCGCCATGACGGCGGTGCTGTAGCCATGATCCTTCGACCAAGCCTGCGTCATTAGAAGCGCGGATACAGTGATCAGCAGCCAGCAAGACACCCAAGCGGCGGGTACGGCCTGTCGGCTCCGTACCAGACCAGTCAGCGGGGCCCCCCAATCAGTGGGCCCCAGCAGTCGGTGGAGAAGTCGGCGGCCAAAGAGACTGATGGCTGGGCCTGCGCCCAGTCATATTACCCTTGTACCCTTGGGGGTAGGCCTATATAAAACCCCGAGGGCACCCATGCAAAGGGTTCGGACCCATTAGAACTAGACCAGAGATAGAGGAAGGAGAAAGCTAGCCTTGCCTTCTCCTACCTCCAGCATACAGCTTGAGGAGCACCCTTGTACTCACTTTGCCTTAGTGATCATGCGGAGACCCCGTAGAGCAGGACTAGGGGTGTTATCTCCTAGAAGAGCCCCGAACCTAGGTAAAGTACGCCGGCGTTCGTGTCTACGCCAATCCCGCTTCCGGGCATCGGCAACGTTCTACTCGCTCCCACCATGATAAGCCATCCTTTGGCATATGTCTCACCCAACCCACGACATTTGGCGCCCACCATGGGGCAAGGTGTACCGTCGTCCAGAGACCTATTCTGGACGGGAACCCTTTTTCTCCCTGGCGAGCGCAGCCAACCCGGCACGCCAGACGAAGTCTGCACCGACGCGCTGCTTGGCACGGAAATCGCCTGCGCGGCCAGTTGCCTCGCCGATCTTGTCGGCGAGGTCCGCCTTTCCGACGCACCCGCATCCGACGTGGGCACAGGCGACCCCGAGAGCCTCCTCGCGGGCCTCCTCGACCAAGTCCACGTCGTCAGCGAGCCTGCTGTGGACTTGGAGTCCGTAGACTCCACCGACCCGATGCAGGTCGACTCCGACACTGCATCGCTCGATGCGTTCCCCACCAACGTGGTGGTCTACGACGAGCCACTCCCTCGCGCGGAGAGCGGCGGAAGCACCGTCACAGAGGTACTTATCATCGGTCACGTCGAGCACTCCGACGGAGGTGCTCGCGACCCGCTTGATGCGGCACTACAAGACCTGACCGTGCCCATTCCCGAAGACGCCAACGCCGAGACGCTGGAGGCGCGGCGCCTTTAGCTTGTCGAAGGCGCCAAGAAGCTGGCCAACATGAGACGCCTGTCGGAGGCCTATCAGCGCGAGATGGACCGCGCTGTGGGCGGCACGCCGGCTCCCGTCGGGCCCAGCCGCCTTGGCTTAGTCCAGCAGCGTGGCGTGGCCATCGCCAACCTGTTCGGGGCAGATCGCCCTGTCTACGCCACGCCGGTGGAAAACATCCGAGCTGCCCAAGCAGCAGCAGATGAGCTGGACAAGTTCGAGGGCAAGGAGTGTCGCCTGATGGCGGAGCGCGTTCAGCGGCTGCCGAGCAGAACGAGGCCAGCTGCCGCACCGACGCGTTGCGTCGATAGAATGACGACCTACGCCCCCACCGAGACCAAGGCGCGACATCTCGGACGCCGACCGGTGGCGTCTGTGGAAGAAAAGACAAGGAGCCGACTGCTAGCAGCAGTCGGACTCATATCACCATAGAGCGCGACCAAGACGGCCGCCCAAGAGCAGTGGAACGACATGACGACTGTCTGCCTCCTCCCCCTCGCAGGGAAAGGCGAGTCTCCCCGCCGCCCGTTGACCACCCGACACTCGGCGATCGTCTTGGCCGCCGAGAGGGAGTCGGAGAGAATGATGCCCGCCACCGGATCGACCGTCTCCACCGATCCCTGGCGCTTGAAGAAGAAGATGAGTTGGGCCCATCGTGCTTCAGCCCCCGCATTTGAGACAAGCCTTTCCCCAGAGGGTTCACACTCCCAAGAGACATGCCCAAATACACTGGCTCTGTGAAGCCGGAAGATTGGCTGGTTGACTACTCCACAGCAGTCAACATAGCAAATGGCAACAAGCGTGTTGCCGTGAAGTATGTTCCGCTCATGCTCCAGGGCACGACTAGGACTTGGCTGAACAGCTTGAATACGAGGCACTCATTCACGGGCTCCGGCTTGCCAAAGAGCTCGGCATTCGCCGGATCCTGTGCTATGGGGACTCCAACTTGGTGGTCCAGCAGTCGTCAGGCGACTGGGACGCCAAAGATGCAAACATGGCGAGCTACCGCTTCCTCGTACAGCAACTCAGTGGATATTTTGAGGGATGCGAGTTTCTTCATGTGCCAAGAAATGACAACGACCAAGCAGACGCCCTGGCACGAATCGGCTCCACACGTCAAGCAATACCAACCGGCGTCGCCCTTCAGTGCCTTCTCAAACCGTCTGTCAAGCCATCACCAGAGTTAGATTCTATCTTTGTGCCGGCTCCTCCTGAAGCAGTCGGATCCGACTTGAGAGCTCAATCAGCCGAAATGGGAGTTCTGACGGACGGCCCGAGGGTCGCAGCAGTCGCACCCGGCCCGGGGACTGCAGCGACTAGCCTGGGGACTTCAGAACTCGGACCGAGGACTACACCAATCGGCCCGAAGACTTCATCAACACAGCAAGCGACTGCCGACTCCAACCCGCCACCTCCCGGCCCAGCCGCCCTTGTCCAAGTTGTAGTCCTGACAGCTGCAAAAGTTGCAGCACCTTCATGGGCCCAGCCCATCCTCAATTTTTTGGTGAACAAAGAGCTACCAACTGAAGAGATCTCGGCCCGGCAAGTGCAATGTCGGGCAGCAGCCTAGTGTCAACAGAGAGCCCATGAGGTGCAGTGTCACTGGTATCTACCAGCGCTGCATGGAGCCAGAGCAAGGCCCAGCGATTCTTAAAGACATCCATCAAGGCGAGTGTGGCCACCACGCGGCTTCAAGAGCACTCATCGCCAAAGCCTTCCGCCATGGTTTCTTCTGGCCGACTGCTCTTGAAGACGCCAAGGAATTGGTCCAAAAATGCAAAGGGTGCCAGAAGTTTCGTTCCAAGCCACATCAGCCGGCTTCTGCGCTCAAGACTATTCCCATTGCCTGGCCTTTGCTGTCTGGGGCCTAGACATGGTGGGACCATTCAAAACGGCGCGAGGCGGTATGACCCATCTGCTTGTCGCAGTGGAAAAGTTCACCAAGTGGATAGAGGCCAAATCAATCAAGAAGCTGAACGGTCCGACCGTTGTGACTTTCATCTCTGACATCACCATCATATACGGCATACCGCACAGCATCATCACCGACAACGGCACAAACTTTGCCAAAGGCGCCTTGGCCTGTTTCTGCGCGATGCAGGGCATCAGACTGGACTTAGCGTCCGTTGCCCATCCACAGTCAAACGGACAAGTAGTGCGAGCAAACGGCCTCATCTTGTCCAGCATCAAGCCTCGACTGGTCAAGCCTCTAGAGCGTTCGGCCAGCTGTTGGCTTGACGAGCTGTCGGCCGTCCTCTGGAGCCCGCACACCACTCCAAACAAGTCAACCGGCTTCACGCCCTTCTTCCTCGTCTACGGTGTCGAAGACGTCATCCCAACGGACATAGAGTTTGACTCCCCTTGAGTCACCATGTACACTGAAGAGGAGGCAGAAGAAGCACGTCAAGACGGCGTCAATCTGCTGGAAGAGGGCTGGCTGTTAGCACTCAGTCGGTCCAGCATCTACCAGCAGAGCCTGTGCCGACACTATAACCGGAAGGTCAAGCCGAGATCTTTCCAAGAGGGAGACCTTGTGCTCCGGCTGATCTAGCGAACAGCCGGTCCGCACAAGCTCTCAGCGCCTTGGGAAGGCCCCTTCGTCATCAGCAAAGTGCTAGGCAAGGACTCCTACTACTTGATCGACGCTCAGAAGCCTCGAGCACGCAAGAGGGACGACTCCGGCAAGGAGACGGAACGGCCGTGGAACGCAAACCTCCTTCGAAGATTTTACAGTTAAAGTAGTATGTACCACACTACCTTTTGTATTAAGTACGGAGACTCTGGGTCCCCCGAGACGAGCTCGGGGACTGCCCTCTTTTATCTATAAGAATCATGCCCATAAGTGTGTTATTTTTTATGCCGCTTGGCACCGGGTCCGACTAGTTGGCCCGGGGACTTGCCGCCTTGCACTACGAAATGCTTCCTACAGCCGGACAAGTAATGTGTGGCACCTAAGCCGTCTCCTGCCAGAAGCCACAGCTCGCAGAGGGACTGGACGGTGGGCAGGAGTAAGGTAGAAAGGGTGCCCATATGAAAAATGGCTAAGGACACAAGCATGGGCATAGTCTAAGCCGGCTTCCCGCCTCTTACGACCGACTGTTGAGCAGCCGGCTCGCCGTGTTCTACTTAACTTGCCAAAGAACTCTAAACGGCTAAGTACTTGCCTTCCCAAAAGAAGCTAAGTACTTGATCCAGCAATAGTCCGTAGAGCGGTTGTCTGACTGGCAAGACGGCAACCAAGGGAAGGCGGCAAAGGAAAAAAGCCAAAGAGCAACATGCAAGAAGAGATAGAACTCAGAATGTATTTACATAGCAAAGTCCTTTGGCCAATCTTCAAACAGCAGTTCAAGATACACCCCGCGGGTGGAATTGTGCAAAATTAACAAAGTTCATCGAGACCGATAAGCAGGTATAAACAAAGGTAAAGTGGCAGCCTAGGAAGCAGCAGGCGGGCTTGGCGGAACGGCGGAATCGGCGGCGCCGGCTAGTGGAGCGGCCGGCTGGGAAGTCTCTGCTTGGTCGCCTCCAGTGGTAGCCGGCTCGGTTGGGCGTGGCTCATTGTTGGAGGCGCGGTCGAGCTGAGGCTGGCCATCCACTCCGACCTTCGGTGCCTCCCCTTCGCCTTCCTCCTCCGCCCCGCCTTCTTCCTCGTCATTGGAGTCGATCACCTCCGCTGAATCCTCGCCGTTAGCCGGATTCATCCCGAACCATTCCGGCGGCGCCTCTTCGCCATTCTCAGCCCGCTCCGGGATGAGACGGTGGTGTCAGTGTATTCGGCGATCGACGCCGCGCGCTTGACGAGGTCATCTTCCACGACTGCCAACTCCGCCTGAGCTTCTAGCGGGAGCGTGGCTAGCTGGGCTAGACTCAGCCTAGGATACCATGCCTTGACAAACTCTAAGGTCCGGCGCTCCAGCCTGGGCCGAAGAGCCCTTCCAGGCTTCAAGGCGGCCAGCCGCTACCTCCAGCCAGTCGGCAGTCCGACTTGGGGTGCGCAGTGCCGGCATGTCCGGCCATAGGGCGGCAATCGCCTGGGCGCCGACACGTTGAAGCCGACACAACATCCGGTGGGCCGGCCGAAGATGAGCCTCAATGCTCAGGATCTGCTCGTTAAGGGTTCGGGGGGAGTCAGCGGCGATCTTCGCGCCATCCGCCCTCCGCCCTTCACGATCAGCCTCGATGGCCTGGTTGGCGGTGTCCGAGTGGCCAGGGAAGAAGTCTGCTAGGACAGGAAGGAAAAGAGCCAAATTAGAGATTAGAAGCCGGCTCGACCAACAGCCGGCAGCTCAAAGAAGAAAAGTGAGGAGAGGCTCACTGTCGACGAGATCCTCGATCTCATGGAAGCGGGAGGATAGCATCGCCTCCTTGTTGGTCCAGGAGGAGCGCTCGGACACGAATTTGGCAAGGAGGGTGTCTCCTTGTCCTCCGCCTCTTTTTGGGCCTTCTTGAGCAGCTCCTTCTGCTCCACCAGCTGCGTGGCCAGCCGGTCGCGCTCCTCAGTCAGCTGGCCGCACTCCTCTGAAGGAAATATGCCCTAGAGGCAATAATAAAGTTATTTTTTATTTCCTTATATCATGATAAATGTTTATTATTCATGCTAGAATTGTATTAACCGGCAAACATAATACATGTGTGAATACATAGACAAACAGAGTGTCACTAGTATGCCTCTACTTGACTAGCTCGTTGATCGAAGATGGTTATGTTTCCTAACCATAGACATGAGTTGTCATTTGATTAACGGGATCACATCATTAGGAGAATGATGTGATTGACTTGATCCATTCCGTTAGCTTAGCACTTGATCGTTTAGTTTGTTGCTATTGCTTTCTTCATAACTTATACATGTTCCTATGACTATGAGATTATGCAACTCCCATTTACCGGAGGAACACTTTGTGTGCTACCAAACGTCACAACGTAACTGGGTGATTATAAAGGTGCTCTACAGGTGTCTCCGAAGGTACTTGTTGGGTTGGCGTATTTCGAGATTAGGATTTGTCACTCCGATTATCGGAGAGGTATCTCTGGGCCCTCTCGGTAATGCACATCACTCAAGCCTTGCAAGCATTGCAACTAATAAGTTAGTTGCGGGATGATGTATTATGGAACGAGTAAAGAGACTTCCCGGTAACGAGATTGAACTAGGTATTAAGATACCGACGATTGAATCTCGGGCAAGTATCATACCGATGACAAAGGGAACAACGTATGTTGTTATGCGGTCTGACCGATAAAGATCTTCGTAGAATATGTAGGAGCCAATATGAGCATCCAGGTTCCGCTATTGGTTATTGACTGGAGACGTGTCTCAGTCATGTCTACATAGTTCTCGAACCCGTAGGGTCCGCACGCTTAAAGTTCGGTGACGATCGTAATTAGGTTTTTTGTGTTTTGATGTACCGAAGGTTGTTCGGAGTCCCGGATGTGATCACGGACATGACGAGGAGTCTCGAAATGGTCGAGACATAAATATTGATATATTGGAAGCCTATATTTGGATATCGGAAACGTTCCGGGTGAAATCGGGATTTTACCGGAGTACCGGGGGGGTTACCGGAACCCCCCGGGGGTTATTGGGCCTACATGGGTCATAAGGGAGAAGAGGAGGGCAGGCCGCGCGCCCCCTCCCCCCTAGTCCAAATAGGACAAGGAAGGGGGGGCGCCCCCCTTTCCTCTTTCTCCCTTCCCCCTTCCTTTTCCAACAGGCAAGAGGGGGGAGTCCTACTCCCGGTGGGAGTAGGACTCCTCCAGGCGCACCCCTAGGGCTGGCCGCACCTCCCCCTCTCCCTCCTTTATATACGGGGGCAAGGGGGCACCCCATGACACACAAGTTGATCTTCGTGATCGTTCCTTAGCCGTGTGTGGTGCCCCCTTCCACCATATTCCACCTCGGTCATATTGTAGCGGTGCTTAGGCGAAGCCAAGCGTCGGTAGAACATCATCACCGTCATCACGTTGTCGTGCTGACGAAACTCTCCCTCAACGTTTTGTTGGATCGGAGCTCGAGGGACGTCACTGAGTTGAACGTGTGCAGAACTCAGAGGTGCCGTACGTTCGGTACTTGGATCGGTCGGATCGGGAAGATGTACGACTACTTCCTCTATGTTGTGTCAACACTTCCGCTGCCGGTCTACGAGGGTACGTAGACAACACTCTCCCCTCTCGTTGCTATGCATCACCATGATTTTTGAAATTACTACGTTCCCCTAAGTTTTCTGCGTTGATGTTGTGCATGAGTAGAACACAAGTGAGTTGTGGGCGATATAAGTCATACTGCTTACCAGCATGTCATACTTTGGTTCGGCGGTATTGTTGGATGAAGCGGCTCAGACCGACATTACGTGTACGCTTATGCGAGACTGGTTCTACCGACGTGCTTTGCACATAGGTGGCTGGCGGGTGTCAGTTTCTCCAACTTTAGTTGAACCAAGTGTGGCTACGCCCGGTCCTTGCGAAGGTTAAAACAGCACCAACTTGACAAACTATCATTGTGGTTTTGATGCGTAGGTAAGAACAGTTCTTGCTAAGCCCGTAGCAGCCACGTAAAACTTGCAACAACAAAGTAGAGGACGTCTAACTTGTTTTTGCAGGGCATGTGGTGATGTGATATGGTCTAGACATGATGCTAAATTTTATTGTATGAGATGATCATGTTTTGTAACCGAGTTATCGGAAACTGGCAGGAGCCATATGGTTGTCACTTTATTGTATGCAATGCAATTGCGCTGTAATGCTTTACTTTATCACTAAGAGGTAATGATAGTCGTGGAAGCATAAGATTGGCGAGACGACAATGATGCTATGATGGTGATCAAGGTGTTGCACCGGTGACGATGGTGATCATGACGGTGCTTCGGAGATGGATATCACAAGCACAAGATGATGATGGCCATATCATATCACTTATATTAATTGCATGTGATGTTTATCTTTTATGCATCTTATCTTGCTTTGATTGACGGTAGCATTATAAGATGATCTCTCACTAAATTTCAAGATAAAAGTGTTCTCCCTGAGTATGCATCGTTGCCAAAGTTCGTCGTGCCCAAACACCACGTGATGATCGGGTGTGATAAGCTCTACGTCCATCTACAATGGGTGCAGGCCAGTTTTGCACATGCAGAATAATCAGGTTAAACTTGATGAGCCTAGCATATGCAGATATGGCCTCGGAACACTGAGACCGAAAGGTCGAGCGTGAATCATATAGTAGATATGATCAACATATTGATGTTCACCATTGAAAGCTACTCCATTTCACGTGATGATCAGTTATGGTTTAGTTGATTTGGATCACGTGATCACTTAGAAGATTAGAGGGATGTCTTTCTAAGTGGGAGTTCTAAAGTAATATGATTAATTGAACTTAAATTTATCATGAACTTAGCACCTGATAGTATCTTGCTTGTCTATGTTTGATTGTAGATAGATGGCCCGTGCTGTTGTTCCTTTGAATTTTAATGCGTTCCTTGAGAAAGCAAAGTTGAAAGATGATGGTAGTAATTACACGGACTGGGTCCGTAACTTGAGGATTATCCTCATTGCTGCACAGAAGAATTACGTCCTGGAAGCACCGCTAGGTGCCAGGCCTGTTGCTGGAGCAACACCAGATGTTATGAACGTCTGGCAGAGCAAAGCTGATGACTACTCGATAGTTTAGTGTGCCATGCTTTACGGCTTAGAATCGGGACTTCAACGATGTTTTGAACGTCATGGAGCATATGAGATGTTCCAGGAGTTGAAGTTAATATTTCAAGCAAATGCCCGGATTGAGAGATATGAAGTCTCTAATAAATTCTATAGCTGCAAGATGGAGGAGAATAGTTCTGTCAGTGAACATATACTCAAAATGTCTGGGTATCATAATCACTTGACTCAACTGGGAGTTAATCTTCTTGTTGATAGTGTCATTGACAGAGTTCTTCAATCACTGCCACCAAGCTACAAGAGCTTCGTGATGAACTATAACATGCAAGGGATGGATATGACAATTCCCGAGCTCTTCGCAATGCTAAAGGCTGCGGAGGTAGAAATCAAAAAGGAGCATCAAGTATTGATGGTCAACAAGACCGCCAGTTTCAAGAAAAAGGGCAAAGGGAAGAAGAAGGGGAACTTCAAGAAGAACAGTAAGCAAGTTACTGCTCAGGAGAAGAAACCCAAATCTGGACCTAAGCTTGAAACTGAGTGCTTCTACTGCAAGCAGACTGGACACTAGAAGCGGAACTGCCCCAAGTATTTGGCGGATAAGAAGGATGGCAAGGTGAACAAAGGTATACGTGATATACATGTTATTGATGTGTACCTTACTAGAGCTCGCAGTAGCACCTGGGTATTTGATATTGGTTCTATTGCTAACATTTGCAACTCGAAACAGGGACTACAGATTAAGCGAACACTGGCAAAGGACGAGGTGATGATGCGCGTGGGAAATGGTTCCAAAGTCGATGTGATCACAGTCGGCACGCTACCTCTACATCTACCTTCGGGATTAGTTTTAGACCTAAATAATTGTTATTTGGTGCCAGCGTTGAGCATGAACATTATCTGGATCTTGTTTGATGCGAGACGGCTATTCATTTAAATCAAAGAATAATGGTTGTTCTATTTATATGAGTAATATCTTTTATGGTCATGCACCCTTGAAGAGTGGTCTATTTTTGATGAATCTCGATAGTAGTGATACACATATTCATAATGTTGAAACCAAAAGATGCAGAGTTGAAAATGATAGTGCAACTTATTTGTGGCACTGTCGTTTAGGTCATATCGGTGTAAAGCGCATGAAGAAACTCCATACTAATGGACTTTTTGAATCACTTGATTATGAATCACTTGGTACTTGTGAACCGTGCCTCATGGGCAAGATGACTAAAATGCCGTTCTCCGGTACTATGGAGAGAGCAACGGATTTGTTGGAGATCATACATATAGATGTATGTGGTCCGATGAATATTGAGGCTCGTGGCGGATATCGTTATTTTCTCACCTTCACAGATGATTTAAGAAGATATGGGTATATCTACTTAATGAAACATAAGTTTGAAACATTTGAAAAGTTCAAAGAATTTTAGAGTGAAGTTGAAAATCATTGTAACAAGAAAATAAAGTTTCTACGATCTGATCGTGGAGGAGAATATTTGAGTTACTAGTTTGGTCTACATTTGAAACAATGCGGAATAGTTTCGCAACTCACGCCACCCGGAACACCATAGTGTAATGGTGTGTCCGAACGTCGAAATCGTACTTTACTAGATATGGTGCGATCTATGATGTCTCTTACAGATTTACCGCTATCGTTTTGGGGTTATGCTTTAGAGATGGCTACATTCACGTTAAATAGGGCACCATCAAAATCCGTTGAGACGACACCTTATGAACTGTGGTTTGGCAAGAAACCAAAGTTGTCGTTTCTGAAAGTTTGGGGCTGCGGTGCTTATGTGAAAAAGCTTCAACCTGATAAGCTCGAACCCAAATCGGAGAAATGTGTCTTCATAGGATACCCAAAGGAAATTGTTGGGTACACCTTCTATCACAGATCCAGAGGCAAGCCTTTCGTTGCTAAGAATGGATCCTTTCTAGAGAAGGAGTTTCTCTCGAAAGAAGTGAGTGGGAGAAAAGTAGAACTTGATGAGGTAATTGTACCTGCTCCCTTATTGGAAAGTAGTACATCACAGAAACCGGTTTCTGTGACACCTACACCAATTAGTGAGGAAGCTAATGATAATGATCACGAAACTTCAGATCAAGTTGCTACCGAACCTCGTAGATCAACCAGAGTAAGATCCGCACCAGAGTGGTACGGTAATCCTGTTCTGGAAGTCATGCTACTAGATCGTGATGAACCTACGAACTATGAAGAAGCGATGGTGAGCCCAGATTCCGCAAAATGGCTAGAAGCCATGAAATCTGAGATGGGATCCATGTATGAGAACAAAGTGTGGACTTTGGTTGACTTGCCTGTTGATCGGCAAGCAATTGAGAATAAATGGATCTTCAAGAAGAAGACTGCCGCTGACAGTAATGTTACTGTCTACAAAGCTTGACTTGTTGCGAAAGGTTTTCGACAAGTTCAAGGGATTGACTACGATGAGACCTTCTCACCCGTAGCGATGCTTAAGTATGTCCGAATCATGTTAGCAATTGCCGTGTTTTATGATTATGAAATTTGGCAAATGGATGTCAAAATTGCATTCCTGAATGGATTTCTGGAAGAAGAGTTGTATATGATGCAACCAGAAGGTTTTGTCGATCCAAAGAGAGCTAACAAAGTGTGCAAGCTCCAGCGATCCATTTATGGACTGGTGCAAGCCTCTCGGAGTTGGAATAAACGCTTTGATAGTGTGATCAAAGCATTTGGTTTTGTATAAACTTTTGGAGAAGCCTGTATTTACAAGAAAGTGAGTGGGAGCTCTGTAGCATTTCTGATATTATATGTGGATGACATATTATTGATTGGAAGTGATATAGAATTTCTGGATAGCATAAAGGGATACTTGAATAAGAGTTTTTCAATGAAAGACCTCGGCGAAGCTGCTTACATATTGGGCATTAAGATCTATAGAGATAGATCAAGACGCTTAATTGGACTTTCACAAAGCACATACCTTGACAAAGTTTTGAAGAAGTTCAAAATGGATCAAGCAAAGAAAGGGTTCTTGCCTGTGTTAGAAGGTGTGAAGTTGAGTAAGACTCAATGTCCGACCACCGCAGAAGATAGAGAGAAAATGAAAGATGTTCCCTATGCTTCAGCCATAGGCTCTATCGTGTATGCAATGCTGTGTACTAGACCTGATGTGTGCCTTGCTATAAGTCTAGCAGGGAGGTACCAAAGTAATCCAGGAGTGAATCACTGAACAGCGGTCAAGAACATCCTGAAATACCTGAAAAGGACTAAGGATATGTTTCTCGTATATGGAGGTGACAAAGAGCTCATCGTAAATGGTTACGTTGATGCAAGCTTTGACACTGATCCGGACGATTCTAAATCGCAAACCGGATACGTGTTTATACTGAACGGTGGAGCTGTCAGTTTGTGCAGTTCTAAACAAAGCATCGTGGTGGGATCTACATGTGAAATGGAGTACATAGCTGCTTCGGAAGCAGCAAATGAAGGAGTCTGGATGAAGGAGTTCATATCCGATCTAGGTGTCATACCTAGTGCATCGGGTCCAATGAAAATCTTTTGTGACAATACTGGTGCAATTGCCTTGGCGAAGGAATCCAGATTTCACAAGAGAACCAAGCACATCAAGAGACGCTTCAATTCCATTCGGGATTTAGTCCAAGTGGGAGACATAGAAATTTGTAAGATACATACGGATCTGAATGTTGCAGACCCGCTGACTAAGCCTCTTCCACGAGCAAAACATGATCAGCACCAAGGCTCCATGGGTGTTAGAATCATTACTGTGTAATCTAGATTATTGACTCTAGTGCAAGTGGGAGACTGAAGGAAATATGCCCTAGAGGCAATAATAAATTTATTATTTATTTCCTTATATCATGATAAATGTTTATTATTCATGCTAGAATTGTATTAACCGAAAAACATAATTCATGTGTAAATACATAGACAAACAGAGTGTCACTAGTATGCCTCTACTTGACTAGCTCGTTGATCGAAGATGGTTACGTTTCCTAACCATACACATGAGTTATCATTTGATTAATGGGATCACATCATTAGGAGAATGATGTGATTGACTTGACCCATTCCGTTAGCTTAGCACTTGATCGTTTAGTTTGTTGATATTGCTTTCTTCATAACTTATACATGTTCCTATGACTATGAGATTATGCAACTCCCGTTTACCGAGGAACATTTGTGTGCTACCAACGTCACAACGTAACTGGGTGATTATAAAGGTGCTCTACAGGTGTCTCCGAAGGTACTTGTTGGGTTGGCGTATTTCGAGATTAGGATTTGTCACTCCAATTGTCGAAGAGGTATCTCTGGGCCCTCTCGGTAATGCACATCACTATAAGCCTTGAAAGCAATGTGACTAATGAGTTAGTTGCGGGATGTTGCATACGGAACGAGTAAAGAGACTTGCCGGTAACAGATTGAACTAGGTATTGAGATACCGACGATCGAATCTCGGGCAAGTAACATACCGATGACAAAGGGAACAACATTGTTGTTATGCAGTCTGACCGATAAAGATATTTGTAGAATATGTAGGAGCCAATATGAGCATCCAGGTTCCGCTATTGGTTATTGACCGGAGACGTGTCTCGATCATGTCTACATAGTTCTCGAACACGTAGGGTCCGCACTCTTAAAGTTCGGTGACAATCGTAATTAGGGTTTTTGTGTTTTGATGTACCGAAGGTTGTTCGGAGTCCCCGGATGTGATCACGGACATGACGAGGAGTCTCGAAATGGTCAAGACATAAAGATTGATATATTGGAAGCCTATATTTGGAATCGGAAATGTTCTGGGTGAAATCGGGATTTTACCGGAGTACCGGGGGGTTACCGGAACCCCCCCGGGGGGTTATTGGGCCTACATGGGCCATAAGGGAGAAGAGGAGGGCCGGCCAGGGCAGGCCGTGCGCCCCCTCCCCCCCTAGTACGAATAGGACAAGGAAGGGGGGCGGCGCCCCCCTTTCCCACTTTCTCCCTTCCCCCTTCCTTTGTCCAACAAGGCAAGAGGGGGGAGTCCTACTCCCGATGGGAGTAGGACTCCTCCAGGCGCACCCCTAGGGCCGGCCCGCACCTCCCCCTCTCCCTCCTTTATATACGGGGGCAAGGGGCACCCCATGACACACAAGTTGATCTTCGTGATCATTCCTTAGCCGTGTGCGGTGCCCCCTTCCACCATATTCCACCTCGGTCATATCGTAGCGGTGCTTAGGCAAAGCCCTACGTCGGTAGAACATCATCACTGTCATCACGCTGTCGTGCTGACAAAACTCTCCCTCAATGTTTTGCTGGATCGGATCTCGAGGGATGTCACCGAGTTGAACGTGTGCAGAACTCGGAGGTGCCGTACGTTCCGTACTTGGATCGGTCGGATCAGGGGGACGTACGACTACTTCCTCTACGTTGTGTCAACACTTCCGTTGCCGGTCTACGAGGGTACGTAGACAACACTCTCCCGTCTTGTTGCTATGCATCACCATGATCTTGCGTGTGCGTAGGAATTTTTTTGAAATTACTACGTTCCCCAACATCCTCCTCCTTGGTGCGCAGGGCAGTGTTGGCCTCGCCCAGTTGCTACTGCAGGGCGGCGTTGGCCTCTGCAAAACAAAGAGGAGAACAAGGTATTAGTTACCAACAAGGAAGAGAAGTCGCCAAGGAGATCTGGCCCGATTGCTTAGCAGTCGACCGATTCGCGAGGAGTACAGCCCACGGGCGCGCCAGCGCGCCCCCGTGAAGAAAGAGGCACCAACAGAAAAAAGAATAGTCACTGAGGAGATCCGGCCCGACTGCTCAGCAGTCGGCCCGAATCTTGGGCATTACAACCCGCGGGTGCGCCAGGGCACCCCCGCGGAGAAGGAAGAGGACTCACTCCGGCTTTCCGACAAGTCGGCGGTCCGCTTGGCCAGCTCCTCGACGTTGGCGTTGAAGGTGGTCACGCGAAGATTGTGGTAGTCATGTGACAAAATTTCAGACAAGTATTAGTACTTGGAACTTGCCGATCAGAGTTCCGGGCCGCCTGCTCAGCAGCCGACCCGAAACTCGGGGACTACACCCAGTAGGTACGCTGGCGCGCCCCCACCAAGAAGAACAAGAAACAGAGATAAAGAAGAAGGGAACGTACCCAGATGGCTTCTCGCGATGCCAGATATGCCTTGGTGCAGTTTTTGATGGCATCGCCCTCGGCTCGAAGCTTGGCTTGGACGTCCAGAAGCGCCCGGTTCAATGGGCCCGTCCCGCCTCCCCGCACCCACCCAGTGGGCGCGGCGCTCGTCGCTTCGGTGTCCGGGATCGTGGAGCTCGCGGCGGCGGTCTCCAGAGGGCGCGGCGCCGAAGCCGCCTTTGCAAGACGGCGACGCCTCGGCACACCGACCTGGAGAAGTAGGCCCACCACCACCTCGTCTTCAATCAGCGGCACCGGCGAGTCCGCCGGCTGCTCGCCTTGCTCGCTCCCAGATGGCGGCGGTGGCGGCACGATCACGTCCGGCGTGGTGGTGTCGCCGCCATCCCTCTCCATGATCGGGTTCTCGCCGCCGGCCTCCCCAGTCTGCACCGTGAACTCCGGGGGTGGCGGCGCGGAGTTCAGAGGAATAACAAAAACTGCCGACTGGTAGTGCGCGACTTCTTCAGCTCGCTTCTTCACCGCATCGGCGGCCTCAGCCTCCGCCGATCTCTTCTTGGCGGCGGCCTCCGCCTTCCCAGCCTCCGCCTTCTTCACGCAGGCGGCTTCCTGCTCTTCATGCACCTCTCGTGCGCTCCGCTCTGTCGCCTCCCAGAGGTCGGTGGCAGGGTCAATCCGCCGAGTGTTAGCGGAAGTCTCCGCCGACCCCACGATGGAGGCGGCAGCGACCTTGTTAAGAGAGAGGGGAGCCCTGGACCCAAGGGCAACAAGCAAGCAAACTCAAACAAGATCAACAAAAGAAAAAAATTGAAAGCGCAAGAAAGGTAGCACTTACGCGGAGACCAGCAGCGGCTTCTTCACTTCCTTGCGGAAGCGTGAGCCTTTGCGGCCGCCTCGTCCCGCTTGGTCGCCGCGGCCGAGCCCTTGGGCTTCTTTGGCCAGCTGCCGAATAGGCTCGGCGCGGCCCTGCACTTCTTCGCGCTGCCTTGGGCGTCTGGCGCGGCAGAAGAGCTCGCGCCAGGCTGGAAGGCTCCTGGCTGATGGCATGGGGCAACCTCCTCCGCGTCATCGCCAGGCCAGTCCTCGAAACTGGCCCCGAGCCTCGGGCCGCCCACTTCGCCGCTTCCTCCCTCGGCGTCGTCCTCTAAGGCCTCCGCCCCCAAGTCGGGGTCGTCGACGTCGCTCTCCGCCCGGTCGGGGAGGAATTCGCGGGCTGGCCCCACGGTGCCGGCTGCCGGATGGAGGGGGTTCTGACCAAAGCCGATTGGTCAGATTGGACAAGATGGACTCGGCGACAAAGGAGTCAAAGAAAAAGGAAAAGAAACAACTCACCATGGGCGGAGGGTTGGCGCGTGAATACGGCTCCTTGCCGAACTACCACTCTCCCATGAGCTCGTAGTTCGCAAGGAAGTTCATCATGTGGTCTACCTCCGCGTGAGGCATCTCCTTGGTGCACAGACAACTCGGGTCCCCATGCCCGCTCATCTGGAAAATCATGTGGGGGCGACTTTGGAGTGGGAGCAAATCCGGCCCGCTCAGGCCCTCCGACTGCGTCAGCACTCGGAGTCGTGCGATGGCGCTGGCCCCTGCGGGCGTCAGCGTCCTGGCCCGATAGGACCAGTTGGGCTGCCTCCCAGCCGGCGGGCCGGCCATGTAGGCCGGCAGATTGACCCAGTCGCCCTCCGCGAAGATGCTCTTCACGTAGAAGTACGACTGCTGCCACATCTTCACCGACTTTATCAGCCGGATGGGGGGAAACGGGTTGTCGACCCCCGACCTCCGCACGGCGATGAACGCGTCGCACTAAGGCAGCACGCCTGTGGCTTGGGTGCCGAGCTTGGAGTAGAAGAACTCCCCCTAGAGCTCGATGGTGGGGAGAACGCCGAGGAAGCCTTCGCACAGGGCGACGAAGGCGAACAACAGCACTACCGTGTTGGGGGTGAGGTGGTGCGGCTGGAGACCGTAGAATTCGAGAAAGGCGCAGAAGAAGCCGCTCGCCGGAAGGCCAAGGCCGCGTACGAAGTGCGAGCGGAAGACGACCCGCTCGCCCTCCTCCGGCGCCGGCGAGATTTCCTTCTTCGGCGCGAGGTGGACCCTCACGAAGTCCTTGCCGGGCAGCCGCCATGTCATGCGAAGGAAATCTATGTGATCATCATGGACCTCCGAACCGTCCCAGGTGCCGGAGTGCACCGCGGGGGGCGTGGCGGCGGAAGAAGAGCTCATCGAGAATGGGTCACCATGGCGCTCGGCGTGGCTTGGGGCGCGGCGGCGAGAGGAAGAAGAGGAGGAAGCTGTGAGGAGGAGGGGCGTGCGTGCTCTGCCGCTCCCCCTCCTCCCCCTACTTATAGACCAGTGGGCTACGAAGCCGAGGGGGCGGGTGTGGGATTTACTGCGCCCACCCCACGCCTCCCACGTTTATCGTGCAATATTACTACGCGCAGTAACTCCGCGGTGCAGTAACTCCGCGGGAATCTCAACTGTCCGCCCCGGCCGCAGCGAATACGCTCGCGTGCCGTGGCGTGGTAGTGGTGGGCCCCGCCTATAGGCGTGTCCCGTCGCGCGCATGGGTAGGCAGACTAGCCCGGCCGCACGTCGCCATGTGACAGGCCCGAAACGGGCGGCAGCCCGGAAGCTTAGCTAGCACGCCACTTGGATCCCGCCGAGGCGTTTGAAAATTTTGGACAAGGTCAGATTGGGCGAGTCCGACTCCTGCCAGTCGGCCCGGCAGAAGCTAAACGAAGCTTCGCTTCAAGCACTCGGAGAAAGCAAACTGCTGAGGCTCCTCAACCAGTCGCCCATGGTGCCTCACCAGCTTCGGGGACTACTGTCGGAGTAATGGGCCACGGGTAGGCTAACCCGACGCCCATAACCTTTCAGGACATCAGGGCTGACCGCGCCCCTCGGGGTGCCAAGGTAAAGGGCCGCCTTCTGGAAGCCGGCTGGAGAAATAGACGGCTGCCCGTAGACGGCCGAGTCTAGAAGGCGAGGTCGAGACGAGCCGACTCCTGCCAGGCGGCTTCCAGAGAAGCCTGTTGGGGATCGTAGCAGAAATTCAAATTTTTCCTACATGTCACCAAGATCAATCTATGGAGAGACTAGCAACGAGAGAGAGGAGTGCATCTTCATACCCTTGAAGATCGCAATGTGGAAGCGTTACAAGAATGCAGATGAAGGATTCGTACTCGTAGCGATTCAGATCGCGGTCGATTCTGATCTAAGCGCCGAACAACGGCGCCTCCGTGTTCAACACACGTACAGCCCGGTGACGTCTCCCACGCCTTGATCCAGCAAGGAGAGAGGGAGAGGTTGGGGAAGACTCTGTCCAGCAGCAGCACGACGGCGTGGTGGTGGTGGAGGAGTACGGGACTCTAGCAGGGCTTCGCCAAGCACTACGAGAGACGCGGAGGGAGAGAGGTAGGGCTGCGCCAAGAGAGAGATCAAATCATGTGTTGGGAAGCCCCCAATACCTCAAGTATATATAGGGGAAGGGGAGGGACTGTGCCCCCATCTAGGGTTCGCTCCCTAGGGGTGGCGGCAGCCCCAAAACTCATCTAGGGTTGCGGCCAAGGGGGGGAGAGGGGGGCGCCCTAGGGTGGGCCTTAAAGCCCATCTGGACCTAGGGTTTGCCCCCTCCCACTCTCCACGTGCCTTGGGCCTTGGTGGGGGGCGCACCAGCCTACCTGGGGCTGGTCCCCTCCCACACTTGGCCCACGCAACCTTCTGGGACTGGTGGCCCCACCTGGTGGACCCCCGGGACCCTCCCGGTGGTCCCAGTACGTTACCAATAGCACCTGAAACTTTTCTGGTGACCAAAACGGGACTTCCCATGTATAAATCTTTACCTCCGAACCAATCCGGAACTCCTCGTGATGTCCGGGATCTCATCCGGGACTCCGAACAACATTCGGTAACCGCGTACATACTTTCCCTATAACCCTAGCGTCATCGAACCTTAAGTGTGTAGACCCTACGGGCTCGGGAGTCATGCAGACATGGCCGAGACAACTCTCCGGTCAATAACCAACAACGGGATCTGGAGACCCATGTTGGCTCCCACATGCTCCATGATCTCATCGGATGAACCACGATGTCAAGGATTCAGTCAATCCCGTATACAATTCCCTTTGTCTACCGGTATAGCCCTTGCCCAAGATTCGATCGTCGGTATCCCGATACCTTGTTTAATCTCGTTACCGGCAAGTCTCTTTACTCATTCCGTAACACATCATCCCGTGATCAACTCCTTGGTCACATTGTGCACATTATGATGATGTCCTACCGAGTGAGCCCAAAGATACCTCTCCGTTACACGGAGTGACAAATCCCAGTCTCGATTCATGCCAACCCAAAGACACTTTCGGAGATACCCGTAGTGCACCTTTATAGCCACCCAGTTACGTTGTGACGTTTGGTACACCCAAAGCATTCCTATGGTATCCTGGAGTTGTACAATCTCATGGTCTAAGGAAATGATACTTGACATTAGAAAAGCTTTAGCATACGAACTACACGATCTTGTGCTAGGCTTAGGATTGGGTCTTGTCCATCACATCATTCTCCTAATGATGTGATCCCGTTATCAACGACATCCAATGTCCATGGTCAGGAAACCATAACCATCTATTGATCAACGAGCTAGTCAACTAGAGGCTTACTAGGGACATGATGTTGTCTATGTATCCACACATGTATCTGAGTTTCCTATCAATACAATTCTAGCATGGATAATAAACGATTATCATGAACAAGGAAATATAATAATAACTAATTTATCATTGCCTCTAGGGCATATTTCCAACAGTCTCCCACTTGCACTAGAGTCAATAATCCAGTCCACATCACTATGTGATTGTAATGAATCCAACACCCATGGGGTGTGTTCATATCTTGCTTGTGAGAGAGGTTTATCAGTCAATGGGTCTGAACCTTTCAGATCCATGTGTGCTTTACAAATCTCTATGTCATCTTGTAGATGCATCTACCACACGCTACTTGGAGCTATTGCAAATAACTGCTCTACTATATGAATCCTGTTTACTCCTCACAGACATCCGGATTAGTGTCAAAGTTTGCATCGACGTAACCCTTTACGACGAACTCTTTTACCACCTCCACAATCGAGAAAATTCCTTAGTCCACTAGTTACTAAGGATAAGTTTGACCGCTGTCATGTGATCCATTCCTGGATCACTCTTGTACCCCTTGACTGACTCATGGCAAGGCACACTTCAGGTGCGGTACACAGCATAGCATACTATAGAGCCTATGTCTAAAGCATAGGGGACGACCTTCGTCCTTTCTCTCTCTTCTGTCGTGGTCAGGTCTTGAGTCTTACTCAATACTCACACCTTGTAACACAGCCAAGAACTCCTTCTTTGCTAATCTATTTTGAACTCCTTCAAAATCTTGTCACGGTATGTATTCATTTGAAAGTACTATTAAGCGTTTTTGATCTATCTTTATAGATCTTGATGCTCAATGTTCAAGTAGCTTAATCTAAGTTTTCCATTGAAAAACACTTTTCAAATAACCCTGTATGCTTTCCAGAAATTCTACATCATTTCTGATCAACAATATGTTAATAACATATACTCATCAAAAATTCTATAGTGCTCCCACTCACTTCTTTGGAAATACAAGTTTCTCATAAACTTTGTATAAACCCAAAATCTTTGATCATCTTATCAAAGCGTATATTCCAATTTCGAGATGCTTACTCCAGTCCTTAGAAGGATTGCTGGAGCTTTGCATACTTGTTAGCATCTTTCAGGATTGACAAAACATTCTGGTTGTATCACATACAACCTTTCCTCAAGAAAAACGTCGAGGAAACAATATTTTAACATCCTATCTGCAAGATTTCATAAATAATGCAGTAACTGCTAACATAATTCCAACAGACTCTTAGCATCGCTACAAGTGAGAAAGTCTCATCGTAGTCAACTCCTTGAACTTGTCGGGAAACATCTTAATGACAAGTCGAGCTTTCTTAATGGTGACACTTACCATCATTGTCTGTCTTCCTTTTAGAATCCATCAGCACCTAATAGCCTTACGACCATCAAGTAGTTCTTTCAAAGTCTATACTTTGTTTTATACATGGATCCTCTCTCGGATTTTTATGGCCTCGAGCCATTCTCGGAATCCGGGCCCACCATCGCTTCTCCATAGCTTGTAGGTTCATTTTTGTCTAGCAACATGACTTCCAAGACAGGATTACGTTATACTCTGAAGTAGTGCACATCCTTGTCGACCTATGAGGTTTGGTAGTGACTTGATCCAAAGTTTCATGATCACTATCATAAGCCTCCACTTCAATTAGTGTAGGTGCCAAAGGAACAACTTCCTGTGCCCTGCTACACACTAGTTGAAGTGACGGTTCAATAACCTCATCAAGTCTCCACCATCCTCCCACTCAATTCTTTCAAGAGAAACTTTTCCTCGAGAAAGGACCCATTTCTAGAAACAATCACTTTTGCTTCCGGATTTAGAATAGGAGGTATACCCAACTATTTTTGGGTATTCTATGAAGATGCATTTATCCGCTTTGGGTTCGAGCTTATCAGCCTGAAACTTTTTCACATAAGCATCGCAGCCCCAAACTTTTAAGAAACGACAGCTTAGGTTTCTCTAAACCATATTCATATGGTGTTGTCTCAACGGAATTGTGTGGTGCCCTATTTAAAGTGAATGCGGTTGTCTCTAATCCATAACCCATAAACGATAGTGGTAATTCGATAAGAGACATCATGGTATGCACCATATCCAATAGGGTGCAGTTATGATGTTTGGACACACCATCACACTATGGTGGTCCAGGCGGTATTAGTTGTGAAACAATTTCCACAATGTCTTAATTGTGTGCCAAACTCGTAACTCAGATATTCATCTGTGAAGTAAGAACATAATGATATCCACTGTGTGCCTCAACACTTATTGGAATGCACACATCAAAATGTATTACTTCCAACAAGTTGCTTTCTTGTTCCATCTTACTGAAAACGAGGCCTTTCAGTCATCTTACCCATGTGGTATGATATGCATGTCTCAAGTGATTCAAAATCAAGTGAGTCCAAACAATCCATCTGTATGGAGTTTCTTCATGCATGTCTACCAATAGACATGGTTCGCATGTCTCAATCTTTTCAAAAACGAGTGAGTCCAAAGATCCATCAACATGGAGCTTCTTCATGCGTTTTATACCAACATGACTCAAATGGCAGTGCCACAAGTATGTGGTACTATCATTACTATCTTATATCTTTTGGCATGAACATGTGTATCACTACGATCGAGATTCAATAAACCATTCATTTTAGGTGCAAGACCATTGAAGGTATTATTCAAATAAACAGAGTAACCATTATTCCCCTTAAATGAATAACCGTATTGAGATAAACATAATCCAATCATGTCTATGCTCAACGCAAACACTAAATAACAATTATTTAGGTTTAACACCAATCTCGATGGTGGAGGGAGCATGCGATGCTTGATCACATCAACCTTGGAAACACTTCCAACACATATCGTCATCTCACCTTCAGCTAGTCTCCGTTTATTCCGTAGCCTTTTATTTCGAGTTACTAACACTTAGCAACTGAACCGGTATTTAATACCCTGGTGCTACTAGGAGTACTAGTAAAGTACACATTAATATAACGTATATCCAAAATACTTCTGTCGACCTTGCCAGCCTTCTTATCTACCAAGTATCTAGGGTACTTCTGCTTCACTGACCGTTCCCCTCATTACAGAAGCACTTAGTTCGGGTTTGGTTCAACCTTGGGTTTCTTCACTAGATCAACAACTGATTTGCCGTCTCATGAAGTATCCCTTCTTTCCCTTTCCCTTCTTGAAACTAGTGGTTTAACCATCAACAATTGATGCTCCTACTTGATTTTTACTTTCGTGGTGTCAAACATCGTGAGTTGCTCAAGGATCATCATGTCTGTCCCTGATATGTTATAGTTCATCACGAAGCTCCAATAGCTTGGTGGCAGTGACTATGGAGAATCATCACTATCTCATCTAGAAGATTAACTCCCACTCGATTCAAGTGATTGTAGTACTCAGACAATCTGAGCACATGCTCAATGATTGAGCTTTTCTCCTTAGTTTCCAGGCTTAAGAAACTTGTCAGAGGTCTCATACCTCTTGACGTGGGCACTAGCCTGAAATCCCAATTTTAGTCCTTGGAACATCTCATATGCTCTGCGATGTTTCAAAAACGTCTTTGGTGCCTCAATTCTAAACCGTTAGCATTACGCACTGAACTATCACGTAGTCATCAAAACGTGTATGTCAGATGTTTCCCAACATCTACAGACGATGCTCGAGGATCAGCACACTGAGCGGTGCATTAAGGACATAATCCTTCTGTGCAGCAATGAGGACAATCCTTAGTTTAGGGACCCAGTCCGCATAATTGCTACTGTCAACTCTCAACTAAATTTTCTCTAGGAACATATCTAAAACAGTAGAACCAAAGCATGAGCTACGACATAATTTGCAAAGACCTATTGACTATGTTCATAATAATTAAGTTCATATAATCAAATTATTCAATGAACTCCCACTTAGATAGACATACCTCTAGTCATCTAAGTGATACATGATCCGAGTCAACTAGGCCGTGTCCGATCATCACGTGAGACGGACTAGTCATCATCGGTGAACATCTTCATGTTGATCGTATCCATTATACGACTCATGTTCGACCTTTCGGTATTCCGTGTTCCGAGGCCATGTCTGTACATGATAGGCTCGTCAAGTTAACCTAAGTGTATTGCGTGTGTAAATCTGGCTTACACCCGTTGTATGCGAACGTTAGAACCTATCACACCCAATCATCACGTGGTTTTTCGGAACAATGGACCTTAGCAACGGTGCACAGTTAGGGGGAACACTTTCCTGAAATTATAGTGAGGGATCATCTTATTTATGCTACCGTCATTCTAAGCAAATAAGATGTAAACATGACAAACATCACATGCAAATCATAAAGTGACATGATATGGCCAATATCATCTTGTGCCTTTGATCTCCATCTTCGAGGCGCAGCATGAACACCATCGTCACCGGCATGACACCATGATCTCCATCATCATGATCTCCATCATCGTGTCTTCATGAACTTGCCTCACCAACTATTACTTCTACTACTATGGCTAACGGTTAGCAATTAAGTAAAGTAATTACATGATGTTTATGTTGACACATAGGTCATAAATAAATTAAGACAACTCCTATGGCTCCTGCCGGTTGTCATACTCATCGACATGCAAGTCGTGATTCCAATTACAAGAACATGATCAATCTCATACATCACATATATCATTCATCACATCCTTTTGGCCATATCACATCACACGGCATATGCTGCAAAAACAAGTTAGACGTCCTCTAATTGTTGTTGCAAGTCTTTACATGGCTGCTATAGGTTTCTAGCAAGAACGTTTCTTACCTACGCCAAAACCACAATGTGATATGCCAATTTCTATTTACCCTTCATAAGGACCCTTCTCATCGAATCCGATCCGACTAAAGTGGGAGAGACAGACACCCGCTAGCCACCTTATGTAACTAGTGCATGTCAGTCGGTGGAACCAGTCTCACGTAAGCGTACGTGTAAGGTCAGTCCGGGCCGCTTCATCCCATGATGTCGCCGAATCAAGATAAGACTAGTAACGGCAAGTAAATTGACAAAATCGACGCCCACAACAACTTGTGTTCTACTCGTGCATAGAAACTACGCATAGACCTAGCTCATGATGCCACTGTTGGGGATCGTAGCAGAAATTCAAAATTTTCCTACGTGTCACCAAGATCAATCTATGGAGAGACTAGCAACGAGAGAGAGGAGTGCATCTTCATACCCTTGAAGATCGCAATGCGGAAGCGTTACAAGAACGCGGATGAAGGAGTCGTACTCGTAGAGATTCAGATCGCGGTCGATTCCGATCTAAGCGCCGAACAACGGCGCCTCCGCGTTCAACACACGTACAGCCCGGTGACGTCTCCCACGCCTTGATCCAGCAAGGAGAGAGGGAGAGGTTGGGGAAGACTCCGTCCAGTAGCAGCACGACGGCGAGGTGGTGGTGGAGGAGTGCGGGACTCTAGCAGGGCTTCGCCAAGTACTACGAGAGACGAGGAGGGAGAGAGGTAGGGATGCGCCAAGAGAGAGAGATCAAATCATGTGTTGGGCAGCCCCCAATACCTCAAGTATATATAGGGGAAGGGGAGGGGCTGTGCCCCCATCTAGGGTTCCCTCCCTAGGGGTGGCGGCAGCCCCAAAACCCATCTAGGGTTGTGGCCAAGGGGGGGAGATGGGGGCGCCCTAGGGTGGGCCTTAAGGCCCATCTGGACCTAGGGTTTGCCCCCTCCCACTCTCGATGCGCCTTGGGCCTTGGTGGGGGGGGGTGCACCAGCCTACCTGGGGCTGGTCCCCTCCCACACTTGGCCCACGCAACCTTCTGGGGCTGGTGGCCCCACCTGGTGGACCCCCGGGACCCTCCCGGTGGTCCCGGTACGTTACCGATAGTAGCCGAAACTTTTCCGGTGAACAAAACGGGACTTCCCATATATAAATCTTTACCTCCGGACCATTCCGGAACTCCTCATGACGTCCAGGATCTCATCCGGGACTCCGAACTGTTGGAAATATGCCCTAGAGGCAATAATAAAAGTATTATTATTATATTTCCTTGTTCATGATAATTGTCTTTTATTCATGCTATAACTGTATTATCCGGAAATCGTAATACACGTGTGAATACATAGACCACAATATGTACCTAGTGAGCCTCTAGTTGACTAGCTCGTTGTGATCAACAGATAGTCATGGTTTCCTGGCTATGGACATTGGATGTCGTTGATAACGGGATCACATCATTAGGAGAATGATGTGATGGACAAGACCCAATCCTAAGCCTAGCACAAAGATCGTGTAGTTCGTTTGCTAGAGCTTTGCCAATGTCAAGTATCTCTTCCTTTGACCATGAGATCGTGTAACTCCTGGATACCGTAGGAGTGCTTTGGGTGTATCAAACGTCACAACGTAACTGGGTGACTATAAAGGTGCACTACAGGTATCTCCGAAAGTATCTATTGTTTTATGCGGATCGAGACTGGGATTTGTCACTCTGTGTAAACGGAGAGGTATCTCTGGGCCCACTCGGTAGGACATCATCATATGCGCAATGTGACCAAGGAGTTGATCACGGGATGATGTGTTACGGAACGAGTAAAGTGACTTGCCGGTAACGAGATTGAACAAGGTATTGGATGTCGACGATCGAATCTCGGGCAAGTAACATACCGATAGACAAAGGGAATTGAATACGGGATTGATTAAGTCCTTGACATCGTGGTTCATCCGATGAGATCATCGTGGAACATGTGGGAGCCATCATGGGTATCCAGATCCCGCTGTTGGTTATTGACCGGAGAACGTCTCGGTCATGTCTACATGTCTCCCGAACCCGTAGGGTCTACACACTTAAGGTTCGATGACGCTAGGGTTATAAAGGAAGCTTGTATGTGGTAACCGATTGTTGTTCGGAGTCCCGGATGAGATCCCGGACGTCACGAGGAGTTCCGGAATGGTCCGGAGGTAAAGATTTATATATGGGAAGTCCTGTTTTGGTCACCGGAAAAGTTTCGGGCGATATCGGTATTGTACCGGGACCACCGGGAGGGTCCCGGGGGTCCACCAAGTGGGGCCACCTGCCCCAGAAGGCTGCGTGGGCCATGTGTGGGAGGGGACCAGCCCCTAGGTGGGCTGGTGCGCCCCCCACAAGGAGTCCAAGGCGCAAGAGAGAGTGGGAGGGGGCAAACCCTAGTCCAGATGGGCCTTAAGGCCCATATTGGTGCGCCTCCCTCTCCTCTCCCCTCTTGGCCGCACCCCAAAACCCATCTAGGGCTGGCCGCCGCCCCTAGGGGGTGGGAAAACCCTAAAGGGGGCGCAGCCCCCCCTTCCCCCTATATATAGTTGAGGTTTGGGGCTGCCATACACATGAGTTCTCTCCCTCTTGGTGCAGCCCTACCTCTCTCCCTACTCCTCCTCTCCCATGGTGCTTGGCGAAGCCCTGCGGGATTGCCACGCTCCTCCACCACCACCACGCCGTTGTGCTGCTGCTGGATGGAGTCTTCCTCAACCTCTCCCTCTTTCCTTGCTGGATCAAGGCATGGGAGACGTCACCGGGCTGTACGTGTGTTGAACGCGGAGGTGCTCCGTTCGGCACTAGGATCATCGGTGATCTGAATCACGACGAGTACGACTCCATCAACCCCGTTCACTTGAACGCTTCCGCTTAGCGATCTACAAAGGTATGTAGATGCACTCTCCTTCTACTCGTAGCTGGTTTCTCCATAGATAGATCTTGGTGACACGTAGGAAAATTTTGAATTTCTGCTACGTTCCCAACAGTGGCATCATGAGCTAGGTCTATTGCGTAGATTCTTTGCACGAGTAGAACACAAAGTAGTTGTGGGCGTTGATGTTGTTCAATATGCTTACCGTTACTAGTCCAATCTTGTTTCGACGGTATTGTGGGATAAAGCGGCCCGGACCGACCTTACACGTACTCTTACGTGAGACAGGTTCCACCGATTGACATGCACTTGGTGCATAAGGTGGCTAGCAGGTGCCAGTCTCTCCCACTTTAGTCGGAACGGATTCGATGAAAAGGGTCCTTATGAAGGGTAAATGGCAATTGGCATATCACGTTGTGGTCTTGCGTAGGTAAGAAACGTTCTTACTAGAAACCCATAGCAGCCACGTAAAACATGCAACAACAATTAGAGGACGTCTAACTTGTTTTTGCAGGGTATGTCATGTGATGTGATATGGCCAAAAGGATGTGATGAATTATATATATGTGATGTATGAGATTGATCATATTCTTGTAATAGGATTCACGACTTGCATGTCGATGAGTATGACAACCGGCAGGAGCCATAGGAGTTGTCTTAATTTATTGTATGACCTGCGTGTCATTGAAGAACGCCATGTAAACTACTTTACTTTATTGCTAAACGCGTTAGTCATAGAAGTAGAAGTAGTCGTTGGCGTGACAACTTCATGAAGACACGATGATGGAGATCATGGTGTCATGCCGGTGATAAGATGATCATGGAGCCCTGAAGATGAAGATCAAAGGAGCTATATGATATTGGCCATATCATGTCACTACTCTATTTGATTGCATGTGATGTTTATCATGTTTATGCATCTTGTTTGCTTAGAACGACGGTAGTAAATAAGATGATCCCTTACAAAATTTCAAGAAGTGTTCTCCCCTAACTGTGCACCGTTGCTACAGTTTGTCGCTTCTAAGCACCACGTGATGATCGGGTGTGATGGATTCTTACGTTCACATACAACGGGTGTAAGACAGTTTTACACAGCGAAAACACTTAGGGTTAACTTGACGAGCCTGGCATGTGCAGACATGGCCTCGGAACACGGAGACCGAAAGGTCGAGCATGAGTCGTATAGTAGATACGATCAACATGAAGATGTTCACCGATGATGACTAGTCCGTCTCACGTGATGATCGGACATGGCCTAGTTGACTCGGATCATGTAATCACTTAGATGACTAGAGGGATGTCTATCTGAGTGGGAGTTCATAAGATGAACTTAATTATCCTGAACATAGTCAAAAGACCTTTTGCAAATTATGTCGTAGCTCGCGCTTTAGTTCTACTTTTTTAGATATGTTGATAGAGGAAATATAGTTGAAAGTTGACAGTAGCGATTATGCGGATAGTAGAAAGCTTATGTCCTTAATGCACTGCTCAGTGTGCTGAACCCCAAACGTCGTTTGTGGATGTTTCGAACATCGAACATACACGTTTTGATAACTACGTGATAGTTCAGTTAAATGGTTTAAGTAGAGGCACCAAAGACGTTTTCGAAACATCGCGGAACATATGAGATGTTTAAAGGGCTGAAATTGGGATTTCAGGCTCGTGCTCACGTCAAGAGGTATAAGACCTCCGACGATTTTCTTAGCCTGCAAACTAAGGGAGAAAAGCTCAATCGTTGAGCTTGTGCTCATATTGTCTGAGTGCAACAATCACTTGAATCGAGTGGGAGTTGATCTTCCAGATGAGATAGTGATGTTTCCCCAAAGTCATTGCCACCAAGCTGCTAGAGCTTCGTGATGAACTATAACATATCAGGGATAGATATGATGATCCTTGAGGTATTCGCGATGTTTTGACACCGCGAAAGTAGAAATCAAGAAGGAGCATCAATTGTTGATGGTTGGTGAAACCACTAGTTTCAAGAAGGGCAAGGGCAAGAAGGGATACTTCATGAAACGGCAAATCAGCTGCTGCTCCAGTGAAGAAACCCAAGGTTAAACCCAAACCCGAGACTAAGTGCTTCTGTAATAAGGGGAACAGCCACTGGAGCAGAACCACCCTAGATACTTGGTAGATGAGAAGGCTGGCAAGGTCGATAGAAGTATATTGGATATACATTATGTTAATGTGTACTTTACTAGTACTCCTAGTAGCACCAGGGTATTAGATACCGGTTCGGTTGCTAAGTGTTTGTAACTCGAAATAAAAGCTACGGAATGAAACGGAGACTAGCTAAAGGTGAGCTGACGATATGTGTTGGAAGTGTTTCCAAGTTTGATGTGATCTAACATCGCACGCTCCCTCTACCATCAAGATTAGTATTAAACCTGAATAAGTGCTCTTGCACCTAAAGGAATGGTTTATTGAATCTTGATCATAGGGATACACATTTTCATGCCAAAAGATATAAGATAGTAATGATAGTACCACTTACTTATGGCACTGCCATGTAAGTCATAATGGTATAAAACGCATGAAGAAGCTCCATGTTGATGGATCTTTGGACTCACTCATTTTTGAAAAGTTTGAGACATGTGAACCATGTCTATTGGTATATATGCATGAAGAAGCTCCATGCAAATGGATCGTTTGGACTCACTTGATTTTGGATCACTTGAGATATGCAAATCATACCACATAGGCAAGATGACTGAAAAGCCTCGGTTTCAGTAAAATGGAACAAGATAGCAACTTGTTGGAAGCAACACATTTTTGATGTGTGCAGTCCAATGAGTGCTGAGGCATGCAGTGAATATCGTTATGTTCTTACTTCACAGATGATTCGAGTAGATGTTGAGAATATTTACTTGATGAAACACAAGTCTGAATTATTGAATGGTTCAAGTGATTTCAGAGTGAAGTAGAAGATCATTGTGACAAGAGGATAAAATGTCTATGATATGATCATAGAGATGAATATCTGAGTTACGAGTTTTGGCACACAATTAAGACATTGTGGAAATTGTTTCGCAATTATTACCGCCTGGAACACCATAGTGTGATGGTGTGTTTGAACAACATGGTTGCACCCTTTTGGATATGGTGCGTACCATGATGTCTCTTATCGAATTACCACTATCGTTCATGGGTTAGGCATTAGAGACAACCACATTCACTTTAAATAGGGCACCACGTAATTCCGTTGAGATGACACCGTATAAATTATGGTTTAGAGAAACCTAAGCTGTCGTTTCTTAAAGGTTTGGGGCTGCAACGCTTATGTGAAAAAGTTTCAGGATTGATAAGCTCGAACCCAAAGCGGATAAAATGCATCTTCATAGGACACCCAAAACAGTTGGGTATACCTCCTAATTCAGATCCGAAAGCAATATGGATTGTTTCTTGAATCGGGTCCTTTCTCGAGGAAAGGTTTCTCTCGAAAGAGTTGAGTGGGAGGATGGTGGAGACTTGATGAGGTTATTGAACCGTCTCTTCAACAAGTGTGTGGCAGGGCACAGGAAGTTGTTCCTGTGGCACCTACACCAATTGAAGTGGAAGCTTATGATATTGATCATGAAACTTCGGATCAAGTCACTACCAAACCTCGTGGGATGACAAGGATGCGTACTACTTCAGAGTGGTACGTAATCCTGTCTTGGAAGTCATGTTGCTGGACAACAATGAACCTACGAGCTATGGAGAAGCGATGGTGGGCCCAAATTCCGACAAATGGTTAGAAACCATAAAGTCCGAGATAGGATCCATGTATCAGAACAAAGCATGGACTTTGGTGGACTTGCCCGATGATCGGCAAGCCATTGAGATAAATGGATCTTTAAGAAGAAGACGGACGTGGACGGTAATGTCACCGTCCATGAAGCTCGACTTGTGGCGAAGAATTTTTCACAAGTTCAAGGAGTTGACTACGATGAGATTTTCTCATCCGTAGCGATGCTTAAAGTCCGTCGGAATCATGTTAGCATTGGCTGCATTTATGAAATCTGGCAGATGGATGTCAAGACAAGTTTCCTTACCAGTTTTCGTAAGGAAAGGTTGTATGCAATACAATCAGAAAAGTTTTGTCGATCCTAAGGATGCTAAAAGGTATGCTAGCTCCAGCGATCCTTCTAAGGACTGGAGTAAGCATCTCGGAGTTGGAATGTACGCTTTGATGAGATGATCAAAGATTTTGGATTTATACAAAGTTTATGAGAAACTTGTATTTCCAAAGAAGTGAGTGGGAGCACTATAGAATTTCTGATGAGTATATGTTGATCAGAAATGATGTAGAATTTCTATAAAGCATATAGGGTTATTTGAAAGGTGTTTTTGAATAGAAAACCTGGATTAAGCTACTTGAACATTGAGCATCGAGATCTATAAGGATAGATCAAGATGCTTAATAATACTTTCAAAATGAGCATATACCTTGACATGATCTTGAAGGTGTTCAAGATGGATCAGTCAAAGAAGAAGTTCTTGCCTGAGTTGTAAGGTACGAAGTTAAGACTTAAAGCTCGACCATGGCAGAATAGAGAGAAAGGACGAAGGTCGTCTCCTATGCTTAAGACATAGGCTCTACAGTATGCTATGCTGTGTACCGCACCTGAAGTGTGCCTTGCCATGAGTTAGTCAAGGGGTACAAGAGTGATCCAAGAATGGCTCACAGGACAGCGGTCAAAGTTATCCTTAGTAACTAGTGGACTAAGGAATTTTCTCGATTATGGAGGTGGTAAAAGAGTTCGTCGTAAAGGGTTACGTCGATGCAAGCTTAACACCTATCCGGATAGCTCTGAGTAGAGATACCGGATACGTATAATGGAGCAACGATTTAGAATAGCTCCAAGTAGAACAGTTATTTGGAATAGCTCCAAATAGAACGTGGGAGCTACATCTAGGAGATGACATAGAGATTTGTAAAGCACACACGGATCTGAAAGGTTCAGACCCGTTGACTAAAACCTCTCTCACAAGCAGAACATGACCAAACCCCAGATCTCATTGAGTCTTGATCACATGATGATGTGAACTAGTTTAGTGACACTAGTAAACTCTTTGGATGTTGGTCACATGGTGATGTGACCTGTCAGTGTTAATCACATGGTGATGTGAACTAGATTATTGACTCTAGTGCAAGTGGGAGACTGTTGGAAATATGCCCTAGAGGCAATAATAAAAGTATTATTATTATATTTCCTTGTTCATGATAATTGTCTTTTATTCATGCTATAACTGTATTATCCGGAAATCGTAATACACGTGTGAATACATAGACCACAATATGTCCCTAGTGAGCCTCTAGTTGACTAGCTCGTTGTGATCAACAGATAGTCATGGTTTCCTGGCTATGGACATTGGATGTCGTTGATAACGGGATCACATCATTAGGAGAATGATGTGATGGACAAGACCCAATCCTAAGCCTAGCACAAAGATCGTGTAGTTCGTTTGCTAGAGCTTTGCCAATGTCAAGTATCTCTTCCTTTGACCATGAGATCGTGTAACTCCTGGATACCGTAGGAGTGCTTTGGGTGTATCAAACGTCACAACGTAACTGGGTGACTATAAAGGTGCACTACAGGTATCTCCGAAAGTATCTATTGTTTTATGCGGATCGAGACCGGGATTTGTCACTCCGTGTAAATGGAGAGGTATCTCTGGGCCCACTCGGTAGGACATCATCATATGTGCAATGTGACCAAGGAGTTGATCACGGGATGATGTGTTACGGAACGAGTAAAGTGACTTGCCGGTAACGAGATTGAACAAGGTATTGGATGCCGACGATCGAATCTCGGGCAAGTAACATATCGATAGACAAAGGGAATTGAATACGGGATTGATTAAGTCCTTGACATCGTGGTTCATCCGATGAGATCATCGTGGAACATGTGGAAGCCATCATGGGTATCCAGATCCCGCTGTTGGTTATTGACCGGAGAACGTCTCGGTCATGTCTACATGTCTCCCGAACCCGTACGGTCTACACACTTAAGGTTCGATGATGCTAGGGTTATAAAGGAAGCTTGTATGTGGTAACCGATTGTTGTTCGGAGTCCCGGATGAGATCTCGGACGTCATGAGGAGTTCCGGAATGGTCCGGAGGTAAAGATTTATATATGGGAAGTCCTGTTTTGGTCACCGGAAAAGTTTCGGGCGATATCGGTATTGTATCGGGACCACCGGGAGGGTTCCGGGGGTCCACCAAGTGGGGCCACCTGCCCCAGAAGGCTGCGTGGGCCATGTGTGGGAGGGGACCAGCCCCTAGGTGGGCTGGTGCGCCCCCCACAAGGAGTCCAAGGCGCAAGAGAGAGTGGGAGGGGGCAAACCCTAGTCCAGATGGGCCTTAAGGCCCATATTGGTGCGCCTCCCTCTCCTCTCCCCTCTTGGCCGCACCCCAAAACCCATCTAGGGCTGGCCGCCGCCCCGAGGGGGTGGGAAAACCCTAAAGGGGGCGCAGCCCCCCCTTCCCCCTATATATAGTTGAGTTTTGGGGCTGCCATACACATGAGTTCTCTCCCTCTTGGTGCAGCCCTACCTCTCTCCCTACTCCTCCTCTCCCATGGTGCTTGGCGAAGCCCTGCGGGATTGCCACGCTCCTCCACCACCACCACGCCGTTGTGCTGCTGCTGGATGGAGTCTTCCTCAACCTCTCCCTCTTTCCTTGCTGGATCAAGGCGTGGGAGACGTCACCGGGCTGTACGTGTGTTGAACGCGGAGGTGCCGTCCGTTCGGCACTAGGATCATCGGTGATCTGAATCACGACGAGTACGACTCCATCAACCCCGTTCACTTGAACGCTTCCGCTTAGCGATCTACAAAGGTATGTAGATGCACTCTCCTTCTACTCGTAGCTGGTTTCTCCATAGATAGATCTTGGTGACACGTAGGAAAATTTTGAATTTCTGCTACGTTCCCCAACACGAACAACATTCGGTAACCACGTACATACTTTCCCTATAACCCTAACGTCATCGAACCTTAAGTGTGTAGACCCTACGGGCTCGGGAGTCATGCAGACATGGCCGAGACAACTCTCCGGTCAATAACCAACAGCAGGATCTGGATACCCACGTTGGCTCCCACATGCTCCACGATGATCTCATCAGATGAACCACGATGTCAAGGATTCAGTCAATCCCGTATACAATTCCCTTTCTCTACCGGTTAAGCCCTTGCCCGAGATTCGATCGTCTGTATCCCGATAACTTGTTTAATCTCGTTACCGGCAAGTCTCTTTACTCGTACTATAACACATCATCCCATGATCAACTCATTGGTCACATTGTGCACATTATGATGATGTCCTACCGAGTGGGCCCAGAGATACCTCTTCGTTACACGGAGTGACAAATCCCAGTCTCGATTCGTGCCAACCCAATAGACACTTTCGGAGATACCCGCAGTGCACCTTTATAGCCACCCAGTTACGTTGTGACGTTTGGTACACCCAAAGCATTCCTACGGTATCCGGGAGTTGCACAATCTCATGGTGTAAGGAAATGATACTTGACATCAGAAAAGCTTTAGCATACGAACTACACGATCTTGTGCTAGGCTTAGGATTGGGTCTTGTCCATCACATCATTCTCCTAATGATGTGATCCCGTTATCAACGACATCCAATGTCCATGGTCAGGAAACCGTAACCATCTATTGATCAATGAGCTAGTCAACTAGAGGCTTACTAGGGACATGGTGTTGTCTATGTATCCACACATGTATCTGAGTTTCTTATCAATACAATTCTAGCATGGATAATAAACGATTATCATGAACAAGGAAATATAATAATAACTAATTTATTATTGCCTATAGGGCATATTTCCAACAAAGCCGGCTCCGAGGAGTCGGCCCGCGGCCCCTTTGAAGCCCGTACCCACATCAAGGGGGACGGGGCGGGGATGGCTACAGTGCAGCCCATCCCCTCCCCTTCCTAAGGACTGGCGCGGCCATAGTACGCTGTACCAATGAGGAGCCCCGCCCGGCACGGCACTGTTGCCATGCCAGCCCTGACATCACCACGGGCAGGCGGAGTCCTGCTCCAACGACGGCTTGTCTGTATGGCCCAAGGACAACGGGCCCCACCAGTCAGCGAGAGTCCAGAAGACGGCGAAGAGTCCTACCAATCGGACCCGATGGGAGTCAGCCCCTAGGAGTCGGCCTGCTCCTCCCATGGGCCCCACGCGCCATTAACCAGACTAGACGGGGAGTGGCTACAGTAATCGCCCGCCATGACGGCAGTGCTGTAGCCATGATCCTTCGACCAATCCTGCGTCATTGGAAGCACGACTACAGTGATCAACAGCCGGCAAGACCCCCAAGCGGCGGGTATGGCCTGTCGGCTCCGTACCAGACCAGTCGGCGGGGCCCCCGATTGGCGGGCCCCAGCAGTCGGCGGAGAAGTCGGCGGCCGAAGAGACTGACGGCTGGGCCTTCGCCCAGTCATATTACCCTTGCACCCCTGGGGGTAGGCCTATATAAAAACCCCAGGGCACCCATGCAAAGGGTTCGGACCCATTAGAACTAGACCAAAGATAGAGGAAGGAGAAAGCTAGCCTTTCCTTCTCCTACCTCCAGCATACAGGTCGAGGAGCACCCTTGTACTCACTTTGCCTTAGTGATCATGCGGAGACCCCATAGAGCAGGACTAGGGGTGTTACCTCCTCGGAGAGCCCCGAACCTGGGTAAAGTACGCCGGCGTTCGTGTCTACGCCTAATCCCGCTTCCGGGCACCGGCGACGTTCTACTCGCTCCCACCATGATAAGTCATCCTTTGGCATATGTCGCACCCAAACCCCGACATTTGGCGTCCACCGTGGGGCAAGGTGCACCGTCGTCCAGAGACCTATTCTGGACAGGAACCCTTTTTCTCCCTGGCGAGCGCAGCCAGCCCGGCACGCCAGACGAAGTCTGCACCGACGCGCTGCTTGGCGCGGAAATTGCCTGCGCGGCCAGTTGCCTCACCGATCTTGTCGGCGAGGTCCGCCTTTCCGACGCGCACGCATCCGACGCGGGCACATGCGACCCCGAGAGCCTCCTCGCGGGCCTCCTCGACCAACTCCACGTCGCCAGCGAGCCTGCTGTGGACTTGGAGTCCGTAGACTCCACTGACCCAATGCAGGTCGACTCCGACACTGTGTCGCTCGACGCGTTCCCCACCAACGTGGTGGTCTATGACGAGCCGCTCCCTCGCGCGGAGAGCGGCGGAAGCACCGTCACGGAGGTGCTTGTCATCGGTCACGGCGAGCACTCCGACGGAGGTGCTCGTGACCCGCTTGATGCGGCACTACAAGACCTGACCGCGTCCATTCCCGAAGACGCCGACACCGAGACGCTGGAGGCACGCCGCCTTCAGCTTGTCGAAGGCACCAAGAAGCTGGCCAGCATGAGACGCCTGTCGGAGGCCTATCAGCGCGACATGGACCGTGCTGTGGGCGGCACGCCGGCTCCCGCCGGGCCCAGCTGCCTTGGCGTAGTCCAGCAGCGCGGCATGGCCATTGCCAACCTGTTCGGGGTAGATCGCCCCGTCTACGCCACGCCGGCGAAAAACATCCGAGTTGCCCAAGTGGCAGCAGACGAGCTGGACAAGTTCGAGGGCGAGGAGCGTCGCCTGATGGCGGAGCTCATTCAGCGGCTCCTCGACGCAACTGCCGAGTAGAATGAGGCCGGCTGCCGCACCGACGCGCTGCGTCGGCAGAATAACGACCTACGCCCCCACCGAGACCAAGGCACGACATCTCGGATGCCGACCGGTGGCATCCGTGGAAGAAAGACAAGGAGCCGGCTGCTAGCCACAGTCACACTCATATCACCATAGAGCGCGACCAAGACGGCTGCCCAAGAGCAGTGGAACGACGGGACGACTGTCCGCCTCCTCCTCCTCCTCGCAGGGAAAGGTGAGTCTCCCCGCCGCCTGTTGACCACCCGACACTCGGCGACCGTCTTGGCCGCCGAGAGGGAGTCGGAGAGAATGATGCCCGCCACCGGATCGACTGTCTCCACCGATCCCTGGCGCTTGAAGAAGAAAATGAGCTGGGCCCGCCGTGCTTCAGCCCTCGCATTCGAGACGAGCCTTTCCCCAGAGAGTTCACACTCCCAAGAGACACGCCCAAATACACCGGCTCTGTGAAGCCGAAAGATTGGCTGGTTGACTACTCCACAACAGTCAGCATAGCAAACGGCAACAAGCGTGTTGCCGTGAAGTATGTTCCGCTCATGCTCCAAGGCAAGGCCCGGACTTGGCTGAACAGCTTGAATACGAGGCACTCATTCATGGGCTCCGGCTTGCCAAAGAGCTCGGCATTCGCCGGATCCTGTGCTATGGGGACTCCGACTTGGTGGTCCAGCAGTCGTCAGGCGACTGGGATACCAAAGATGCAAACATGGCGAGCTACCGCTTCCTCGTACAGCACCTCAGTGGATATTTTGAGGGATGCGAGTTTCTTCATGTGCCAAGAAACGACAACGACCAAGCAGACGCCCTGGCACGAATTGGCTCCACCCGTCAAGCAATACCAACCGGCGTCGCCCTTTAGTGCCTTCTCAAATCGTCTGTCAAGCCATCACCAGAGTCAGATTCTATCTTCATGCCGGCTCCTCCTAAAGCAGTCGGATCCGACTTGAGAGCTCAATCAGCCGGCACGGGAGTTCTGACGGACGGCCCGGGGGTCGCAGCAGTCGCACCCGGCCCGGGGACTTCAGAACCCGGCCCGGGGACTTCAGAACCCGGCCCGGGGACTTCAGAACCCGGTTCGGGGACTGTAGCGATTAGCCCGGGGACTTCAGAACTCGGCCCGAGGACTGCACCAATCAGCCCGGAGACTTCATCAACACAGCAAGCAGCTGCCGACTCCAACCCGCCGCCTCCCGGCCCAGCCGCCCTTGTCCAAGTTACAGTCCTGACAGTTGCAGAAGTCGCAGCACCTTCATGGGCCCAGCCCATCCTCAGTTTTTGGTGAACAAAGAGCTACCAACTGAAGAGATCTCGGCCCGGCAAGTGCAACGTTGGGCAGCAGCCTAGTGTCAACACAGACCTCGTGAGGCGCAGTGTCACTGGTGTCTACCAGCGCTGCGTGGAGCCGGAGCAAGGCCAAGCGATTCTCAAAGACATCCATCAAGGCGAGTGTGGCCACCACGCGGCTTCAAGAGCACTCATCGCCAAAGCCTTCCGCCATGGTTTCTTCTGGCCGACTGCTGTTGAAGACGCCAAGGAATTGGTCCAAAAATGCAAAGGGTGCCAGAAGTTTCGTTCCAAGCCACATCAGCCGGCTTCTGCGCTCAAGACTATTCCCATTGCCTGGCCCTTTGCTGTCTGGGGCCTGGACATGGTGGGACCATTCAAAACAGCGCGAGGCAGCATGACCCATCTGCTTGTCGTGATGGACAAGTTCACCAAGTGGATAGAGGCCAAACCAATCTGCTTGCCGAAGTCTACCATGTAGCAGCAATAAACCCTTGGAATGATTGCTACCTCTTGAGCATTGTGTTGGTTTTCCCTTGAACAGGAAAGGGTGATGCAACAAAGTACTGTAAGTATTTCCCTCGGTTTTTGAGAACCAAGGTATCAATCCAGTAGGAGACTACACACAAGTCCCTAGTACCTACACAAACAAATAAGAACCTCGCAACCAACGCGATAAAGGGGGTTTCAAGCCCTTCACGGTCACTTACGAGAGCGAGATCTGATAGAGATAATAATAATAATAATAATAATAATAATAATAATAATAATAATAATAATAATAATAATAATAATAATAATAATAAGATAAATATTTTTGGTATTTTTATGATATAGATTGAAAGTAAAGATTGCAAAATAAAAAAGATTGGAAACTTATATGATAAAAGATAGACCTGTGTGCCATAGGTTTCACTAGTGGCTTCTCTCAAGATAGCATAAGTATTACGGTGGGTGAAAAAATTATTGTCGAGCAATTGATAGAAAAGTGCATACTTCTGAGAATATCTAGGCATGATCATGTATATAGGCATCATGTCCGCGACAAGTAGACCGAAACGATTCTGCATCTACTACTGTTACTCCACACATCGACCGCTATCCAGCATGCATCTAGAGTATTAAGTTCATAAGAACAGAGTAACGCATTAGGCAAGATGACATGATGTAGAGGGATAAACTCAAGCAATATGATATAAACCCCATCTTTTTATCCTTGATGGCAACAATACAATACATGCATAGCTGCCCCTACTATCACTGGGAAAGGACACCGCAAGATTGAACCGAAAACTAAGCACTTCTCCCATTGCAAGAAAGATCAATCTAGTAGGCCAAACCAAACTGATAATTCGAAGAGACTTGCAAAGATAACCAATCATACATAAAATATTTCAGAGAAGAATCAAATATTGTTCATAGATAAACTTGATCATAAACCCACAATTCATCGGATCTCGACAAACACACCGCAAAAAGAGTTACATCAAATAGATCTCCAAGAAGATCGAGGAGAACATTGTATTGAGATCCAAAGAGAGAGAAGAAGCCATCTAGCTAATAACTATGGACCCGAAGGTCTGAAGTAAACAACTCACACATCATCGGAGAGGCTATGGTGTTGATGTAGAAGCCCTTCATGATCGATTCCCCCTCCGATGGAGCTCCGGAAAAGGCCCCAAGATGGGGTCTCTTGGGTATAGAAGGTTGCGGCGGTGGAAATAGGGTTTCGTGGTGCTCCTGGATGTTTTCGGGGTATATGGATATATATAGGAGGAAGAAGTAGGTCGGTGGAGCCATGAGGGGCCCACGAGGGTGGAGGGCGCGCCCCCTGCCTCGTGGCCTCCTCATTGATTTATTGACATCCACTCCAAGTCCTTTGGATCATGTTTGTTCCAAAAATAACTCTCCCGAAGGTTTCATTCCGTTTGATATTCCTTTTCTGCGAAACACTGAAATAGGAAAAAAATAGCAATTTGTATTGGGCCTTGGGTTAGTAGGTTAGTCCCAAAAATAATATAAAAGTGTATAAATAAGCCCATTAACATCCAAAACGGATAATATAATAGCATGGAACAATAAAAAATTATAGATACGTTGGAGACGTATCAAGCATCCCCAAGCTTAATTCCTGCTCGTCCTCGAGTAGGTAAATGATAAAAACAGAATTTTTGATGTGGAATGCTACCTAGCATAATTCTCAATGTAATTTTATTTATTGTGGCATGAATGTTCAGATCCGAAAGATTCAAGACAAAAGTTTAATATTGACATAAAAATAATAATACTTCAAGCATACTAACTAAGTTGTCATGTCTTCTCAAAATAACATGGCAAAAGAAAGTTCATCCCTACAAAATCATATAGTTTGGTCATGCTCGATTTTCGTCACACGAGAATGCTCTCATCTTGCACAACCCCGATGACAAGCCAAGCAATTGTTTCATACTTTGGTAATCTCAAACGTTTTTCAACTTTCACGCAATACATGAGCGTGAGCCATGGATATAGCACTATGGGTGGAATAGAATAATGATAGGGGGTTATGTGGAAAAGACAAAAAAGGAGAAAGTCTCACATCAACGAGGCTAATCAATGGACTAGGAAGATGCCCATCAATTGATGTCAATGCAAGGAGTAGGGATTGCCATGCAACGGATGCACTAGAGCTACAAATGTATGAAAGCCCAACGAAAGAAACTAAGTGGGTGTGCATCCAACTTGCTTGCTCACGAAGACCTAGGGCATTTGAGTAAGCCCATTGTTGGAATATACAAGCCAAGTTCTATAATGAAAAATTCCCACTAGTATATGAAAGTGACAAAAAAAGAGACTATCTATCATAAAGATCATGGTGCTGCTTTGAAGCACAAGTGTGGAAAAAAGGATAGTAGCATTGTCCCTTTTTATTTATTTTATTTTTTATTCTTTTTTTATTTGGGACAATGCTCTATTAATGATTATCATCACACTTCTATTTATTTACAACTCAATGATTACAAATCGATACTAGAACAAAATATGACTCTATATGAATGCCTCAGACGGTGTACCGGGAAGGGCAATGAATTAAGAGTGACATGTATGATAAATTATGCATGGTGGTTTTGCCACAAATACGATGTCAACTATATGATCATGCAAAGCAATATGACAATGATGAAGCATGTCATAAATGAAACGGTGGAAATTTGCATCGCAATATATCTCGGAATGGCTATGGAAATGCCATAATAGGTAGGTATGGTGGCTGTTTTGAGGAAGATATAAGGAGGTTTATGTGTGATAGAGCGTATCATATCACGGGGTTTGGATGCACTGGCGAAGTTTGCACCAACTCTCAAGGTGATAAAGGGCAATGCACGGTACCGAAGAGGCTAGCAATGATGGAAGGGTGAGAGTGCGTATAATCCCTGGACTCAACATTAGTCATAAAGAACTCACATACTTGTTGCAAAAATCTACAAGTCATCAAAAATCAAGCACTACGTGCATGCTCCTAGAGGGATAGATTGGTAGGAAAAGACCATTGCTCGTCCCTGACTGCCACTCATAAGGAAGACAATCAAAGGGCACCTCATGTTTCAAATTTGTTACACAACGGTTACCATACGTGCATGCTACAGGACTTGCTGTGATGCCCCGAGACCGTTGCGCCAGGTGTCTTCCAGTTATTTGTTGTTGTTGTCTTGTCATTTGCTTGCGTGTTGCATCTTGCCATGTCATCATCCGCATTGCATATGCATGCTTTCAAAACTTGCATCCGTCTCGGACTCCTCGTTCCTTCCGTTGTCCGTTCTGAGCCCAGACACACTTGCACACGCCCGCGGCACGTCCGAAATAGTATTTTATAAGTGGCCGGAAAATGTTCTCGGAATGGGATGAAAGTTGGCGTGCGATGTTGTTTTGTTGTCAGTAGGTCGCCTGCCAAATTTCATCGCATTCGGAGTCCGTTTGATGCCCCCAACGAATAAATATAGCGGCATTATAGTCGGTCTAACGTCGGACGTTTACGGTCTTCAAAAACTGCTGCCGGGCCCTCTCTCTCTTCTCTCCTCTCAGCCTCACCACAGCCCACCTAGTCCATCCACCTACCCCTCTTCGCGTCCGGAGCCGTCCGATGCGATCGCACGGTCCGAAAACCCCTCTTTGCACAGTGCATCGACCCCTCGTGCGTGTCCGAAACTGTCTTGGACCCGACCCGGGAAGTCGTCACCGTTAGATTCGGATCATCCCCAAGCATCTACAAAACGTCTCCGTTTTCTTATTTGGACTCCTCTAACCATTTATTCTCGATCGTATGATTATGATCGGGGGATCCGATAGCCCCTAACCTAACCCACTCACTATATAAACTAGTCCAACCCTAGATTCTAGGAAGTTGTCCCTGCCGCCGCCGCTGCACTCTTCGTCCACACCTCGGGATCCCCATCACTCGAACCAAATCAAATCCATCTCCTCGTTTTCACCACCAACCCAACCAGCGAGCCCCTCCTCGGTTGGGCCCGAGCAGGAGCACCGAGAGCCGCAGCTCGTCTGTGAGCAACCCTGCCGCCATCAGGCCAGGACCTCCCCGTCGCTCCTCCTTGCTCCTGTATCTTCTCGTTGCCTCCCGCTTCTCCTCGTAACTCTCTCTCTCCCTCACCTTCGATAGGGGAACCAAAGGAAGCCGCCACCGCCCGGAGCTCCAAGTCCGCCAGCCTGCCTCCGATCTCGCAGGGAATGAGAGCCCGACGACCTCCATGTCCGGATCCATCCACTTCAAACAGATCCTGCACCCAGGACCCCGTCGTCCTCCAGCATCCCTGTAGCCCCGGGCCACCAGAGCACCGAGCCGCCCCGTCGTCCTTCGGCCCTACAGACACCTTCACCGGCGACCAAAGGAGCAGGAGCTTCTCTAGCCGCGAGCGCCCGAGGCCTCCTCCTCGACCCTCCCCGCGCAAACCCCATTGCTGCTCGTCACCATGGCCGACCCTGCAGCAAGCTCCGCCATCGCACCATCTTCAGGCACTCGAGCACGAGCTCGCCCGTGCCCCATCTTCCTCCTCGTCACGCGGATCCAGGAGGCTCGACGCCCAGCCGCCCGCTGCGCCCGCTCGCAGCGCCTTTGCAGTCCCGCGCCGCTGCTTCCCCTTTGTCCCCTGCTTCAGATCGAGCAGCGCACGCTGCCTCGAACGCGTTGACCAGGTCGACCGCACCCGCGTGCACGTAGTGCAGCAACCGGCTTGCCCAGCTCCACCATCGGCCCAAGGCCTATAAGTGAGCCTCAGCCCAGCCACTGTTTCCCCCTATGCACTGTTGGGCCAGTTCAGTTTCAGCCCATGAACGTTTTTTTCCCTTGGATGTTTTTTCTTTTTCCTAGCTTTTGCATATTTACAGAAAATGCCATTATATTGATATGCTCATAACTAATTAACCGTGCATCGGTTTAAAACAAACTTTATATGAAACATGCTTAGAATTTTGTCTAGTTTCATAATATGCAACTTTCAACCATGTTTAAAATGTTTAAAATGCTGTTTGTTTAAATTTTCTCAAATGCCATGTTAAAATGATTTATTTCATAACTTAATAACCGTAGCTCCAAACCTAATAAACTTTATATGTAAATGGGGTAGAAAAATGCCTAGTTTAACATGCTGGCATCACTTTGCATGTTTAATAACTATAAAATATGGTTCAGGGCAGAACAGTACCAAATCTAATGTATGCTCATGAGGATTTTTCCGGACTTGTTGCTTGTTATTCCGGCCTCATTTAAACTTGCCTAGATAGGTAGTTTTCATTTGCTTGACCCCTTTCCATGTTAATCAACATTTAATATTGTTGGGTACATAAACGAGATCGAACTAAATAACTTGAATGTGGTGTTCCGTCAATATGCAACTCGTTGCATATTGAGCTCCACTTAACTTGTAGTGTTGTTTGTGCACTTTGTCATGCCATGCATAATAAACCGGACATGCATAATACTTGGTTGTGCATCATGCCATGCTTATGTGGTGGTTGTTTACTATGTTGTTTGCTTCTTTCCGGTGTTGCTTCTTCGGGTTAGTCCGATAACATTGTGTTTGTGAGGATCCGTTCGACTACGTCCATTTGTCCTCTTCATGGACTCGTTCTTCTTCCTTGAGGGATTTCAGGCAAGATTACCTTACCCTTGAAATCACTTCTATCTTTGCTTGCTAGTTGTCCGCTCTATTGCTATGCCGCGATACCTACCACTTGCTATGTCATGCCTCCCATTTTGCCATGTCAAGCCTCTAACCCACCTTTCCTAGCAAACCGTTGTTTGGCTATGTTACCGCTATGCTCAGCCCCTCTTATAGCGTTGCTAGTTGCAGGTGAAGATGAAGTTTGTTCCATGCTGGAACATGGATATGTTGGGATATCACAGTATCTTTTATTTATATTAATGCATCTATATACTTGGTAAAGGGCGGAAGGCTCGGCCTTATGCCTAGTGTTTTGTTCCACTCTTGCCGCCCTAGTTTCCTTCATACCGGTGTTATGTTCCTTGATTTTGCGTTCCTTACACGGTTGGGTGTTATGGGGACCCCTTGACAGTTCGCTTTGAATAAAACTCCTCCAGCAAGGCCCAACCTTGGTTTTACCATTTTCCTCACCACCACCTACCCTTCTCTTGGGTCGGCCAACCCGAGGGTCTTCTTTATTTTAACCCCCTCGGGTTAGTACTTGTCTAAGTGTTGGTCTGAACCGAGCTGCCTGTGGGGCCACCTCGGGGAAACTTGAGGTTTGGTTTTACTCGTAGCTAGTCTCATCCGGTGTTGCCCTGAGAACGAGATACGTGTGACTCCTATCGGGATTGTCGGCACATCGGGTGGCTTTGCTGGTCTTGTTTTACCATTGTGGGAATGTCTTGTAACCGGGATTCCGAGACTGATCGGGTCTTCCCGGGAGAAGGAATATCCTTCGCTGACCATGAGAGCTTGTGATGGGCTAAGTTGGGACACCCCTGTAGGGTTTTGAACTTTCGAAAGCCGTGCCCGCGGTTATGGGCAGATGGGAATTTGTTAATGTCCGGTTGTAGAGAACTTGACACTTAACTTAATTAAAATGCATCAACCGCGTGTGTAGCCGTGATGGTATCTTTCCGGCGGAGTCCCGGAAGTGAGCACGGTTCTTGTGTTAGGCTTGAACGTAAGTAGTTTCAGGATCACTTCTAGTTTACGACCGTGCTTTGCTTCTCTTCTCGCTCTCATTTGCGTGTGTTAGCCACCATATATGCTTAGTGCTTGCTGCAGCTCCACCTCATTAGCCTATCCTACCCATAAGCTTAAATAGTCTTGATCTCGCGGGTGTGAGATTGCTGAGTCCTCGTGACTCACAGATACTTCCAAATAGTTCCAGGTGTCAATGATACCAGTGCAGATGGCGCAACCCAGCTCAAGTGGGAGCTCGATGAAGACCTTTTTGTTGTTGTGTTTCGTTTCCTTTTGATCAGTAGTGGAGCCCAGTTGGGACGATCGGGGACTTATGCTTTTGGGGTTGTCTTTATTTTGGTTCTGTAGTCGGACCTGTTTGTATCTAGATGATGTAATGCTATATTTATGTATTGTGTGAAGTGGCGATTGTAAGCCAACTCTTTATCTCTTTCTTATTCAGTACATGGGATGTGTAAAGATTACCCCAGTTGCGACATGCCTACTATGCGGTTATGCCTCTAAGTCGTGCTCCGACACGTGGGAGATATAGCCGCATCGTGGGTGTTACAAGTTGGTAATCAGAGCCTTCCCCGACTTAGGAGCCCCCTGCTTGATCGAATCACTGGCGTTGTTGACTCTAGAACAAAATGTTTTGAGTCTTAGGATTATATATATCGGAGAGTAGGATTCTTTTTACTCATCAGTCCCTTCATCGCTCTGGTGAGGCCTCCTGACATAGAGTTTTGACTCTTCTCTTCTCAAATTTCATGAATTTTTTTAGGATCACGCGGGTATATTGGAATCGTTCCGATGGTTTTGTGACGAGAACATTGTTATTGGTGCCTCCTGTCATTTAGGGGTTGTGGCAGTGTCCCGGGGAGTTGAGCTCCGAGGTGTTCTCATCACAATTTTATCGTTGCAGTTCTGGAATACCTGAGTTTCGCCGACATCGAAAATCTCTTTTATGTAGTTGTTGGTGAGATAACCTCGACGCCACCCAGTACTGGGGCAGGAGTTCGGAGTATTGCCATAACTCGTATAACGGATGCTTTTCGTAGGTTGAGGTAAATGATTTTCGAAGGTTTCTTGGTTATGTGTTGAAGGATGGATACAGCTGGATGTAGGAATTGTTAGTTTGGGTGAGATATTATGCTTCCCCTGTATCCCCAACACCGGATTGCATAACAAGAAAGTTTTGGTAGTTTATAAGTGGGAATTCAAGTTGCTCCTAGGATATCTTTCCGACAGATGTATGATATGAAATTGGGGTTCGACGTCTAGTGGTCCGCCTATCCACGGTTGGTTTTATAGTGGTCTCGTTGTGTCTTAAAGAGTCCTTGGCTATGCTGACTCGGGGACACTTCGTATGTCATGTGCACTACCTTGTACATGATGGTGTTGTACGATCGAGCCCGTGTAGGCCCCACCATGAAAACTTCGGACGAAATCTCTATCATATGTTTGTTCGGGCTTATTTTGCAAGCCAATCCTTTGTTTTGTTTTCAGTTGTGGTATTCGAGTTGCTTCGAAGTCAAATGTTGATTCCATACCTTTCCTAAGCGGTGTTCTCATATTTCTATGTGAATGCTAATCCTTCTTGATCATCGAGGTTGTCATGTTAATTCTTTTTCAACCGGCGTGTTTCTCTTCAAGTGGATCCGATCATTTCAACATCCACAAGATCAATTATCAGTTCTTTGCAACGGTGTTCGTTTCATCCATCTCCAAGTTGACTTTGTTTTCCTGCGCTCCCACCCTTTTTTCTACAAGGACTCATATATCTTAATCAAGTATCTATTTTATGGATGTGAAGTCTAATCATTCTTTTCTTTCAATGTTTTTATCCGGTGATTCTTAGGAAGATACTAACGAAGCTTCAAGTTCGTCATTCTTTTTTTTTCTCCGGTGGATTCAATTCAAGCTTTTGGTGTTGATCATATCCCTTTCCTCGTTTCAAATGTTTTCCCAAGCCGGTGCACCTCTTAATCATTCACCTCCCACTATTCAATTGTTCCGGAGTGCTGAAGATATCTCAGAAGATTCTCGTTTTCATTCCAAACCGTTCAAACTATTTTGAGGTGGTTATCTCTTTCAAGCAATTTAATTCAACTGGTGCAATCTCTCTTCAAATCGTTTCAACGGTGTTTCTTTTGAGTGGGCCATAACCCACAGGTCTTTTCCAGGATCTTACCCGACACTTCTAATTCTTTCCGGAGTGATTTTTTCAAATTCATTGCAAAATTTGACGTAAGAATGAATTATCATCAGTGAAATATCTTTCTCCAAGATCTTTCAAATTCTTTTCATCGTTGGTTCAATCTCTTCGCTTTTGATTCAACCGGAGTGTCTAAACAATTCATGACGGTGTTTCTCGTCATCATTCTCGGACTTGAAGACCAAAGAAGGGCTCCTCTTAAATTCTTACCCGTTCTTCCAAAGATCCATGGTTCAAGCTTGATGCCGTCCTCTCATATTTATTCCCGATTGTGAGAATTCTTTTCACCCATCCAGAGCAATTCAGGAGTCTTTTTAGTTTGATTTGTCCAAAGCCCATCATCTCAGAATTATTCATTCCATCTTTCAGCTCTCGTTCTCCAAATCATACCGGTGCATCTTTCAAATATTCTTTTATCAGCTCGTGATCGCTTCGTTCTCATGTATCTAAATTATCTCTAGTATTTTCATTCGTTTTCCAATTCTTCCCGGTGAATTGTGTCTTTGCTACTTTCAGTTTCAATTCTTACGATGGGTCGTTCAAGATTTCTCTTCCTTCGTTATCTTATCAATGTATTTGTTGTTTCAATCCTACCGGTGGATCATCGAAGGCCTCTTCAAGTTCGCGCAATATCTATCTTAATCATTTTTTACGAGAATAAGTAGTATGCCAAATCCATTGCTTGTCATCAATTTAATTGGTGAAGGATGAGCATAATGTAATTCTTATCCTTTTTTCATTGAGTAAAATTCAACTCCTTATTCGGAGGCTAATCAAATTCTCATTTTCAATTGTTCATCTTTCTTTTCCTGAGTTCCAAGTTTTCTCCGTTATATCATCGTGAAGCTCCTTATAATCATTGCAAGGCTGCACCTTGTGTTTTCAACTCCTCTTTCTTTTGTCATCCTTTTATTACCAGAGTTTTTCATGGAGGCTCTACAGGTTGGTTCATCAAGGATTTAATTCCTTCTCAAAGTGTTCATCGAGATTCTTTTCACAGGAGCTCAAGTATTCTTCATCTTGCATTTCAAAGTTCGATTCTTTCTACCTTATCTTTTCAGGTGGTGTTATGTCATTTTGATGGCTCCCTTCATGTTTCATGATTCACAAGTTGGCCGAAATGACATATTTTAAACCCATCATTTTCAATTCGTTCATGAGATCCTTTGCAAACCATCAATTTCTTTCGTTGGAGGTTATCTTGGGTTATATTTCACCTAAAGCTTTCCCTAGGGATTGTTGCTATTTATGGTGCTTATAAATGACCCAAGTTCTTCAGTTACCCTCCCAGTGAATTAAGTTTCTCGTATCCTTGTTCATATAAATCCAATCGTTTGTTTCTGTTAGTGGTAGAATTTCACCTCAAGTTTTCGAGATGTTTTCCATAAGCCCACAACAAGCTTACTCTTTTCGTTGTTGGTTTCCCAACAACTCCGTTCAACCTTTTCGTTGTAAGCATGCTCTTTCAATTTTATTTCTTAGAGTTTTCATTCGTCTTCTCCGTTCTTTTTCTTTCCAACCATCTAGTTTTCCATTCATTTGTTTCGGAGGCATTGTGATGTTGCTCTCTTCACTCATCATCTCGGATTGTCAGGACCATGTTCTTTTCATGCTTATCCATTTAACCGGAGTGTCGTGCCCTTTTCAAGTTCTTCCATCTTATCAAGTTTTTACCTCCATTCTCAACCGGAGTGCTGTCTGAAATCTTTCTTACCCTTGTGCCATTATTTCAATAGTTCCGGAGGCATTGTGTTCTTGATTTCATAAAGTATCCTCTCATCTTGTCAAAATCTTGTTCTATTCCTTCCATTTTCAGTCAGAGTGCTGTCCAAATTATATCATTCTTATTCCTTCTCTATCTTGTTTTAACCGGAGTGTTGTGTCTATCATTCCTCTTCTAACCGGACTCTCATCCAAGTGCTTTCATTTCGCCAAGCTCATATTCCTAACCTTCTTTCTCGAACCGGAGTGTTGTTGTAATTGATCCTTATCGTTCCTTGTACATCTTGTTTTAATCGGAGTGCTTGCATGTACTTCTTGTCCATTGCAACCCTTTTTCTTATGTCTTTCAACCTACAAGGTTCTCGTATGTTCCTTGTTCCTCTTTTCTAACGGAGTGTTTTCAATTTCGATCATCTCCATTGTTTTCTTTTCTCAAATGGTTCAACCTCTCAAGGTTCATGGTTTCACTCGTTTGTCAAAGAAGCAACTTAGTTTTTACCTCTTCCTCTTCCTCTGCCGTTTTCTCTCCTGTGCCATTCTAGATCTCGGGACGAGATCCTCTCGTAGTGGTGGAGTGTTGTGACGCCCCGAGACCGTTGCGCCAGGTGTCTTCCAGTTATTTGTTGTTGTTGTCTTGTCATTTGCTTGCGTGTTGCATCTTGCCATGTCATCATCCGCATTGCATCTGCATGTTTTCAAAACTTGCATCCGTCCCGGTCTCCTCGTTCCTTCTGTTGTCCGTTCTGAGCCCAGACACACTTGCACGCGCTCGCGGCACGTCCGAAATAGTATTTTATAAGTGGCCGGAAAATATTCTCGGAATGGGATGAAAGTTGGCGTGCAATATTGTTTTGTTTTCAGTAGGTCGCCTACCAAATTTCATCGCATTCGGAGTCCGTTTGATGCCCCCAACGGATAAATATAGTGGCATTATAGCCGGTCTAACGTCGGACGTTTACGGTCTCCGAAAACTGCTGTCGGGCCCTCTCTCTCTACTCTCCTCTCAGCCTCGCCACAGCCCACCTAGTCCATCCACCTACCACTCTTGGCGTCCGGAGCCGTCCAATGCGATCGCACGGTCCGAAAACCCCTCTTTGCATAGTGCATTGACCCCTCGTGCGTGTCCGAAATTGTCTTGGACCCGACCCTGGAAGTCATCGTCGTTAGATTTGGATCATCCCCAAACATCTACAAAACATCTCCATTTTCTTATTTGGACTCCTCTAACCTTTTATTCTCGATCGTCCGATTATGATCCAAGGGATCCGATAGCCCCTAACCTAACCCACTCACTCTATAAACTAGTCCAACCCTAGATTCTAGGAAGTTGTCCCTGCCGCCGCCGCTGCACTCTTCGTCCACACCTCGGGATCCCCATTGCTCGAACCAAATCAAATCCATCTCCTCGTTTTCACCACCAACCCAACCAGCGAGCCCCTCCTCCTATCGATCCATCCCCATGCCCCTCCGTGGTTGGGCCCGAGCAGGAGCACCCAGAGCCGCAGCTCGTCCGTGAGCAGCCCTGCCGCCATCAGGCCAGGACCTCCCCGTCGCTCCTCCTTGCTCTTGTATCTTCTCGTTGCCTCCCGCCTCTCCTCGTAACTCTCTCTCTCTCCCTCACCTTTGACAGGGGAACCAAAGGAAGCCGCCACCGCCTGGAGCTCCAAGTCCGCCGACCTGCGTCCGCTTCGATCCTGCAGGGAATGAGAGCCTGACGACCTCCATGTCAGGATCCAGCCACCTCAAACGGATCCTGCACCCAAGACCCCATCGTCCTCCAGCATCCCTGGGCCACCGGAGCCCCAAGCCGCCCTGTCGTCCTTCGGCCCTACAGACGCCTTCGCCGGCGACCATAGGAGCAGGAGCTTCTCCAGCCGCGAGTGCCCGAGGCCTCCTCCTCGACCCTCCCCGCGTGAACCCATTGCTGCTCGTCACCATGGCTGACCCTGCAGCAAGCTCCACCGTCGCGCCATCTTCAGGCACTCGAGCACGAGCTCGCCCGTGCCCCGTCTTCCTCCTCGTCGCGCGGATCCAGGAGGCTCGACGCCCAGCCGCCCGCTGCGCCCGCTCGCAACGCCTTCATAGTCCCGCACCGCTGCTTCCCCTTCGTCTCCTGCTTCAGATCGAGCAGCGCTCACTGCCTTGAACGCGTTGACCAGGTCAACCGCACCCGCGTGCAAGCAGTGCAGCAACCGGCCTGCCCAGCTCCACCACCGGCCCAAGGCCTATAAGTGAGCCTCAGCCCAGCCACTGTTTCCCCCTATGCATTGTTGGGCCAGTTCAGTTTCAGCCCGTGGACGTTTTTTCCCTTGGACGTTTTTGCTTTTTCCTGGCCTTTGCATATTTACAGAAAATGCCATTATATTGATATGCTCATCACTAATTAACCGTGCATCGGTTCAAAACAAACTTTATATGAAACATGCTTAGAATTTTGTCTAGTTTCATAATATGCAACTTTCAATCATGTTTAAAATGTTTAAAATGCTGTTTGTTTAAATTTTCTCAAATGCCATGTTAAAATGATTTATTTCATAACATAATAACCATAGCTCCAAACCTAATAAACTTTATATGTAAATTGTAGAAAAATGCCTAGTTTAACATGCTGGCATCACTTTGCATGTTTAATAACTCTAAAATATGGTTTAGGGCAGAATAGTACCAAATCTAATGTATGCTCATGAGGATTTTTTCGGACTTGTTGCTTGTCGTTCCGGCCTCATTTAAACTTGCCTAGATAGGTAGTTTTCATTTGCTTCACCCCTTGCCATGTTAATCAACATTTAATGTTGTTGGGTACATAAATGAGATCGAACTAAATAACTTGAATGTGGTGTTCCGTCAATATGCAACTCGTTGCATATTGAGCTCCACTTAACTTGTAGTGTTGTTTGTGCACTTTGCCATGCCATGCATAATAAAACCGGACATGCATCATACTTGGTTGTGCATCATGCCATGCTTATGTGGTGGTTTTTTACTATGTTGTTTGCTTCTTTCCGGTGTTGCTTCTTCGGGTTAGTCCGATAATGTCGCGTTTGTGAGGATCCGTTCGACTACGTCTGTTTGTCCTCTTCATGGACTCGTTCTTCTTCCTTGCGGGATTTCAAGCAAGATGACCTTACCCTCGAAATCACTTCTAACTTTGCTTGCTAGTTGTTCGCTCTATTGATATGCCGGGATACCTACCACTTGCTATGGCATGCCTCCCATTTTGCCATGTCAAGCCTCTAACCCACCTTTCCTAGCAAACCGTTGTTTGGCTATGTTGCCGCTTTGCTCAGCACCTCTTATAGCGTTGCTAGTTGCAGGTGAAGATGAAGTTTGTTCCATGTTGGAACATGGATATGTTGGGATATCACAATATCTTTTATTTATATTAATGCATCTATATACTTGGTATAGGGTGGAAGGCTCGGCCTTATGCCTGGTGTTTTGTTCCACTCTTGCCGCCCTAGTTTCCGTCATACCGGTGTTATGTTCCTTGATTTTGCGTTCCTTACACGGTTGGGTGTTATGGGGACCCCTTGACAGTTCGCTATGAATAAAACTCCTCCAGCAAGGCCCAACCTTGGTTTTACCATTTTCCTCACAACCACCTACCATTCCCTCGGGTCGGCCAACCCGAGAGTCATCTTTATTTTAATCCCCCCGGGTCAGTGCTTGTCTAAGTGTTGGTCCGAACCAAGCTGCCTGCAGGGCCACCTCGGGGAAACTTGAGGTTTGGTTTTACTCGTAGCTAGTCTCATCCGTTGTTGCCCTGAGAACGAGATACGTGCGACTCATATCGAGATTGTCGGCACATCGGGTGGCTTTGCTGGTCTTGTTTTACCATTGTCGAAATGTCTTGTAACCGGGATTCCGAGACTGATCAGGTCTTCCCGGGAGAAGGAATATCCTTCGCTGACCGCGAGAGCTTGTGATGGGCTAAGTTGGGACACCCCTGTAGGGTTTTGAACTTTCGAAAGTCGTGCCCGCGGTTATGGGCAGATGGGAATTTGTTAATGTCCAGTTGTAGAGAACTTGACACTTAACTTAATTAAAATGCATCAACCGCGTGTGTAGCCGTGATGGTCTTTTTCCGGCGGAGTCCGGGAAGTGAACACGGTTCTTGTGTTAGGCTTGAACGTAAGTAGTTTCAGGATCACTTCTAGTTTACGACCGTGCTTTGCTTCTCTTCTCGCTCTCATTTGCGTGTGTTAGCCACCATATATGCTTAGTGCTTGCTGCAGCTCCACCTCATTACCCTATCCTACCCATAAGCTTAAATAGTCTTGATCTCGCGGGTGTGAGATTGCTGAGTCCTCGTGACTCACAGATACTTCCAAACAGTTCCAGGTGTCGATGATACCAGTGCAGATGGCGCAACCCAGCTCAAGTGGGAGCTCGATGAAGACCTTTTTGTTGTTGTGTTTCGTTTCCTTTTGATCAGTAGTGGAGCCTAGTTGGGACGATCGGGGACCTATGCTTTTGGGGTTGTCTTTATTTTGGTTCCGTAGTCGGACCTGTTTGTATCTGGATGATGTAATGCTATATTTATGTATTGTGTGAAGTGGAGATTGTAAGCCAACTCTTTATCTCTTTCTTATTCAGTACATGGGATGTGTAAAGATTACCCCTCTTGCGACATGCCTACTATGCGGTTATGCCTCTAAGTCGTGCTCCGACACGTGGGAGAGATAGTCGCATCGTGGGTGTTACACTTGCAATCTTCAACACAATCTCAAATTCACAATTAATCAACTAGCACACTCTGATATCACCACCTTTATATCTCAAAACAATTATCAAGTATCAAACATCTATAAGTATTCGATGCACTTTCTATGATAGTTTTTATTATACCCATCTTGGATGCCTATCATATTAGGACTAGTTTCATAACCAAAAAAATTACCATGCTGTTGTAAAGGACTCTCAAAATGATATAAGTGAAGCAAGATAGATCAATAATTTCTATAAAATAAAACCACCACCGTGCTCTAAAAGATATAAGTGAAGCACTAGAGCAAAATTATCTAGCTCAAAAGATATAAGTGAAGCACATAGAGTATTCTAATAAATTCTAATTCATGTGTGTCTCTCCCAAAAGGTGTGTACAGCAAGGATGGCTGTGGTAAACTAAAAAGCAAAGACTCAAATCATACAAGACGCTCCAAGCAAAACACATATCATGTGGTGAATAAAAATATAGCCTCAAGTAAAGTTACCGATAGAAGAAGACGAAAGAGGGGATGCCTTCTGGGGCATCCCCAAGCTTAGGCTTTTGGTTGTCCTTGAATTTTACCTTGGGTGCCTTGGGCATCCCCAAGCTTAGGCTCTTGCCACTCCTTGTTCCATAATCCATCAAATCTTTACCCAAAACTTGAAAACTTCAAACCACAAAACTTAAACAGAAAATCTCATGAGCTCCATTAGTATAAGAAAACAAACCACCACTTAAAGTACTGTAATGAACTCATTCTTTATTTATTTTGGTGTTAAACCTACTGTATTCCAACTTCTCTATGGTTCATAACCTCCGATACTAGCCATAGATTCATCAAAATAAGCAAACAACTCACGAAAAATAGAATCTGTCAAAAACAGAACAATCTGTAGTAATCCTAGGTTTCGAATACTTCTGTAACCAAAATTCTATAATAAATTTCTGGACGTGAGGAATTTATCTATTAATCATCTTCAAAAAGAATCAACTTAATCGCACTCTCCAGTAAAAAAATGGCAGGAAATCTCGTGAGTGCTAAAGTTTCTGTTTTTTACAGCAAGATCACAAAGACTTTCCCCAAGTCTTCCCAAAGGTCCTAGTTGGCACAAACACTAATTAAAAGCAAAAAACCACATCTAAACAGAGGCTAGATGAATTATTTATTGAATAACAACAAGGAAAAATATTGGGTTGTCTCCCAACAAGCGCTTTTCTTTAAAGCCTTTTAGCTAGGCAAAAAGATTTCAACGATGCTCACATGAAAGACAAGAATTGAAGCACAAAGAGAGCATCATCAAACACGTGAAAACACATCTAAGTCTAACATACTTCCTATGCATAGGCATCTTATAGGCAAACAAATTATCAAGGCAAGCAAAAACTAGCATATGCAAGGAAGCGGAAAGAAACAATAGCAATCTCAACATAACGAGAGGTAATTTAGTAACATGAAAGTTTCTACAACCATATTTTCCTCTCTCATAATAATTACATGTAGGATCATAAGAAAATTCAACAATATAGCTATCACAAAACATATTTAACAGGACCCACATGTATGCAAAGTTGACACTCTTCCAAAATAGTGGGATTAACATTAACTAAAGTCATGACCTCTCCAAACCCACTTTTATCAAAAACTTCATAAGATTGAACATTCTCCAAATATGTGGGATCTAAAGTTGACGCTCTTCCAAACCCACTTCCAATATTATTGCAAACATTATAATCAATCTCATATTCATCATGGGGCTTAAATAAATTTTCAAGATCATAAGAAGAATCACCCCAATCATGATCATTGCAACAAGTAGTAGACATAGCAAAACTAGCATCCCCAAGCTTAGGGTTTTGCATATTATAAGCACAATTGACATTAATAGAATTTATACTATCATTATTGCAATCATACTTTCTATTCAAAGATCCATCGTGAATCACTCCATAAAGTACTTCATCACAATTTTTAGATTCAGGAATTTCAAGCAAAACTTCATAAAGATAATCTAGTGCACAAAACTCACTAGCAATTGGTTCATCATAATTGGATCTCTTAAAAAGATTAGCAAGCGGATGATGATCCATAGATCTTAGGTTCTCTTTTTAGCAATAAATAAACAACTATTCCAACCAAACGAGCAAACGAACCAAGTAAGACATCAAAGCAAATGGAAAGACGAACAAAAGAAGGGCGAATAAAACGGCAAGGGTGAAGTGGGGGAGAGGAAAACGAGAGACAAATGGCAAATAATGTAATGCGAGGGATAAGAGTTTGTGATGGGTACTTGGTATGTCTTGACTTGTGCGTAGATCTCCCTGGCAACGGTGCCAGAAATGGCCTATTGACGGGAGATCAAATCTTGACTTGACTTGGTGCAACCTCCCCAGCAATGGCGCCAGAAATCCTTCTTGCTACCTCTTGAGCACTGCGTTGGTTTTCCCTTGAAGAGGAAAGGGTGATGTAGCAAAGTAGCGTAAGTATTTCTCTCAGTTTTTGAGAACCAAGGTATCAATCCAGTAGCAGACTACACGCAAGTCCTTCGTACCTACACAAACAAATAAGAACCTCGCAACCAACGCGATAAAGGGGTTGTCAATCCCTTCACGGTCACTTACGAGAGTGATATTGATAGAGATAATAATAATAAGATAAATATTTTTGGTACTTTTATGATATAGATTGAAAGTAAAGATTGCAAAATAAAATAGATTGGAAACTTATACGATAAAAGATAGACCCGAGGGCCATAGGTTTCACTACTGGCTTCTCTCAAGATAGCATAAGTATTACGGTGGGTGAACAAATTACTATCGAGCAATTGATAGAAAACTGCATACTTATGAGAATATCTAGGCATGATCATGTATATAGGCATCACGTCCGTGACAAGTAGACCGAAATGATTCTGCATCTACTACTGTTACTCCACACATCGACCGCTATCCAGCATGCATCTATAGTATTAAGTTCATAATAACAGAGTAACACATTAGGCAAGATGACATGATGTAGAGGGATAAACTCAAGCAATATGATATAAACCCCATCTTTTTATCCTCGATGGCAACAATACAATACGTGCCTTGCTGCCCCTACTGTCACTGGGAAAGGACACCGCAAGATTGAACCCAAAGCTAAGCACTTCTCCCATTGCAAGAAAGATCAATCTTGTAGGCCAAATCAAACTGATAATTCGAAGAGACTTGCAAAGATAACCAATCATGCATAAAAGATTTCAGAGAAGAATAAAATATTGTTCATAGATAAACTTGATCATAAACCCACAATTCATCGGATCTCGACAAACACACCGCAAAAAGAGTTACATCAAATAGATCTCCAAGAAGATCGAGGAGAACATTGTATTGAGATCCAAAGGGAGAGAAGAATCCATCTAGCTAATAACTATGGACCCGAAGGTCTGAAGTAAACTACTCACACATCATCGGAGAGGCTATGGTGTTGATGTAGAAGCCCTCCGTGATCGATTCCCCCTCCGGCGGAGCTCCGGAAAAGGCCCCAAGATGGGATCTCTTGGGTACAGAAGGTTACGGCAGTGGAAATAGGGTTTCGTGGTGCTCTTGGATGTTTTCGGGGTATATGGATATATATAGGAGGAAGAAGTAGATCGGTGGAGCCATGAGGGGCCCATGAGGGTGGAGGGTGCACCCAGGGGGGTAGGCGCGCCCCCTGCCTTGTGGCCTTCTTGTTGATTTCTTGACGTCCACTCCAAGTCCTATGGATCACGTTTGTTCGAAAAATAACTCTCCCAAAGGTTTTATTCTATTTGGATTCCGTTTGATATTCCTTTTTTTGGAACACTGAAATAGGCAAAAAAACAGCAATTTGTACTGGGCCTTGGGTTAGTAGGTTAGTCCTAAAAATAATATAAAAGTATATAAATAAGCCCATTATCATCCAAAACAGATAATATAATAGCATGGAACAATCAAAAATTATAGATACGTTGGAGATGTATCAATGATATGGCAATTACTTTTAATGCCAATGACGAACCAAGATCCCGCTCAGTCCAGGCACCAACAACTCTGGTCCTCAACCCTATTGTGGACGGATTTCGGCTTACTAAAGTGCTAATGGATGGTGGCAGCGAACAGAACCTCGTCTATGACGACACGCTCAATAAAATGCAAATGGACCGGAGCCGCATTGAGCAGAGCAATACATCCTTTAGGGGAATCATTCCCAGCAGGGAAGCAAGAAGCTCGGGGAAAATTAAGCTGGATGTGGTATTCGGCACACCAGAAAACTATAGGTCCGAAGAGATAATCTTCCAGGTAGCTCCTTTTAACAGCGGATATCATGCCCTGTTAGGGCGAGATGCATTCACACGCTTTCAAGCTATGCCTCATTACGGGTATATGAAGCTCAAAATGCCTAGGCCCAATGGTGTTATCACTATCTCTAGTGATCTGGACATAGCACTTCGCGCCAAAAACAAAACCGCATCCCTGGCCCTAGCGGCCGAGGAACTCACCGCACTGTGTTCCACAGTGGATAGGGACGACGTAATTCTTGACAAAAGGCTCAAATCCACCTCTTTCAAGCCAGCTGACGAGATAGTCAAATTTCAAGTCCACCCGACGGATCCCAAGAAAACAGCTTCCATTGGGGCGCAGCTGGACCCGACGGTCGACGCTGCATTACGCGCGTTCTTGCAAGAGAATTGGGACATCTTCGCCTGGCACCCCTCAGATATGCTAGGAATCCCATGCGCCCTGGCCGAACATAGTCTCAATATACTGAAGGGATACAACCCAGTCAAGCAAACGTTCCGGCGATTTACTGAACCCAAACGGCAGGCTATGGGGGAGGAGCTGGCCAAACTACTCGAGGCCAGGTTTATCAAAGAGATCAAACACCCGGACTGGCTAGCAAACCTGGTCATGGTACCAAAAAAGGATAAATCCGGGCGCATGTGTGTCGATTTCAAAGACTTTAACAAGGCCTGCCCTAAGGACCCCTTCCCACTACCTCGCATCGACCAGATTATCGATGCAACCATGGAACACGATTCACTGTGTTTCCTTGATGCATGCCCCAGATACCATCAAATTAAGATGAAGGAATCCGACCAAGCCGCAACGGCATTCATCATCCCGTATGGGCCTTTCTGCTTTAACACTATGCCCTTCGGGCTGAAAAACGCCGGTGCCACCTACCAACGCATGATTCAAACATGCCCGAAGAAACAAATCGGCAAGACGGTCGAAGCATATGTGGATGACATCGTCATCAAAACTATGCACGTCGAGTCACTAATAGACGACCTGCGTCTCACATTCGACAACTGATACGTCTCCAATGTATCTATAATTTTTGATTGCTCCATATTCTGTTTTGGATGTTTAATGGGCTTTATTATACACTTTTATATTATTTTTGGGACTAACCTATTAACCCAAGGCCCAGTTCAAATTGCAGTTTTTTTTCTATTTCAGTGTTTCGTAGAAAAGGAATATCAAACGGAGTTCAAACGGAATGAAACATTTGAGAGCGTGATTTTTGGAACAAACGTGACCCAGAGGACTTGGAGTGGACGTCAAGCAACCAACGAGGCGTCCACGAGGCAGGGGGCGTCCTTACCCCCTGGGCGCACCCTCCACCCTCGTGGGCCCCTCGTGGCTCCACCGACCTACTTCTTCCTCCTATATATACCTACGTACCCTGAAACCATCAAGGAGCACCACGTAAACCTAATTCCACCACCACAACCTTCCGTACATGTGAGATCCCATCTTGGGGCCTTTTCCGGTGCTCCACCGGAGGGGGCATTGATCACGGAGGGCTTCTACATCAACACCATAGCCTCTCCGATGATGTGTGAGTAGTTTACCTCGGACCTTCGGGTCCATAGCTAGTAGCTAGATGGCTTCTTATCTCTCATTGGATCTCAATACAAAGTTCTCCTCGATTCTCTTGGAGATCTATTTGATGTAATCTTCTTTTGCGCTGTGTTTGTCGAGATCCAATGAATTGTGGGTTTATGATCAAGATTATCTATGAACAATATTTGAATCTTCTATGTATTCTTTTATGTATGATTGGTTATCTTTGCAAGTCTCTTCGAATTATCAGTTTGGTTTGGCCTACTAGATTGATCTTTCTTGCAATGGGAGAAGTGCTTAGCTTGGGGTTCAATCTTGCGGTGCTCGATCCCAGTGACAGTAGGGGAAACGACACATATTGTATTGTTGCCATCGAGGATAAAAATATGGGGTTTATATCATATTGCATGAGTTTATCCCTCTACATCATGTCATCTTGCTTAAAGCGTTACTTCGGTCGTATGAACTTAATACTCTAGGTGCATGCTGGATAGCAGTCGATGTGTGGAGTAATAGTAGTAGATGTAGGCAGGAGTCGGTCTACTTGTCACGGACGTGATGCCTATATACATGATCATGCCTAGATATTCTCATAATTATTCGCTTTTCTATCAATTGCTCGACAGTAATTTGTTCACCCACCATAATACTTATGCTATGTTGAGAGAAGCCACTAGTGAAACCTATGGCCCCCGGGTCTATCTTCGATCATATTAATCTCCCGTTAACTAGATATTTCTGTCACCGTTTATTTTGCAATCTTTACTTTCAATCTTTATCATAAAAATACCAAAAATATTTAGCTTATTATTATTATCTCTATCATATCTCACTCTCGTAAGTGGCCGTGAAGGGATTGACAACCCCTTTATCGCGTTGGTTGTGAGGTTCTTATTTGTTTGTGTAGGTACGAGGTGACTCGCGCGTGGTCTCCTACTGGATTGATACCTTGGTTCTCAAAAACTGAGGGAAATACTTACGCTACTTTGCTGCATCACCCTTTCCTCTTCAAGGGAAAACCAACGCATGCTCAAGAGGTAGCAAGAAGGATTTCTGGCGCCGTTGCCGGGGAGATCTACGCCAAGTCAAGAGATACCAAGTACCCATCAGAACTCTTATCCTCGCATTACATTATTTGTCATTTGCCTCTCGTTTTCCTCTCCCCCACTTCACCCTTGCCATTTTATTCGCCCTCTTTTCCGTCCGCCTCTTTTTCGCTTGGTTCTTGTTTGCTCGTGTTACCATGTATCTTCTTTGTGCTTGCATCTTCGCTTGCTAAGAGTCTATGGATCCTCATCCACTTGCCAACCTTTTTAAGATATCCAATTATGATGAACCAATTGCTAGTGTGTTTTGTGCACTAGATTATCTTTATGAAGTTTTGCTTGAAATTCGTGAATCTAAAAATTGTGATGAAGTACTTTATGGAGTGATTCACGACGGATCTTTGAATAAAAAGCATGATTGCAATGATGATAGTATAAATTCTATTAATATCAATTGTTCTTATAATATGCAAAACCCTAAGCTTGGGGATGCTAGTTTTTCTATGTCTACTACTTGGTGCAATGATCATGATTGGGGTGATTCCTCTTATGATCTTGAAAAATTATTTAAGCCCCATGATGAATATAATATCGATAATAGTGTTTGAAATATTATTGAAAGTGGGTTTGGAAGAGTGTCAACTTTAGATCCCACATATTTGGAGAATGTTCAATCTTATGAAATTTTTGATAAAAGTGGGTTTGGAGAGGTCATGACTTTAGTTAATGTTAATCCCACTATTTTGGAAGAGTGTCAACTTTGCATGCATGTGGATCGTGTTGAAAATATTCTATGTGATAGCTATTTTGTTGAATTTGCTTATGATCCCACATGTAATTATTATGAGAGAGGAAAATATGATTGTAGAAATTTTCACATTACTAAATTACCTCTCGTTATGTTGAGATTGCTATTGTTTCTTTCCGCTTCCTTGCATATGCTAGTTTTTTCTTGCTATGATAATTTGTTTGCCTATAAGATGCCTATTCATAGGAAGTATGTTATACTTATATGTGCTTGTCACGTGTTTCATGATGCTCTCTTTGTGCTTCAATTCTTGTCTTTCATGTGAGCATCATTAAAATTATCAATGCCTAGCAAAAGGCTTTAAAGAAAAGCGCTTGCTGGGAGGCAACCCAATATTTTTCCTTACTATTATTTAATAAATAATTCATCTAGCCTCTGTTTAGATGTGGTTTTATGCTTTTAATTAGTGTTTGTGCCAAGTAGAACCTTTGGGAAGACTTGGGGAAAGTCTTTGCGATCTTGCTGTAAAAAACAGAAACTTTAGCGCTCACGAGAATTGCTGCCATTTTTTACTAGAGAGTGATATTTAGTTAATTCTTTTTTAAGATAATTAACAGATAAATTCCTCACGTCCAGAAATTTATTTTAGAATTTTTGGGGTTCCATAAGTAGTCGAAACCTACATATTACTACAGACTGTTCTGTTTTTGACAGATTCTGTTTTTCGTGTGTTGTTTGCTTATTTGGATGAATCTATGGCTAGTAATGGAGTTTATAAACCATAGATAAGTTGGAATACAGTAGGTTTAACACCAATATAAATAAAGAATGAGTTCATTACAGTACCTTGAAGTGGTAGTTTGTTTTCTTTTACTAACGGAGCTCATGAGATTTTCTATTTGAGTTTTGTGTTGTGAAGTTTTCAAGTTTTGGGTAAAGACTTGATGGATTATGGAACAAGGATTGGCAAGACACTAAGCTTAGGGATTCCCAAGGCACCCCAAGGTAAAATCCAAGGACACCAAAAAGCCTAAGCTTGGGTATGCCCTGGAAGGCATCCCCTCTTTTGTCTTCGTTCATCGGTAACTTTACTTGGAGCTATATTTTTATTCACCACATGATATGTGTTCTGCTTGGAGCGTCTTGGATGATTTGAGTCTTTGATTTTTAGTCTACCACAATCATCCTTGCTGTACACACCTTTTGATAGAGACACACATGAATTAGAATTTATTAGAATACTCTATGTGCTTCACTTATGTCTTTTGAGCTATATAGTTTTTGCTCTAGTGCTTCACTTATATCTTTTAGAGCACGGTGGTGGTTTTATTTTATAGAAATAATTGATATATCATGCTTCACTTATATTATTTTGGGAGTCCTTTAGAACAGCATGGTAATTTGCTTTTGCTATAATAAAAAACTTTCATATAAGTGCATTGAATACTAAGAGAAGTTTGACACTTGATGATTGTTTTGAGATATGGAGATAGTGATATTACAGTTGTGCTAGTTGAGTAGTTGTGAATTTGATAAATACTTGTGTTGAAGTTTGCAAGTCCCGTAGCATGCACGTATGGTAAATGTTGTGTAACAAATTTGAAACATGAGGTCTTATTTGATTATCTTCCTTATGAGTGGTGATCGGAGACGAGTGATGGTCTTTTCCTACCAATCTATCCCCCTAGGAGCATGCGCGTAGTACTTTGTTTTTGATGACTTGTAGATTTTTGCAATAAGTATGTGAGTTCTTTATGATTAATGTTGAGTCCATGGATTATACGCACTCTCACCCTTCCATCATTGCTAGCCTCTTCGGTACCGTGCATTGCCCTTTCTCACCTTGAGAGTTGGTGCAAACTTCGTTGGTGCATCCAAACCCTGTGTTACGATATGCTCTATCACACATAAACCTCCTTATATCTTCCTCAAAACAGCCACCATACCTACCTATTATGGCATTTCCATAGCCATTCCGAGATATATTGCCATGCAACTTCCCACCATTCCGTTTATTATGACACACATCATCATTGTCATATTGCCCTGCATGATCATGTAGTTGACATCGTATTTGTGGCAAAGCCACTGTTCATAATTCTTTCATACATGTCACTCATGAGTCATTTCCCGGTACACCGCCGGAGGCATTCATATAGAGTCATATCTTTTTCTAGTATCGAGTTGTAATCATTGAGTTGTAAATAAATAGAAGTGTGATGATCATCATTAATAGAGCATTGTCCCATAAAAAAGAGAAAAAAAGAGAAAGGCCAAATAAAAAAGGAAGGCCCAAAAAAGGAGCAATGCTACTATCCTTTTTTCCACACTTGTGATTCAAAGTAGCACCATGATCTTTATGATAGAGAGTCTCTTGTTTTGTCACTTTCATATACTAGTGGGAATTTTTCATTATAGATCTTGGCTTGTATATTCCAACAATGGGCCTCCTCAAGTGCCCTAGGTCTTCGTGAGCAAGCAAGTTGGATGCACACCCACTTAGTTTCTTTTGTTGAGCTTTCATACATTTATAGCTCTAGTGCATCTGTTACATGGCAATCCCTACTCCTTGCATTGACATCAATTGATGGGCATCTCCCTAGCCCATTGATTAGCCGCGTCAATGTGAGACTTTCTCCTTTTTGTCTTCTCCACATAACCCACTTTCATTATATTCTATTCCACCCACGGTGCTATATCCATGGCTCACGCTCATGTATTGCGCGAAAGTTGAAAAAAGTTTGAGATTACTAAAGTATGAAACAATTGCTTGGCTTGTCATCGGGGTTGTGCATGATGAGAGCATTCTTGTGTGAACAAAATGGAGCATGACCAAACTATATGATTTTGTAGGGATGAACTTTCTTTGGCCATGTTATTTTGAGAAGACATGATTGCTTAGTTAGTATGCTTGAAGTATTATTATTTTTATGTCAATATTAAAATTTTATCTTGAACCTTTCAGATCTGAATATTCATGCCACAATAAGGAAAATTACATTGAGAAATATGTTAGGAAGCATTCGACATCCAAAATTCTGTTTTTATCATTTACCTACTTGAGGACGAGCAGGAATTAAGCTTGCGGATGCTTGATACGTATCCAACGTATCTATAATTTTTGATTGCTCCATACTATTATATATTCTGTTTTGGATGTTTAATGGGCTTTATTATACACTTTTATATTATTTTTGGGAATAACCTATTAACCTAAGGCCCAGTCCAAATTGCTGATTTTTTGCCTATTTTAGTGTTTCGCAGAACAGGAATATCAAACGGAGTCCAAACAGAATGAAACCTTCGGGAGCGTGATTTTTGGAACAAACGTGATCTAGAGGACTTGGAGTAGACGTCAAGCAACCAACGAGGCGGCCACTAGGCAGGGGGGTGCGCCATCCACCCTCGTGGGCCACTCGTGGCTCCACCGACCTACTTCTTCCTCCTATATATACCTACGTACCCTGAAACCATCGAGGAGCACCAAGAAACCCTATTTCCACCGCCGTAAACTTCTGTACCCAAGAGATCCCATCTTAGGGCCTTTTCCGGAGCTCTGCCGGAGGGGGAATCGATCATGGAGGGCTTCTACATCAACACCATATCCTCTCCGATGATGTGTGAGTAGTTTACTTCAGACCTTCGGGTCCATAGTTATTAGCTAGATGGATTCTTCTCTCTCTTTGGATCTCAATACAATATTCTCCTCGATCTTCTTGGAGATCTATTTGATGTAACTCTTTTTGCGGTGTGTTTGTCGAGATCCAATGAATTGTGGGTTTATGATCAAGTTTATCTATGAACAATATTTGATTCTTCTCTGAAATCGTTTATGTATGATTGGTTATCTTTGCAAGTCTCTTCGAATTATCAGTTTGGTTTGGCCTACTAGATTGATCTTTCTTGCAATGGGAGAAGTGCTTAGCTTTGGGTTCAATCTTGTGGTGCTCGACCCCAATGACAGTAGGGGAAACGACACGTATTGTATTGTTGCCATCGAGGATAAAAATATGGGGGTTATATCATATTGCATGAGTTTATCCCTCTACATCATGTCATCTTGCTTAAAGCGTTACTCAGTTCTTATGAAACTTGATACTCTAGATGCATGCTGGATAGCGGTCGATGTGTGGAGTAATAGTAGTAGATGCAGGCAGGAGTCGGTCTACTTGTCACGGACATGATGCCTATATACATGATCATGCCTAGATATTCTCATAATTATATGCTTTTCTATAAATTTCCCAACAGTAATTTGTTCACCCACCGTAATACTTATGCTATCTTAAGAGAAGCCACTAGTGAAACCAATGGCCCCCGGGTCTATCTTCCATCATATTAATCTCCCGTTAACTAGCTATTTCTGTCACCGTTTACTTTGCAATCTTTACTTTCAATCTTTATCATAAAAATACCAAAAATAGTTATCTTATTATTATTATTATCTGTATCAGATCTCACTCTCGTAAGTGACCGTGAAGGGATTGACAACCCCTTTATCGCGTTGGTTGCGAGGTTCTTATTTGTTTGTGTAGGTACGAGGTGACTCGCGCGTGGTCTCCTACTGGATTGATACATTGGTTATCAAAAACTGAGGGAAATACTTACGCTGTTTTGTTGCATCACCCTTTCCTCTTCAAGGGAAAACCAACGCATGCTCAAGAGGTAGCAACAACCTCCGTACAGATGACATCAAGCTCAATCCGAAAAAGTGTGTCTTCAGCATCCCCGCCGGAAAACTACTGGGCTTCATCGTTTCCAATAGAGGAGTTGAGGCAAACCCAGCCAAAATCCGAGCTTTTCACAATTGGCTACACCAACAGACCTCAAACAGGTCCAAAAACTAGCCGGATGCGTGGCAGCTTTAAGCCGCTTTATCTCCATGTTAGGAGAAAAAGCATTGCCATTATATCGCCTGCTCCGACGCACCGACCACTTCGAGTGGATAGATGCGGCAATGGCCGGACTGGAAGAAATAAAAGCTCTTTTAGCGAGCAACCCAATCCTGGCCGCGCCGAACGTCAGCGAACCCATGTTATTATACATCTCTGCAACACACCAGGTGTTGAGTGCAATGCTCATCGTCGAACGAGAGGAGGACGGACATAAATTCCCACTTCAAAAACCAGTATATTATGTATCCACTATCCTCACACCATGCAAATCCCGATACCCTCAGTACCAAAAGATAGCATATGCGGTCTTCATGGCATCCCAGAAGCTACGGCACTACTTCCAAGAGTGGTCGATCACTGTGGCTTCCGAAGTACCACTCAATGACATAAGAAACAACCGCAAAGCTACAGGCCGGATTGCCAAGTGGGCCATTGAGCTCTTGCCATTTGATATAACATACAAAGCACGCCGAGCCATTAAATCCCAAGTATTGGCTGACTTCGTCGCCGAATGGACAGAGGCCGAACTCCCTAAAGAGTACGGTGCATATTCCAATTGGATCATGCACTTCGATGGCTCTAAAATGCTGGCCGGTTTAGGAGCGGGCGTTGTCTTAACGTCCCCCACAGGAGACACAGACTAGTACGTACTCCAAATATTACACACAAACTCCAATAATGCAGCCGAATACGAGGCCTTATTGCACGGTCTTCGAATGGTTGTCTCCATGGGCATACAACACTTGGAGGTGCGCGGGGATTCAAACCTCGCAATATCCCAAATAAACGTAGACTTCGACGCCAAAGATCCAAAGATGGTGGCCTATCGTAACCACATACTCAAAATATCAGCTCGGTTTGAGGGACTCGAGTTTCATCATGTGACTCGAGGAAGTAATCAAGTGGCGGATGTCCTTTCTCGCATGGGCGCCAAGCGTGACCCCATCCCGCCTAACATCTTTTTGGAAAGGCTCTTCAAGCCATCCGTGGTGTGGCAGGATGAGAGCGGCAACACTAGTCTGGATCCGATTATACCCCCAGATTCCGAACACAATACTGATATCATCGGGGGCTCAGCCATCGAAATAACACCATCGGCCCATCTAATAACGGTAGTAATTGCCCCATGGACCGAACCCTTCCTGGCCTACCTTAATAGGCGAGAGCTCCCTGAGGATCAGAATGAGGCTCGATGCATCATTCGGTGTTTGAAAGCCTACAAGGTTCATGAAGGAGAGCTCTACAAGAAGATCTCTACCGGAATACTTCAAAGATGTATCTTGGAAGAAGAAGGACAGTAGCTCCTGGCCGAAATCCATGCTGGCCTTGGCGGTCACCACGCCGCAGCTCGGGCTCTTGTAAGCAAGGCCTTCCGTACCTGTTTCTTATGGCCAACGGATCGAGCAGATGCATAGGACCTTGTCCAACGTTGTGTGGGATGCCATCTTTTCACCAATCAAAGCCATATGCCGCCTACCGCCTTGCAAACAATCCCCATTACTTGGCCTTTCGTGGTTTGGGGGCTTGATATGGTTGGACCCCTTAAAGGGGGAAGCCATAAGAAAAAATATCTGCTGGTCATGGTAGATAAATTCACTAAGTGGATAGAGACCAAACCAGTTAAAACAGCCGAAGCCGGACCAGTGATAGACTTTATATCTGGTGTCGTACATCGTTATGGTGTCCCACACAGCATTATCACCGATAACGGCTCCAACTTCACAGCCGACGAAGTGAAAACATGGTGTGCTAACTTGGGCATCAAGCTCGATTATGCCTCCGTCTATCACCCCCAAACAAACGGTCAAGTCGAACGAGCTAATGGTCTTATCATGAGCGGCATTAAGCCCAGGCTAGTACGGTCTTTAAAAGAGTCATACAAACACTGGGTCGAGGAGCTCGACTTTGTACTCTGGGCGCTGCAGACCACGCCCAATCGCACTACCGGTTACACACCATTCTTGATGGTGTATAGCGTGGAGGTTGGTTTGCCCTCGACATCATTCATGACTCACCTCGAGTGCGCATGTACGAAGAGAGAGAAGCCGAGCTTGATCGGCAGGATAGTCTAGATGCCCTGAAGGAGGAGCACGATGTTGCAAAATCCCGTTCCACATTCTATCAACAACAAGCTCACAGATACCAAAGCAGAGAAGTGTGGGCCAAGACTTATAATGTTGGTGAACTTGTTCTACGCTTGCCAGAAAAGAAAAAGGACAAACTCAAGCCCAAGTGGGAAGGTCCCTTCATTATAGATGAAGTTCTCACTGGAGGTGCGTACCATCTGCGTGATGCATCGGATAATCGCTTAGAGCCGAACCCGTGGAATGTGGCTAGACTCCGAAGATTCTACACCTAGTGTCGGACTCATTGTTCGTTTTCTTCTTCTCCTCTTTTCATTTTCTCTCTCTTTAAATTTTTTTCTTTAGCTTTATAGTTCTTGTGCAGCTAGACCACACACTTATGAGGTACACATCCTTAAATGTATACGCCCATAATACCTGGGGGCTTCTTCTACAAAAACTTATTATGATTTTCCGAGCATCAAGCTCACCACATATGTGTCCTTTTATCATATATACCTTTTATTCACCATTATATGCACCTTTATGACTTAAGTTTTTGGCAAACTGGGTTGCCTGGCTCCTGTGCTTATGCCCTATGTTCCCATTTGTTCGGCTAGGGCATAAAGGGAGCACCTCTGTGATTGTTATAGCTGGGTCACCAGACTTGTACCTCAGACTGGGTGAAGCCGAAAGCTAGCGTTCTTAAGGGAATGATTGGTTGGTGAGTAAAAGATGAACTGCCCTCATGGCACTACAAAACCCCAGAGTATAAACGTGTACTGTGATTTTCAGCATGACAACTTCGGTATGCACAAAGAACCGCATACCAGCCCAGGGAAAGGAACCCTTAACGGAAATATTCTCTCTGGAAGATGTTTCTTACAATCAAATGTAATATAACATAACTCCCCGAATACAACTTGTTTGTTCAAGCAATGATGACCAGACTACCTGGTTTCCGAACATACTTTGGTGTTTACTTATGGTATAGTATTCAGAAACACTCCTAACCTAGGGTTCTCAGAGGTCGAAGCAGAAAGTCTACCATGACAATCATTTTACAAATTCGGTTGGAGACAAGTTTGTTGACAAAAGTACATTGCTACTTAGACTCAAAAACTTCTTCTTCCTCTAGACCCTCTAACACGATGTCTAGTTTACAATGTTGTTGGGAGAACTTGGCGGCCACCTTCACTTGGTCGTACACCAGGCTGACCGGAATTTCCTGTCTGTTGGATCCTCGAGGTCCAACCCGGGCCATAGGATTGGGATCAAGTCCGGTGTACCGTGTTTTTACCATGGCCCAGGCTTCCCGAGCACCTTCTCGGCATGCCGATATCTTCCATAGCCCAAAATGGCGCCGAGATCCCTTGAATAAATTCACAAGGTCCTCCATACTTCCTGGAGGAGAATCGGCTGGCCATAAAGCCTTAGAAATACTTCTCATCGCCTTCTGTGCTCGCTCATGCACCTTGGACAGCTCTTGTAGCAGGTCGCCTTGAAATCCGGACACCTCTTCTTCGGGCCGCCCAGTCAACACACCTACAGGTATAAACTTGTTAGGATTCACATCAGCGAACTATAAGGACAATAAGTTAAAAGGCATACTGAATATGCCGCCTCCCAGCTTTTTGTTCTCCTTCAAGGCATCCTCTAGTTGGGCTTGCACATCTTTCAGCTCTTCGCTAAGCTGGGTGTTGGCGTCCTGCAGCTTGTTCTTCTCATCCCTGGTCCGTGTCAGTACACGATGACCAGTGGCCTCTTGCCTTTCGACATGTTCTTTGTCCGCCTGTGCGGCCTTCAGTTTCTCTTCCAGTTGTGCCACCGATCCTGCCATTGTAAAATGCAACCGTGTTCATTTGCATAAACATGACTAGCACATGATTATTTTTCCGGACAAAAGGAAACATTATCAGTTGGTGCCTCCTTGGACTTCTCCAGTTCGGCAGTAACAGTAGTCAGCTGGGTCTGACACTGCTCCAGCTCCCGAGATAGCATGTTGTTCTTCTCCGTAAGTATCTGATTATACATCGATCCTTAAAATCAGTTGCTTCAACTGCTTTTAGGTCTCGGGGGCTACTGGTATATGGCTATTAAATCTAAACAAAATGATCTTACCCGCATATCCTTTGAAAGCTGGCGAGTGGCCCTGGCAAGCCCATCTCGAGCAGCCCGGATATAAGCATCTGCCGAACTAAAGGCATTGAATGCCTCTTCAGTAAAATTAGGATCATGCATAGCTGCCCTCCAGCACCGATGGTTCATGGCACTCTCCACCTCGGAGTTGGTAGCAGATACATTATCCGAATCATCGGTGAGAGGACAATCCGGCATGGCACCCGTATCGACTCTCGCCCTAGAGGCAGGGTCTGGGGTCGGATTGATCGACGTATGTCCGGTGAAGTCTCCGGATATAGTCCGGTGAGTGCTCTTCCTGGAATATGGGGAAGGAGAAAAACGTCACAGTTCGTCATGTTTGTCACATGGCATATCAAAAGTTGTACCTTTTTGATGAAGGTTGGAGCTTGGAAGAATCATTGTCCGCCTTGTGTCGGCGTACCCTTCTTAAGGGACGATCCCGATGCGGCGTGGCGAGACAAGCGCCACCCCTTTTAAAACACAAGACATTGTAGTGGGTAAAGTGCGGTAAGAAAACTCTTTTTGAGGAGACACCTTCAGGGTACTGATAACTCACAAGTATAGGGGATCGCAACCGTTTTCGAGGGTAGAGTATTCAACCCAAATTTATTGATTCGACACAAGGGGAGCCAAAGAATATTCTCAAGTATTAGCAGCTGAGTTGTCAATTCAACCACACCTGGAAAACTTAATATCTGCAGCAAAGTATTTAGTAGCAAAGTAGTATGATAGTAGTAGTAACGGTAGCAAAAGTAATAATTTTGGTTTTAGAGTGATTATAACAGTAGCAACGAAAAGTAAATAAGCAAAGATCAATATACGAAAAGCTCGTAGGCAATGGATCAGTGATGGATAATTATGTCGGATGTGATTCCTCATGCAATAGTTATAACATAGGGTGACACGGAACTAGCTCCAGTTCATCAATGTAATGTAGGCATGTATTCCGAATATAGTCATACGTGCTTATGGAAAAGAACTTGCATGACAGCTTTTGTCCTACCCTCCCGTGGCAGCGGGGTACTATTGGAAACTAAGGGATATTAAGGCCTCCTTTTAATAGAGTACCGGAACAAAGTATTAACACTTAGTGAATACATGAACTCCTCAAACTATGGTCATCACTCGGAGTGGTCCCGATTATTGTCACTTCGGGGTTACCGGATCATAACACATAGTAGGTGACTATTGACTTGTAGAATAGGATGAAGAACTCACATATATTCATGGAAACATAATAGGTTCAGATCTGAAATCATGGCTCTCGGGCCCTAGTGACAAGCATTAAGCATAGCAAAGTCATAGCAACATCAATCTAAGAATATAGTGGATACTAGGGATCAAACCCTAACAAAACTAACTCGATTACATGATAAATCTCATCCAACCCATCACCGTCCAGCAAGCCTACGATGGAATTACTCACGCACGGCGGTGAGCATCATGAAATTGGTGATGGATGAAGGTTGATGATGACGATGGCGATGGATTCCCCTCTCCGGAGCCCCGAACGGACTCCAGATCAGCCCTCCCGAGAGAGATTAGGGCTTGGTGGCGGCTCCGTATCGTAAAACGCGATGAATCCTTCTCTCTGATTTTTTTTCTTCCCGAACGTGAATATATAGAGTTGGAGTTGAGGTCGGTGGAGCACCAGGGGGCCCACAAGGCAGGGGGGCGCGCCCAGGGGGTAGGCGCGCCCCCACCCTCGTGGACAGTGTGTGGGCCCCCTGGCCTTGATTCTTTCACTGGTATTTTTTATATATTCCAAAAATATTCTCCATTGATTTTCAGGTCATTCCAAGAACTTTTATTTCTGCACAAAAAAAACACCATGGCAATTCTGCTGAAAACATCGTCAGTCCGGGTTAGTTCCATTCAAATCATGCAAGTTAGAGTCCAACACAAGGGCAAAAGTGTTTGGAAAATTATATACGATGGAGACGTATCAGGTACTTACGTGGGAGGAAGGGAGAAGGCCGGGGTAATCAGCTATAATGGCCACTTCCGTGCCATCATAACTCGCTTGATAGAAAAAACCATCCTTGAGCTCTACGGATATGTCCGGATCCTCTTCGAATCCGGGATCCAGGTCCCGATTATGGTCCTCCGGCTGCAGGGCAGGGCTATAAATCTCTGCGACAACTTTCCTCCATTCTTGTCAAGAAATGGTGGTGTTAAGTTCAGCTGGGTATGACTCAGGAGGAGCATTAAGTAAAATTACTGGGCGAAGGCTTACCCGGCTGGGAAGATTGTACATGGAAAAGCCATTTCGACACTTGAGGCGAGTGAATTCCTCTTTCTCCCCTTAAAAAGATCAGCCAGCATGGCACCCAAGGCGGCGAAGTTGTCCGGACCCTTACGTCTGCATCGTGATGCGTCGTCTTTCCATTGTAATGCCACATGGGGAGTCCTCTGGATTGGAGTGGCTGAACCCCCCGGGTTATTGAAATCACCATTACCTCAATTATGGGCAGTCCGGATTGGGCGAGTGTCTTTATCTTGTCCATTAGCATCTGAACCTCCGCACTGTCTTCCTCCTCGAGGCTTTGGGGCGCCAGCTGTGGTGCTTCTTTAACGAAGCATTGGAAAATGCGGGTAGGCCTCGTCGGATTGGGTCATATAGAACGACGTCTTCAATATAAAACCACTCTGAGGGCCACTCTTCGGATGCCTTCTTTGGAGTGCCGGAAAGGTATCCTGTCCCGGCTATACGCCACACTTTGGTGCCTCCCACCTCGAATATGGATCCCTTTTGGGAGCGAGGGACGAGGCAGAAAAGTTTCCTCCATAATTCAAAATGGGCCTCATAGCCTAGGAACAGCTCGCAAAGGGCGACGAAGCCCGCGATGTGCAGAATGGAGCCTGGCGTAAGATTGTGCAATTGGAGGCCATAGTACTCCAGGAGACCTCGGAGGAAAGGATGGATTGGAAATCCAACGCCTCTTAATAAAAAGGAAATGAAGCACACTCGCTCCCCTTCTGAAGGGTTTGGGAAATTTTCCGCCAAGGCTTCGCCAGTAAAGGAGGTTAATCCCGCTCGAACTGGGACTAGATCCACAGGGGGGAGATATCCCTGCATCTGGAGCTTGGTCAGCTGAGCGTGGGATATAGAACAACTCTCCCAATCGCCTTTTTGCGGATCGTGGGGGCGGGAAGAAGAACTGGGAGCGCCGGCCATGTTTGCGTGGTTTCTTGTGGCAAGCTCTAAGGATTTTCCTCCTAGTGTGGAATGGCATCTAAGATTCAATCTCCTTAAATAGACGCCTTCCTTACACGGCCCGGGTGTTATGTGTAAAAATGCTTGGACCCTTCGTATTCGTCTAACACGTGGGAGCTGGAGCGGTGATGGCGCAGAAGCCGAAGGGTATAACATTTAATGTAAAGCCGAAGACCAAAGCCGAAGATGTAGATCCGAATACCATCCTTTGGTTCAGATGCTTGGAGACCTGCGGAGGAGGAGCCTGCCTTGCAATGCCGAAGACAATTTGCGCTCCAGACACGTCGTCATTGAAGACTGGTTCGGGGGCTACTAAGGGAGTCCTGGATTACGGGGTCCTCGGGCGTCCGGGCTATGCTTGTAACATCCCAAAATTCTAAATTTTGGAATGTTATATTAAAAAGATAGATTTGATTGATTGATTGATGGTTGTGTGATTGATTGAGTGAAATTTGAAACTTTTTGAAAGTTAAATGAGAGGGAATAAAAGGACTTTCCCAAACTTTCATTTTGCATTTATGATCTTTGTGACTTCAAATTCCTTTCAAACACAAAACCCTAGAGAGAAGATGACACGACTTCTTCCATTTATTTAAATAAAAAGGGATTTGAAAAGATTTGAATCTTATTTGGAAATATTTCAAATTCATAAACTTCATGCAACTCAATGATTTTCAAGAGCGAAGATAAAATGACTTCTTCAAAACATATGAAATATGAGTTGGGAGTTTCAAAGAATTAAATTCAAAGCCCCTTTGAATTTATTTCCAATTTGGACTTATTTGGGTTTCATTCAAATTATTTTTCTCCAAAAATAAAATATATAGAAATTAGGGTAAAATGATTCCCTACATCAGAAAATTGGAGAGAAATAAATTTGAATTAATTTTGGTATTTTTAAAATGATTTTTATGGGATTTTACTAGAGCAGGAGCACTCTTTGAATTATTTGAATTTTTGTGGATTTTATTTGAATTTACAAAAATGTTCACGTTGTAGATATTCTTTTTCTGAAAATTTTGATATATTATATGCCTATATAATGTTTTTATTCATTTTGTTTTATTGTTTTTAATTGTCTGTGTTAAAAATGTGTTTATAAAAAAAGGAGAACTACGCCGACTGGGCCGGCCCAGCACCCAGCCAGGCCGCGGCCCAGCCAGCCCGGCAGCATCGCCCCCGACCTCCCGACGGGAGCCCTGCTCCCGCACGCCACCGACGCTGCTGTACCACCGCCGAAGTCCTCCCTCTCCTTGACCCCTTCCCCAAGCCGTCGTCGCCCCCCTCCCCTCCTATAAATTCGGGCACCCCGGGCCCCTCCCTCTCTCTCCTCTCCCCACAACCGCTGCCTTCGCCGCTATTTGCTGCTTGTCACCACCGCCTCTTTGCTTCGCCGTGCCGCGCCGCTGCTCTGCCGTGTCGCTTGCCGCCGCCCACGCCGCAACGCCCTACCCCGCGCCGCCTCCGCTGCTGCGCCATCGCCGACCGTCGCAGCCGCTGCCGTCGTCCGCCGTCGCCCGATCCGATCTGCAGCCGGCCGAACTGGTAACCACCCCAGTTTATTCTCGGTTTAGTTCGGTTCTTTTAAAAGAAACCTAGATCATTTTTTTATAAAACCTGTTTTCTTTTAGATGGATCTATTTAGAGAACGTTCGTTGGTTAGGTTTAGAAAACGAACGTTCGCTTTTTAGTCTTTTCCTTTTTCTGTTAGTTTTAGACATGGACTTCTTTGTAGATGTTTTATTTATAGTTTAGCCCCTGATCTCAAAACAATCACTACTTGTTACTCATTAGTCCAAATTCAACGAAACCAACGCCCGCTTCTTCGTTATGATCTCCTCTATCCAGTAATCCAACTTAAACATGTTTTGAGAAGTTTAAAAATTGAATTAGACCAGATTTGAATCCAAACTTCTTTTCATCATAACTTGAGTTTTATAACTCCGCTTTAGTTGATTCTTTTTGCAAATCGAAGCTCTTGACCTAAACTTTCTGATAAGGCCAAATTCACATAATTTTGGTCCTGTTAGAAATTCTTTTATGTTGCAAGAGTTATTTGCTTGGTTTTGATGTTTTCCGAATTGTCTTCTTCGTTCTTTCCAATCTTTTGAGTGATTGCTTATGTGTGGTTACTATTGATTGCCTACGATAGATTGAACGGAGTGTGACGAGTAGAACTATCAAGAGTTATGAGTGCGAATCATCTTCATCAACATTGCAGGCAAGTTCACACTTTGATCATATCCCTTTCATACCCAGTTTTTATGCATTAGTTTCACCCTCAAACATTGCATGATTAGGATCTAATTAAATTGTGGGTTTTGGGAAAGTAGATGAGGTAGTACCTATTACATGTTTTATTACCAAACCCTTGGGAGTTACTATTACGTTATGCTTATATTGCCATGCTATGCTCGTAGACGTGGATTGGGTTTGAGAGTTTTCATGACAGATGTGAGATTGTTAATTAATGGTTTACTTAAGGTGGCAACTTTAACACACATCTGGGTGGATTGAGGCACCTGGGTATTCCAGCGATTGCCTGTTTAGGCACCTGGGTATTCCAGCGATTGCCTGTTTTTCTTTATGGACCGCCACCCAGGCTCAAAGGGATCATGAGATTATTCATACTAGAAACTTCTGTGTGCAGCCACAAGCTACTATGGGCTCTAGCATAGTTGATTAAGTCGTGCGAACTCTTACAGTGGTAGACTAGCAGATGTAGGGGAAAGTAGGTGTAACGGTCTACCCGATCGTAAGGTGCTAGCGCTTCTGAAAGACTATGTCTCGGTCATCCGTTTCTCAAACACCATGTAGTGCGAGAATCCTAATGGAGGAGATCGAGTCTTGTGGGGAAAAGTGCGCAAACCTCTGCAGAGTGTATAAACTAATCATGATTAGCCGTGTCCCCGGTTATGGACGTCTTGAGTATCTAGTACTTGGATTATCATGTGAATCTCATCATGTGACTTTAAATTAATTTTGTTGGGTTTTAATGATGATGTTTAATTGGGATTGAGAGGGTGTCTACACTCTCAATATTTTTCAACCAACTTTGTAGTTAAATAAAATATATTCCTTTGGAGTAGGGAAAAGTTGGCTTTTCGCAAAAACATTATAACCATAGAGCCTTTCCACCAGCCAAATATGCATGTAGTGATAGCCTTTATTCATCATTATCCTCTCGTGTGAATTTGCCAGTACATTCAATGTACTGACCCTTTGTGGATGCAACTTCTCATGTTGTAGGATTTCTTACGACGAGTAAGTGATACGTTAGGGTTACGATTTCTACACTCAACTTTGCCATTGGTGTTGATGGGAATCCACAACCTTGTTACTTCCGCTATTTTGGATTGAGGTAATAGTATTTACGTTACTTTTTACATGTGATTTACCTCTGTTATAAATCCTCGAGTACTGTGTGTGTCAGCATACCGATCCAGGGATGCCACTTAAGCACAGAGACTTGACCGTCTGAGGTCAGTTTGCTACAATGCAACATGGGCCAGACTAATGGGCCGTGAAGATACAAGATAAAAGTCTTTCCCCCGTGTCCAGATGGGACTCTCCTTTGCGTGGAAGGCAAGCTTGGCGTGTGGATATGAATATTCCTTTCTATGTAAACCGACTCTGTACAACCCTAGCCCCCTCTAGTGTCTATATAAACTGGAAGGTTTAGTCCATAGAGGCAATCACAATCATAATCATATAGGCTAGACATCTAGGGCTTAACCATTACGATCTCATGGTAGATCAACTCTTGTAACCCCTATACTCATCAAAGTCAATCAAGCAGGATGTACGGTGTTACCTCCATTAAGAGGGCCCGAACCTGGGTAAAACATCATGTCCCCTGTCTCCTGTTACCATCGATTCGTAGATGCACTGTTCGGGACCCCCTACCCAAGATCCGCCGGTTTTGACACCGACACCCGTGATACATCAAGATCGTGACATCTCAAGAACACGAGAGAGAGAGAGAGAGAGAGAGATTAAACACATAGCTATTGGTACAAACCCTCAGCCCCGAGGGTGGACTACTCTCTCCTCATCGTGGTGGCCGCCGGGATGATGAAGATGACAACCGGAGATGATTCCCCCTCCGGCAGGGTGCCGGAATGTCACAGCCCTAGAATTGTTTGCAATTAGTGGCACAAGCATCCATGCATCTTGTCTAAATTATTTCTTTAATTTGAATGGGGATTGCCTAAACCCCTAGCATGAAAGGAATTCACTAGGTTCACCTAAAATATTTTCAGTAAATCCAAATGGCTTTCAAAAATGTTCATCATTTATGGAAAATGTTGTAAACAGTAACCAAAGGTGATGCACATTTTTCCATGTCATATTTGGGCTCTGAACTAAATCTTATGCTATTTGCAATTGGGTAATTAATTGCTATATAATATCTTAAATGCTCAATTAATTCTGAACTTAAGTGAGGCTGTTGGGAATATTCCAACCACAGCCCACAATTATTTTCAGGGTTTTTAGAAACATTCTGGTATTTTTAATAAAGCCCGGAACTTATAGAGAAATAGAAAAACATTAACAAAGAGAGAGAGAGAGAGAGAGAGAGAGATTACCTAGCGCTTACCTGGCCGGCCTGGCACTCTAGCAGCCCACCAGGCCCATCTGCCAGTCGTCCTCCACCTCGCGCCAGAAGGACAGGAGGCGTGTGATCACCGCACGCCGGCACGCGCCCGTGCCACCTCTTGCTTCCTGCCGCTTCCCCCTCATCGCCCTGGACCTCCCTCGCGACGCCACGCACCCCTCTGGCCCTCTCTCACTCTCCTCGTGCTCCTTTCCCTCCTCTGACTCTCTCCCTCGCACCACCCGAACGCGCCGCCGCCGCCGATGTGCACCATCGCGGCCACCGCCTCCCCCTCGCTTCCCTGACAGGCTCAAGAGCTCTGCCTTGTCCCCCTCTTCCTCCTCACCAAGATGTAAGGCGCCGGAAGCCCCTGGACGCCGCCAGCTCCGCTGTTCCCCTCCTCGGCCACCAAGGACCGCCGGCGTCGATTCGCCGCCTCCCGAGCTTCCCCGAGCACACTGGACATCCCTACAACATCGCTGTGAGCCCCCGAGCATTTTCCCCCTCTCCCCGCGCTCGTCCGCGTCCTCTAACCACCATGGCCATCGGAGCCGATAGCTCCTCGCCGCCGGCCATGTCGCCACCGTGGCCACGGCTGTGCAAGCTTGCACCCGAGCTCACCACTGCACTCAGTACATCCCGACGAGTCGAACGCGGCCACCCCCACGTCATGTTGTGCAACCTAGCATGTTTTCCGCCGAGGCCCGAACTCCGGCCGCCGCGGACATGCTCGCCGCCGTTGTTCCCGGCCACCCCAGCACCAACCACCGCCACCGTTGGATGCGCCACATCGCCAGCTACCCGTAGCACCCACCTGTGCATCGAACCGTGGCCGGAGCAGCGTTTCCGATGCTCTCCGTCGGCTCGGCCTCGCCGGCGACTCAACGCCGGCAGGGGTTGACCCCTGTTTGACCTCCCCTACGTCCTGACGTGTGGGCCCAGACCCTTGTTTAATTAGTGTTAGGTGATTAGTGTTAATTAACTTAGTTAACTAGATGAGCCACTAACATGTGGGCCCAGCCCCAGATTAGTTTAGTTAATCACCTACTTAGCACTAACAGGCACTGTTAGTTAGATGTGACACTGACACGCGGGTCCCACAGGTCAGGTTTGACCTGGACCGGGCCTGTTGACCTGCTGAGGTCAGCGTGACCTAGTGCTGACGCAGTAAACCCTTTTCTGTAATTCAAACAAATCTAAATGGTTTATTTATTTCAGAAAATGTTATAAACTTCTAAAAATCATATAAAATCAACCGTAACTCCAAATGTAACAAATTGTATATGAAAAATGATCAGAAAAATCCAATCTATCCATCTGTACTGGTTTCATGCATGTTAGAGCAACCTAACCTGGCTGTTTAGATGAAACATGATAATGCACTTATATGAGTTCATAGTTTAGGCTTGTATTTGAATCTTTGATTCAAACAAGCTCAAACCACCCTGGTTTTAGTTGCATTAGCTCAAAACACATCATATTGACATGTCATGATCATGCATCATATTGTGCATTGCATTGATTGTATTCTTTCTGTGTTTGCCGGTGATTGTTCCCCCTCGGTAGACGTGTGTTTCGATGATGTGATCAATGACACCGATGAAGAGCTATATCATCTTCGGAAGTGCAAGGCAAGCAAAAAACCCTTGTTCATTCCGATACAATCCCACTCTCTCGCTCCTACTCTCTTTTAATGCATTAGGACAACAACGATTCATCTGTTACTTGCTGCGGTAGTTGAACCCCTTTCCTCTGCATGACCTGTCATTGCCACAGTAAATAGATGAAACCCACTAGCATGAGTAGGAGTTGTTTGAGCCCTGATGTGCCTACTCATTCATGCTTGCTTATCATGCCTGCTACTGCTTAGAGTTGAGTCAGGTCTGATTCATCGGGGATGAATTGGAATGGCGATGAACATGTCCTACTGTGTGTGAGCTAAGTGTGTGAACACGATTTGGTAAAGGTAGCGGTGAGAGGCCATGTAGGAGTACATGGTGGCTTGTCTCATTGAAACCATCCTCAGGAACTGAGTTCTGTGTTTGTGATCCATGAACAGCTACTACCACTCATTGGGATCCTTAATTGACCCTCTCGACTTATTGACTGCCCTAGTCCTCTGTCCAGGAGTTGCAACTAGTTTCTGGTGTTTATAAGATATGTGTTGGCGGCCGTGCGTAGCGCTGACCCTAGGGTGGGCTATGATGCGGTAGATACACCATGGCACGGTGTACCGGGCGCCCGTTTGGTGTCTCGGGAACCCTGCACACATCGTTTGGGGCTGTGAGCGAAACTCCGGTCGGATCTCCTCGTGGATGGAACCCGAATAGGCGATAAACCTGGACTAGAGACTTGTATGGTTAGTCAGGTCATGGCCGACACCCTCGCCAGGCTTCCGCTTGAAGGTTGTTGAGATACATGACATGTATATGGTGATAAGTGGTGGGAGCGTGTGTGAAGAAGTACACCCCTGCGGGGTTATCATTATCTATTCGAATAGCCGGATTCCTCGAATATGGAAACTTGGACCCCTTGCATGGTTCATAGACAAGTGAAAGTGGATACTCTAAAATGCGCAAGATAAGCATGAGTGCTATGGATGGCGTTCTCGTAGGGAGACGGAGCGGATCCATAGTGGGGTATTGATATGGTGAATATGTGGACTCATGTGCACCACCTCAAAAGAGTTGCTTGCAGTTGTAGTTCAGGTTAGCCACTGCTTCAGAACTCTTGTATTCCACCGAATAAGAATAGTCAAAGTTGGCTTGCTGCAGTTAAACTCCACCACCACCCCCTTTGTTGATATCGATGCATATGTAGTTAGTTCTGATGTAAGTCTTGCTGGGTACATTTGTACTCACGTTTGCCTATTCTATGTTTTGCAGAGAGATGTCGGTCTCGCTAGTAGTTCCGTGTGGACTTCGATGTTTAGCTTGATACCTCAGCTACGATCTTGTGCCCTCGGCAGGATCTGGTAGATAGTCAGGCTTATTAGCCTTTTTCATTTGTAGATGTCTGTACTCAGACATGTTAAGCTTCCGCATGTGCTTTGATTTGTATGCTATGATTGTTGGGTCATGAGACCCATGTTTGTAATTTCTCGCTCCTCGGAGCCTAATGAATAAATACTTGAGTCGTAGAGTTATGTTGTGATGCCATGTTGTATTTACACATATCGAGCATATTGTGTGTATGATTGAAATACTTGGTATGTGTGGGATCCGACAATCTAGTTGTTTATCCTTGGCAGCCTCTCTTATGGGGAAATGTAGTCTAGTGCTTCCATGAGCCATAGTAGTCCGCTACAGCCCGGTTCACCGGAGTCCTGCTAGCCCAACACTACTGCTCAGGACACTTGACTGGCCGGCATGTGTTTCACTTTGTTCCTGTGTCTGTCCCTTCGGGGAAATGTCATGCGGTGACATCCGGAGTCCTGCCTAGCCTGCTACAGCCCGGGTTCCCGGAGTCCTGTTAGCCCAGTGCTACAGCCCGGGTTCACACACTGCTGACCGACATGCTCGATGTGATTCATGTATGCCTGTCCCCATAGGTTGATGCCGCTTTGGGTTCACGACTAGCCATGTCGTCCTGGATTCTCTGTCATATGGATGCTAGCAACATTATCATATACGTGAGCCAAAAGGCGCAAACGGTCCCGGGCCAGGTAAGGTGGCACCCGTGGGAATACCGTGCGTGAGGCCGCAAAGTGATATGAAGTGTTACATGCTAGATCGGTGTGACTTAGCATCGGTGTCGGTGTAAAAACCGGTGGATCTCGGGTAGGGGGTTCTGAACTGTGCGTCTAGGCCGGATGGTAACAGGAGGCAGGGGACACGATGTTTTACCCTGGTTCAGGCCCTCTTGATGGAGGTAAAACCCTACGTCCTGCTTGATTAATATTGATGATATGGGTAGTACAAGAGTAGATCTACCACGAGATGAAGGAGGCTAAACCCTAGAAGCTAGCCTATGGTATGATTGTCCTTTTTTCTACGGACTAAAACTCTCTGGTTTATATAGACACCGGAGAGGGATAGGGTTACACAGAGTCGGTTACAATGGTAGGAGATCTACATATCCGTATCACCAAGCTTGCCTTCCACGCCAAGGAAAGTCCCTTCCGGACACGGGACGAAGTCTTCAATCTTGTATCTTCATAGTCCAGGAGTCCGGCCGAAGGTATAGTCCGGCTATCCGGACACCCCCTAATCCAGGACTCCCTCGGTAGCCCCTGAACCAGGCTTCAATGATGACGAGTCCGGCGCGTAGATTGTCTTCGACATTGCAAGGCGGGTTCCTCCTCCAAGTACTTCATAGAAGATTTTGAACACAAAGGTAGTGTCCGGCTCTACAAAATAAGTTTCCACATATTGCCATAGAGAGAATAATATTTACACAAATCTAATCTGCTGACGTATTTCGTAGTGTGACATCACACCACGGCCAAGTCTTTATTCGAATCGTTTTACCATCCCACCTCAGCGCGTTTAGCGAGGCGGTTTCTTTGGCATGTCTTGTTAAAGCAGAGATCGTGTCCCCTTATTCCGGGATTCTCATCAATACGGGCGTGGGTAACCCAACCGTACCCGTTGGTATATTTTCTCGATCAAAGGCGAGTCCCAAACGGTCACGGGGAAGGCCCTTGGTATTAAACCTCTTATAAAGAGACCAAGGCCTTACTCCTTTCTTTCAATCTCAAATGAGTTCGCCCTTCGCCTCGAGTTCCAACACCCAAGGCTCCAGATTTCAGGCGCTTCGGACCTTCGACAATGTCCGATTCCGACCTTCGAGGCTGATGGATGCCCTCCTCCGTCACGGAGGAGGACGTGCTGAAGTTGAGAGAGGCCCTTGGGAGTGGGAATGCTCAAGGGTAGGTCATTCCCACTCCCAAGCCCGGTGAGAGTGTGGTGTTCATGTCTCACTTCCTTTGGGGGCTAGGCTTCCCGATGGATCCCTTCGTGAGGGGGCTCATGTATTATTATGGGCTAGAATTTCACGACTTAGCCCCGGAGTCCATCCTCCATATTTCCTCATTCATCATCGTGTGTGAAGCCTTCCTCCGTATCACTCCTCACTTCGGACTATGGCTCAAGACCTTCAAAGTAGAGCCGAAGATGATCGAGGGACGGCACGCGGAGTGCGGAGGTGCTTTTATAAGCAAGAATGCTGGTACTCCATGGCCCGAGGGCTCTTTTCAAGAGGAGTCCAGCTTATGGCAACAAGAGTGGTTTCATATTACCGCTCCCAGGGCCCCTAAGTGGGTGGCGCCACCTGCCTTTCGCTCGGGTCCCCCGCCACGACTGGTGTCATGGGTCAATACGGGGCTGGACTGGGGGCCGGCAAAGGACGTGCCCCTGTTGCAGGGCCACATCCGAGATCTCCTAGAAAGAGACATCAATCTGGTCATGGTGACGCAGGTTATGTTAATTCTCCGAGTTCTGCCCTGCAAACGTCGCCCCCTCCGCCTGTGGGAGTTCAACCCGGAGGGACCACGAGTTCTCCAACATTTTCTTGGCATGACGCCCGTGGAGATGTACAAATTGTTCTTCGGACCACAAGTAGTGTGTCCGGATTCTACGAAGGACGCAGGTCTGAGCTGCAATCGTCCAGATACTCAAGTAAGTAGCCTTGTGCCCGGACTCGCTATCCGTATATTTATCATAAAATTGCCCCTAAAAGAGTCGTCCTTTAAACAGGAGTGGATAGCAAAAGCAAAGCTAATCAGGTGTCCGGCCCCCCTCCCCGAGACCACGCCGGGTCCCGTGCTAGTCAGGATATTGGAGGTTGTGCCTTCAAAGGGAAGTGAGGGAGGGGATAAGGAAGCTACAGCCTCCTCAAAGGAGGTTGTCCGAAAGGGAGGAATCGAAAATTCCTCTCCTCAGGGGAAGAAGAGGACCGCCTCTGAAGACCCAGAGACCATGGCCTTAAAGCGAGGGAAGAAATCTTTGCCAAAGGGTCCTGTGCTGGGGGATACTTCGGCCGAATTATGCCCTCAAGGGGATCAGCCCTCCACCGAGCCGTAAGTAGAGAGGAGTTTTCTTTTTAAGAAACGAGAGAATTCCCTGCTTTATATCTGAGAAAAGTAATCGAAAATTTACCTTGTAGCTCGGACCTTAGCCCTTCTCAGTAGAGCTCGTCTTCAGGGGATCTTCTTTCGGAGATGATGGAGAGCGGAACGCCTCCCCCTGCCGTACCGCCTTGCGAGGCGGGCGACCCTGAGGTATCATCGCGGAGGGTTTCTCTGAATCCGGCGGGGCCAGAAGGTAGTCATATGGCCCCCCAAAGCCCTCTGCGTCCGGCCTTCGAAAAGGGCCATCGGACGAGTCCGGCACCGTCTGGTGCGCGGTCGGAGGAGCTGAAGGATCTGCTAGGGCGAGCATCTATCTCAGAGGAGCACCATGCATTGATGGGTATGGTGATTGAGAGGATTTCATCCACGGAGAGCGGATTGCACGAGGCCGTCAGGATTTTACTGACAGGTTTTGAGGTATGCGAAATAATGTACCCTTATTGGACAGTTGTGCATAAATAAGATGCGCCCTGTGTAGATAGTAGCCCCTGAGACTCTGTGTTGTCAAAAGTGACGGCGCATAGAGGATCATAATCCCAGGTCTAATATGTCGCCTTTATACGTAGGTGGCGAAGTGTCTGGTGGCCAGCCGGACTGATGGATTTGCCGAGCTAAAGCGGCAACTTGACGTGGCAGATGCCGACATCGCGCTTGTCAACAAGCGGCTTGACGAGGCACAAGGTATGTAATTCCTTCGGAGGCGCCTGGTAAGAGGAGCTTTATGCCAGTATCTTACAATGTGTGCGCTTGATGCAGATGGTGCTGCTGCCATGGAGAATCTTCGGGCGGAACTTGCCCGAGCCAAGGAGCAAGCCAGGAAAAGTGATGCGGCTGCCGGAAAGGCAATTGAAGAGCTGAAAGCCGAACAGGCTGCTCACTGCCGAAGCAAGAAGGAAATGGCCGAGATGGCCGTGACGCTGAAGAACGCTACTGACCGTTGCAAGCTTCTTGAAAAAGAAGATCGGGCGGAACAGACGGACCTGAAGAAGGCCGTTGCCGATGCCAAGGATGCTCGCTCTGCGATGAGAGCTATGAAGGAGGAGCTGCGTCAGGCCCGAGAGATCGCGGCTGGAAAGCCCTTTATGCTGCGAAGGAAGTTCTGTGATCCTAAACATGCTCCGTTAGACCAGATGTGGAGTACGGCGGACACCTATCTGGATTTAGCAGCGAGTGCCGCAGATGCGGCCGAACACTTCCGAGATCAAGAAGATCGCGAAGTGGAAAAGCTCTTCTGGTCACAGTTCCACAATCCAGAGTGTCCACTGTCATTAGCCGATCGTTTGGCCGAATGGGCCGAGCTAAATAGGTTGTTCGGACTCGCCATGAAGTATGTCATGAGTCATCTGTGGCCAGAGAGGCCAGAGCCGAAAAGTTATTTCAACTTGGTGCAACAGTTCCTTGGTGCGCGCCGCATATCAATGCGATGAAGAGGTCAGCGTGCATAGAGGGTGCGCGGATGGCTCTTGCCCGTGTCAGGACATACTGGGCGGAAATGGAAGCCACCGTTGTTGCATCCCCAGACTCAGATGGAAGCCGAGTACCTGCCGAGCGCTATTTTCAGGAAGTTTTGCAAGGCGCTCGTTTAATAGAGATGAAGTGCTCGAAGGATACTATATTCGAATAGCATGTATTATTGTAAAACAATATTTTGATAAATTGTAGAAGCTTTTTATACTTGTGTCTGCAAGTATTATAATACCTCCTGTGCGGCCGTTTAACATATACGTATATATAATCTGAAAGATGGCAGTCATCGGCTTCAGCCCCCACGCACATAATGCGGGGGTGTTCGCAGAAGGCACATTTTCACACTTGATCCAACGTCTTGGTCCTACAAAGGAGGTGATAGCGCAGCGAACTAGGCAATCAGACTATGATGCTTTATCACTTTCACTTAGCCATAGGAGTTTGACATTGAGGCTGCTTATATAGCCCCTGGTGGCGCCTGCGCTCGACCGAACTCGGGGCGCGTATGTGCCTGGCCGGGAAACGGCCCTTCGTTAATGCGGAGGAATCCTAAAGATTCCAGTAAGTCATCGAGTGGTTGACCAGTCTCACGCTATATCATGACAGTCAGTTTTCGGCTTTCTCTACTGAGGTGCTCGCCTGGCCGAACCGCGGCACAATCGCAGTAGTTCTCCTGGTGCCGCCTTAGCCGATAGAGCAGAACGTAAGGCAGCAAAACACAAGAGCTGGGCAAACCAAACATTTGACCAAAGACATGATTCGGAGCTGATGCATATAAGGCCAAACTCGCGACGTCGAACACTCCCTAAGGTATTCGGTCTTTATGAGGGCGGGCGGGATAACGCCCTTAGTAATAAGCCCCTGGTGTCCAGGTACGCGCAAAACTCTGACGTGGCCACATGCCAAAATGCCAGCCTCCTCCTTGGTTATACCAAGAAACCAGGGGATGTGTATCAACAAGAGACAGTAAAAAAGGTTTATGCAGGGTCTTAATCTGAAAAGAATCCTTGGAACGGGTCCCTGCTGCACGTCTGCGCCTGTGTCTCCGTTGTGCCGTATCCTGGACGGGCGTAGCACGGTGTTCATCTGTAAAAGAGAGGAACTTAGTTAAAGAAAGATCATGCCGAACATGAGTTATACTAAATAAACAAAGTATAAATCGAAATGGGTAAAATTGAGCTTTATTGTCTCTTGTTTTATATGCGTGGAGCCCCTAGTACAGGGGTATACGGCTATTAAGCCTTTATCAATTGTATGTTTATGCCGGACTCGTCTAGCCATGTCCGTGGTCTTGACGACCTGTTTAGATGCTTTGGCTGGTGAAGCCACTTTATTGTGGGGCTGTCAAGGCAGCCACACTGTTTTTCGCGCGGGAGGAACACTCAATGTTTTCCCTTTAATGAGATGATGCCTCGTGGACTGGGCATCTTAAGCGTAAGAGATGCATAATGCAGTATTGCGTTAAAGCGGGCGAAAGCTTCGTGTCCCAGCAGTGCTTGATAGCTACTTGAGAATGGGGCGATGTGGAAAGTTAGCTGTTCGTGACAGAAGTTATCGGGGGAGCCGAACATAACTTCTAGTCGGAGAGAACCCATGCAACGGGCATCCAGGCCTGGCGTTGCCCCTTGAAAGGAGGTTTTGCTATGGCGAATTTTTGTTGGGTCTATCCCCATGTTGGTATGACAGGTTTAGACCACTGTCGTTGTCCATCAGGACATTTGTAAAATGGAGTCCGCCGATTATTGGATCTAATACCAAGGCAGTCCAGCCTGCGTTCTGGATACTTCTAGAGTAATCCTGATGGTCGAAGGTGATCGGTTTTAACAACCATTGGCGGGACTCCTTTGGGATAGGCCGTATGGCGCGTATCTCTGGCTGCGCCGTTCTATTCATCACGTGAAGTAAGTGTACTGTTTTGACTTCTTGTGGGAAATCCTTTTGTTTTCTGGTGCTCTACTTGTGGGGTTCGTCATCGTCCTCACTTGGTGTGTCGAGCCCCTTGTGTTCGGCGTTGAGTTTGTCGGCTTGCTTGAAAACCCAACAATCTCTGTGGGTATGGTTCGCAGGCTTCCCGGGAGTACTGTGTATTTGACATATCTTGTCCAAGATTTTGTTTAAGTTGGATAGCTCGTCCCTGTTATCCTTGAGGGGCGGCTTTCTCTGATTCTGCCGCGAGCTTTTGAATCCGGTGTTGACTGTCGTGCTCTTTGGGCTGTTTCCCTTATTCCCGCACTGGTCCTTGCTGCGTCGGGGTTTTCCATTTCCATCCCTAACTTCGGATGTACTTGGGTCGTTGGTGCTACATCTTGCCAACCAGTTGTCCTCTCCTGCACAAAAGCGGGTCATGAGGCTTGTTAATGCGGCCATTGTTCTTGGCTTTTCTTGGCCGAGGTGTCTGGCCAGCCATTCGTCTCGAACGTTGTGCTTAAAAGCTACTAGGGCTTCGGCGTCCGGACAGTCGACTATCTGATTCTTTTTAGTAATAAATATGTTCCAGAATTTCTGGGCTGACTCTTCGGGCTGTTGAGTTATGTGACTGAGATTGTCTGCATCCGGAGGGCGGACATAGGTCCCTTGAAAATTTGCCCGGAAAGCATCCTCAAGCTCTTCCCAACTTCCAATGGTGTTTTTGGGAAGGCTTTTGAGCCAATGCCGAGCTGGCCCTTTAAGCTTGAGGGGTAAGTATTTTATGGCGTGGAGGTCATCTCCTCTGGCCATGTGTATGTGGAGGATATAATCCTCGATCCAGACCCCAGGGTCTGTTGTTCCGTCGTACGCCTCTATGTTTACGGGCTTGAATCCCGCTGGAAATTCATGGTCCAGCACCTCATCGGTGAAACATAGGGAGTGTGCGGCACCCCTGTATTTGGGTGTGTCGTGATGTTCGGATATTTGTTGTGTTGCATTGCTTACTAGAGCTTGCTTTCTTGGCCCGTATATAGATCTGGTTGGGCCGTCTTTTTGATGCGGATCCTTTGGTGGATCGTGTGCCGGCTTGTGTGCGGCGCCGCTTGCTGCTCCATGCTGGCCATGCGGTTGTCCATCCGACCGGATGGCTTTCCTATTTTTTGACTGCAGGGGCTCTAAGGCCTCCTCGTCAAATTCAGGCAGTAGCTTTCGCTTTGGATAGCTTTTGGTGCAGCGACTGCCGGCATATTTGTTTGCGGTGTTGCGTACTTTGCTCCATCTGATTCTGAGTGCATCTTCCGCAGTTTTGAGCTTCCACTTCTGCTTTTTCAGGCTATGCGCAGTGGCGACGAGCCTTTTGTGGAGGTTCTTCTACTCCATGAGTTTATCCGGCGTAAGGTCGTCCAGACTGTTGTTTTCGCCGGGGACGGGGTGTTCGGTTTGTTTATCCAAGTTGCCTTGTTCGGACGCTTGCTCGAAGGCATGTTCGTCGTCCGCCGGCTCGTCCTGCTCTATGGCTGGGTCTGTATGGCTGCTGTCTCTGTCGAGGTGGGGCTTGGAGCGGCGCTTACGTCGCCGCTTTGATTGCTTTTCGAGTGAACTATCCCTCGTTGCATCCCTGTGTTCCTCGTCGTTGCTTCCTTTGGGTGTGTCCACCATGTATACATCATGAGATGAGGTGGCTGTCCAGTGCCTTATAGGCGTTGGTTCATGTTCATCTCCTACATCGTCGTCCATACCGTCGATGTCTTTGGAGTCAAAGTCGAGCACGTCGTTTAAATTATCGATAGTGGCTACGAAGTGGGTGGTGGGTGGGCTTTGAATTTCTTCATCATCCGCATCCCAACCTTGTTGACCATAGTCCGTCCAGGGCTCTCCTGATAAAGAGAGAGACTTTAGTGAATTCAGAATATCGCCGACGGGCGAGTGTTGAAAGATGTCCGTGGCGGTGCACTCCATGATCGGCGCCCAATCGGGTTCGATCAGTCGGGGCGCGGAGGGCTCGGAGTCTGGAGAGGACTCCGGCTCCTTGGAGTCACGGGCTTCACAGAGAATAGGGCTGGTGTTCGGCTCGATCGCCTTAGAGATTGCAGCCCCCGAGGTGGTGTCTAACCATCCATCCTCGATTGGTGTGATCGGCTCTGAGCTAGGGGTCGGAGCGGACACGGGTGCGGCCTCCAGGGCACTGTTCGGCGGCAGAGCTAAATCATGCCCATCGTGACTGTGCGGCGCGCTCAGCTGTGGCTCGAATCCGTCAAAGATCAAATCTCCGCGGACATCGGCCGTGTAGTTCAAACTTCCAAATCTGACCTGATGGCCAGGGGCGTAGCTTTCGATCTGCTCCAGATGACCAAGTGAATTGGCCCGCAGTGCAAAGCCGCCGAATACGAAGATCTATCCGGGGAGAAAAGTCTCACCCTGGATCGCATCGCTGTTGATGATTGGAGAAGCCATCGGGCCTAAAAGTGACGACACAGAGGAACTCCAAATGAAAGCACCAATGTTGGTGTCAAAACCGGCGGATCTCGGGTAGGGGGTCCCGAACTGTGCGTCTAGGCCGGATGGTAATAGGAGGCAGGGGACACGATGTTTTACCCAGGTTCGGGCCCTCTTGATGGAGGTAAAACCCTAGGTCCTGCTTGATTAATATTGATGATATGGGTAGTACAAGAGTAGATCTACCACGAGATCAAGGAGGCTAAACCCTAGAAGCTAGCCTATGGTATGATTGTCCTTTTTTCTACGGACTAAAACTCTCCTGTTTATATAGACACGGGAGAGGGATAGGGTTACACAGAGTCGGTTACAATGGTAGGAGATCTACATATCCGTATCGCCAAGCTTGCCTTCCACGCCAAGGAAAGTCCCTTCCGGACACGGGACGAAGTCTTCAATCTTGTATCTTCATAGTCCAGGAGTCCGGCCGAAGGTATAGTCTGGCTATACGGACACCCCCTAATCCAGGACTCCCTCAATCGGGGTCCTGACAGCTTTGGTATCAGAGCCTGACTGCCTGTAGGATTGCCAAGCCAAACTGGTCGAAGTCGAGTCTAGAAATGCTTTAGTTATGTAAGGGAATTGATTGTGGAAGGGAACGTAAGGCTCTTTTTACTCCTTTACCCTATGCCCTTCTGATCTGAGTCAACCTCTTATTTTCTACGGGGATTAAGAACTAGGCCTTCTCATCTATCTATCAGGATGATGTGTTACTAATCCATAGACTTATAGAATCGATAGTTTCAAGCCTCAGTTCCGTTCCTACTACTTCCGTATGTTGACAGTTGATCTCGGAACCTTGATATTGTGTTGTTGAGTGGTTATGCCACCATTTTGCAGGATGTCTCAAATATTTTTGAGCATTTATAGCCGTATGCTGTCCGAGTCATCCCAGGTTTCTAAGTAGTCGGATGCATTTGCAAACCCCTTCCTCCTGTTCCTGATGTCCATTTGGGCTAGATTAATCACACTAATCGGTGAGTTGAGGTACTCTGTTGCCTCGACATATATGTTGGAGCTATTATTATGACCCTAGGTGTTTTAGGGAGTCACCTAGTAATCTAGCCATGTTTTGTGTTCCGGTGTGATGATTCTGGCCACCATTCTCGAAAGCATCCCGTGATGCCATTTAGTAGTAGGTATTCTATTCCTAGGTTCTTGAACCCGAGATTCACCCTACTTACCTCCTGTTGATAGTGTTTGCTCATTCCTTTAGGATATTAGCAACCTTGCGACAGTCCTCGAGGTTTGTGGTATTTCTTTCTTCCAAATACCATGACCCATTAAGGCAGAAGTTCTTTGAACCAAAATATCACAATCAGAGTACTCTTGAGGAGTTCTCCATTCATAATTGTGATTCTGCCAGTCCTACCTTCCTGCATGGGTTATCTGGAAGAAACCTGTTGAACTTGGTTCGACATATTAATCTATGCATCCACAACTCAGAAAGATATACGTCCTCTTGAGTTGTCCCTCTTCATTTGTATTCCGACCATCGCCTATCAATTGATAGTCAGGAGTAATTGTGCATCCATGTTATCGATGCTTATTATTCTTGTGGTCTGTTAGGCCATTCTATTTCAGAATGACTAGGAGAAACAAACTCCAGTACCTCATCCATATCCAGGATTGGGTCAAAGTAGTTGAGTTCTGCAGATCAAATGCCAATCCAGCTTTTGCTCTGTTCTATCCTGGAGTATTACCCCCTTTATGTCAGGATTGTCATGAGAATTGCACCATCTCTTATACATTCTTGACGCAGTGATACTTCTTGCCATCATTTTTCATTCATCGGTTTCCGTGTTGTTGTAACTGGAATGCTGACAAGTGAATCGTGATGTGTGAAATCAATACTCCGAGCAACTCGTTGCTTGGTAGTAAATGGACAATATTCTCATTCTTAGCGTGTTGGTTATTGAACTACCATTCTAAGATTAATCTTGCTACCTAGTCCATATTTCCTGGTGCACTCTTCGATCAATGAGTTAGGATTACTCAATCCCTTGCTTATTTGTTCATATCGTCTTGCTCTGATAAGCAAGATTGTTCTCGAGCTTAGTAACATATCAGTGGTTCGTGATGTTCTGAATATCTTCTCGGAAGTATTACCAGGTTGTCACCTGACCTCTATGTTGAGTTCGTGATCATGTCGGTTTTCCTCCAAACCACCCATTCTCCAAGATTCTGTGTTGGATACCCTGAACTAGTCGCTCGAGCTAAACAACAACTTGCAGGGTTGGAAGATAAAAGCTTAATCCACTTAGTTCATTCCAAAGGGATATCCTTGTGTTTGTGTGTTAGTTGAAGAAAGATGATATCTTCATCGATTGTTCCTCATGATCGGTTGTTGGATTTGTTGTCTTGTTAGAACTTTGATTTGAGTGTGGGCTATCCTCAAATCAAATCAGTACCAACGATATTCATAATGTTATCTTACTCTTGGTTGACTCCTCGAGCATACACCATTACATCTTTTTGTCTGACCAATACTATCACATTGTTCACATAATGGTGGAAGTCCAGTGATATGGAAATTCCGATGAGTTGCTATTGAGCCCATCAGCAGCATTTTGTCTCCTCCATGATTTGTGTTGAACATCCAGCTAGTGTTGGAAACTTGTGTAAGCATTTTCTTCATGCCCCGTTCATGAAGTATATGTTTGGATGAAAGAAGTGACTTCCTTTGATTCACGTGCATTTGATGTAAGTTGCCGCCGTGAATTCGAGAAAGTTGGTTTTGCTTCCTCTGGAATCATCCCAAGTCAGTCATGCATGTGCGAAGTATTCTATGGTCTGATAGACTGATCATCTTCATTCTATACACATCCCTAGCACACCAAGCCACTGATTGATTTGTTCAAGATAAAGGAGTCTGTTCTAAAGTGTTAATCCTTTAGACTTCCGCGCGGAGACTTCAATATCATTAATTATGGTTCTCAACCAGAACTCGGTAGTGTTTTTGTTGTAAGACTACTACGTGGTCATGCTTGTCTGGGACGGTGTGTTCACATGTATGTAGCAGAACCGGCTCATGTTTGGGAGCTTACTACCATAGTTAATTCCCCTAGAATCTCGCAACATCATCTCGTCGACTTGTGTTGCAACCTTTCCTTCCCCAGACATGCCACCTAAAGTATCCTATTACCAACCAGATCTGAATCTCAGGCAGATATGATGGTTGAAACATTCCCAGCATTTGCATGTTGTCCCCAGCTTGCACCGCCATTGTACCAAATTTCCATGGGCTGCACTTCTCAGTAATTGTTGTTCAGGATCATCTTCAAAAGTGGTCCTACCATGGGTCCCATCCATTTCCGATGATAGCCAAAATCATCCATTGTGTTGTCTTCAACAAGGTAGTCCACATCATCCATTCTAGTTCGGGTATGCCATCCCTTCGTACTCCGCCAAACGATTGTTGCGGTTTGCCTTAGGCTGGTATAAAGAGTGTCAATGATCTCTAAATCAAAAGTAATTCTTTTTTCCACTTAAGGGAATATTTCTGCGAGTCACCTTCCTTAAGGTGTCTCGTTGTGGTATCATAGCAACCCAACTCCTCGCTACGTTGACACCGTTCACCACCCTCCTAGGTGTGGGAATTCCGCTACTTATTTAAACCTTGTCATATGCTCATTTCCATCATTCTTGATGTGTGTATCGTGTCTCATCTTGACAGATGTCGCTATGTCTCGTTCTATGAGTTGATCGTCGGTTGCTCGATCTTCAAGAAGATCGATTCTTCGAGAGTTTCCTTTCTTTCCGTTATCGTGTTGGATGGAGTTCTCAGAGCAAGACATTGAGACAAAGATGGTGGTCGTGTCAACGTTCTTATGAAGTACAACCTGGATCATGAAGACCGTGTTAGTTTGTGCCCCCTTTGTCTTCTTACCTCACGTCTTGAATCTCGGGACGAGATTCTTGTTTAGTGGGGGTGAGTTGTCACAGCCCTAGAATTGTTTGCAATTAGTGGCACAAGCATCCATGCATCTTGTCTAAATTATTTCTTTAATTTGAATGGGGATTGCCTAAACCCCTAGCATCAAAGGAATTCACTAGGTTCACCTAAAATATTTTCAGTAAATCCAAATGGCTTTCAAAAATGTTCATCATTTATGGAAAATGCTATAAACAGTAACTAGAGGTGATGCACATTTTTCCATGTCATATTTGGGCTCTGAACTAAATCTTATGATATTTGCAATTGGGCAATTAATTGCTATATAATATCTTAAATGCTCAATTAATTCTGAACTTAAGTGAGGGCTGTTGGGAATATTCCAACAAGAGCCCACAATTATTTTCAGGGTTTTTAGAAACGTTCTGGTATTTTTAATAAAGCCCAGAACTTACAGAGAAATAGAAAAACATTAACAAAGAGAGAGAGATATATTACCTGGCGCTTACCTGGCCGGCCTCGCACTGTAGCAGCCCACCAGGCCCATCTGCCAGTCGTCCTCCACCTCGCGCCAGAAGGACGTGAGGCGTGTGATCGCCGCACGCCGGCACGCGCCCGTGCCACCTCTTGCTTCATGTCGCTTCCCCCTTGTCGCCCTGGACCTCCCTCGCGATGCCACGCACCCCTCTGGCCCTCTCTCACTCTCCCCGTGCTCCTTTCCCTCCTCTGGCTCTCTCCCTCGCACCACCCGAACGCGCCGCCGCCACCGACGTGCACCACCGCGGCCACCGCCTCCCCCTCGCTTCCCTGACTGGCTCAAGAGCTCCGCCTCGTCCCCCTCTTCCTCCTCACCAAGATGTAAGGCGCCGGAAGCCCCTGGACGCCGCCAGCTCCGCCGTTCCCTTCCTCGGCCACCAAGGACCGCCGGGGTCGATTTGCCGCCTCCCGAGCTTCCCCGAGCACACTGGACATCCCTACAACACCGTTGTGAGCCCCCGAGCGTTTTCCCCCTCTCCATGCGCTCGTCCGTGTCCTCTAACCACCATGGCCATCGGAGCTGATAGCTCCTTGCCGCCGACCATGTCGCCACCGTGGCCACAGACGTGCAAGCTTGCACCCGAGCTCACCACTGCACTCAGTACATCCCCATGAGTTGAACGCGGCCACCCCCACATCCTGTTGTGCAACCTAGCATGATTTCCGCCGAGGCCCAAACTCCGGCCACCGCGGACGTGCTCGCCGCCATTGTTCCCGGCCACCCCAGCACCAACCACCGCCACCGTTGGATGCGCCACATCGCCAGCTACCCGTAGCACCCACCCGCGCATCGAACCGTGGTCGGAGCAGCATTTCCGACGCTCTCCGTCGGCTCGGCCTCGCCGGCGACTCAACGCCGGCAGGGGTTGACCCCTGTTTGACCTCCCCTACGTCCTGACGTGTGGGCCTAGGCCCCTGTTTAATTAGTGTTAGGTGATTAGTGTTAATTAACTTAGTTAACTAGATGAGCCGCTGACATGTGGGCCCAGCCCTAGATTAGTTTAGTTAATCACCTGCTTAGCACTAACAGGCACTGTTAGTTAGATGTGACACTGACACGCGGGTCCCACAGGTAAGGTTTGACCTGGACCGGGCCTGTTGACCTGCTGAGGTCAGCGTGACCTAGTGCTGACGCAGTAAACCATTTTCTGTAATTCAAATAAATCTAAATGGTTTATTTATTTCAGAAAATGTTATAAACTTATAAAAATCATATAAAATCAACCGTAACTCCAAATGAAACAAATTATATATGAAAAATGATCAGAAAAATCCAATCTATCCATCTGTACTGGTTTCATGCATGTTAGAGCAACCTAACCTGGATGTTTAGATGAAACATGATAATGCACTTATATGAGTTCATAGTTTAGGCTTGTATTTTAATCTTTGATTCAAATAATCTCAAACCACCCTGGTTTTAGTTGCATTAGCTCAAAACACATCATATTGACATGTCATGATCATGCATCATATTGTGCATTGCATTGATTGTATTCTTTCTGTGTTTGCCGGTGATTGTTCCCCCTCGGTAGACGTATGTTTCGACGATGTGATCAATGACACCGATGAAGAGCTATATCATCTTCGGAAGTGCCAGGCAAGCAAAACCCCTTGTTCATTCCGATACAATCCCACTCTCTCGCTCCTGCTCTCTTTTAATGCATTAGGACAACAACGATTCATCTATTACTTGCTGCGGTAGTTGAACCCCTTTCCTCTGCATGACCTGTCATTGCCACAGTAAATAGATGAAACCCACTAGCATGAGTAGGAGTTGTTTGAGCCCTGATGTGCCTACTCATTCATGCTTGTTTATCATGCCTGCTACTGCTTAGAGTTGAGTCAGGTCTAATTCATCGGGGATGAATTGGAATGGCGATGAACATGTCCTACTATGTGTGAGCTAAGTGTGTGATCACGATTTGGTAAAGGTAGCGGTGAGAGGCCATGTAGGAGTACATGGTGGGTTGTCTCACTGAAACTGTCCTCAGGAACTGAGTTCTGTGTTTGTGATCCATGAACAGCTACTACCACTCATTGGGATCCTTAATTGACCCTCTCGACTTATTAACTGCCATAGTCCTCTGTCCAGGAGTTGCAACTAGTTTCTGGTGTTCATAGGATATGTGTTGGCAGCCATGCGTAGCGCTGACCCTAGGGGTGGGCTATGATGCGGTAGATACACCGTGGCACGGTGTACCGGGCGCCCGTTTGGTGTCTCGGGAACCCTGCACACATCGTTTGGGGCTATGAGCGAAACTCTGGCCGGATCTCCTCGCGGATGGATCCCGAATAGGCGATAAACCTGGACTAGAGACTTGTGCGGTTAGTCAGGTCATGGCTGACACCCTCGCCTGGCTTCCGCTTGAAGGTTGCCGAGATACATGACGTGTATATGGTGATAAGTGGTGGGAGCGTGTGTGAAGAGGTACACCCCTGCAGGGTTATCATTATCTATTCGAATAGCCGGATTCCTCGGATATGGAAACTTGGACCCCTTGCATAGTTCATAGACAAGTGAAAGTGGATACTCTAAAATGCGCAAGATAAGCGTGAGTGCTATGGATGGCGTTCTCGTAGGGAGACGGGAGCGGATCCATAGTGGGGTATTGATATGGTGAATATGTGGACTCGTGTGTGCCACCTCAAAAGAGTTGCTTGCAGTCGTAGTTCAGGTTAGCCACTGCTTCAGAACTCTTGTATTCCACCGAATAAGAATAGTCAAAGCTGGCTTGCTGCAGTTAAACTCCACCACCCCCCCCCTTTGTTGATACCGATGCATATGTAGTTAGTTCTGATGTAAGTCTTGCTGGGTACATTTGTACTCACGTTTGCCTATTCTATGTTTTGCAAGGAGACGTCAGTCTTGCTAGTAGTTTTGTGTGGACTTCGACGTTTAGCTTGATACCTCAGCTACGATCTTGTGCCCTCGGCAGGATCTGGTAGATAGTCAGGCTTCTTAGCCTTTTTCATTTGTAGATGTCTGTACTTAGACATGTTAAGCTTCCGCATGTTCGTTGATTTGTATGCTATGATTGTTGGGTCATGAGACCCATGTTTGTAATTTCTCGCTCCTCGGAGCCTAATGAATAAATACTTGAGTCGTAGAGTTATGTTGTGATGCCATGTTGTATTTACACATATCGAGCATATTGTGTGTATGATTGAAATGCTTGGTATGTGTGGGATCCGACAATCTAGTTGTTTATCCTTGGCAGCCTCTCTTATGGGGAAATGTAGTCTAGTGCTTCCATGAGCCATAGTAGTCCGCTACAGCCCGGTTCACCGGGTCCTACTAGCCCAGTACTACTGCTCAGGACACTTGACTGGCCGGCATGTGTTTCACTTCGTTCCTGTGTCTGTCCCTTCGAGGAAATGTCACGCGGTGACATCCGGAGTCCTGCCTAGCCTGCTACAGCCCGGGTTCCCGGAGTCCTGTTAGCCCAGTGCTACAGCCCAGATTCACACGCTGCTGACCGACATGCTCGATGTGATTCATGTATGCATGTCCCCATAGGTTGATGCCGCTTTGGGTTCACGACTAGCCATGTCGGCCCGGATTCTCTGTCATATGGATGCTAGCGACATTATCATATATGTGAGCCAAAAGGCGCAAACGGTCCCGGGCCAGGTAAGGTGGCACCCATGGGAATACCGTGCGTGAGGTCGCAAAGTGATATGAAGTGTTACATGCTAGATCGGTGTGACTTAAGATCGGGGTCCTGACACGGAACGGGTCTAGATTGGTTTTCGGTGGCTACGGAGCCCTGCAGCGGCGGAACTTCTGATCTAGGTTAACCCCGAGGGGTTTAGGAATATTTGGGAATTTATAGTGCAAAGAAGGGGTGCGAGAGGCCACTGAGGTGGGCACAACCCACCTGGGCGCGCCCTGGTGGGTTGTGCCCCCCTCGGGGCACCCCCCAGTTGCAGCTCTGGCCCATCGGGAGTCTTCCGGCCCATAAAAAATCCACAAAAAGTTTTGCGGTGTTTGGACTCCGTTTGATATTGATTTTCTGCGATGTAAAAAAAGCAAAAAACAGCAACTGGCACTGGGCACTGGGTCAATAGTTTAGTCCCAAAAAATGATATAAAGTTGCTATAAAATGATTGTAGAACATCCAAGAATAATAATATATTGTCAGGAATACTTCATAAATTATAGATACGTTGGAGACATATCAATAACCTGTGACAATTCTTTGCGGAATCAATTGATTTTTATCATTAGGAACAACGGTAACACCTCCCTTCTTAGGGACACAATGAACATGACTTACCCATCTACTATCAGCAACAAGATAAATTATACCTACTTCCAGAAGCTTTAGTATTTCATTTCTTACCACTTCTTTCATTTTTGGATTCAACCATCGCTGGTGATCAACAACAGGTTTAGCATCAGGTTCCATATTAATTTTGTGCTGACATAGAGTGGGACTAATGCCCTTAAGATCATCCAGAGTATATCCAATAGCTGCATGGTGCTTCTTCAGAGTTTTCAATAATTTCTTTTCTTCATGCTCTGAAAGGTTAGCACTAATAATAACATGATATATCTTTTTCTCATCAAGATAAGCATATTTCAGAGTATGGGGTAATTGTTTAAGATCGAACACAGGATCACTCTTGGGTGGTAGAGGATCTCCAAGAGTTTCAACAGGTAATTTGTGTTTCAAAACATGCATATGTTTAAAGAAAATCTCATCTAATTCCTTTCTTTCATTCATAAACATATCATTTTCATGGTATAGCAAATATTGTTCTAAAGGGTCAGTAGGAGGCACAACAATAGAAGCAAGACCTATAATTTCATCTTTACTAGGCAATTCCTTATCATGGGGTTGTCTACGAAATTTGGAGAAATTAAACTCATGAGACACATCCCCAAAACTTACAGTAACAATTTCTTTCTCACAATCTATTTTGGCATTAACAGTGTTCAAGAAAGGCCTATCAAATATAATGGGACAAAAATCATCTTGTGGGGAACCAAGAACTAGAAAATTAGTAGGGTATTTTATTTTCCCACGCAAGAATTCAACATCTCTAACAATCCCAATTGGTGATATGGTATCTCTATTAGCAAGCTCAATAGTGACATCAATATCTTCTATTTCAGTAGATGCAATATCACTCATAATTTCTTGATATAAAGTAAGGGGAATTGCACTCACACTAGCACCCAAATCACATGAACCATGATAACAATGATCTCCTATTTTGACAGAAACAACAGTCATGCCAACAAAAAGTCTATGTTTATCTTTATTATCGGGTCTAGCAGTTCTAGCAGCTTCATCATATAAATAAATAACATGCCCATCAATATTATCGACCAAGAGATCTTTAACCATAGCAATACTAGGTTCAAATTTAATTTGTTCGGGGGGTGTAGGTGTTCTATTACAACTCTTACGAACCATAGCTGAAGCTTTAGCATGTTCCTTTATCCTAACCGGGAAAGGTGGTTTCTCAATATAAGCAGTAGGAACAATAGGATCGACATTATAAGTAATAGTTTCCTCTACAGCTTTAATAGGTTCTACTATTTTTACTTAAATGGGAGGATGATATTTAAACCACTTCTCCCTAGGGAGATCAACATGAGTAGCAAATGTTTCATAGAAAGAAGCTACTATCTCTGAGTCAAGTCCGTATTTAGTGCTAAATTCACGAAAGGCATCGGTATCCATAAAAGATTTAACACAATCAAACTTAAGGTTTATACTTGACTCCTTACCTTTGTCGAGTTCCCAATTTTCAGAGTTGCGTTTAATTCTTTCAAATAAAGCCCATTTGAATTCAAAAGTCTTCTTCATAAAAGAACCAGTACAAGAAGTATCGAGCATGGATTGATCATTACGAGAAAGCCAAGCATAAAAGTTCTGAATAATAATTTATCTTGAGAGCCCATGATTGGGGCATGAATATAACATCGACTTAAGACTCCCCCAAGCTTGAGCGATACTTTCTCCTTCACGAGGCGAAAAATTATTGCTACCTCTTGAGCATGCGTTGGTTTTTCCCTTGAAGAGGAAAGGGTGATGCAGCAAAGTAGCATAAGTATTTCCCTCGGTTTTTGAGAACCAAGGTATCAAACCAGTAGGAGATTACACGCAAATCGCCTAGTACCTGCACAAACAAATAAGAACCTTGCAACCAATGCAATAAAGGGGTTGTCAATCCCTTCACGGCCACTTGCAAAAGTGAGATCTGATAAAGATAATAAGATAAATATTTTTGGTATTTTTTTATAGATTGGAAAGTAAAGATTCCAAAATATACGGCAACAGAAATGGCTTGTTGATGGGAAAACAATATGATGTAAAGTAGACCCGGGGGCCATAGGTTTCACTAGTAGATTCTCTCAAGATAGCATATCTTACAGTGGGTGAACAAATTACTGCCGAGCAATTGATAGAAAAGTGCATAGTTATGAGAATATCTAGGCATGATCATGAACATAGGCATCACGTCCGTGTCAAGTAGACCGAAATGATTCTGCATCTACTACTATTACTCCACACATCGACCGCTATCCAACATGCATCTAGAGTATTAAGTTCATAAGAATAGAGTAACGCATTAGGCAAGATGACATGATGTAGAGGGATAAACTCAAGCAATATGATATAAATCCCATCTTTTTATCCTCGATGGCAACAATACAATACGTGCCTTGCTACCCCTGCTGTCACTGGGAAAGGACACCGCAAGATCGAACACAAAGCTAGGCACTTCTCCCATTGCAAGAAAGATCAATCTAGTAGGCCAAACCAAACTGATAATTCGAAGAGACTTGCAAATATATCAAATCATGCATATAAGAATTAAGAGAAGAATCAAATATTGTTCATTGATAAACTTGATCATAAACCCACAATTCATCGGATCTCGGCAAACACACCACAAAAAAAGGATTACACCGAATAGATCTCCAAGGACATCGAGGAGAACTTTGTATTGAAGATCAAAGAGAGAGAAGAAGCCATCTAGCTAATAACTATGGACCCGAAGGTATGCGGTAAACTACTCACACATCATCGGAGAGGCTATGGTGTTGATGTAGAAGCCCTCCGTGATCGAATCCCCCTTCGGCAAATCGCCAGAAAAGGTCCCCAGATGGGATCTCACGGGTATAGAAGGTTGCGGCGGTGGAAAAGTGGTTTCGTGGCTCTCCTGGATGTTTTCGGGGTATAAGAGTATATATAGGCGAAAGAAGTAGGTCAGTGGAGCTATGAGGGGCCCATGAGGGTGGGGGCGCGCCTACCCCCCTGGGCGCGCCCTCCTACCTCGTGGCCACCTTGTGGCTTCCTTAACCTCCACTCCAAGTCTCCTGGATTGCGTTTGTTCCAAAAAAATCCTTGCAAAGGTTTCATTCCGTTTGGATTCCGTTTGATATTCCTTTTCTGCGAAACACTGAAATAGGAAAAAAAATTTAGCAATTTGGACTGGGCCTTCGGTTAATAGGTTAGTCCCAAAAATAATATAATAGTGGATACGCTGGAGACGTATCAAGCATCCCCAAGCTTAATTCCTGCTCGTCCTCGAGTAGGTAAATGATAAAAACAGAACTTTTGACGTGGAGTTCTACCTATCATAATTTCCAATGTAATTTTCTTTATTGTGGCATGAATATTCAGATCCAAAATATTCAAGACAAAAGTTTAATATTGACATAAAAATAATAGTACTTCATGCATGCTAACCCAGCAATTATGTCTTATCAAAATAACATAGCCAAAGAAAGCTCATCCCTACAAAATCATATAGTTTGGCCATGCTTCATTTTCGTCACACAAAATGCTCCCATCATGCACAACGCCGATGACAAGCCAAGCAATTGTTTCATACTTTCGCATTTTCAAACTCTTTCAATTTTCACGCAATATATGAGCGCGAGCCATGGACATAGCACTATGGGTGGAATAGAATATGATGATAGAGGTTGTGTGAGAAGACAAAAAGGGAGAAAGTCTCACATTGACGCGTCTAATCAATGGGCTATGGAGATGCCCATCAATTGATGTCAGTGCAAGGAGTAGGGATTGCCATGCAACGGATGCACTAGAGCTATAAATATATGGAAGCTCAACAAAAGAAACTAAGTGGGTGTGCATCCAACTTGCTTGCTCACGAAGACCTAGGGAATTTTGAGGAAGCCCATCATTGGAATATACAAGCCAAGTTCTATAATGAAAAATTCCCACTAGTAAATGAAAGTGACAAAATAGGAGACTCTCTATCATGAAGATCATGGTGCTACTTTGAAGCACAAGTGTGGAAAAAGGATAGTAACATTGCCCCTTATCTCTTTTTCTCTCATTTTTATGGCCTTTTTTATGGTCTCTCTCTCTTTTTTTTTGTTTCCTCACATGAGACAATGCTCTAATAATGAAGATCGTCACACTTTTATTTACTTACAACTCAAGAATTACAACTCGATACTTAGAACAAACTATGACTCTATATAAATCCTCCGGCGGTGTACCGGGATATGCGATGAATCAAGAGTGACATGTATGAAAGAATTATGAAGGTGGATTTGCCACAAATACAATGTCAACTACATGATCATGCAAAGCAATATGACAATGATGGAGCATGTCATAAGAAACGGAACGGTGGAAAGTTGCATGGCAATATATCTCGGAATGGCTATGGAAATGCCATAATAGGTAGGTATGGTGGCTATTTTGAGGGAGATATAAGGAGGTTTATGTGTGATAGAGCGTATCATATCACGGGGTTTGGATGCACTGGCGAAGTTTGCACCAACTCTCGAGTAAGAAAGGGAAATGCACGGTACCGAAGAGGCTAGCAATGATGGAAGGATGAGAGTGTGTATAGTCCATGGACTCAACATTAGTCATAAAGAACTCACATACTTATTGCAAAAATCTATAAGTCATAAAAACCAAGCACTACGCACATGCTCGTAGGGGGATAGATTGGTCGGAAAAGACCATCGCTCGTCCCCGACCGCCACTCATAAGGAAAGCAATCAAAGAACACCTCATGCTTCAAATTTGTCACACAATGTTTACCATACGTGCATGATACGGGACTTCCCAACTTCAACACAAGTATTTCACAATTCCATGATTACTCAACTAGCACAACCCTAATATTACCACCTTCATATATTGAAACAATCATCAAGTATCAAACTTCTCATTGTATTCAATGCAATCTATATGAAAGTTTTTATTATACCCATCTTGGATGCCTATCATATTAGGACCAATTTCTTAGCGAAATCAAATTACCATGCTATTCTAAAAGACTCAAAATAATATAAGTGAAACATGAGAGATCAATAATTTCTATAAAATAAAACCACTACCGTGCTCTAAAAAGATATAAGTGAAGTACTAGAGCAAAATTATCTAGGTCAAAAGATATAAGTGAAGCACATAGAGTATTCTAATAAATCCTGATTCATGTGTGTCTCTCCAAAAGGTGTGTACAGCAAGGATGGTTGTGGTACTAAAAAGCAAAGACTCAAATCATACAAGACGCTCCAAGCAAAACACATATCATGTGGTGAATAAAAATATAGCCTCAAGTAAAGTTACCGATAGATGAAGACGAAAGAGGGGATGCCTTCCGGGGCATCCCCAATCTTAGGCTCTTGCCACTCCTTGTTCCAAAATCCATGAAATCTTTACCCCAAAACTTGAAAACTTCACAACACAAAACTCAACAGAAAATCTCATGAGCTCCGTTAGTATAAGAAAACAAACCACCACTTTAAGATATTGTAATGAACTCATTCTTTATTTATATTGGTGTTAAACCTACTGTATTCCAACTTCTCTATGGTTCATACCCCCCGATACTAGCCATAGATTCATCAAAATAAGCAAACAACACACAAAAAACAGAATCTGTCAAAAATAGAACAGTCTGTAGTAATATGTAGGTTTCGAATACTTCTGTAACTCCAAAAATCCTGAGAAGTTAGGACATCCTAAATAATTTGTATATTGATCTACTGCAGTTGGAATTGATATTTTATCGCTCTCTGGTAAAAATGAAAATTATTCTTGTGAGCGCAAACTTTCTGTTTTTTTCAGCAAAATCAAACACAATCATCCAAGAAGATCATAAAGGCTTAACTTGGCACAAACACTAATTAAAACATAAAAAACACAATCATAACAGAGGATAGATGATTTATTTATTACTAAACAGGAACAAAAATCAAGGAATAAAAATAAAATTGGGTTGCCTCCCAACAAGTGCTATCGTTTAATGCCCCTAGCTAGGCATAAAAACAAGAATAGATCTAGGTATTGTCATCTTTGGTATGAAATCCATATGTGGCTCTCATAATAGATTCATAAGGTAATTTAATTTTCTTTCTAGGAAAGTGTTCCATGCCTTTCCTCAATGGAAATTGGAATCTAATATTTCCTTCTTTCATATCAATAATTGCACCAATCGTTCTAAGAAAAGGTCTACCAAGAATAATAGGGAATGTAGGATTGCAATCTATATCAAGAACAATGAAATCTACAGGCACATAATTCCTATTTGCAACAATAAGAACATCATAAATTATTTCCATAGGTTTCTCAATGGCGGAATCTGCAAGATGCAAATTTAAAGAGCAATCATCAAATTCATGGAAACCTAACACATCACACAAAGTTTTTGGAATCGTGGAAACAATAGCACCCAAATCACATAAAGCATAGCATTCATGATCTTTAATATTTATTTTAATAGTAGGTTCCCGCTCATCATAAAGTTTCCTAGGGATAGAAACTTGCAACTCAAGTTTTTCTTCATAAGATTGCATTAAAGCATCAACGATATGTTTAGTAAAAGCTTTGTTTTTATCATAAGCATGAGGAGAATTTAACAGGGATTTCAACAAGGAAATACAATCTATCAAAGAGCAATTATCATAATTAAATTCCTAGAAATCCAAAATAGTGGGTTCATTGCTATGTAAAGTTTTGACCTCTTCAATCCCACTTTTACCAATTTTTGCATCAAGATCTAAAAACTCCGAATCATTGGGACGCCTTCTAACTAAAGTTAACTCATCTCCAGTCCCATCTTTATGAAGATTCATATTGGCAAACAAAGACTTAATAGGAGACACACCAATCACTTTTAGATCTTCATCTTTATTATCCTCTAGATCTTCCGGTTTAGCGGCCATCTTATTAACTAAGGTGGCTTGCTTATCCAAAATTTTGCCTACTAAATTTTCAAGATGGGCAAACTGAGATCTCAAACCATAAAATTCCTTAGACATATCATTAAGCTCTTTATTCATGTACTCCATAAAACCTTTCTGTTCTTTGAGCTCGATTCTAAAGAAATTATTATGCTCAAATTGCAAAGACATAAAGCTTCTAACATTGTTTTCAATTTCTTCCAACCTTCTAAGGTGAGGATCAACGCTTTTAGGAAAGGCCATCAGGGCAAATAGGCACACAAGAGGCAAGCGAAAAGAAGTGAACGGAAAAAGGGCGAATAAAAGGGCAAGGGTGAAGTGGGGGAGAGGAAAACGAGAGGCGAATGGCAAATAATGTAATGCGAGGGATAAGAGTTTGTGATGGGTACTTGGTATGTCTTGACTTGGCGTAGATCTCCCCGACAATGGCGCCAGAAATCCTTCTTGCTACCTCTTGAGCCTGCATTGGTTTTCCCTTGCAGAGGAAAGGGTGATGCAGCAAAGTAGCGTAAGTATTTCCCTCAGTTTTTGAGAACCAAGGTATCAATCCAGTAGGAGACTACACACAAATCGCCTAGTACCTGCACAAACAAATAAGAACCTTGCAACCAACGTAATAAAGGGGTTGTCAATCCCTTCACAACCACTTGCAAAAGTGAGATCTGATAAAGATAATAAGATAAATATTTTTGGTATTTTTGTATAGATTGGAAAGTAAAGATTGCAAAATAAACAGCGACAGAAATGGCTTGTTGACGGGAAAATAATATGATGTAAAGTAGACCCGGGGGCCATAGGTTTCACTAGTGGCTTCTCTCAAGATAGCATATTTACGGTGGGTGAACAAATTACTGCCGAGCAATTGATAGAAAAGTGCATAGTTGTGAGAATATCTAGGCATGATCATGAACATAGGCATCACGTCCGTGTCAAGTAGACCGAAATGATTCTGCATCTACTACTATTACTCCACACATCGACCGCTATCCAGCATGCATCTAGAGTATTAAGTTTATAAGAACAGAGAAACGCATTAGGCAAGATGACATGATGTAGAGGGATAAACTCAAACAATATGATATAAACCCCATCTTTTTATCCTCGATGGCAACAATACAATATGTGCCTTGCTGCCCCTGCTGTCACTAGGAAAGGACACCGCAAGATCAAACCCAAAGCTAAGCACTTCTCCCATTGCAAGAAAGATCAATCTAGTAGGCCAAACCAAACTGATAATTCGAAGAGACTTGCAAAGATATCAAATCATGCATATAAGAATTCAGAGAAGAATCAAATATTGTTCATAAATAAACTTGATCATAAACCCACAATTCATCGGATCTCGGCAAACACACTGCAAAAAAGGATTACATTGAATAGATCTCCAAGAACATCGAGGAGAACTTTGTATTGAAGATCAAAGAGAGAGAAGAAGCCATATAGCTAATAACTATGGACCCGAATGTCCGTGGTAAACTACTCACACATCATCGGAGAGGCTATGCTGTTGATGTAGAAGCCCTCCGTGATCGAATCCCCCTCCGGCAGATCGCCGGAAAAGGTCCCCAGATGGGATCTCATGGGTACAGAAGGTTGCGGCGATGGAAAAGTGGTTTCGTGGCTCTCCTGGATGTTTTCAGGGTATAAGAGTATATATAGGCAAAAGAAGTAGGTCGGTGGAGCTACGAGGGGCCCATGAGGGTGGGGGCGCGCCTACCCCCTGGGCGCACCCTCCTACCTCGTGGACGCCTCGTGCCTTCCTTGACCTCCACTCCAAGTCTCCTGGATTGCGTTTGTTCCAAAAAAGATCCTCGCGAAGGTTTCATTCCTTTTGGATTCCGTTTGATATTCCTTTTCTGTGAAACACTAAAATAGGCAAAAAAATAGCAATTTGCACTGGGCCTTCGGTTAATAGGTTAGTCCCAAAAATAATATAAAAGTGCATATTAAAGCACATTTAACATCCAAAACAGATAATATAATAGCATGGAACAATAAAAAATTATAGATACGTTGGAGACGTATCAATTATATATATAATTCCTGTTGGAGATATGCCCTAGAGGCAATCATGTGATGATGACATTTCCATATGTATTCACGAGTCCTTTGTATTGTCCTTGAACATCATCAATGATATGTATCAATAAGTATGTGACTTGTTTGTGGAACTATGTATTGTATGATGATTGTTCTAATGGTCCCTAGTTGATAAGGTTGTGCGGACACATATCCTTGACTAGTATATGACTCGGTTGATGACTATGTTTCACAAGTCATGTGCATGGAGATGCTAAATCGACAGACCCACTTTGAGACGCAGTGAGATATAGTTATCTGTTAGTCTCAAGTGCAATGTCTATGCCATGTCCTAGACTTGAGGTCCTCGCATGTTCTCGAGATGAGGATCGACTCACTTAGGGTCTATCAAACGCAACTCCGTAACTGGGTAGTTATAAAGGTAGCTTTCGGGTGAGTCGTGAGACATGCCGTGAGACATGGTTGACCAAGATGGGATTTGCCCCTCCTATTTGGAGAGATATTCTCTGGGCCCTCTCGAGTGATCAGATTCGGAAAGCATGGCCATGCGACTTGGGTTAAGTGTTAACCCAGTTCGGGAATCTGCATCATGGTTTCGAGAAGAGAGGTCGAGCTATCACAAGGGTGACAAGTACTCGCCTTGAGCTCGACAACAAATATTGTGAGGCAAAAGGAATGTTGCATATGCCACATTGTTGAGGTTCGTCAAACAACTTTACGCCCACGTGGGAGTTGGCACGTTCTGCTAGGAGCCGCTACCAACTATCGACTCTGGTCGTGTCCATGTGTACGTGAACCTATAGGGTCGCACACTTAAGGGGTTGCAGCCCATTCGGATTAGATCCGAGTGGAAAATGGATGTGGACTCCTAGTGGGCTCAAGTGTTGAGCCCACCTCAAAGGTCTATATAAAGGGGAGTTGGCACACCACTTAGGGTTGATCGAATTGAACCCTGGTTAGCCACCGCCACTCCCCATGCCCATGCTGTGCGACCAAACCTAGCAGTCCGCCGCTCGACGCTGCTCCCCGTACGTGTGGATACCTTGGAGACATCTGAGGGAGTCCTGGATTAGGGGGTCTCCGGACAGTCGGACATCTTTCAGCACTCACCTTTCGGAGATGTGCTAAACTCATTAAGGTCTCTCTCACTGTCGGGAGAACCTTGGCCGAACTATGTCCGGCTAGAATGGGATGCAGACGACGAAGAAATTCGCTGCCCACCCACCACCCACTTAGTAGCCACTGTCGACGACTTAACCGACATGCTCGACTTCGACGGTATGGACGACGAAGCCGGAGACGAACAGGAACCACCGCCCTCAGGTCGCTAGACCGCCACCTCATCATATGATATATACATGGTGGACATCCCCAAAGAAGGCAATGGCGACGAGACAGCAGAGGATGACCCCTCCAAGAAGCAACCCAAGCGCCAACGTCAGCGGCGCCGCTCTAAGTCCCGCCACAGCAAGAGTAGTGATACCGGCACAGGAGATAATAACACTCCGGATAGCACCGAATACAACAACAATCTCCTCCAGCACGGTGTAGAGCTAGAGGACGAACAAGCTAGCCCTCCAGAGCAGGAAGCAGATGGAGAACCAGAGGAGGACAATTAGATGCCTCTCTCTGAAGATGAGGCGAGCCTCGGCGACGATGAGTTTATCGTGCCTGAGGACCCCGTCGAGCAAGAGCGCTTCAAGCGCCGGCTTATGGCCATGGCAAATAGCCTAAAGAAAAAACAGCAACAGCTTCAAGCTGATCAAGACTTGCTAGCAGACAGGTGGACCGAAGTCCTTGCGGCCAAGGAGCATGACCTCAAGCGCCCGTCCAAGAGTTACCCAAAACGCAGGTTGCTACCTCACCTCGAGGAGGAAGCATTGAAACCTCATTCACCAATGTACGATGTGGCTGATCGGAGACTATGTGGCCGAGCCAGAGAGGCGTTTCAGCCTACAGTTCAGACCGCACCCCGTCGCCACTCAGTCAAAAATACTAAGGCCCGGGGAAACACAGAGGACCTGCGAGACATCTTGGATAGTAAGGCAAAAATCGCAAGATCAATATACGAGACACGGGCATGTGCGCCCACACGGGACGATGATCGTCGCGTCAGATACACCAAGAGTAAATCCGTCCAGGCCGAATACAGTAGACAAGACTCATACGAACTACGTCGGGATATAGCCCGGCATAGAGGTGCCGCACACCCCCTATGCTTCATTAATGAAGTTATGAATCATGAATTCCTAGAGGGTTTCAAACCCGTAAATATCGAATCATACGATGGCACAACAGATCCCGCTGTATGGATTGAGGATTTCCTCCTTCACATCCACATGGCTCGCGGTGATGATCTACATGCCATCAAGTACCTCCCACTAAAACTCAAAGGACCAGCTCGGCATTGGCTGAATAGCTTGCCAGCAGATTCCGTCGGCAGTTGGGAGGATCTAGAAGATGCATTTCTTGACAACTTCCAGGGCACTTATGTGCGGCCACCAGATGCTGATGACTTGAGCCACATAACCCAGCAGCCAGGGGAATCGGCCAGACAATTCTGGACACGGTTCCTGACTAAGAAAAATCAAATTGTAGACTGTCCGGATGCAGAGGCCCTAGCGGCATTTAAGCATAACATCCGCGACGAGTGGCTCGCTCGCCACCTCGGCCAGGAGAAGCCGAAATCTATGGCAGCCCTCACGACACTCATGACCCGCTTCTGCGCGGGCGAGGACAGCTGGCTAGCTCGCAGCAACAACACATCGAGGAATCCGGATACCTCGGATACCAAAGATGTTAATGGTAGGCAGCGTCGTAATAGACCAAAGCGCCGCAATAATGGCGATAACACCGAAGATACGGCAGTCAATGCCGGATTCAGAGGCTCTAGATCCGGTCAGCGGAAAAAGGCATTTAAAAGAAATACTCCGACTCCGTCCAGTCTGGATCGCATACTGGATCGCTTGTGTCAAATCCACGGCACCACCGACAAGCCAGCCAATCACACCAACAGAGAATGCTGGGTGTTCAAGCAGGCCGACAAGTTAAATGCCGGGAACAAGGACAAAGGGCCGCATAGCGATGACGGGGACGAGCCCCGGCTACCGAACACAGGAGGACAGAAGGGGTTTCCCCCGCAAGTGAAGACAGTGAACATGATATACGCAACACACATTCCCAAGCGGGAGCGGAAGCGTGCACTAAGGGACGTCTATGTGATGGAGCTCGTCGCCCCAAAGTTCAACCCATGGTCTGCTTATCCGATCACCTTCGATCACATGGACCACCCCACTAGCATCCGTCATGGCGGATCCGCCGCACTGGTCCTAGACCCCATCATTGACGGATTTCACCTCACTCGAGTCCTTATGGACGGCGGCGGCAGCCTGAACCTGCTTTATCAGGATACAGTGCGAAAAATGGGTATCGATCCCTTGAGGATCAAACCCAGCAAAACCACCTTTAAAGGCGTCATCCCAGGTGTAGAGGCCCATTGCACAGGCTCAATCACACTGGAAGTGGTCTTCGGATCACCGGTTAACTTCCGAAGCAAAGAGTTAATCTTCGACATCGTCCCGTTTCACAGTGGCTATCATGCACCGCTTGGACGGACAGCATTTGCAAAATTCAATGCAGTGCCGCATTACGCATACCTCAAGCTCAAGACACCAGGACCTCGCGAGGTCATAACAGTAAATGGAAACACAGAACGCTCGCTCCATACGGAAGAGCACACTACGGTCCTTGCAATAGAAGCACAAAGCAGCCTATTCAGGCAGACCACTCATTCGGCGTCACGGCCCTCGGACACCTTCAAGCGAGTCCGGAACAAGCTACACCAGGATCGCCTGGCACGATCAGAGCTCGCCTAGCAATTCGGCCCCCGTCCCAGTCCTAGTGAAGCGACGAAATCCGTGCCATGCGTACATAACTAAGCATTGAAAATACCATGGACATAGGCGGGGGCACGATCAGGACACGCCCCGCATGGTGGCTTAACCACACTAGGGGTTGTATACCTTTGACATTCCTTTTCTCTTTCAGGGCCTAACTCTCTGGAAGCCCTTTCCGGCAGTACGATTGTCGTACATTCCGGAAGCAACAACCAAGGCGGCAAGAAGCTAAGATGAACATGGGAACCGCCAGGTGGTCTCTAGTAATAATTGATATACCCGCTTTTCACTATTTATGCGTAGCTTGCCCTGGGATAGGACATTTCGAATTGTCCTACTTTATGCTTATTGCACTACTTGTACCAAGTACGCTTCGACATATCATTTAAATAACAATGCATATCATTAATCTGCCATTGCATTATTTAAGTTTTTCTCTTTCTCTTATATGTCCATTTACGACAATTCGCACCCGCACGTGCGGGTACGGTCAGTTCGCCAGGGGTCCTTGTTTACCCCATAATATGGCGCAAGAAGTCCGAACACTTTCGACAGTGTGGCACCCCGAACTTATAGCATTATATGCATCAGCTTCGAATCATGTCTTTGGTTAAATGTTGGGTCGCCCGGCTCCCATGCTTTGGTACCTTATGTTCCGCTATGTCGGCTAAGGTAGCGGTGGGAGAACTACTGCGATTGTGTCCCGGTTCTTCCAGACGAACACCTCAGTAGAGAAAGCCAAAAACTGACTGTCATGATAAGGCGAGAGACTGGTCGCTGTTCGAGAGGTCTCAAGTCCTTAAAGACTTTTTCCGCTTCGGGCAAGGAGTCGGCCTTGTCCGGCTTAGGCGTGTATAGCGCCCCAAATTCGGCCCTCCGAATACCAGGGGCTTCGCCAAAAATTTAAAATCATAGACTTCTATGGCTAAGTGAGAGTGATAAAGCATTATAGTCTGATTGCCTGGTTCGTTGCGTTGAACACCTCCCTCGAAGGACCCAAAATTGGGGTAAAGAGTGTTCAGGTTTATCCCGAACACCCCAGTACTAGTTACATGGGGATAGAAGCCGACGACTAGCCAACTCTTAGATTTTATAAACGGCCGCACAGAAGGTAATATTTTAAATTAACAAAGCATCGCATGGCGCAAACGAACTCGTTTCATATTACAGGATCACATGGGCATGTTCATTCAAAAATTACATCCTTGGCACACTCATCTGCCACTAAGCGGGAACCCTTCAGGACACTCTCATAGTAATTCTCGGGGCAGCGGTCCTCCTTGCCCTCCGGCAGCCCCTCCTTCACCAGCTTCACGGCGTCCAGCTTCACCCAGTGCACCTTCGCCCGGGCAAAAGCCCTGCGTGCACCCTCGATGCAGACGGACCGCTTGATGACTTCAAGCCGTGGGCAGGCTTCCACAAGCCTCCTCACCAGACCAAAGTAGCTGCCGGACAGGGGCTCACCAGGCCACATCCGGACTATAAGGCCCCTCATGGCCTGTTCGGCCGCCTTGTGAAGTTCGACCAACTACTTCAGCTGGTCGCTCAAGGGCACGGGGTGTTCGGTCCCAGTATACTGAGACCAGAACAACTTCTCCGTTGAGCTCCCCTCCTCAGCTCGGTAAAACTCTGCGGCATCCAGTACACTGCGGGGAAGATCTGCAAACGCTCCTGGAGAGCTACGAACTCGGGTAAGAAAAAGGAAAGTCTCCTTCACGTGCTTGCTTTGCATAATGAATGCCTTACTCGCTGCTATCTTCTTCACCGCGTCAATCTCCTGGAGGGCCTTGTGGGCTTTGGCCTTGGCGCTCCAGACGCTTTCAAGCGCCTGCGCAAGCTTGGACTCTCGCGTCTTAGAGTCAATCTCCAAGGACTCGTGCTTTTTGGCGAGAGCCTCGAGCTCTTGTTGCACCTCGCCTACTCGGGCTTCTTATTTCTCCCGTTCAATGCGTTCTTTGGCCGCTTTGTCTTTGGCCTCGGAAAACGCCTTCCTCAGGGTCACCACCTCGGTCGTGGCCCCTGACAAATCCATGATGATCCTATTACTTTACACCCAAACTTCTTTTTAACTATATAGACAGGGGTATTTCTTACCTTGGCTCTCTTCGAGCTGCCTTTGGTAAGGCCGAGCTCGTCCTTGGACCGCTTCAGGTCCTGCTTTAGCGCAGAGACCTCCGCAGTACGTGCGGCAGTGGCCAGCAGTGAAGCCTGCACATACACATAGACATAATCTAATTAGACTCCTGAGTCATTATTTGATCCTCTATTCGACTTTTCTTCGCGAACGCCGAATAGAGCATCAGGGGCTACTATCTATGCGGTAATATTTTCTTATATTTTGATTGCTTACCTCAAAGCCTGTTAGGAGGCTGGCGCAAGCTTAGGTCAGTCTGTTTTTGGCGGACTGAACCTTCTCGACCACCGCACTCATGATAGTGCGGTGCTCTTCTTTGATGGAAGCGCTTCGAAGCGCTTCCAGTAGGTTGTCCGGTGCCTTTGGTTGGACAGAGGACACCGGCACGGATGGTTGGCCCCCCTGGATGGGGCACCACCTGCCGGAATCCGGAATCATCGAAGGTTTCGGCGTAGTGTCCCGCTGGGGCCCAAACTCGAAGCCCGTACGAGCCTCGCTCCCTTGGTACCCAGGGTCCGAGAAGTCGCCGCGAGGCGCCCCCAGGACCACCTCCCCTTGGCTCGATGCCTTTTGAGACAACACATCGGCGTTGTCCGTAGGGCGAGGGGTGGAAGCGGTCGGAAGAGAACCGATGTTCATATCCGACGAGTCCAAAGAGCCGCTCGACGAGGGTACATCGAGATGAGCTCGGGACGGACTGCATAATCATGTTCGACATGAGGAGAGGCAGTGCAATAAAACATACCATGAAGTACTATGGTATTCGGACACTTACGACTTTGCCAGGGGCTTGTCCCTGGGTAGCCACTCATCGCCGCTGTCGGTAGCCGTCGTGGCACAGTCCGGAGGGAGGGTCCTTCCCTTCTTGGACCCTTCGGCCTCTCCGGATGGGTCGGCCTTCCTTTTCTTGTCTCCCCCAGCTGGGGGGGAGAACTTTTCTCCTCCTCCTCCTTGTTTCCATGGGAGGAGTGCGTGTCAGAGTCATCGAACGATGAGTCCAATACAACCTTGCGCCGGAGACCCTTTCGGGTCCCCGTGGACTTCTTCTTGGCCTTCTTTGCCGGCACCTCGTAAGGTGCCGGAGTCAGCATCTTCGTTAGAAGAGCGTCTGTAGGATCTTCGGGCAGGGGGGCTGGGCAATCAAGCTGCTCCGCTGTCTCTATCCAGTCCTGTTAATGACATGGAAGCTTAGATCCAGCACATAACTAAACCGGGGCAATTAAATACCCTGAGAGATATAAAAGCCTACCGGATTGGCGCGGCGCTTTGCATTGAGTCTGCGGTCCTCGGTGAGGGAGGGAGGAATCTCGGCGCTCTTGAACAGCACCCTCCAGACATCCTCGTGCGTCGTGTCGTAGAGCTCTCACAGTATCTGGTGCTTGGCCGAGTCGAACTCCCACAAAACAAATGCCCGTCGTTGACACAGAAGGATCCGACGGAAGAGCATAACATGGACCACGTTGACAAGCTTGATTTTCTTGTCCATCATGTTCTGGATGCAGGTCTGGAGTTCGGTCAGCTCCACCGAAGAACCCTAGGACAGGCCCTTCTTTATCCAGGAGTTGACCCGCGTGGAGATTCCGGATCGAAATTTGGGGGCCGCCACCCAGTTGGAGTCAGCGGCTCGGTGATGGAGAACCACCCTGATTGTCACCCCTTTATGGTATCCACATAGGTGCCCTCGAGCCAGGTGACATTAGGCATCTTGCCCACCATGGCCGATACATCCATTTTGCATCATGCTTTTATATCAATATTAATTGCATTATGGGTTGTTATTACACATTATGTCACAATACTTATGCCTATTCTCTCTTATTTTACAAGGTTTACATAAAGAGGGAGAATGCCGGCCGCTCGGATTCTGGCTAGAAAAGGAGCAAATATTAGAGACCTATTCTGCATAGCTCCAAAAGTCCTGAAACTTCACGGATGAAGTTTTCCAAATATATAAAAAACATTGAGTGCAAGAACTTCACCAGGGGGGCACACCCTGCCCACGAGGGTGGGGGCGCGCCCTACCCCCCTGGGCGCGCCCCCTACCTCGTGGGCCCCCTGGTGGCCCTCCGGTGACCATCTTCTGCTATATGGACTCTTTCAATGGGAAAAAATCATAAGCCATCTTCTCAGACGAAACTCTGCCGCCACGAGGCGGAACCTTGGCGGAACCAATCTAGGGTTCTGGCGGGGCTGTTCTGTCGGGGAAACTTCCCTCCCGGAGGGGGAAATCATCGCCATCATCATCACCAACGCTCCTCTCATCAGGAGAGGGCAATCTCCATCAACATCTTCATCAGCACCATCTCATCTCAAAACCCTAGTTCATCTCTTGTACCCAATTCTTGTCTCCAAGTCCGAGATTGGTGCTAGTAGGTTGCTAGTAGTGTTAATTACTCCTTGTAGTTGATGCTAGTTGGTTTAATTGGTGGAAGATCATATGTTCAGATCCTATATGCACATTAATACCCCTCTGATTATGAACATGTTTATGCTTTGTGAGTAGTTACTTTTGTTCCAGAGGACATGGGAGAAGTCTTGCTATTAGTAGTCATGTGAATTTGGTATTCGTTCGATTTTTTGATGAGATGCATGTTGTCTCTCCTCTAGTGGTGTTATGTGAACGTCGACTACATGACACTTCACCATTGTTTGGGCCTAGAGGAAGGCATTGGGAAGTAATAAGTAGATGATGGGTTGCTAGAGTGACAGAAGCTTAAACCCTAGTTTATGCGTTGCTTCATAAGGGGCTGATTTGGATCCATATGTTTCATGCTATGGTTAGGTTTACCTTAATGCTTTTGTTGTAGTTGCGGATGCTTGCAATATAGGTTAATCATAAGTAGGATGCTTGTCCAAGTAAGGGCAGCACCCAAGCACCGGTCCACCCACATACCAAATTATCAAAGTATCGAACATGAATCATATGAACGTGATGAAAACTAGCTTGACGATATTCCCATGTGTCCTCGGGAGCGCTTTACATCATATAAGAGTTTGTCCAGGCTTGTCCTTTGCTACAAAAGGATTGGGCCACTTTGCTGCACTTTATCTACTTTTGTTACTTGTTGCTCGTTACAAATTATCTTATCACAAAACTATTTGTTACCACTTATTTCAGTACTTGCAGAGAATACCTTGCTGGAAACCGCTTATCATTTCCTTCTTCTCCTCGTTGGGTTCGACACTCTTATTTATCGAAAGTACTACGATAGATCCCCTATACTTGTGGGTCATCAAGACTCTTTTCTGGTGTCGTTGCCGGGGAGTGAAGCGCCTTTGGTAGGTGGAATTTGGTAAGGAAAAATTTATATAGTGTGCTGAAATTTACTGTCACTTGTTACTATGGAAAGTAATCCTCTAAAGGGCTTGTTCGGGGTTTCTTCACCCCGACCAGTAGAGCAAAGAGTTGCTCCTCAACCTACTGAACCTACTGAAAATGAAAATGCTTGCTTTGAAATTCCTTTGGGTATGGTAGAAAAACTGCTAGCTAATCATTTTTTAGGAGATGGAACAAAACATCCTGATGAGCATCTAATATATGTGGATGAAGTTTGTGGATTATTTAAGCTTGCAGGTGTACCCGGAGATGTTGTTAAGAAGAAGCTCTTCCCTTTATCTTTTGAGGGGAGATGCATCGACATGGTATAGGCTATATGATGATATGGAGTCTTGGAACTACAAATGATTGAAATTGGAATTTCATCAAAAGTTTTATCCTATGCATCTTGTTCATCATGATCGCAATTATATATATAATTTTTGGCCTCGCGAAGGAGAAAGCATCGCGCAAGCTTGGGGGAGGCTTAAATCAATGTTATATTCCTGCACCAATCATGATCTCTCAAGAGAAATGATTATTCAAAAAATTTATGCTCGACTTTCTGGTAACAATCGCACCATGCTTGATACTTCTTGTGCTGGCTCTTTTATGATGAAGGCTATTGAATTCAAATGAGATTTATTGGAAATAATTATACTTGGTAGACCCTTCTTAAATACTATTAATGCTACCATAGATTGCAAAAGGGGTGTTGTTATTGTTGGTTTAGATGATATGACTCATGAATTTAATTTTTCTAAATTTAGTAGACAACACCATGAAGAAGAATTACCTAGTAAGGATGGAATTATTGGTCTTGCTTCTATTGCCGTACCTCCTAGTGATCCTTTAGAACAATATTTGCTAGACCATGAAAATGATATGTTTATGAATGAAAGAAGGGAATTAGATGAAGTATTCTTTAAGCAGGAATCTATTCTGAAAAACAATTTACCTGTTGAAATCCTAGGGGATCCTCCTCCACCCAAGGGTGATCACGTGTTTGAGCTTAAACCGATACCTAATACTCTTAAATATGCGTATCTTGATGAGAAAAGATATACCCTATTATTATTAGTGCTAACCTTTCAGAACATGAAGAAGACAGATTATCAAAACTCTAAATAAGCACCGTGCTGCTATTGGGTATACTCTTGATGATCTTAAGGGCATTAGTCCCACTCTATGTCAACATAAAATTAATTTGGAAGAAGATGCTAAACCAGTTCGTGATCATCAACGCCGTCTGAATCCTAAAATGAAAGAAGTGGTAAGAAAGGAGATACTAAAGCTCCTTGAGGCAGGTATAATTTATCCCGTTGCTGATAGTAAGTGGGTAAGTCATGTCCATTGTGTCCCTAAGAAGGGAGGTATTACTGTTGTTCCTAATGATAAATATGAATTGATTCCTCAAAGAATTATCACTGGTTATAGGATGGTAATTGATTTCCACAAGTTAAATAAGGCTACTAAAAAGGATCATTACCCCTTACCTTTTATCGATCAAATGCTAGAAATATTGTCTAAACATACACATTTTTGCTTTCTAGATGGTTATTCTGGTTTCTCTCAAATACATGTGTCAGCCAAAGATCAATCAAAGACTACTTTTACATGCCCTTTTGGTACTTTTGCTTATAGACGTATTCCTTTTGGTTTATGTAATGCACATGCTACCTTTCAAGATGCATGATGGCTATATTCTCTGACTTTTGTGAAAAGATTAGTGAGGTTTTCATGGATGACTTTTCCGTCTATGGATCCTCTTTTGATGATTGCTTGAGCAACCTTGATCGAGTTTTCCAGAGATGTGAAGAAACTAATCTTGTCTTGAATTGGGAAAAGTGCCACTTTATGGTTAATGAAGGTATTGTCTTGGGGCATAAAGTTTCTGAAAGAGGTATTGAAGTTGATAAAGCCAAGGTTGATGCTATTGGAAAGATGCCATGTCCCAAAAACATCAAAGGTATAAGAAGTTTCCTTGGTCATGCCGATTTTTATAGGAGGTTCATCATGGACTTCTCAAAAATCTCTCGGCCTCTGACTAATTTATTACAAAAAGATATACCATTTGTATTTGAAGATGATTGTGTAGAAGCATTTGAAATACTTAAGAAAGCATTGATCTCTGCACCTATTATTCAGCCACCTGATTGGAATTTACCCTTTGAAATTATGTGTGATGCTAGTGATTATGATGTAGGTGCTGTTCTAGGACAAAGAGTTGATAAGAAACTAAATGTTATTCAATATGCTAGTAAAACTGTAGACAATGCTCAAAGAAATTATGCTACTACTGAAAAAGAATTCTTAGCAGTTGTATTTGCTTGTGATAAGTTTAGACCTTATATTGTTGATTCTAAAGTAACTATTCACACCCATCATGCTGCTATTAAATATATTATGGAAAAGAAAGATGCTAAACCTAGACTTATTAGATGGGTTCTCTTGCTACAAGAATTTGATTTACATATTGTTGATAGAAAAGGAGTTGAGAACCCCGTTGCAGACAACTTGTCTAGGTTAGAAAATGTGCTTGATGACCCACTACCTATTGATAATATCTTTCCTGATGAGCAATTAAATGTCATAAATACTTCTCATACTGCTCCATGGTATGCTGATTATGCCATTACATTGTTGCTAAGTTTATACCACCTAGTTGCACATACCAGCAAAAGAAAAAGTTCTTTTATGATTTGAGGCAATACTTTTGGGATTACCCACATCTTTATAAAGAAGGAGTAGATGGTGTTATTAGACGTTGTGTACCGGAGCTTGAACAGGAACAGATCCTACGCAAGTGCCACTCCGAAGCTTATGGAGGACACCATGCTGGAGATAGAACTGCACATAAGGTACTGCAATCTGGTTTTTATTGGCCTACTCTCTTCAAGGATGCCTGTAAGTTTGTCTTATCTTGTGATGAATGTCAAAGAATTCGTAATATTAGTAGACTTCAAGAAATGCCTATGAATTATTCACTTGTTATTGAACCATTTGATGTCTGGGGCTTTGACTATATGGGACCTTTTCCTTCCTCTAATGGTTATACACATATTTTAGTTGTTGTTGATTATGTTACTAAGTGGGTAGAAGCTATTCCAACTAGTAGTGTTGATCATAACACTTATATTAAAATGCTTAAAGAAGTTATTTTTCCAAGGTTTGGAGTCCCTAGATATTTAATGACTGATGGTGGTTCACATTTTATTCATGGTGCTTTCCGTAAAATGCTTGCTAAATATGATGTTAATCATAGAATTGCATCTCCTTATCACCCTCGGTCTAGTGGTCAAGTAGAATTGAGTAATAGAGAACTCAAATTAATTTTGCAAAAGACTGTTAATAGGTCCAGAAATAATTGGTCCAAGAAACTTGATGATGCATTATGGGCCTATAGAACTGCATATAAAAATCCTATGGGTATGTCTCCGTATAAAATGGTCTATGGAAAAGCATGTCACTTACCTCTCGAACTAGAACACAAGGCTTATTGGGCTATTAAAGAACTTAATTATGATTTTAAACTTGCCGGTGAGAAGAGGTTATTTGATATTAGCTCACTTGATGAATGGAGAACCCAAGCCTACGAAAATGCCAAGTTGTTTAAAGAAAAAGTTAAAAGGTGGCATGATAAAAGAATACAAAAGCGTGAGTTTAATGTAGGTGATTATGTATTGCTATACAACTCTCGTTTAAGATTTTTTGCAGGAAAACTTCTCTCCAAATGGGAAGGCCCTTACGTTATCGAGGAGGTCTATCGTTCTGGTGCCATAAAAATCAACAACTTCGAAGGCACGAATCCGAAGGTGGTGAACGGTCAAAGAATCAAACACTATATCTCAGGTAATCCCATAAATGTTGAAACCAATGTTATTGAAACCGTAACCCCGGAGGAGTACATAAAGGACACTTTCCGGAACGTTTCAGACTCCAAAAAGGAATAGGTATGTGGTACTATAAGTAAACTGACTCCAAAACAGTTTTTAAGGCAATATTTCTCCGTTTTGGAATATTTAGAAAAATAGAAAAATAAGCAGCAGTCCGGAAAGGACACGAGGGCTCCACGAGGGTGGAGGGCGCGCCCTACCCCTGGGCGCGCCCCCTACCTCGTGGGCACCTCGTGTGCTCTCCGGACTCCGTTTTCTTACAGGACACGTATCTTGGTCGGTAAAAATTCATTATATAACCTCCCGGGGGTTTTGACTCCTGTATCACGCAAAAATCTCGTGTCTTTGTTTCGAGCTGTTTTCTATCAGGGTTCTCAAGGCCAGGCACTATGTCATCTCCCTCCTCCTCCAACCATGAGGGCAATGATGCTTGGCTAATGAAGATAGAGCTGAAGAGAGAAGAACCTATGGAGATCAACAAGGATGAAGGGATCAAGAAGGCCATGGAGGACCAAGTTCCAGCAACAGAGAACACCCTTCAACTGGATCACAATCTTCTTACTCCAATAGAAATCGAAGCTTCAAGATGATTGAGTTGGCTCGTATACAAAATAAGTATCTCACACGTGAAAATATTTTGTTGAAGGAGCATATCATCACACTCAAGGGCATTATCCGCAAGCTAGAAGACCTCCTACGCTCGATGTGCGACTATCCATCATCAACAACTCCACCATCTCCTCCAACAAAGAAGAATTGAGTATCTGGTATGGGCACTCCACTTGGCAACTGCCAAGCTTGGGGGAGTGCCCCGGTATCGTATCACCATCACTTTTATCTTTACCGTTTTTCTTAGTTCGATCCTTTTGGTAATATCTTCATCTAGTAGAATAAAAGTTCTTAGTATGATCTAGTTGTGAGTTTTGCTTTATCACCCCTCTATGTGATCGAGTCCGTGAGCTATATAATAAAGATTAGTGTTGAGTCAAGGGCTTGATTATTTTGCCATGATCCTAAGTGAATAAAAGAAAAGAGAAAGAAATAAAAAGATCATGTGACTCTTATGGAGAGTAATGAGCTCACATAGAAAGAGTATGATGAATAAAAGTTGTTGAGAGTTGACAAACATTGTTTTGGTCATCGTTGCAATTAATAGGAAGTAATAAAGAAAGAGAGGTCTTCACATATAAATATACTATCTTGGACATCTTTTATGATTGTGAGCACTCATTAAAATATGACATGCTAAAAAGTTGACATTGGACAAGGAAGACAACGTAATGGGTTATGCTTTCTTACATCTGAGATAAATTATATTGTCTTGGATCCTCCAACATGTTGAGCTTGCCTTTCCCCCTCATGCTATCCAAATTCATTGCACCAAGTAGAGATACTACTTGTGCTTCCAAACACCCTTAAACCAGTTTTGCCATGACAGTCCACCATACCTACCTATGGGTTGAGTAAGATCCATCAAGTAAGTTGTCATCGGTGCAAGCATTAAAAATTGCTCTCTAAATATGTATGATTGATTGGTGTGGTAGAAATAAGCTTTATACAATCGTGTGATATGGAAGTAATAAAAGCGACAGACTGCATAATAAAGGTCCATATCACAAGTGGCAATATAAAGTGACATTCTTTCGCATTAGGATTTTGTGCATCCAACCATAAAAGCGCATGACAACATCTGCTTCCCTCTGCGAAGGGCCTATCTTTTACTTTTATCTCCTATACTGCAAAAGAGTCAAGGTGATCTTCACCCTTCCTTTTTACATTTTATCCTTTGGCAAGCACAATATGTTGGAAAGATCCTGGTATATATGGCTAATTGGATGTGGGTTTTCATGAACTATTACTGTTGACATTACCCTTGAGGTAAAATGTTGGGAGGCAAAACTATAAGCCCCTATCTTTCTCTGTGTCCGATTAAAACTCCATACCATAAATATTGCGTGAGTGTCAGCAATTGTGAAAGACTATATGATAGTTGAGTATGTGGACTTGCTGAAAAGCTCTTATACATTGACTATTTCCTATGTTATGATAAATTGCAATTGCTTCAATGACTGAGATTATAGTTTTTTAGTTTTCAATGAAGTTTACGATTCATACTTGATATTGTGATTGAATTATTACTCTAGCATAAGATATCATATGACAAGAATTATATAAGTTGCTGCTCTAAGAATGATCATGATGCCCTCATGTCCGTATTTTATTTTTATCGACACCTTCATCTCTAAACATGTGGACATATTTTTCGATTTCGGCTTTTCGCTTGAGGACAAGCGAGGTCTAAGCTTGGGGGAGTTGATACGTCCATTTTTCAGCATGCTTTTATATCAATATTTATTGCATTATGGGCTGTTATTACACATTATGTCACAATACTTATGCCTATTCTCTCTTATTTTACAAGGTTTACATAAAGAGGGAGAATGCCGGCAGCTAGGATTCTGGCTCGAAAAGGAGAAAATATTAGAGACCTATTCTGCACAGCTCCAAAAGTCCTGAAACTTCACAGATGATGTTTTCCAAATATATAAAAAACATTGAGCGCAAGAACTTCACTAGGGGGGCCACACCCTGCCCACGAGGGTGGGGGCGCGCCCTACTGTTGGAAATATGCCCTAGAGGCAATAATAAAATGGTTATTATTATATTTCTTTGTTCATGATAATTGTCTATTGTTCATGCTATAATTGTGTTATCCGGAAATCATAATACATGTGTGAATACATAGACCACAACACGTCCCTAGTGAGCCTCTAGTTGACTAGCTCGTTGATCAAAAGATAGTCATGGTTTCCTGACTATGGACATTGGATGTCATTGATAAAGGATCACATCATTAGGAGAATGATGTGATGGACAAGACCCAATCCTAAGCATAGCTCAAAGATCGTGTAGTTCGTTTGCTATAGCTTTTCCGAATGTCAAGTATCATTTCCTTAGACCATGAGATTGTGCAACTCCCGGATACCGTAGGAGTGCTTTGGGTGTGCCAAACGTCACAACGTAACTGGGTGACTATAAAGGTACACTACAGGTATCTCCGAAAGTGTCTGTTGGGTTGGCACGAATCGAGACTGGGATTTGTCACTCCGTATGACGGAGAGGTATCTCTGGGCCCACTCGGTAATGCATCATCATAATGAGCTCAATGTGACCAAGTGGTTGATCACGGGATCATGCATTACGGTACGAGTAAAGTGACTTGCCGGTAACGAGATTGAACGAGGTATTGGGATACCGACGATCGAGTCTCGGGCAAGTAACGTACCGATTGACAAAGGGAATTGTATACGGGATTGATTGAATCCTCGACATCGTGGTTCATCCGATGAGATCATCGAGGAGCATGTGGGAGCCAACATGGGTATCCAGATCCCGCTGTTGGTTATTGACCGGAGAGTCGTCTCGGTCATGTCTGCGTGTCTCCCGAACCCGTAGGGTCTACACACTTAAGGTTCGGTGACGCTAGGGTTGTTGAGATATTAGTATACGGTAACCCGAAAGTTGTTCGGAGTCCCGGGTTAGATCCCGGACGTCACGAGGAGTTCCGGAATGGTCCGGAGGTGAAGATTTATATATAGGAAGTCAAGTTTCGGCCATCGGGAAGGTTTCAGGGGTAATCGGTATTGTACCGGGACCACCGGAAGGGTCCCGGGGGTCCACCGGGTGGGGCCACCTATCCCGGAGGGCCCCATGGGCTAAAGTGGGAGGGAAACCAGCCCCAAGTGGGCTGGTGCGCCCCCCTTGGGCCTCCCCCTACGCCTAGGGTTGGAAACCCTAGGGGTGGGGGGCGCCCCACTTGGCTTGGGGGGCACTCCACCCCCCTTGGCCGCCGCCTCCCCTTGGAGATTCAATCTCCTAGGGCCGGCGCCCCCCTAGGGGTCCTATATATAGTGGGGGGAGGGAGGGCAGCCGCACCCTAGCCCCTGGCGCCTCCCTCCCCATCCCGTGACACTCCTCCCTCTCCCTGAGCTTGGCGAAGCCCTGCCGAGATCACCGTTGCTTCCACCACCATGCCGTCGTGCTGCTGGATCTTCATCAACCTCTCCTTCCCCCTTGCTGGATCAAGTTGGAGGAGACGTCCTCCCAACCGTACGTGTGTTGAACGCGGAGGTGCCGTCCATTCGGCGCTAGGTCATCGGTGATTTGGATCACGTCGAGTACGACTCCATCAATCCCGTTCTCTTGAATGCTTCCGCGCGCGATCTACAAGGGTATGTAGATGCACTCCTCTCTCCCTTGTTGCTAGATGACTCCATAGATTGATCTTGGTGATGCATAGAAAATTTTAAAATTCTGCTACGTTCCCCAACAGTGGCATCATGAGCTAGGTCTATGCGTAGTTTCTATGCACAATTAGAACACAAAGCAGTTGTGGGCGTGGATATTGTCAATTTGCTTGCCGTTACTAGTCTTATCTTGATTCGGCGGCATCGTGGGATGAAGCGGCCCGGACCGACCTTACACGTACACTTACGTGAGACTGGTTCCACCGATTGACATACACTAGTTGCATAAGGTGGCTAGCGGGTGTCTGTCTCTCCCACTTTAGTCGGATCAGATTCGATGAAAAGGGTCCTTACGAAGGGTAAATAGAAATTGGCATATCACGTTGTGTTTTTGGCGTAGGTAAGAAACGTTCTTGCTAGAAACCTATAGCAGCCACGTAAAAACTTGCAACAACAATTACAGGACGTCTAACTTGTTTTTGCAGCATGTGCCGTGTGATGTGATATGGGCCAAAAGGATGTGATGAATGATATATGTGTTGTATGAGATTGATCATGTTCTTGTAATAGGAATCATGACTGGGTCCGTCTCACGTGATGATCGGACACGGCCTAGTTGACTCGGATCATGTTTCACTTAGATGACTAGAGGGATGTCTATTTGAGCGGGAGTTCATTGAATAATTTGATTAGATGAACTTAATTATCATGAACTTAGTCTAAAATATTTACACTATGTCTTGTAGATCAAATGGCCCATGCTAATGTTGCCCTCAACTTCAACGCATTCCTAGAGAAAACCAAGCTGAAAGATGATGGCAGCAACTATACGGACTGGGTCCGGAACCTGAGGATCATCCTCATAGCTGCCAAGAAAGACTATGTCCTAGAAGCACCGCTAGGTGACGCACCCATCCCAGAGAACCAAGACGTTATGAACGCTTGGCAGTCACGTGCTGATGATTACTCCCTCATTCAGTGCGGCATGCTTTACAGCTTAGAACCGGGGCTCCAAAAGTGTTTTGAGAGACACGGAGCATATGAGATGTTCGAAGAGCTGAAAATGGTTTTCCAAGCTCATGCCCGGGTCAAGAGATATGAAGTCTCCGACAAGTTCTTCAGTTGTAAGATGGAGGAAAATAGTTCTGTCAATGAGCACATACTCAAAATGTTTGGGTTGCATAACCGCTTGACTCAGCTGGGAGTTAATCTCCCGGATGACGCGGTCATTGACAGAATCCTTCAGTCGCTTCCACCGAGCTACAAGAGCTTTGTGATGAACTTCAATATGCAGGGGATGGAAAAGACCATTCCTGAGGTATATTCAATGCTGAAATCAGCGGAGGTGGAAATCAAAAAGGAACATCAAGTGTTGATGGTGAATAAAACCACTAAGTTCAAGAAAGGAAAGGGTAAAAAGAACTTCAAGAAGGATGGCAAGGGAGTTGCCGTGCCCGGTAAGCAAGCTACTGGGAAGAAGTCAAAGAATGGACCCAAGCCTGAGACTGAGTGTTTTTATTGCAAGGGAAGTGGTCACTGGAAGCGGAACTGCCCCAAATACTTAGCGGACAAGAAGGCCGGCAACACTAAAGGTATATGTGATATACATGTAATTGATGTGTACCTTACCAGTACTCGTAGTAGCTCCTGGGTATTTGATACCGGTGCGGTTGCTCACATTTGTAACTCAAAGCAGGAGCTGCGGAATAAGCGGAGACTGGCGAAGGACGAGGTGATGATGCGCGTCGGGAATGGTTCCAAGGTCGATGTGATCGCCGTCGGCGCGCTACCTCTACATTTACCTACGGGATTAGTTTTAAACCTCAATAATTGTTATTTAGTGCCAGCTTTGAGCATGAACATTGTATCAGGATCTTGTTTAATTCGAGATGGCTACTCATCTAAATCCAAGAATAATGGTTGTTCTATTTATATGAGAGATATGTTTTATGGTCATGCTCTGCTGGTGAATGGTTTATTCTAAATGAATCTCGAGCGTAATGTTACACATATTCATAGTGTGAATACCAAAAGATGTAAGGTTGATAATCATAGTCCCACATACTTGTGGCACTGCCGTCTTGGTCACATAGGTGACAAACGCATGAAGAAGCTCCATGCAGATGGACTTTTGGAGTCTCTTCATTACGAATCATTTGACACATGCGAACCATGCCTCATGGGTAAAATGACCAAGACTCCGTTCTCAGGAACAATGGAGCGAGCAACCAACTTATTGGAAATCATACATACTGATGTGTGCGGTCCAACGAGTGTTGAGGCTCACGGTGGCTATCGTTATGTTCTCACCCTCACTGATGACTTGAGTAGATACGGGTATCTCTACTTAATGAAACACAAGTCTGAGACCTTTGAAAGGTTCAAGGAATTTCAGAGTGAGGTTGAGAATCAACGTGACAGAAAAATCAAGTTCTTGCGATCAGATCATGGGGGAGAATACTTGAGTCACGAATTTGGCACACACTTAAGGAAATGTGGAATAGTTTCACAACTCATGCCGCTTGGAACACCTCAGCGTAATGGTGTGTCCGAACGTCGTAATCGCACTCTATTGGATATGGTGCGATCTATGATGTCTCTTACCGATTTACCGCTGTCATTTTGGGGCTGTGCTTTAGAGACTGCCGCATTCACTTTAAATAGGGCTCCGTCGAAATCCGTTGAGACGACACCGTATGAATTATGGTTTGGTAAGAAACCTAAGCTATCATTTCTAAAAGTTTGGGGATGCGATGCTTATGTCAAGAAACTTCAACCTGAAAAGCTCGAACCCAAATCAGAAAAATGTGTCTTCATAGGATACCCTAAAGAAACTATTGGGTATACCTTCTACCTCAGATCCGAAGGCAAGATCTTTGTTGCCAAGAATGGATCCTTTCTAGAGAAAGAGTTTCTCTCAAAAGAAATAAGTGGGAGGAAAGTAGAACTCGATGAAGTATTACCTCTTGAACCGGTAAGTGGCGCAGCTCAAGAAAATGTTCCTGAGGTGCCTGCACCGACTAGAGAGGAAGTTAATGATGATGATCATGAAACTTTAGATCAAGTTGCTACTGAACTTTGTAGGTCCACAAGGACACGTTCCGCACTAGAGTGGTACGGCAACCCTGTCCTGGAAATCATGTTGTTAGACAACGGTGAACCTTCGAACTATGAAGAAGCGATGGCGGGCCCAGATTCCGACAAATGGCTGGAAGCCATGAAATCCGAGATAGGATCCATGTATGAAAATGAAGTATGGACTTTGACTGACTTGCCCGTTGATCGGCGAGCCATAGAAAATAAATGGATCTTTAACAAGAAGATAGACGCAGATGGTAATGTGACCATCTATAAAGCTCGGCTTGTCGCTAAGGGTTATCGACAAGTTCAAGGGGTTGACTACGATGAGACTTTCTCACCCGTAGCGAAGCTGAAGTCCGTCCGAATCATGTTAGCAATTGCCGCATTCTATGATTATGAGATACGGCAAATGTACGTCAAAACGGCATTCCTTAATGGTTTCCTTAAGTAAGAATTGTATATGATGCAGCCGGAAGGTTTTGTCGATCCTAAGAATGCTGACAAGGTATGCAAGCTCCAACGCTTGATCTACGGGCTGGTGCAAGCATCTCGGAGTTGGAACATTCACTTTGATGAGATGATCAAAGCGTTTGGGTTTACGCAGACTTATGGAGAAGCCTGCATTTACAAGAAAGTGAGTGGGAGCTCTGTAGCATTTCTCATATTGTATGTGGATGACATACTGTTGATGGGAAATGATATATAATTCTTGGAAAGCATAAAGGCCTACTTGAACAAGTGTTTTTCAATGAAGGATCTTGGAGAAGCTGCTTACATATTAGGCATCAAGATCTATAGAGATAGATCGAGACGCCTCATTGGTCTTTCACAGAGTATGTACCTTGACAAGATATTGAAGAAGTTCAATATGGATCAGTCAAAGAAGGGGTTCTTGCATGTATTGCAAGGTACGAGATTGAGCACGGCTCAATGCCCGACCACGGTAAAAGATAGAGAAAAGATGAGTGTCGTCCCCTATGCCTCGGCCATAGGGTCTATCATGTATGCTATGATGTGTATCAGACCTGATGTAAACCTTGCCGTAATTTGGTAGGAAGGTACCAAAGTAATCCCGGCATGGAACACTGGACAGCGGTCAAGAATACCCTGAAGTACCTAAAGAGGACTAAGGATATGTTTCTCGTTTATGGAGGTGACGAAGAGCTCGTCGTAAAGGGATACGTCGATGCTAGCTTCGACACAGATCTGGATGACTCTAAGTCACAAACCGGATACGTGTATATTTTGAATGGTGGGGTAGTAAGCTGGTGCAGTTGCAAGCAAAGCGTTGTGGTGGGATCTACATGTGAAGCGGAGTACATGGCGGCCTCGGAGGCAGCACAAGAGGCAATCTGGGTAAAGGAGTTCATTACCGACCTAGGAGTCATACCCAATGCGTCGGGCCCGATGACTCTCTTCTGTGACAACACTGGAGCTATTGCCCTTGCCAAGGAGCCTAGGTTTCCCAGGAAGACCAGGCATATCAAGCGTCGCTTCAACTCCATTCGTGAAAGTGTTCAAAATGGAGACACAGATATTTTTAAAGTACATACGGACCTGAATGTGGCAGATCTGTTGACTAAACCTCTCCCTAGAGCAAAACATGATCAACACCAAAACTGCGTGGGTGTTCGATTCATCACAATGTAACTAGACTATTGACTCTAGTGCAAGTGGGAGACTGTTGGAAATATGCCCTAGAGGCAATAATAAAATGGTTATTATTATATTTCTTTGTTCATGATAATTGTCTATTGTTCATGCTATAATTTTGTTATCCAAAAATCATAATACATGTGTGAATACATAGACCACAACACGTCCCTAGTGAGCCTCTAGTTGACTAGATCGTTGATCAAAAGATAGTCATGGTTTCCTAACTATGGACATTGGATGTCATTGATAACGGGATCACATCATTAGGAGAATGATGTGATGGACAAGACCCAATCCTAAGCATAGATCAAAGATCGTGTAGTTCGTTTGCTATAGCTTTTCTGAATGTCAAGTATCATTTCCTTAGACCATGAGATTGTGCAACTCCCAGATACCGTAGGACTGCTTTGGGTGTGCCAAACGTCACAACGTAACTGGGTGACTATAAAGGTACACTACGGGTATCTCCGAAAGTGTTTGTTGGGTTGGCACGAATCGAGACTGGGGTTTGTCACTCCGTATGACGGAGAGGTATCTCTGGGGCCACTCGGTAATGCATCATCATAATGAGCTCAATGTGACCAAGTGGTTGATCACGGGATCATGCATTACGGTACGAGTAAAGTGACTTGCCGGTAACGAGATTGAACAAGGTATTGGGATACCGACGATCGAGTCTCGGGCAAGTAACGTACCGATTGACAAAGGGTATTGTATACGGATTGATTGAATCCTCGACGTCATGGTTCATCCGATGAGATCATCGAGGAGCATGTGGGAGCCAACATGGGTATCTAGATCCCGCTGTTGGTTATTAACCGGAGAGTCGTCTCGGTCATGTCTGCGTGTCTCCCGAACCCGTAGGGTCTACACACTTAAGGTTCGGTGACGCTAGGGTTGTTGAGATATTAGTATACGGTAACCCAAAAGTTTTTCGGAGTCTCGGATGAGATCCCGGACGTCACGAGGAGTTCCGGAATGGTCTGTAGGTGAAGATTTATATATAGGAAGTCAAGTTTCGGCCATCGGGAAAGTTTCGGGGGTAATCAGTATTGTACCGGGACCACCGGAAGGGTCCCGGGGGTCCACCGGGTGGGGCCACCTATCCCGGAGGGCCCCATGGGCTAAAGTGGGAGGGAAACCAGCCCCTAGTGGGCTGGTGCGCCCCCCATGGGCCTCCCCCTGCGCCTAGGGTTGGAAACCCTAGGGGTGGGGGCGCCCCACTTGGCTTGGGGGGCACTCCACCCCCCTTGGCCGCCGCCCCCTTCTAGATTCAATCTCCTAGGGCCAGCGCCCTCCTAGGGGTCCTATATATAGTGGGGGGAGGGAGGGCAGCCGCACCCTAGCCCCTGGCGCCTCCCTCTCCCTCCTGTGACACTCCTCCCTCTCCCTGAGCTTGGCGAAGCCCTGCCGAGATCACCGTTGCTTCCACCACCACGCCGTCGTGCTGCTGGATCTTCATCAACCTCTCCTTCCCCCTTGCTGGATCAAGTTGGAGAAGACGTCTTCCCAACCGTACGTGTGTTGAACGCGGAGGTGCCGTCCGTTCGGCGCTAGGTCATCGGTGATTTGGATCACGACGAGTACGACTCCATTAACCCCGTTCTCTTGAACGCTTCCGCTCGCGATCTACAAGGGTATGTAGATGCACTCTCCTCTCCCTCGTTGCTAGATGACTCCATAGATTAATCTTGGTGATGCATAGAAAATTTTAAAATTCTGCTATGTTCCCCAACACCTACCCCCCTGGGCGCGCCCCCTACCTCGTGGGCCCCCTGGTGGCCCTCCGGTGACCATCTTCTGCTATATGGACTCTTTCAATGGGAAAAATCATAAGCCATCTTCTTGGATGAAACTCCGCCGCCACGAGGCGAAACCTTGGCAGAACCAATCTAGGGTTCTGGTGGGGCTGTTCTGCTGGGGAAACTTCCCTCCCGGAGGGGGAAATCATCGCCATCGTCATCACCAACTCTCCTCTCATAGGGAGAGGGCAATCTCCATCAACATCTTCATCAGCACCATCTCATCTCAAAACCCTAGTTCATCTCTTGTACCCAATTCTTGTCTCCAAGTCCGGGATTGGTGCTAGTAGGTTGCTAGTAGTGTTAATTACTCCTTGTAGTTGATGCTAGTTGGTTTAATTGGTGGAAGATCATATGTTCAGATCCTATATGCACATTAATACCCCTCTGATTATGAACATATTTATGCTTTGTGAGTAGTTACTTTTGTTCCTGAGGACATGGGAGAAGTCTTGCTATTAGTAGTCATGTGAATTTGGTATTCGTTCGATTTTTTGATGAGATGCATGTTGTCTCTGCTCTAGTGGTGTTATGTGAACGTCGACTACATGACACTTCACCATTGTTTGGGCCTAGAGGAAGGCATTGGTAAGTAATAAGTAGATGATGGGTTGCTAGAGTGACAGAAGCTTAAACCCTAGTTTATGCGTTGCTTCATAAGGGGCTGATTTGGATCCATATGTTTCATGCTATGGTTAGGTTTACCTTAATACTTTTGTTGTAGTTGCGGATGCTTGCAATATAGGTTAATCATAAGTAGGATGCTTGTCCAAGTAAGGGAAGCACCCAAGCACCGGTCCACCCACATACCAAATTATCAAAGTACCGAACATGAATCATATGAACGTGATGAAAACTAGCTTGACGATATTCCCATGTGTCCTCGGGAGCGCTTTACATCATATAAGAGTTTGTCCAGGCTTGTCCTTTGCTACAAAAGGATTGGGCCACTTTGCTGCACTGTATCTACTTTTGTTACTTGTTGCTCATTACAAATTATCTTATCACAAAACTATTTGTTACCACTTATTTCAGTACTTGCAGAGAATACCTTGCTGGAAACCGCTTATCATTTCCTTCTTCTCCTCGTTGGGTTCGACACTCTTAATTACCGAAAGTACTACGATAGATCCCCTATACTTGTGGGTCATCAAGACTTTTTTCTGGTGCCGTTGCCGGGGAGTGAAGCGCCTTTGGTAGGTGGAATTTGGTAAGGAAAAATTTATATAGTGTGCTGAAATTTACTGTCACTTGTTACTATGGAAAGTAATCCTCTAAAGGGCTTGTTCGGGGTTTCTTCACCCCGACCAGTAGAGCAAAGAGTTGCTCCTCAACCTACTAAACCTACTGAAAATGAAAATGCTTGCTTTGAATTTCCTTTGGGTATGGTAGAAAAACTGCTAGCTAATCATTTTTTAGGAGATGGAACAAAACATCCTGATGAGCATCTAATATATGTGGATGAAGTTTGTGGATTATTTAAGCTTGCAGGTGTACCCGGAGATGCTGTTAAGAAGAAGGTCTTCCCTTTATCTTTGAGGGGAGATGCATCGACATGGTATAGGCTATGTGATGATATGGAGTCTTGGAACTACAAACGATTGAAATTGGAATTTCATCAAAAGTTTTATCCTATGCATCTTGTTCATCGTGATCGCAATTTTATATATATATATATATATATATATATAATTTTTGGCCTCGCGAAGGAGAAAGCATCGCTCAAGCTTGGGGGAGGCTTAAATCAATGTTATATTCATGCCCCAATCATGAGCTCTCAAGAGAAATGATTATTCAAAAAAATTATGCTCGGCTTTCTGGTAACAATCACACCATGCTTGATACTTCTTGTGCTGGCTCTTTTATGATGAAGGCCATTGAATTCAAATGGGATTTATTGGAAATAATAAAACGCAACTCCGAAGACTGGGACCTCGACAATGGTAAGGAGTCAGGTATGACACCTAGTTTTGATTGTGTTAAATCTTTGATGGATACCGATATTTTTCGAAAATTTAGCACTAAATATGGACTTGACTCTGAGATAGTAGCTTCTTTCTGTGAATCTTTTGTTGCTTATGTTGATCTCCCCAAGGAGAAGTGGTTTAAATATCATCCTCCCATAGAAGTAAAAGTAGTTGCACCTATTAAAGCTGAAGAAAATACTATTACTTATAATGATCCTATTGTTCCTACTTCTTATGTTGAGAAACTGCCTTTCCCTGTTAAGATTAAGGATCATGCTAAAGCTTTAACTGTGGTTCGTAAAAGAAATATTAAAACATATACACCTCCTGGGCAAGTTAAAGATGAACCTAATATTGCTATTGTTAAAGATCTCCTGTCTGATAATATAGATGGGCACGTTATTTATTTCTGTAATGAAACTACTAGAATTGCCAAACCCCGTGATACAGATAAACCTAGACCTGTGGTAGGCATGCCTATTATTTCTGTTAAAATAGGAGATCATTGTTATCATGGCTTATATGATATGGGTGCTAGTGCTAGTGCAATACCTTATTCTTTATACCAGGAAGTTATGCATGATATTGCACCTGCTGAGATGGAAGATATTGTTGTTACAATTAAACTTGCTAATAGAGATACTATTTCACCAATGGGAATTGTTATAGATGTTGAAGTCTTGTGTGGGAAAACTAAATATCTTGCTGATTTTCTTGTTCTTGGTTCCCCACAAGATAGTTTTTGTCCCATTATATTTGGTAGACCCTTCTTAAATACTGTTAATGCTACCATAGATTGCAAAAGGGATGTTGTTATTGCCGATTTAGATGATATGACTCATGAATTTAATTTTTCTAAATTTAGTAGACAACCCCGTGAAGAAGAATTACCTAGTAAGGATGGAATTATTGGTCTTGCTTCTATTGCCGTACCTCCTAGTGATCCTTTAGAACAATATTTGCTAGACCATGAAAATGATATGTTCATGAATGAAAGAAGGGAATTAGATGAAGTATTCTTTAAGCAGGAATCTATTCTGAAAAACAATTTACCTGTTGAAATCCTAGGGGATCCTCCTCCTCCCAAGGGTGATCCCGTGTTTGAGCTTAAATTGTTACCTGATACTCTTAAATATGCTTATCTTGATGAGAAAAAGATATACCCTATTATTATTAGTGCTAACCTTTAAGAACATGAAGAAGACAGATTATTAAAAACTCTGAAGAAGCACCGTGCTGCTATTGGGTATACTCTTGATGATCTTAAGGGCATTAGTCCCACTCTATGTCAACATAAAATTAATTTGGAAGAAGATGCTAAACCAGTTCGTGATCATCAACGCCGTCTGAATCCTAAAATGAAAGAAGTGGTAAGAAAGGAGATACTAAAGCTCCTTGAGGCAGGTATAATTTATCCCGTTGCTGATAGTAAGTGGGTAAGTCATGTCCATTGTGTCCCTAAGAAGGGAGGTATTACTGTTGTTCCTAATGATAAAGATGAATTGATTCCTCCAAGAATTATCAATGGTTATAGGATGGTAATTAATTTCCGCAAGTTAAATAAGGCCACTAAAAAGGATCATTACCCCTTACCTTTTATCGATCAAATGCTAGAAAGATTGTCTAAACATACACATTTTTGCTTTCTAGATGGTTATTCTAGTTTCTCTCAAATACTTGTGTCAGCCAAAGATCAATCGAAGACTACTTTTACATGCCCTTTTGGTACTTTTGCTTATAGACGTATGCCTTTTGGTTTATGTAATGCACCTGCTACCTTTCAAAGATGCATGATGGCTATATTCTCTGACTTTTGTGAAAAGATTTGTGAGGTTTTCATGGACGACTTTTCCGTCTATGGATCCTCTTTTGATGATTGCTTGAGCAACCTTGATCGGGTTTTGCAGAGATGTGAAGAAACTAATCTTGTCTTGAATTGGGAAAAGTGCCACTTTATGGTTAATGAAGGTATTGTCTTGGGGCATAAAGTTTCTGAAAGAGGTATTGAAGTTGATAAAGCCAAGGTTGATGCTATTGGAAAGATGCCATGTCCCAAGGACATCAAAGGTATAAGAAGTTTCCTTGGTCATGCCAATTTTTATAGGAGGTTCATCCTAGACTTCTCAAAAATCTCTCGGCTTCTAACTAATTTATTACAAAAAGATATACCATTTGTATTTGAAGATGATTGTGTAGAAGCATTTGAAATACTTAAGAAAGCATTAATCTATGCACCTATTATTCAGCCACCTGATTGGAATTTACCCTTTGAAATTATGTGTGATGCTAGTGATTATGCTGTAGGTGCTGTTCTAGGACAAAGAGTTGATAAGAAACTAAATGTTATTCAATATGCTAGTAAAACTCTAGACAATGCTCAAAGAAATTATGCTACTACTGAAAAAAATTCTTAGCAGTTGTATTTGCTTGTGATAAGTTTAGACCTTATGTTGTTGATTCTAAAGTAACTATTCACACCGATCATGCTGCTATTAAATATCTTATGGAAAAGAAAGATGCTAAACCTAGACTTATTAGATGGGTTCTCTTGCTACAAGAATTTGATTTACATATTGTTGATAGAAAAGGAGCTGAGAACCCCGTTGCAGACAACTTGTCTATGTTAGAAAATGTGCTTGATGACCCACTACCTATTGATAATAGCTTTCCTGATGAGCAATTAAATGTCATAAATACTTCTCATACTGCTCCATGGTATGCTGATTATGCTAATTACATTGTTTCTAAGTTTATACCACCTAGTTTCACATACTAGCAAAAGAAAAAGTTCTTTTATGATTTGAGGCAATACTTTTGGGATGACCCACATCTTTATAAAGAAGGAGTAGATGGTGTCATTAGACGTTGTGTACCTGAGCATGAACAAGAACAGATCCTACGCAAGTGCCACTCCGAAGCTTATGGAGGACACCATGCTGGAGATAGAACTGCACATAAGGTACTGCAATCCGGTTTTTATTGGCCTACTCTCTTCAAGGATGCCCGTAAGTTTGTCTTATCTTGTGATGAATGTCAAAGAATTGGTAATATTAGTAGATGTCAAGAAATGCCTATGAATTATTCACTTGTTATTGAACCATTTGCTGTTTGGGGCTTTGACTATATGGGACCTTTTCCTTCCTCTAATGGTTATACACATATTTTAGTTGTTGTTGATTACGTTACTAAGTGGGTAGAAGCTATTCCAACTAGTAGTGCTGATCATAACACTTCTATTAAAATGCTTAAAGAAGTTATTTTTCCAAGGTTTGGAGTCCCTAGATATTTAATGACTGATGGTGGTTCACATTTTATTCATGGTGCTTTCCATAAAATGCTTGCTAAATATGATGTTAATCATAGAATTGCATCTCCTTATCACCCTCAGTCTAGTGGTCAAGTAGAATTGAGTAATAGAGAACTCAAATTAATTTTGCAAAAGACTGTTAATAGGTCCAGAAATAATTGGTCCAAGAAACTTGATGATGCATTATGGGCCTATAGAACTGCATATAAAAATCCTATGGGTATGTCTCCGTATAAAATGGTCTATGGAAAAGCATGTCACTTACCTCTCGAACTAGAACACAAGGCTTATTGGGCTATTAAAGAACTTAATTATGATTTTAAACTTGCCGGTGAGAAGAGGTTATTTGATATTAGCTCACTTGATGAATGGAGAACCCAAGCCTACGAAAATGCCAAGTTGTTTAAAGAAAAAGTTAAAAGGTGGCATGATAAAAGAATACAAAAGCGTGAGTTTAATGTAGGTGATTATGTATTGCTATACAACTCTCGTTTAAGATTTTTTGCAGGAAAACATCTCTCCAAATGGGAAGGCCCTTACGTTATCGAGGAGGTCTATCGTTCTGGTGCCATAAAAATCAACAACTTCGAAGGCACAAATCCGAAGGTGGTGAACGGTCAAAGAATCAAACACTATATCTCAGGTAATCCCATAAATGTTGAAACCAATGTTATTGAAACCGTAACCCTGGAGGTGTACATAAAGGACACTTTCCGGAACGTTTCAGACTCCGAAAAGGAATAGGTATGTGGTACGGTAAGTAAACTGACTCCAAAATAGTTTTTAAGGCAATATTTCTCCGTTTTGGAATATTTAGAAAAATAGAAAAATAAGCAGCAGTCCGGAAAGGACACGAGGGCTCCATGAGGGTGGAGGGCGCACCCTACCCCCTGGGCGCCCCCCTACCTCGTGGGCACCTCATGTGCTCTCCGGACCCCGTTTTCTTACAGGACACGTATCTTGGTCGGTAAAAATTCATTATATAACCTCCCGGGGGTTTTGACTCCCGTATCATGCAAAAATCTCCTGTCTTTGTTTCGAGTTGTTTTCTATCAGGGTTCTCAAGGCCAGGCACTATGTCGTCTCCCTCCTCCTCCAACTATGAGGGCAATGATGCTTGGCTAATGAAGATAGAGCTGAAGAGAGAAGAACCTATGGAGATCAACAAGGATGAAGGGATCAAGAAGGCCATGGAGGACCAAGTTCCAGCAACAGATAACACCCTTCAACTGGATCACAATCTTCTTACTCCAACAGAAATCGAAGCTTTCAAGATGATTGAGTTGGCTCGTATACAAAATAAGTATCTCACACGTGAAAAATATTTTGTTGAAGGAGCATATCATCGCACTCAAGGGCATTATCCGCAAGCTAGAAGACCTCCTACGCTCGATGTGCGACTATCCATCATCAACAACTCCACCGTCTCCTCCAACAAAGAAGAATTGAGTATCTGGTATGGGCACTCCACTTGGCAACAGCCAAGCTTGGGGGAGTGCCCCAGTATCGTATCACCATCACTTTTATCTTTACCGTTTTTCTTAGTTCGATCCTTTTGGTAATATCTTGATCTAGTAGAATAAAAGTTCTTTGTATGATCTAGTTGTGAGTTTTTCTTTATTACCCCTCTATGTAATCGAGGTCGTGAGCTATATAATAAAGATTAGTGTTGAGTCAAGGGCTTGATTATTTTGCCATGATCCTAAGTGAATAAAATAAAAGAGAAAGAAATAAAAAGATCATGTGACTCTTATGGAGAGTAATGAGCTCACATAGAAAGAGTATGATGAATAAAAGTTGTTGAGAGTTGACAAACATTGTTTTGGTCATCGTTGCAATTAATAGGAAGTAATAAAGAAAGAGAGGTCTTCACATATAAATATACTATCTTGGACATCTTTTATGATTGTGAGCACTCATTAAAATATGACATGCTAAAAAGTTGACATTGGACAAGGAAGACAACGTAATGGGTTATGCTTTCTTACATCTGAGATAAATTATATTGTCTTGGATCCTCCAACATGTTGAGCTTGCCTTTCCCCCTCATGCTATCCAAATTCATTGCACCAAGTAGAGATACTACTTGTGCTTCCAAACACCCTTAAACCAGTTTTGCCATGAGAGTCAACCATACCTACCTATGGGTTGAGTAAGATCCATCAAGTAAGTTGTCATCGGTGCAAACATTAAAAATTGCTCTCTAAATATGTATGATTGATTGGTGTGGTAGAAATAAGCTTTATACAATCGTGTGATATGGTAGTAATAAAAGCGACAGACTACATAATAAAGGTCCATATCACAAGTGGCAATATAAAGTGACGTTCTTTCGCATTAGGATTTTGTGCATCCAATCATAAAAGCGCATGACAACCTCTGCTTCCCTCTGCGAAGGGCCTATCTTTTACTTATATCTCCTATACTGCAAAAGAGTCAAGGTGATCTTCACCCTTCCTTTTTACATTCTATCCTTTGGCAAGCACAATATGTTGGAAAGATCCTGGTATATATGGCTAATTGGATGTGGGTTTTCATGAACTATTACTGTTGACATTACCCTTGAGGTAAAATGTTGGGAGGCAAAACTATAAGCTCCTATCTTTCTCTGTGTCCGATTAAAACTCCATACCCATAAATATTGTGTGAGTGTCAGCAATTGTGAAAGACTATATGATAGTTGAGTATGTGGACTTGCTGAAAAGCTCTTATACATTGACTCTTTCCTATGTTATGATAAATTGCAATTGCTTCAATGACTGAGATTATAGTTTTTTAGTTTTCAATGAAGTTTACAATTCATACTTGATATTGTGATTGAATTATTGCTCTAGAATAAGATATCATATGACAAGAATTATATAAGTTGCTGCTCTAAGAATGATCACGATGCCCTCATGTCCGTATTTTATTTTTATCGACACCTTCATCTCTAAACATGTGGACATATTTTTCGATTTCGGCTTTTCGCTTGAGGACAAGCGAGGTCTTAGCTTGGGGGAGTTGATACGTCCATTTTGCAGCATGCTTTTATATCGATATTTATTGCATTATGGGCTGTTATGACACATTATGTCACAATACTTATGCCTATTCTCTCTTATTTTACAAGGTTTACATAAAGAGGGAGAATGCTGGTAGTTAGGATTCTGGCTGGAAAAGGAGCAAATATTAGAGACCTATTCTGCACAGCTCCAAAAGTCTTAAACTTCACAGATAATGTTTTCCAAATATATAAAAAACATTGAGCGCGAGTACTTCACCAGGGGGGCCACACCCTGCCCACGAGGGTGGGGGTGTGCCCTACCCCCTGGGCGCGCCCCCTACCTCGTGGGCCCCCTGGTGGCCCTCCGGTGACCATCTTCTGCTATATGGACTCTTTCGATGGGGGAAAAATCATAAGCCATCTTCTCAGACAAAACTCCGCCGCCACGAGGCGGAACCTTGGCGGAACCACTCTAGGGTTCTGGCGGGGCTGTTCTGCCGGGGAAACTTCCCTCCTGGAGGGGGAAATCATCGCCATCGTCATCACCAACGCTCCTCTCATCGGGATAGGGCAATCTCCATCAACATCTTCATCAGCACCATCTCATCTCAAAACCCTAGTTCATCTCTTATACCCAATTCTTGTCTCCAAGTCCGGGATTGGTGCTAGTAGGTTGCTAGTAGTGTTAATTACTCCTTGTAGTTGATGCTAGTTGGTTTAATTGGTGGAAGATCATATGTTCAGATCCTATATGCACATTAATACCCCTCTGATTATGAACATGTTTAAGCTTTGTGAGTAGTTACTTTTGTTCCTGAGGACATGGGAGAAGTCTTGCTATTAGTAGTCATGTGAATTTGGTATTCGTTCGATTTTTTGATGAGATGCATGTTGTCTCTCCTCTAGTGGTGTTATGTGAACGTCGACTACATGACACTTCACCATTGTTTGGGCCTAGAGGAAGGCATTGGGAAGTAATAAGTAGGTGATGGGTTGCTAGAGTGACAGAAGCTTAAACCCTAGTTTATGCGTTGCTTCATAAGGGGCTGATTTGGATCCATATGTTTCATGCTATGGTTAGGTTTACCTTAATACTTTTGTTGTAGTTGCGGATGCTTGCAATATAGGTTAATCATAAGTAGGATGCTTGTCCAAGTAAGGGCAGCACCCAAGCACCGGTCCACCCACATACCAAATTATCAAAGTACCGAACATGAATCATATGAACGTGATGAAAACTAGCTTGACAATATTCCCATGTGTCCTCGGGAGCGCTTTACATCATATAAGAGTTTGTCCAGGCTTGTCCTTTGCTACAAAAGGATTGGGCCACTTTGCTGCACTTTATCTACTTTTGTTACTTGTTGCTCGTTACAAATTATCTTATCACAAAACTATTTGTTACCACTTATTTCAGTACTTGCAGAGAATACCTTGCTAGAAACCACTTATCATTTCCTTCTGCTCCTCGTTGGGTTCGACACTCTTACTTATCAAAAGGACTATGATAGATCCCCTATACTTGTGAGTCATCAGGCGCCTCCGCACTCTGCTTGCTGGCCACCCATCACCTTCGGTTTGACATTGAAGGTTTTCAGCCATAGGCCGAAGTGGGGCCTGATGCGGAGGAAGGCCTCACACACGACGATAAACACCGAGATGTTGGGGATGAAATTGGCAGTCAGATCATGAAAATCCAGCCCATAGTAGAACATGAGCCCGCGGACAAACGGGTGGAGAGGAAATCCCAGTCCACGAACGAAATGGGTAAGGAAAAATACCCTCTCATGGGGTTCGGGCGTTGGGACGATCTGCCCCGCATTTGGCAGCCGGTGCGCGATATCCGCAGCCAGGTATCCGACTTCCCGTAACTTTTTGATGTTATCCTCCGTGACGGAGGAGACCATCCACTTGCCTCCTGCTCCGGACATGCTTGGAGTGGTTTGAGAAGAAGAAAGTGAGCTTGGGCGCTAGAGCTCGAGTGTGTGGGAATGGGTAAGCAAGGAGGAAGAAGGCGTGGGTGAAAAAAGTAAATCTTTGTCCCTTTATAAGGGCGGAAGAGGTGATGTGTCTCCCCACTTGCCTGGCAAAACCGCTTATTCCCCAAGCACCGTAATTGATGGCGCGGTTGGGTTACCCATGTCTGTATTGATGAGAATCCCGTGATAAGGGGAACACGATCTCTGCTTTGACAGGACGTGTCAAGAAAACCGCCTCGCGATATGTGCAAAACTGGTTGAGAAAAGTGGTTCGAATAATAACCGGGCCATGGCGTGATGTCATGCTGTCAAAACGTGTCAGCAGATTAGATTTGTGGAAATATTATTCTCTCTACGGTGGTATGTGGAACTTATTTTGCAGGGTCGGACACTATCCTTGTATTCAAACTCTTACATGGTGTATTCGGAGGAGGAACCCGCCTTGCAATGCCGAAGACAACACTGTGTGCCGGACTCATCGTCATTGAAGCCTGGTTTAGGGGCTACCGAGGGAGTCCTGGATTAGGGGGTCTCTGGACAGCCGGACTATATCCTTTGGCCGGACTGTTGGACTATGAAGATACGAGATTGAAGACTTCGTCCCGTGTCCGGATGGGACTCTACTTGGCATGGAAGGCAAGCTAGGCAATATGGATATGTATATCTCCTCCTTTGTAACCGACCTTGTGTAACCCTAGCCCCCTCCGGTGTCTATATAAACTGGAGGGTTTTAGTCCATAGGACAACATACAATCATACCATAGGCTAGCTTCTAGGGTTTAGCCTCTTTGATCTCGTGTTAGATCAACTCTTGTAATTGTAACGCCCGGATAATTATGCTACAGTAAAACTCTTCTAATGATGCCATGTCATCCGTGTTACTGTTGCTAATCAAGTGGTAGTTCAAAATCATTGCAAATTCAAAATATGAATTAGTGCAAACACCCTAAGTTTTCAAAAGGAAAAGCGAAAATGTTCGGGGGTTGCCAAATATTGCACTGGTAATTATGGTGAAGCAAACACCATTTTATAAAATGCTAAATGCCCTAAAACTAAATAAAATAGAAAGGGAAAATAAATAAAAGAAAGAAATTACAAAAAAAACAAAAAAAGGGGGGGAAGCCCCCTGGACCAGGCAGCCCAACCCACCCGCACGGCCACCGCCCAACCCCCCTGGCCCGCAGCCAGCCTGGTCGGCCCAGCCGGCCCAGCTCCCGCACCGCGTCCCCTTCCCCTGTTCCCCCGACCCGGGTCGGAACAGGGCACGTCCCAGCCGAACCCCCCTCGCCGGCGACGAGACGAGGGGATAAGGACGCCGACGCCGCGCCCCCTCGGTCTCTCCTCCCACTCGCCCCCACTCTCCCCTCGGTCCTTGCGCCTTCCCCCTCAGATCCACCGCGCTCCCCTTCGTTCCCCTCCGTAACCGAGCGCCGCCGTGGCCATGGCTGCACCATAACCGCGGCCACCGGCCACCCCGCGCCTCGCTAGCACGTCCACGAGACGCGCCGACGACCTCTACTTCGGCTACGCCTCGCCATCGAGCTCGAGGAGCACCGCATGCCACGGATCAAGTCATCTGCTTCCTCGACGGCCGCCGGCGATCCCCTTCCTCCCCGGCGAGCTCTGCTGCTCCTAAGCCACCACGGGTCTTTCTTGACCGCTCGGTGAGCTCCACTCCGTCCTCTCCCCTCTCCTTCTTCGCCTCGCTGCGCCCTAGCTAGCTGCCGCCGAAGCACCCGACCGCGCCGCCGCCTGCGCGCGTCGCCGGCGCCCTTCCGATGACCAAATGGTCACGGGGCCGAGTCCTTTGTGCTCAGCGCGTCACGCAGGTCCTTCCTAGCCTTCCCTTTCACCCCGAAGCGCGCTGTGTCGCCATCTTCATTTCACGCCCGAACCACCTCGCCGCCGACGAGCTCGTGGCGCTCGACTCCGGCCACCACCGCCCCTACAACCACCCCCACTCACTCCGCCGTCGTCTTGCCGTTCGAACGCGACCGGTCCCGCTCGATTTGGTGCCCTATGGGCGAAACCCGTCACTCTCCCGAGCCGCGCCGCCGCGGAAACGGACTCGCCGGCGTCTAAACGCCGGCCGGCTGATGTGGCATGCGTGGGGTCCACCCCCTGGGTCACTGCCTGTGGGCCTGGGGGCCCCAACTGGCCAAGTTGACCGGGTCAACTACGCTGATGTGGCAGCTACTGCCACTGACATGCGGGCCCGCGTGAGTTAAAACATTTTGTAAAAAGATAAAATGCTAATTATTTCATTAATTAATTTAGTTAACTAAACAGTCACTGACTACTGGGTCCCACCCACTAATTAACCCAATTATTAGTCTAAAACCCCCTTGTTATTACCCTGTCAATGACATGTGGGTCCCACTGGACCCACCTGTCTGGTTTGACTGGTCAACCGACCAGTTGACCTGCTGACATCACTCTGATGTCATGCTTGCGTCATCAGACACTGTTCTGGATAATGTTGGCTTTAGATAAATAATTAAAATTAGAAAATGATTTAAATCTTTAGAAAATCATATCTTTTAATCCGTAACTCGGATGAAAATACTTTCTACATGAAAGTTGCTCAGAACGACGAGACGATTCCGGATACGCAGTCCGTTCGTCCACCACACCCCCCTAACCTATCGAGCCCGCAACTTTCCCCCTCCGGCTCCTCTGCTCGAAAACACGAAACACCGGGAATACTTTCTCGCATGATTCCCCCCTTGACCAGTACGACCTTATACCACGTTAGGGCACGCCTAGCATCGCTTCTTGACATGTCATGCATCGATATGCATCTGTTTACTTGGTATTCATTGTTTCTTCCCCCTCTTCTCGCCGGTAGACTACGAGACCGACGCTGCTGCTGCCCAGTTCGACTACGGAGTTGACGACCCCTCTCTCTTGCCAGAGCAACCAGGCAAGCCCCCCCCCCTTGATCACCAGATATCGCCTACTCTTCCCTATACTGCTTGCATTAGAGTAGTGTAGCATGTTACTGCTTTCTGATAATCCTATTCTGATGCATAGCCTGTCATTGCTGCTACAGTCATTGATACCTTACCCGCAATCCTAAATGCTTAGTATAGGATGCTAGTTTATCACCTTTGGCCCTACATTCTTGTCGGTCTGCCTTGCTATACTATTGGGCCGTGATCACTCGGGAGGTGATCACGGGTATATACTATACATACATACATACTATACAGATGGTGACTAAAGTCGGGTCAGCTCGAAGAGTACCCGCGAGTGATTCATAGATTGGGGGCTGAAAGGACCTTTGTCCCGACGGCCCTCTGTGTGGATCTTTGTGGCGGAGCGACAGGGCAGGTTGAGACCGCCTAGGAGAGAGGTGGGCCTGGCCCTGTTCGGCGTTCGCGGATACTTAACACGCTTAACGAGATCTTGGTATTTGATCTGAGTTGGTTACGAGCCTATACGCACTAACCATCTACGCGGGAGTAGTTATGGGTATCCCAACGTCGTGGTATCAGCCGAAGCACTTCAGACGTCAGCGACGGAGCGGCGCGCGCCGGATTGGAACGTAAGCCTGCTCTTGTATTAAGGGGGCTAGTTCTGCTTCCGGCCGCCCTCGCAACGTGCAGGTGTGCTATGGGCGATGGGCCCAGACCCCTGTGCGCTTAGGTTTAGACCGGCGTGCTGGCCTCTCTGTTTTGCCTAGGTGGGGCTGCGACGTGTTGATCTTCCGCGGCCGGGCATGACCCAGGAAAGTGTGTCCGGCCAAATGGGATCAAGCGTGCTGGGTAAGTTGGTGCACCCCTGCAGGGAAGTTAATCTATTCGAATAGCCGTGATCTTCGGTAACAGGACGACTTGGAGTTGTACCTTGACCTTATGACAACTAGAACCGGATACTTAATAAAACACACCCTTCCAAGTGCCAGATACAACCGGTGGTCGCTCTACCTCAGGGATATGAGGAGGGGATCGCCGGGTAGGATTATGCTATGAAATGCTATTTGGAGATGCTACTTGGAGATGCTACTTGGAGGACTTCAATCTACTCTCTTCTACTTGATGCAAGACGGTGGCTGCGAGAAGCGTAGTCTTCGACAGGATTAGCTATCCCCCTCTTATTCTGGCATTCTGCAGTTCAGTCCACTGATATGGCCTCCTTACACATATACCCATGCATATGTAGTGTAGTTCCTGTCTTGCGAGTACTTTGGATGAGTACTCACGGTTGCTTTCTCCCCCCTTTTTCCCCTTTCCTTTCTTTCTGGTTGTCGCAACCAGATGCTGGAGTCCAGGAGCCAGACGCCACCGTCGACGACGACCCCTACTACACTGGAGGTGCCTACTACTACGTGTTGCCCGCTGATGACGACCAGGAGTAGTTTAGGAGGATCCCAGGCAGGAGGCCTGCGCCTCTTTCGATTTGTATCCCAGTTTGTGCTAGCCTTCTTAAGGCAAACTTGTTTAACTTATGTCTGTGCTCAGATATTGTTGCTTCCGCTGACTCGTCTATGATCGAGCACTTGTATTCGAGCCCTCGAGGCCCCTGGCTTGTATTATGATGCTTGTATGACTTATTTATGTTTTAGAGTTGTGTTGTGATATCTTCCCGTGAGTCCCTGATCTTGATCGTACACATTTGCGTGCATGATTAGTGTACGGTTGAATCGAGGGCGTCACAGTAATACTCATATAATCAAGAACAATCAAGCAGGACATAGGGTATTACCTTCATCAAGAGGGCCCGAACCTGGGTAAACATCGTGTCCCCTGCCTCCTGTTACCATCCGCCTTAGACGCACAGTTCGGGACCCCCTACCCGAGATCCGCCGGTTTTGACACCGATAGCATCGCATTTGCAGTGCTTGGACGAACCGTTCGAGGGAACCGCAAGGTGCCGTTCGTGGGAGATCACCGTTCACGGGTCTTTGTTGTTCGCGGGAGATCGGCTACATGCATCACTAACTCTACTTCTGTTGCGGTGACTGCACGTCTAGTGGTAAACTCGATCTCGTGATCTATTTCCAGCAGCATGATCTTGGGTGCACGGTAGAGAATTTTATTTGGCGCTAGCGTAGCATACCGCGTGTTCCAACAATTCCGATCATAATGAACCAGATGCATAGGATAAAACTTCTGATGAAATTCCAATTTCAATCGGTTGTAGTTCCAAGTCCCAATATCATCGCATAGCCTATACCATGTCAATGCCTTCTCCTTAAATGATAAAGGAAAGACCTTCTTCTTGACTTCATCCTCGGGCAAACCGGCAAGCTTAAATAATCCATAAACTTCATCCACATAGATTAGATGCATATCAGGATGTAAGGTTCCATCTCCTGCATAAGGATTAGCTAGCAGTTTCTCTATCATACCCGAAGGAATATCATAATACATATTTTCAATAGGTTCAGTAGTTTGAGGGGCAACTCTTTTCTCTTCCGGTCAGGGTGAAGATACCCCGAACAAATCCCTCAAAGGATTATTTTCCATAGCAATAAGTGACAGTCAATTTCAGCACACTATATAATTTTTTCCTTACCAAAGGCACTTCACTCCCCAGCAATGGTGCCAGAAAAGTGTCTTGATGACCCACCAGTATAGGGGATTTATCATAGTCCTTTCGATCAGTAAGAGTGTCAAACCCAACAAGGAGCAGAAGGAAATGACAAGCGGTTTTCAGCAAGGTATTCTCTACAAGCACTGAAATTATCGGTAACAGATAGTTTTGTGATAAGATAATTCGTAACGGGTACCAAGTAAAAACTGTAACAAAGGTGCAACAAGGTGGCCCAATCCTTTTTGTAGCAAAGGAGAAGCCTGGATGAACTCTTATATAAAGCAAAGCGCTCCCGAGGACACATGGAAATTACTGTTAAGTTAGTTTTCGTCATGCTCATATGATTCACATTCATTACTATGATAATTTGATATGTGGGTGGACCGGTGCTTGGGTGCTGTCCTTACTTGGACAAGCCTCCCACTTATGATTAACCCCTCTCGCAAGCATGTGCAACTACGAAAGAAGAATTAAGATAAATCTAACCATAGCATGAAACATGTGGATCCAAATCAGCCCCTTACGAAGCAACGCATAAACTAGGGTTTAAGCTTCTATCACTCTAGCAACCCATCATCTACTTATTACTTCCCAATGACTTCCCCTAGGCCCAAATCATGGTGAAGTGTCATGTAGTCAACGTTCACATAACACCACTAGAGGAAAGACAACATACATCTCATTAAAATATTGAACGAATACCAAATTCACATGATTACTTATAACAAGACTTCTCCCATGTCCTCAGGAATAAACGTACCTACTCACAAAGCATATTCATGTTCATAATCAGAGGGGTATTGAATATCATTAAGGATATGAACATATGATATTCCACCAAATAAACCAACTAGCATCAACTACAAGGAGTAATCAACACTACTAGCAACCCACAGGTACCAGTCTGAGGTTTTGAGACAAAGATCAGATATAAGAGATGAACTAGGGTTTGAGAGGAGATGGTGGCGGTGAAGATGTTGATGGAGATTTCCCCCCTCTCGATGAGAGGATCATTGGTGATGACGATGGCTTCGATTTCCCCCTCCCGGAGGGAAGTTTCCCTGGTAAAACAGCTCCGTGGAGCCCTAGATTGCTTCTACCCAGGTTCTGCCTCGAGACGGCGGCGCTTCATCCTGAAACCTTTCTTATGATTTTTTTTCCAGGTCAAAACCCCCCATATAGCAAGAGATGGGCACCGGAGACCTGCCAGTGGGCCCACAAGCCCTAGGAGCACGCCTAGGGGGTAGGGCGCGCCCCTAGGCTTGTGGCCACCTGGTGGGTCCCCTCTAGTATTTTATTCACCCAATATTTTTTATATATTCCAAAATAATTCTTCGTAAATTTTTAGGACTTTTGGAGTTGTGCGGAATAGGTCTCTCAGATTTGCTCCTTTCCGGTCCAGAATTCCAACTGTCGGCATACTCCCTCTTTGTGTAAACCTTGTAAAATAAGAGAGAACGGCGTAAGTGTACCATAATGTGTATTGATAGCCCATAATGCAATAAATATAAATATAAAAGCATGATGCAAAATGGACGTATCATCTCACCGTCGACGGTGTCCACTTCGTCATCAAGCCGTGGCACGAGGGCGACCACACCATGCTCCACGACTACATGTTGCATGTCCGGGTTGTCATTGAGAAGATGCTGATACGTCCATTTTGCATCATGCTTTTATATCGATATTTATTGCATTATGGATTGTTATTTAACTTTATGTCACAATACTTATGGCTATTCTCTCTTATTTTACAAGGTTTACATAAGGAGGGAGAATGCCGGCAGCTGGAATTCTAGGCTGGAAAAGGAGCAAATATTAGAGACCTATTCTGCGCAACTCCAAAAGTCCTGAAACTCCACGGAACATCTTAAAATAAATAAAGAAAAATCCTCACCAAAGATGAAGGCCAGGGGGCCCACACCCTGCTCACGAGGGTGGGGGGCGCCCCCCCCCCTAGGGCACGCCCCCTACCTCGTGGGCCCCCTGGTGGCTCTCCTACGTCCATCTTCTCCTATATGAAGTCTTTCGATGAGAAAAAAAATAGAGAGGAACTTTTCAGGACGAGACTCCGCCGCCACGAGGCGGAACCTTGGCGGAACCAATCTAGAGCTCCGGCAGAGCTGTTCTACCGGGGATACTTCCCTCCGTGAGGGGGAAATCATCACCATCGTCATAACCAACGCTCCTCTCATCGGGAGAGGGCAATCTCCATCAACATCTTCACCAGCACCATCTCATCTCCAAACCCTAGTTCATCTCTTGTATCCAATTCTTGTATCAAAGTCCGGGATTGGTGCTAGTAGGTTGCTAGTAGTGTTGATTACTCATTGTAGTTGATGCTAATTGGTTTATTTGGTGGAAGATCATATGTTCAGATCCTATATGCATATTATTACCCCTCCAATTATGAACATGAATATGCTTTGTGGGTAATTACATTTGTTCCTGAGGACAAGGGAGAAGTCTTGCTATTAGTAGTCATGTGAGTTTGGTATTCGTTTGGTATTTTGATAAGATGTATGTTGTCTAGCCTCTAGTGGTGTTATGTGAACGTCGACTACATAACACTTCACCATTATTTGGGCCTAGAGGAAGGCATTGGGAAGTAATAAGTAGATGATGGGTTGCTAGAGTGACAGAAGCTTAAACCCTAGTTTATGTGTTGCTTCGTAAGGGGCTGATTTGGATCTATATGTTTCATGCTATGGTTAGGTTTACCTTAATACTTTTGTTGTAGTTGCAGATGCTTGCAGTAGAGGTTAATCATAAGTGGGATGCTTGTTCAAGTAAGAACAACACCCAAGCACCGGTCCACCCACATATCAAATTATCAAAGTATCGAACGCGAATCATATGAACGTGATGAAAACTATCTTGACGATATTCCCATGTGTCCTCGTGAGTGCTTTTCCTATTATAAGAGTTTGTTTCGGCTTGTCCTTTGCTACAAAAAGGATTGGGCCACCTTGCTGCACTTTGTTTACTTTTGTTACTTGTTGCTCGTTACAATTTATCTTATCACAAAACTATCTGTTACCACTTATCTCAGTACTTGCAGAGAATACCTTGCCGAAAACCGCTTATCATTTGTTTCTGCTCCTCGTTGGGTTCGACACTCTTACTTATCGAAAGGACTACGATAGATCCCCTATACTTGTGGGTCATCTAGACTCTTTTCTGGCGCCGTTGCCGGGGAGTGTAGCGCCTTTGGTAGGTGGAATTTGGTAAGGAAAAATTTATATAGTGTGCTGAAATTTACTGTCACTTGTTACTATGGAAAGTAATTCTCTGAGGGGCTTGTTTGGGGTATCTTCACCCCGTCCAGTAGAGCAAAGAGTTGCTCCTCAACCTACTGAACCTATTGAAAATGAAACTCCTTTTGAATTTCCTTCGGGTATGATGGAAAAACTGCTAGCTAACCCTTTTACAGGAGATGGAACAAAGCATCCTGATGAGCACTTAATATATGTGGATGAAGTTTGTGGATTATTTAAGCTTGCAGGTATACCCGATGATGTTGCTAAGAAGAAGGTCTTCCCTTTATCTTTGAAGGGAGACGCATTGATATGGAATAGGCTATGTGATGATATGAAATCATGGAACCATAAAAGATTGAAATTGGAATTTCATCAAAAGTATTACCCTATGCATCTTGTTCATCGTGATCGCAATTATATATACAATTTCTGGCCTCGCGAAGGAGAAAGCATCGCTCAAGCTTGAGGGAGGCTTAAATCAATGTTATATTCATGCCCCAATCATGAGCTCTTGAGAGAAATAATTATGCAAAGTTTTTATGCTCGGCTTTCTGAAAACAATCGCACCATGCTCGATACTTCTTGTGCTGGCTCTTTTATGATGAAGACTATTGAATTCAGATGGAATTTATTGGATAGAATTAAACGCAACTCTGAAGATTGGGACGTCGACGAAGGTAAGGAGTCAGGTATGACACCTAAGTTTGATTGTGTTAAATCTTTTATGGATACCGATATTTTCCGTAAGTTTAGCACTAAATATGGACTTGACTATGAGATAGTAGCTTCTTTCTGTGAATCTTTTGCTACTTATGTTGATCTCCCTAAGGAGAAGTGGTTTAAATATCATCCTCCCATAGAATTAAAAGTAGCTGCACCTATTAAAGTTGAAGAAAAGACTGTCACTTATAGTGATCCTATTGTTCCTACTTCTTAGGTTGAGAAACCACCTTTCCCTGTTAGAATAAAGGATCATGCTAAAGCTTCAACTGTTGTTCGTAAAAGCAATATTAGAACTTATACACCTCGTGAGCAAGTTAAAGTAGAACCTAATATTGCTATTGTTAAAGATCTCTTGTCTGATAATATTGATGGGCATGTTATTCAGTTCGAAGGTGAAACTGCTAGAATTGCTAAACCTTGTGATAAAGATAAACATAGACCTGTGGTAGGCGTGCCTATTATTTCTGTTAAAATAGGAGATCATTGTTATCATGGCTTATGTGATATGGGTTCTAGTGCTAGTGCAATACCTATTGACTTATACAAAGAAATTATGCATGACATTGCACCTGTTGAGTTAGAAGAAATTGATGTTACTATTAAACTTGCTAATAGAGATACTATTTCACCAATGGGAATTGTTAGACATGTTGAAGTCTTGTGTGGGAAAACTAAATATCCTGCTGATTTTCTTGTTCTTGGTTCCCCACAAGATAGCTTTTGTCCCATTATATTTGGTAGACCCTTCTTAAATACTGTCAATGCTACCATAGATTGCACAAAGAATGTTGTTACTGTTGGCTTGGATGATATGGTTCATGAGTTTAATTTCTCTAAATTTAGTAAACAACATCGCGAGGAAGAATTACCTAGTAAGGATGAAATTATTGGTCTTGCTTCTATTGCCGTACCTCCTAGTGATCCTTTAGAACACTATTTGCTAGACCATGAAAATGATATGTTCATGAATGAAAGAAGGGAAATAGATGAAGTATTCTTTAAACAGGAACCTACCCTGCAACACAATTTGCCTGCTGAAATTTTAGGGGACCCTCCTCCACCCAAGGGTGATCCCGTGTTTAAGCTTAAAACTTTGCTCGATAATCTTAAATATGCTTATCTTGATGAAAAGAAGATATATCCTGTTATTATTAGTGCTAACCTTACAGAGTATGAAGAAGAAAGATTATTGAAAACTCTGAAGAAGCACCGTGCTGCTATTGGATATACTCTTGATGATCTTAAGGGCATTAGTCCCACTCTATGTCAACAAAAAATAAATTTGGAAGCAGATGCCAAACCAGTTCGTGATCCTCAACGACGTCTGAATCCTAAAATGAAAGAAGTGGTAAGAAAAGAAATACTCAAGCTTCTGGAGGCAGGTATAATCTATACCGTTGCTAATAGTCAGTGGGTAAGTCCTGTCCATTGTGTCTCTAAGAAGGGAGGTATTACTGTTGTTCCTAATGATAAAGATGAATTGATTCCACAAAGAATTATCACAGGTTATAGGATGGTAATTGATTTCCGCAAATTAAATAAAGCTACCAAGAAAGATCATTACCCCTTACCTTTTTTGATCAAATGCTAGAAAGATTATGCAAACATACACACTATTGCTTTCTAGATGGTTATTCTGGTTTCTCTAAAATACCTGTGTTGGCTAGAGATCAATCAAAGACTACTTTTACATGTCCTTTTGGTACTTTTGCTTATAAACATATGATTTTGGTCTATGTAATGCACCTGCTACCTTTCAAAGATGCATGATGGCTATATTCTCTGACTTTTGTGAAAAGATTTGTGAGGTTTTCATGGACGAATTTTTCGTCTATGGTTCCTCTTTTGATGATTGCTTGAGCAATCTTGATTGAGTTTTGCAGAGATGTGAAGAAACTAATCTTGTCTTGAATTGGGAAAAGTGTCACTTTATGGTTAATGAAGGTATTGTCTTGGGGCATAAAGTTTCTGAAAGAGGTATTGAAGTTGATAAAGCCAAGGTCGATGCTATTGAAAAGATGCCATGTCCCAAGGACATCAAAGGTATAAGAAGTTTCCTTGGTCACGCCGGATTTTACAGGAGGTTCATTAAGGACTTCTCAAAATTTCTCGGCCTCTGACTAATTTATTGCAAAAAGATATACCATTTGCCTTTGATGATGATTCTGTACAAGCATTTGAAACACTTAAGAAAGCATTAGTCTCTGCACCAGTTGTTCAGCCACCTGATTGGAATTTACCCTTTGAAATTATGTGTGATGCTAGTGATTATGCTGTAGGTGGTGTTCTAGGGCAAAGAGTTGATAAGAAATTAAATGTTATTCATTATGCTAGTAAGACTCTAGACAATGCTCAAAGAAATTATGCTACTACTGAAAAAGAGCTTTTAGCAGTTGTATTTGCTTGTGATAAGTTCAGACCTTATATTGTTGATTCTAAAGTAACTATTCACACTGATCATGCTGCTATTAAATACCTTATGGAAAAGAAAGATGCTAAACCTAGACTTATTAGATGGGTTCTCTTGCTACAAGAATTTGATTTGCATATTGTTGATAGAAAGGGAACTGAGAACCCCGTTGTAGACAACTTGTCTAGGTTAGAGAATGTTCTTGATGACCCACTACCTATTAATAATAGCTTTCCTGATGAACAATTAAATGTTATAAGTACTTCTTGTAGTACTCCATGGTATGCTGATTATGCTAATTATATTGTTGCTAAGTTTATACCACCTAGCTTCACATACCAGCAAAAGAAAAAGGTTTTCTATGATTTAAGACATTACTTTTGGGATGACCCACATCTTTATAAAGAAGGAGTAGATGGTGTTATTAGACATTGTGTACCTGAGCATGAACAGGAACAGATCCTACGCAAGTGTCATTCCGAGGCTTATGGAGGACACCACGCTGGAGATAGAACTGCACATATGGTATTGCAATCTGGTTTTTATTGGCCTACTCTCTTCAAGGATGCCCGTAAGTGTGTCTTGTATTGTGATGAATGTCAAAGAATTGGTAATATTAGTAGACGTCAAGAAATGCCTATGAATTATTCTCTTGTTATTGAACCGTTTGATGTTTGGGGCTTTGATTATATGGGACCTTTTCCTGCCTCTAATGGATACACACATATTTTAGTTGCTGTTGATTACGTTACTAAGTGGGTAGAAACTATTCCAACTAGTATTGCTGATCATAACACTTCTATTAAAATGCTTAAGGAAGTTATTTTCCTGAGGTTTGGAGTCCCTAGATATTTAATGACTGATGGTGGTTCACACTTTATTCATGGTGCTTTCCGTAAAATGCTTGCTAAATATGATGTTAATCATAGAATTGCATCTCCTTATCACCCTTAGTCTAGTGGTCAAGTAGAGTTGAGCAATAGAGAGCTCAAATTAATTTTGCAAAAGACTATTAATAGGTCTAGAAAGAATTGGTCTAAGAAATTTGATGATGCATTATGGGCTTATAGAACTGCATACAAAAATCCTATGGGTATGTCTCCGTATAAATGGTTTATGGAAAGCATGTCACTTACCTCTCGAACTAGAACATAAGGCATATTGGGCTATTAAAGAGCTCAACTATGATTTCAAACTTGCCGGTGAAAAGAGGTTATTTGATATTAGCTCACTCGATGAATGGAGAACCCAAGCTTATGAAAATGCCAAGTTGTTTAAAGAAAAAGTTAAAAGATGGCATGACAAAAGGATACAAAAGCGTGAGTTTAATGTAGGTGATTATGTATTGCTATACAACTCTCGTTTAAGATTTTTTGCAGGAAAACTTCTCTCTAAATGGGAAGGCCCCTATGTTATCGAAGAGGTCTATCGTTGCGGTGCCATAAAGATCAACAACTTTGAAGGCACAAATCCGAAGGTGGTAAACGGTCAAAGAATTAAACATTATATCTCAGGTAATCCCATAAATGCTGAAACCAGTATTATTGAAACCGTAACCCCGGAGGAATACATAAGGGACACTTTCCGGAACATTTCAGACTCCGAAAAGGAATAGGTATGTGGTACGGTAAGTAAACCGACTCCAAAAAATTTTTTAAGGCAATATTTCTCTGTTTAGGAATATTTAGAAAAATAGAAAAATAAGTAGCAGTTCGGGAAGGACACGAGGGCCCCACGAGGGTGGTGGGCACGCCCCCTACCTCGTGAGCACCTTGTGTGCCTTCCGGACTCCGTTTTCTTGCACGTTACATATTTTGGTCGGTAAAAAATCATTATATAACCTCCCGAAGGTTTTGACTCCCGTATCATGCAAATATCCTCTGTTTTCCTTTCGAGCTGTCCCGTTGCAGATTAAATCAACATGTCTTCCCAGGATTCAGAAGGAGAAAGCTATGTGGATGATTACTTAGCAAATCCAAAGGTCTATGGAGATGTGGAACACGATGGATGGACCACGGAGGAAGAAGAGGACTATGAACCCAAGGGGAAGGAGGAGACGAGCTCAGATGAAGATGAAGCACCATTACCTCAACCTGGGGATATGCACGTGGAGTTCAAAAAGTCAAGTCTCCCTGATAGGGTAAAGAAACCCAAGTTCGAGTTTATCCCTTTTCGTCTCTTGCAGGAAAATAAGCAGGACCTATGCAAAAAGATATTAACCCTGGAGTGGGAGATTAATGATCTGAGAGATCAAAATGTCGTCCTCAAGCACAAATTAAGGGAGAAGCCTAAGCCATGAACTAAGCCAACATCACCGCCACCTTCTTCACCGACAAAGGAGACATAATCACATGGGTATGGGCACTCCCCTTGGCAACTGCCAAGCTTGGGGGAGGTGCCCCGGTATCGTATCACCATCACACCTCCTATCTTTATCGTTTTCTTAGTTCGATCCTATTAGTAGTATCTTGATCTAGTAGAATAAAGTTTATGGCATGATCTAGTTTTGAGTTTGCTTTATGATCTCTCTTTGTAATCGAGTCCGTGAGCTATATATAATAAAGATTAGTGTTGAGTCAAGGGCTTGATTATTTTGCCATGATCTTGGATGAATAAAAGAAAGAAGAAAAGAATAAAAAGAAACAAAAAGTTCATATTGATCTTATTGAGAGTAATGACTTCACATAGAAAGAGTATGATGATTAAAAGTTGTTGGGAGTTGGCAGACATAGCTTTGGTCATTGTTGCAATTAATAGGAAGTAATAAGGAAAGAGAGGTTTTCACATATAGATATATTATCATTGACATCTTTTATGATTGGGAGCACTCATTAAAATATGACATGCTAAAGGGTTGATGTTGGACAAGGAAGACAACGTAATGAGTTATGTCTTTCTTAAATCTGAGATAAAGTATGTTGTCATGGATCCTCTAACTTGTTGAGCCTGCCTTTCCCCCTCATGCTAGCCAAATTCTCAGCACCAAGTAGAAATACTACTTGTGCTTCCAAATACCCTTAAACCAGTTTTGCCATGAGAGTCCACCATATCTACCTATGGATTGAGTAAGATCCTTCAAGTAAGTTGTCATTGGTGCAAAGCAATAAAAATTGCTCTAAATATGTATGATTGATTGGTGTGGGAGAAATAAGCTTTATATGATCTTGTGATGTGGAAGTAATAAAAGCGACGGACTGCATAATAAAGGTTCATATCACAAGGGGCAATATAAAGTGATGTTCTTTCGCATTGAGATTTTGTGCATCCAACCATAAAAGCGCATGGCAACCTCTGCTTCCCTCTGCGAAGGGCCTATCTTTTATTATTATCTTCTACCTTATGCAAGAGTCATGGTGATCTTCACCTTTTCTTTTTTTCATTATATCCTTTGGCAAGCTCAGCATGTTGGAAAGAACATGATATATATATCTAATTGGATGTAGGGGAGCATGAACCATTATTGTTGAAATTACCCTTGAGGTAAAAGGTTGTGGGGCAAAACTATAAGCCCCTATCTTTCTCTGTGTCCGATTAAAACTCCGTAACCACAAGTATTGCGTGAGTGTTAGCAATTATGGAGGACTAAATGATAGTTGAGTATGTGGACTTGCTTTTTAGCTCTGACATAGACTCTTTCCGATGTTATGATAAATTGCAATTGCTTCAATGACTGAGATTATAGTTTGTTAGAGCCCAATAAGGTTTATGATTTATACTTTTGCATTGTGAATAGATCATCACTTGAACATAAGTAATCATATGACAAAATCCATATATGTTGCTGTTATGAGAATAATCATGATGCCTTCATGTCCGTATTTTATTTTTATCGACGCCTCTACCTCTAAACATGAGGACATATTTATTGTTATCGACTTTTCGCTTGAGGACAAGCGAGGTCTAAGCTTGGGGAAGTTGATACGTCCATTTTGCATCATGCTTTTATATCGATATTTATTGCATTATGGATTGTTATTTCACTTTATGTCACAATACTTATGGATATTCTCTCTTATTTTACAAGGTTTACATAAGGAGGAAGAATGCCGGCAGCTGGAATTCTGGGCTGGAAAAGGAGCAAATATTAGAGACCTATTCTGCGCAACTCCAAAAGTCCTGAAACTCCACGGAACATCTTAAAAAAAATAAAAAATAAATCCTCGCCAAAGATGAAGGCCAGGGGGCCCACACCCTGCTCACAAGGGTGGGGGCGCGTCCCCCCCTAGGGCGCGCCCCTACCTCGTGGGCCCCCTGGTGGCTCTCCGATGTCCATCTTCTCCTATATGAAGTCTTTCGATGAGAAAAAAATAGAGAGGAACTTTTCGGGACGAGACTCTGCCGCCACGAGGCGGAACCTTGGCGGAACCAATCTAGAGCTCCGGCAGAGCTGTTCTGCCGGGGATACTTCCCTCCGTGAGGGGGAAATCATCACCAACGCTCCTCTCATCAGGAGAGGGCAATCTCCATCAACATCTTCACCAGCACCATCTCATCTTCAAACGCCAGTTCATCTCTTGTATCCAATTCTTGTCTCAAAGTTCGGGATTGGTGCTAGTAGGTTGCTAGTAGTGTTGATTACTCCTTGTAGTTGATGCTAATTGGTTTATTTGGTGGAAGATCATATGTTCATATCCTATATGCATATTATTACCCCTCTGACTATGAACATGAATATGCTTTGTGAGTACTTACGTTTGTTCCTGAGGACAAGGGAGAAGTCTTGCTATTAGTAGTCATGTGAATTTGGTATTCGTTTGATATTTTGATAAGATGTATGTTGTCTAGCCTCTAGTGGTGTTATGTGAACGTCGACTACATAACACTTCACCATTATTTGGGCCTAGAGGAAGGCATTTGGAAGTAATAAGTAGATGATGGGTTGCTAGAGTGACAGAAGCTTAAACCCTAGTTTATGCGTTGCTTCGTAAGGGGCTGATTTGGATCTATATGTTTCATGCTATGGTTAGGTTTACCTTAATACTTTTGTTGTAGTTGCGGATGCTTGCAGTAGAGGTTAATCATAAGTGGGATGCTTGTTCAAGTAAGAACAGCACCCAAGCACCGGTCCACCCACATATCAAATTATCAAAGTATCGAACGCGAATCATATGAACGTGATGAAAACTAGCTTGACGATATTCCCATGTGTCCTCGGGAGCGCTTTTCCTATTATAAGAGTTTGTTTTGGCTTGTCCTTTGCTACAAAAAGGATTGGGCCACCTTGCTGCACTTTGTTTACTTTTGTTACTTGTTGCTCGTTACAATTTATCTTATCACAAAACTATCTGTTACCACTTATCTCAGTACTTGCAGAGAATACCTTGCTGAAAACCGCTTATCATTTCCTTCTGCTCCTCGCTGGGTTCGACACTCTTACTTATCGAAAGGACTACGATAGATCCCCTATACTTGTGGGTCATTAGATGCCCATGTAGCTCTGGTCACGGCGGGGGCCGAGAAGGTGCTCGGCAAGAACTGCATCGTCGACCGGCTGGACAGTCGCACGCACAAGCGGGGCCACATGAAGACATTCGCGTGCTGGACATGGGTGTGGGGCGTCGCCCACATCCCGATCAGGCTCACGCTCTGGAGGGCACCCCGTGCTGCCAGTCGCGTCAACGCCATGCTTGGCTTCTCGCCGCCGAGCCGCGAGGGGGCGCCATCATCGCGCGTCTGGCAACACGACATGCTGATCCACATGGACCGAGTCGAGGACTGGTCACCGCCCTCGCCGCGTTCGTCTCACTCCGCGCAGAGCGGTCTGCCTTCCTCCGACTCCGACAAGGGCTGGCCCATGCCCGCTATCTGGCCTGGCACGTGGGTCATGCACGTCGAGGACGGGCAGGGCCAGCCCTGGCGCCACCCCGTGGTTGTGGTCGTTCGGGCTATGGAGGGTTGCAGCTGGGGGCGCACCGCGACGACGACGACCGTGACGGTCGGCGGGATGGCCGCCGCTCTTGGAAAGACGCTCTGCTCCGCCATGTCCACTCTGGTGTGCAGCAGCCTCAGAAGGAACCCCCCGTGCCTTCCCTGGCGGCGATCGAGCTCCCACCACCGCCGCCCCCCTACGGCGGCAACTGCTGATGGGTTTGACGGCTTCTTCGACATGGAGCGCGTGGCCCTGCCTCCACCGCCACCTCCAGATCGTCTGCTGATACGTCTCCAACGTATCTATACTTTTTTATTGTTGCATGCTATTATATTACCTATTTTGGATGTTTTATATGCATTTATATGTTGTTTTATATTATTTTTGGGACTAAACTATTAACCTAGAGCCCAGTGCCAGTTTCTGTTTTTTCCTTGTTTTTGAGTTTTACAGAAAAGGAATACCAAACGGAGTCCAACGAGCTGAAACTTTACGACGATTTTTTATGGACCGGAAGAAGCCCACGAAGTATCGGAGATGGACCACAGGAGCCACGAGGCATCCACAAGGGTGCCCCCCTACCTTGCCGCTGCCTCGTGGACCCCCTGACTTGAAACCGACGCCAAAAATTCCTATAAATCCAGAAACCCCCAGAAAGAAACCTAGATTGGGAGTTCCACCGCCACAAGCCTCTGTAGCCACAAAAAACCAATCGGGAGCCCGTTCCGGCACCCTGCCGGAGGGGGAAACCATCACCGGTGGCCATCTTCATCATCTTGGTGGTCCCCATGACGAGAAGGGAGTAGTTCACCCTCGAGGCTGAGGGTATGTACTAGTAGCTATGTGTTTGATCTCTCTCTCTCTCTCTCGTGTTCTTAATATGGCATGATCTTAATGTACCGTGAGCTTTGTTACTATAGTTGGATCATATGGTGTTTCTCCCCCTCTACCTTCTTTTGAGGAATTGAGTTTTATCTTTGAGGTTTCACTATTATTGGATTGAATACTATTATGGATTTGAGAACACTTGATGTATGTCTTGCGTGGGATACCCGTGGTGACAATGGGGTGTTCTATTGATTCACTTGATGTATGTTTTGGCACTCAATTTACGAATTCTCAAGGTGACATTGGGGTAATCTATGCATAGGGGTTGATGCACGTTTTCATCCTTGTTTCTCCGGTAGGAATCTTGGGGCACTCTTTGAGGTTCTTTATGTTGGATTGAATATTATGAATCTGAAGTTGTTTGATGCATATTGTATAATTGACCCACAGATACTCATGGTGACATTGGAGTATCTAGGTGACATTAGGGTTGGTTGATGTCTGTCATATGGTGTTATTTTACTATGAACTCTAGGGTTGTTTGTGACACTTATAGGAATAGCTCAATGGATTTATCAGGAAGAATAACTTTGAGGTGGTTCCGTACCCTACAAGCAATTTCATCTTATGTTCTCCGTGATAGGAACTTTGGAGTGACTTTTGTCGCACATTGAGGGATTGCCATATGATCTAATTATGTTATCATTGTTGAGAGAACTTGCACTGGTGAAAGTATGAACCCTACGCCTTGCTTCCAAGCATTGCAATACCGTTTTCGCTCACTTTTACCACTTGTTACCTTGTTGTTTTTATATTTTCATATTACAAAAACCTATATCTACCATCCATATTACACTTGTATCACCATTTCTTCGCCGAACTAGTGCAACTATACAATTTACCATTGTATTTGGTGTGTTGGGGACACAAGAGACTCTTTGTTATTTGGTTGCAGGATTGTTTGAGAGAGACCATCTTCATCCTACGCCTCCCACGGACTGATAAACCTTAGGACATCCACTTGAGGGGGATTTGCTACTGTCCTACAGAACTCTATGCTTGGAGGCCCAACACGAGGCTACAAGAAGAAGGTTGCGTAGTAGACATCACGTGCAGATCACGCTGGAGTCTTCCATCGCCGATGCCCTGGCCGCCCCGCTGTCCTTCAAGGATGCTGAAGGCCATGCTAGTGGGGTCCATGTTGGCTTGCATGGCACCGTCGACGAGACGCTATCTAGATGCATGCAGCCTGACTTGATCCTGGCCTACCACACTCCCGCGCCCGCGGTGGCCACGAGCCTGCAACTGGGTGCGATGACCCAGCAGGTGCAGCAGCTATAGATCGGAGGACTGCACCATCTCTTCTAGGACGTCCAGGCTCCCATCATCGCTGGTGCTCCATCGCGCAGGCCCTCTGCACCTCCCAAGACCAGAGTGTCCTCAACCCCTAGTCGCCAGAGTGCACGGCAGGCCGCAGCGGCATCCAAGGTGCCGGTGGCGCAGTGCGCGTCCCTCCTCCTCGTGAAGAAACTTGGCAAACTTGGACCAAAGGAGAAGATGATTATTGTGGTTGATTATTATTTTTTGGTTTTAACTGCATTGGCTTGAATTTAATTATGTTCTGATGGTTTTTTAATCTGTATATCGTGCTAGGGTGCCCATAAGGATGATATTTGTTTTGTGAGGAAACTGGAGTTGTTCGGTGCATGTTTGTGATATCCTTACATATTTTGGTCTTGATGTTAGCAGGTGGTCCTTGTGTGAGCCCCTTGGGAGCTTATATTCCACGATGAAATTGTATAATTGCTGATACAATGTTCACATGGGTCGGTCCACGAATCTCCCACTCGCTCAGCTCGACTCGCTTGCTTAGTAACTATTTTGGCGCCCACTCTACTGCAATCTTATAAAAAGCCACTTATTTTTTTATTTTTTTGTTAAATCAAAAGATTTTTCTAAACCATGATTTTCTTAAATGCACAGGAATTTATAAAATATTCATATATTTAAAAATGAAAATTTAAAATAAATTTCAAAGATTTTAAAAGGTTCATAGATAACTCTCAGCGATTTAATTCACAACATTTTTATATTGACCTGCCGCTTCGACATGCTATCTCTCGTGGAGCCCAGTTATCTTCCACACTACACGGAGGAGACGTACCAACGAAAAAAATGAACATGCAAGGAACCAGCTGCCCTCACAAAACGTCTATCCCACTGTCACTGGGGTTCCACACACTTTCCATACCCCACGATTCACCAGGAGAGCTCCTGACAAGGGAGCTTAGAGTTTTAGGTGATGTGTGGAATGCTATTGAAGGGGAGGCCATATTTTGGGGTTTCTGGCTACAAGGGTTAATCGCTATATTCCTGATTAATAGCTTGTCATAGCGATAAATCAACCCAACTAATAAATAGCAAAGATAAGGTATAACCTTAGCGGCCACTCAGTGATAAGCGATAAATCGGCCGATAAATTGGTGAATCGGATGATATTTTGAACATTGGTTCAGATATAGGAACTCGTGTTCCTTGACATAACTGCACACCGTCAAGAAGACTTGATAGACCGTGAAACTGAAAGTGAACCAAATAATGCAAATTTGGCCATGTCTAAAGATGTATAGGACAATATTATTGCAACTCTTCATCTACAGTTAGAATATGTTTACTCTCTCTAACACGCATAGGTAATATAAATTGTAAACTACAATCTAATATCTTCAACTACATTATGGTAGGAAGTCATCAACTTGAAGTACGCACTAAGGATATACAGATGGTACATCAAGAGTTTGAACGACTCATGTCTCTTAATTTAGATGTAATGCCAATCTCAAGTACATCAAAGAGAAAGAGGATTCAAGCGGTGAGTCGGCGTACTGTTTTCTGTAAACACTTCTTTAAATTGTATGATTGTCCTTGTATACCCTACCACTGTATATTGCGGCAAATGCATCTACATTTTGGGATTCTTCCATATGTTGTAACCTGGGTATATTTTTTGTGTAGGGAAAGTTAGGATTCTCAAATGATGACCATACTGCAAGTCTTGGGGCCCCAGAAACAACAAACAGATGCAATAAACAATGCTCGGTAGTGCAGCAGGAAGAACTAGTAACTATCGAGCATACCCTGGCAAAGTAGCAGGACGAACTATGAAGAAGGCCCTAGCAGAGCAACAAATAGAAATTGAAGCTATCAAGAAGGCCATGACAGAGCAACAACAACAATATGAAGCTGTGAAGCATGTCCTTCCATATGCATACCATGATCTTCATTGTTTGAAGATTACCCTTGTAGAGCAGCAAAAAGTACTTGAAGGTATCAAGAAGGCCCTACCATAATAACATGATGAAATTGAAGGTCTAAAAATGGTACTATTAGACCTCGCATTTGTCTTGAATCTATCAACACTGCCCTTGTAGACCAGCAGGAAAAAACATGCCAAGGAAGATAAAACTTTGGATTTTGAAAAGAGCCTTAATGATCTTGATTGAATGTTTAAGTTAGTCGCCAGGATTGCGTCGCCAGCATCCCATTAATGCAGCTGAACAAACACCCCATTCATACTGCTGCGTTCTTTGCTGGTCATGAAACCGTGTCATGTGCCTACTTTTATTTTGTGACTCTTTGCCATGGTTGGTTATTCTAATGTCTTAGTATGTGTGCCAATTCTCAAATTTGCAATTGAATCACAACAGTGAGAGTTGATCAAATTCAAATTTTGCACAAATTCATATTAAAATTTCAAAATTATGAATTTTGTACAAAATTTCCCGCTAACTGCAACATAAAAAAATCCATCATGTCTAAAAACTATGAAGTCTATGCATGCTGTCACCGGCGTATGGACCCACATGTAAGAAGCCACATCACTCAATGTTTTGACCCACTTCGCAACAGCCATGTCAAAGCCTTATGGGCTCATATGTCAGCACCATTGACCGGTCAAAACTAACGCCCAACTTATTAGTAACGGGCCCCGTTGGTGAAAAAACCATAGTCAGACCCACATGGAAGCAACCACGTCAGCAACTCTTGTGCCCATATGTTAGAATCTATGATCGGTCAAACTGACAACCCGATTACTGGTGACACATTATCATCACAAAAAACAATTTAGGTGAAAAATCGACATATCATAGGTGACTGTTTTAGCCATCACCGAAGATGACCATTCATGACAAAATGGGTTCATCAACTAAGACACGATCTTACGTGGTAAAAGAAGTCGTACTATCAAGATTTTTTTTGTGACGATGCTTCGCTGGCGGTGGGGATGATGGGCGTAAGCCATCACCAGACCATTTCCAACGATAAAAATCAGTTTTACATGACACAAGTGGGTCGTCACAAAATAACCTACATTCTGTAGTGAGGCCCGTTGGAGTGATAATGAGGGCAAGTCACAGATAATTTGCCTTATCATCGACAAGCCACCGATCAGTACCCGTAATGGAGCTTGGTCCGTGAGTATGGTTGATGTAGATACTCTTGACTTTTTCGTCTTATTCCTTGATGGGTTGTTGGCTCGTTGGTCGAGGAGGATTTGGTGGCTCCTGTGGGTCCTACTGACCCTTGGGGTCCCACATGCCAGACTTGGGCTTCTAGAAGTTTTGGTGAAGATTCAGACATAATGTGTTTGAATTCAAATTCAAAACAAAAGTTTGAATTGAGCTAGAGTTCAATGTTACAAGTCCATGGAATAAATCTGGTGTCTAGAGGGTTGGGGGTGGAATAGAGCACCTCAATGGTTTTCCTCACAAATTTTGAAGTGGTTAGCTCCAAGTCTTAGCTTGACCAATGTTTGAACCAAATCAGGTTTGACCATATTTCAAACTTTTTGAAAAGGGGCTAGATAGGTTTTTGACCTAGACGCGCTTGGAAAGTCCAAAAAAAACTAAGTTGAACTTCTATGGAGTTTGCCAAAACCAAAACTTATTTTTACTAATTAAATGCTAAAATGCTGATTTTTAAAATGACACGAAAAGAAAATCTTGGGACCACTTCAAAAAACAATTGCTGCAAGTGAGGCCATAGGGTGTTGTAAAGTCTTAGTTTGACTTCCAAGAAATTTTACTTCATAAGCTTTTGCACTTAAGCTAAACTCTTGTTTTAGGGTTTAAGTGCCACTAATTTTAAGGGCTAGTCTCGGGCCATGGATAATCTTGGAAAAATATTATATGGTCCAAGATTTCACTTAGGTGATTTTTATTTGAATTTTGGGTTTACAAGTTTGCCTTGATAATAATTTAGTTTTACATAATTAAGAAGCAAAAAGATCTATGTTGATATTCACACCAAGTTTTATCTTGCTTACAAAGGTGATATCCATCCACTTAGTTTGGGACATTCTTGTTGAAGTGTATATGTGGATTACCTAACTCTTTTCATCAGTTCAAACTGTTGGTTGCATCGACTTGTGCATGAAGTTTAACATGGTATAAGAGCTTAAGGTCTTGAGTTCAAGTTTCGATCCACTTAGTTTGGGACATTCCTGTTGAATTGTATGTGTGGATTGCCTAACCCTTTTCATCAGTTGAAACTTTTGGTTGCGTTGGCTAGTGCATGGAGTTTAACATGATATCAGATCTTAAGGTCTTAGTTTAAATCCCGACTTTTGCAATTTATCTAAATTTTTTGTTGCCCCACATCCCGCGTCACATGTGTGAGAGGGGCTTCGATGGTCTAGTGTTCTATGAATTACCCTTGTGTGTTGTGGCTTCGTACAAACCTTGTTCCCAACGGTCGACGGACTTGGTGGCCCTATCTATCGACGATGTATTTATTGAAGCCAATGATGCTCTAGAAGGTGAAATTATTAATGGTAATATGGAGGGTGTAGCCATATCATTTCATTGGTAGATCTGCCAATTGTAATCCAAACTAATCGTATTGTGCTCAAGTGTCCTGACAATTATGGATACTTCATGAGAGAAATGAAGCACCTCGAGGAAACTCATGTGTTTATTCCCTGGGAAACTGCACATAATTAAAATAGATTGCCATGTCTAGTTAACCCTGATTGTAATCCTATTTATAATAGATAAAAGTCATTGTTTCCGAAAATAAACTATATATTATACATCTAAAATTAAAGGACCCCGATAAGTGCCACATGTGTGGCATGAAGCAATTCCGTTCATACGTGTGGGCTGAAGGAGGTCGGGTCAAACGCCCTTCTAGCCACCCATTGTGGCACACCAGCCTTTTTTTCTTTTCACACATGCATGTAAACAGGGACAAAAATAGATGATGTCAGCGGAAATCTTTTGGGATTTCAAACTTTAAAATGTTTTATCTCTTAAATGAAAAATCCGATTGAAAATTCATTTTCACCATTAAATCCGCCGCGACGAGGACTTCGAAACTAGATCCCATATCGATATGTTTCGACGATATTTTTTACGGTGAAAAGTTGCCATGTCTATTGCACATAAACTGCCATGGTATTTACACCGAAGTTGCCATGATATGCTTTAACTATTTATTCTTCGACGTTCAAAGTAAATTTTGACATGTTACAAGAAAAGGAAATCAAGAAACTAAACTTGCCATGGAGAATTACTAAAATTTGCCATGATCCATGAAATAATTTTGACATGGTTCATAACTAAAAATAAATTCGTCATCAATTACTTTAAAAATGCATAGTCAATTACTCAAATTTGCTATGAACCAGAAACTAAAATTGCTATGGCGAATTACTTAAATTTGCCATTATACATGCACTAAAATTTGTCATGGTTTATACAAAAAATAGTTTCCATGGTCAAAATACTAAAATTGACATGATCTATAAATTAAATTTGCCATGATGAATTACTAAAAATTGCCATGATCCATGAATTAAGTTTCTCGTGGTTAATTACTAAAAATTGCCATGGCCCATTAATAAAATTTGCCGTGAAAAGTAGTTGAAATACAATGATAGCTTTAAATTTAGAAGAAAAAAAATAAATGAAACATATCATGGCAACTTTAGTGTAAACACTATGGTAACTTCTGTGTAACATCATGGTAACTTTTGGTCGAAAAAAATCGTCGAAACATATCAATATGAGATTTACTTTTAAAGATCCCTTCGAGATAGATTTAATGATGAAAATGGGTTTTTAATCAGATTTTTTAGTTAAGAGATAAGACATTTTGAAGTCTGAAAAACCAAAACAAAACTGCTGATGTCATCTGTTAGATGTGTCAAAACAGATGATAATGAAGGCATTACGACCATGTTGTTTGGTGCCGCACGTGTGATACTTATTATTTGAAAAATTAAATTACTTGAAAACATGGTCTAGCAACTGTCGAAAAAAGAAGAAGAAAAAGGGCGAACGGCTTCGCCGGCCCTTCGCTCTCCCTCCAAAACTTGAAAACCTGCCTATCTTATCCAAAACCCTCACTCTCGTCTTCTCCACTAAACCCCGGCCACGATGGCCACCCCTTCCACCTCCGCCTCCACGGCCGCCTCCTCGGCATTCCCCCTCACTACTGCTGCCCGCTTCCCTCGCGCCTCCACCTCCGGCACGCGCATCCCCGCCCTCGCTGAGCGGCGCCGTACGCGGCGGCGGCGACTACCCGAAGGGAGCGGCGGCGACCGCTCGGCGGCCGCGGGGGCAGTGGAGAAGGGCCTGCGCCTGGCCTTCTTGGAGCAGCTCGCAGAGCGCGCCCGCGCTGCCGACGCCCTCGGAGTCGCGGACACCATCTACGACATGGTCGCCGCAGGCCTCTCGCCCGGGCCCCGTTCCTTTCACGGGCTCGTCGCCGCACACGCCCTCGCTGGCGACGCCGAAGGCGCTGTAAGTGTACACAGATGTTAAGTTTTGATTTGACGGAGCTGGTATATTGGCATTGGGGTTAACTGACCCCAATGAATGTTTGAAAACACTTCATTAGTTAGCACAAACTAATGTGTATTTGTAGAAGATGACACCAGTGTAGCAGAGATAATATAATGATGACCCCATAGGAATTTTTTTCTAGCTTCGTCTATTGCACCGGTGTGAGACCACAGAAGTTCGCGTGAGGTGTTTGATGAAATGCACGCGCCCCTTTGGGGTGTCTGTGCTTGGTAGGTAATTAAGGCGGCTGGGTGCTTGGCCGGAGTTGTTTCACCAAGTTATGAGTCCATGAGCGTTTGCTTTGGTTGGTTTTCTGTGGTCATAAATGTGCAATTGTCGAGTGAACAGGAGGTTCTCAGAGGCAAAGCTCAAGGTTTGCTAGCTTTGTTCTTACCGCCTTCCTTGAACTTGAACCTGTCTTGACTTGTTGTTGGATGCTTGGTGCTGTTGCTTTATAATATAAAGCGGGGGGAAATCCTTTTTCGTGTTCTTACCGCCTTGAAGACTTTCAAGCGGTATGTAGTGCTCCGGTGATTTTTTGTTTGGTGCACCATACGTGGATTTAAAATTCTGTTGATCCTGCAAGCTAAATGGAAAAATGAAAAGCAGCGGTGCCACACAGGAATCTGATGGTAACATATGAATTATGACATCAAAACCCAAGAAGGCAAGTAGGGTAACAGTCAAACAAGTAGTAACCCAACCATATATTGTTTATAAAAGCATTATATCTCCAGCGAACAAAATACATGTCGGGCTTCTTCTTCAGGGACAATCCAGTCTGCAGTGGTCAGCCACGATGTATATAAAAGTAGATGAAAGGTGTCGAAGTATTTAGATGCTGTGGGGCTGACCAATGGTGTTTTGGAATTCTGGTGAGGAGTAAGATATATATGCAGGCACGGCATCTCATTTTCTGCGAAAAGAAAAAATTGTGTTGTGTGTGCGCGTGCCCGTGCCTTACTGACCTAAGATCTCTGTCAACAAATTGAACACCATGTAAATTGATTTGGTCAACATCAAACTTAAATGAGTTATCAGCGCAAGGTCAGTTCTCAAATATATTCAAGGGTAGAACCTCTTAAGATTTTTAAGGCCAGAGGTCGTTACCTCTGCCTCTGGCTTCTCTATGGAGGCTTCAGAGTAAATATATACATGCATAGATATGTTGATTCTGTGATCCTAAGTTTATTTCAGTGATAGCCAGGTTATTCTGGACTTGTGTCCTAATTATGTTTATGATGCTTAATTATTTTTGTGGGACGCTTGCATATTGCTTTGATGAATGTTTTTTGAATGTAAAAACTTACATGTTTTTTTTTCAAATAATCACATGTATTGAATTTACAGAATGCAATGTTACATTTTGTATGCAGATGCAAGCTCTTAGGAGGGAGCTAAGTTCCGGCGTGCGTCCTTTACATGAAACTTTTGTGGCTCTAGTCCGTGTCTTTGCCAAGAAGGGTCTTTCTACCAGGGCAATGGAGATTCTTGCTGCTATGGAGAGATATAAGTATGATATTCGCAAGGCTTGGCTAGTTCTTGTAGGTATGGAAATTGGCTTGTCTTGCATGTTTGATTTGTTCGTTGAATGGTTATTGTAGTCTTCCTTCTGTGAACAGAGGAGCTAGTCAGGAACCATTATCTGGAGGACGCCAATACAGTATTTCTGAAAGGAGCAAAAGGTGGTTTACAAGGAACTGATGAACTTTACGATCTTTTGATTGAAGAAGATTGTAAAGCTGGAGACCACTCCAATGCTCTAACAGTTGCATACCAAATGGAGGCTGCTGGAAGAATGGCAACCACATTCCATTTTAATTGCCTTCTCAGTGTGCAGGTGTGACCTTGATTTACACCATAGTTTGCTATTTCCTTCTGCCATCTATTTGTTCAGTTGGCATAGTAGAGGAATATATATAGGGATTATTTTCTACCAATACTTCATCCAGGGAAAAAAATCCTATCGAGATTAATTTGTGAAAATAATATGACTTCTGCTCCCAGAACAGCAAGCAGCTTATGCAGCATAGTAATGTATATCATGATATAGGGGTTAATGCTAATGCTTGGACTATTTTCTAAATTTTCACTACAGGTGTGAGTTTTACTTTACCTACACCAATGGTGTTCTAGGTCTATCTATCTAACTGTCGGACACTGTGACATTTATGATCTCTAACACATCACATGGTGGTAGTAGCATATGTGCAGTTCATAAATTGTAAGTGAGCTGGGTTTGGTTAGTCTTAGGTGTTGTGAACTAATCCTGATGCATCAGCTGTTTAAACTGCCATTAGATTAGAAATTCTTCAGACGATATATCGTCTCCTTTAGGAACATGGTTCATTGCATGAGTGTTTATGTTTTAGATTCTATACGACTAAGTTCAACGTTTTAAAAATAAAATTCCTTTTGTTCAGGCTACGTGTGGAATTCCTGAAATTGCATTTTCAACTTATGAGAACATGGAATATGGAGGTGAAGGTACGCCCATCACGTCCACCGAATCTGCTATGCCTTTTGCTTTCATTTTATTCGTTGTGCCTGTTTTCTTGCCAGACATTTGGGAAGTCTTAACCATATTTATTTTACCAAATATTGTTTGTTTAACATATAATTAATGGTTTTATGCTAACAATTTAAACTTAAGACGTGAAAATATTGTGTTCATGTGTATAGTCCATACAACTCGCCATCCTAGCTAAAAGGGAATGATAGACTACTCGTATCAACAAGTTGCACCTTCTTTCTGGAAGCCCATCTCCGATCCTCTGGGTTAAGTGTGGTTGGCTTGGTGCAATTTGGGGATGGTTGACCGACCGGGAAGTTCTTCTCAGGTGCGCACGAGACAAAGTGTGACCGATGTTGGTTTGTGGGCCTGTCTAGATCCCACCAGGAGTAATGACTGCCGGTCTGGGCGAGAGGCTGGGGTGTTACATGAGTGGTATTGATAAGCATCATTCGGGTAAACGGTTCGTTTAGCATTTGGTGTGCATGTTTAACCATTGCTAGGACATTATGTCTATATTCTCCATTTATTTATGGCAGGTGGTGTTTTGCTATTTTGTTATTTGTCTACTTGAACTAGTTGTTATTTGTCTACTTGAACTAGTCTGTAGTTAGTAGTTACTGAAATCGGATTGTGGATTGTAAGGTCGATGTAGGCTTAGTGGTGGTGGAAATTCCCCAGGTGGTTCACCTGTGGCTGAGGCCGTTGGTGCTGTGCTAGCACCGTGGCTGACAAGTTGTAGAAAGGTAACCGGGTAGATGAGAGAAAGCACAGAGGATTGGAATACGTTTTAGGAAGAAGTTTCTTATTGCTTGCCTAAGAGCTTTTTTATATCCCAGTGGACTCCCTTTTACAGAACTAACATGACTTGGCTCCTAAGACAATGACTCAATGTACTAACTCGATTCCTCACTACTCCAACACTAACCAAAAGATAATCCTCCAACTGCATACATTGTTATGTACCTGCGCCATCCTTGAGCCTCGCTGCTCCGCCTCCTATGAATTATAATATTATTGACCTCAATACGAATCCGTAAGAAAGTTACAATATACAAGGTGACAACAAGGTTTGAGTGTTCAACCTTATAGTCAATGTAGCTTATGTGCAAACAAATGCACCATATGTTCTTTTTGGATTGTTGACCTTTAGTTCACTAGTTTTCCAACAGAATTCTCCCACTGTTACTACAATATTTAATGTATCTCAGCAGTAGTAATACTAGCTTTCTTGTACAAGGAAAACAGAAATATCTGGCTAACTTATATCACATGTGCAATCATGATGTTTTCATGTAATCTAGATACTGATTCTCTCCTAATTTTGAAACTGAATTAAATTTGATGCTGACTTCCCTTTCCCTCTCATTGTAGATTACATGAAACCTGATACCGAGTCTTATAATTGGGTTATACAGGCATTTACTAGAGCTACTTCCCATGATAGGTATGCCTAATATTTACTTCCAGATTTTCTGCCATATGTGTTGCTTTGTTCTATTTTTCATATTTATCATAGTTAGCTTGTTAACACAAGCATGTGTATTTGTATCAAACCTGAATGTTTGAAACAGTTCGATGTAAAAGAACAAATGGTAGTTGTAGCTCCATGGCATATGTAGGGAAAGCTCAAAATTTTGGAACGGCATCTCACCTTGCTCTGTGATAGCTACTGTTTCTTAAACATGGAAAAACTTTGAAAAGAAGCATGCTATGTTGACTGGAGAACTGAGGGAACCTCTAACTTCGCTGCCATAAATAGTAGTGTAAATATAGGAAACTGCATAGGATTGTGCTTCCATGCTTCATGTTCTGGCTGCCGTTGTAGCGTCGAAAGGCAGTTTGTATTCTCTTGTTTTCAATGAAAATATATGCAAGTCTCCTTCGTATATTTGACAAAAAAAATGTTTTTGCAGCCTTTGCATCTTCTGCTTTTGCGGATCTTTCACCTAGTTCTTCAATTAATTTTTCATGTTTCCTTTTTGAGAATGAAACCTGGAAATAATAACTCACTTTTTTGTGTGAGAACATGTTACACTATGATCCATGTTTGAGTTATATTCATGATTTTGACTGTTATTAAGAATTACTCTTCTTTTTTGTCTTCATTTATGGTGTTTTATTGTCTGCAGGGCACCGGATGTGGCAGAACTACTCGGGATGATGGTGGAAGACTACAAACGTGTTCAGCCTAATGCAAGAACTTATGCGTAAGAACTTCCCTTGTAGAGTAGTCACTATTTGAAGAGCTTATGATTCTCAAAGGGATCGATTATACTGTGTCTATGTGTGATTTCTGAAAATCAATAGAAATGTTCTTGTTTCTAGTTTGCCAACTCTCATTTTTCTTGTAATATGTGTTTTTCTAAAGCAACGATGGATGACCAGCTACTGTTCCCAGGTTGTTAGTGGAATGCTTTACAAAGTACTGTATGGTCAATGAAGCGATCAGGCATTTTCGCGCTTTACGGAGAATTCCTGGAGGAACAAAAGTTCTGTACAATGCAGGGAATTGCGGCGATCCACTTTCTCTCTATCTACGTTCACTGTGCCTTGATGGTGAGCTTTCACCCTTCTGTTGATTAGTTTTACACAACATTGTTTCACCCCCTATGTATTCTGTGCTCAAAATATCAACTAGCATTTGTCTTTTATACTTTTAGGAGCTTTTGCATTATTGTGAACATTTAGTACTTTCCTGAGCAGGTAACTTATTTTTATAACCAGGAAGAGCTGATGAGTTGCTTGAGGCCTTAGAAGCAATGGCTGACGATAACCAGACTATTGCACCTCGAGCAATGATTTTAAACCGAAAATACCGCACATTGGTGAGCTCCTGGATAGAACCATTACAAGAAGAAGCTGATGTTGGCTTCGACATTGATTATGTAGCCAGGTATGACCTTGAAAAGTTTTTGTTTTGAGGAAAACATTAAGTGGTCTTAGGTTCTTACAATTCAGGATGATTAACCAGTCATGATATGCCTAATTGTCAACTATTTTCTTCTTTTTTGGTGATGGGCTTGTACATAGTTTTTGTGAAGGGTTTGGGTTGTGAAGGGTTTGGTGCACATAGTGACATTGCGGCTTCGGGTCCTAACATGCAACATTAGTTTATTTATGTATGCCAAACTCGCGGGCTAGTATTTTGGTTCTTAATTTTTTTTCCAGCCTAGCCCCCTTATCAAGATTTATCAGTTGTGGTCCGTTAATTACAAGAGGATCTGTCAGATCAATGGCTGAATGCTTGCATTTTGCTGGTTGACTATCGTGTTCTGTTGATATATAGAAAATACAAAAACCTTAGTGATATATTTTCGTACCCTATTGGTATATAAAATACATATACTGTTCACTGTGGGATGACAAGCTTCCGTGAGGTTGAAGATCTGATACAGCCTCTGCAGAACTTCCAGTGTGATGAGAATAACATTGATATCTGAAGTTACACCTGAGGCAGCAAAACATACCATGCAAAAGATTCGACACTTGATGTTGTGTACTAGGACCTTGTATGGGCTCTTTGCCCTCCTCTTTTCTCTTTTTAATCTACATGCAGTTCTCCTGCATGGTTCGAAAAAAGAGTAACATATGCCCCTAGATTGAGAACACAAGATGATCGAATAGCGGTTCAAAACTTTAACAATAAGTATTGCAATTCTAGAGAGATCTCATACATGCAACTGCAAGTTTTGTTCCTCCATAGTATTGTTGTTTACAATATTTGTTCCACCCGTGTTGGTTTTGCAGGTATATTGAAGAAGGAGGTCTTACAGGTGAGCGCAAACGTTGGGTGCCTCGTAGAGGGAAAACTCCTCTAGATCCAGATGAATTTGGTTTTGCCTATTCAAATCCAATAGAGACATCTTTTAAACTGCGGTGTTTTGAGGAATTGAAGTTATATCACCGAAGACTCTTAATTACACTGCGGAATGAAGGCCCTGGTATTTTAGGTGATGTATCTGAAGATGATGTACGAAGAGTAGTCGAAAGATTAAAGAAATTAGTTGTAGGGCCAAAGAAGAATGTTGTTAAGCCCAAGGCAGCGAGCAAAATGGTAGTAGCTGAATTGAAAATCGAGCTGGAGGCGCAAGGGTTACCTACAGATGGAACTAGACAAGTACTTTACCAGCGAGTTCAAAAGGCCAGGCGAATTAATCGCTCACGTGGTATACCTCTTTGGGTTCCTCCTGTAGAAGATGATGAAGTGGTATGCAATGTGACAATACTTCCTATAATTGTTTTTCATCTGTTACTTTACCATGTGACAGGTAACAATGTTATCAGTAAATTGTGTTACTTTTTATATACAGTTCTTTAATGTCACACACAACACTCTTGATAGGTCGACGAAGAGTTAGATGAAATGATCTCACGAATCAAGCTAGAAGATGGAAACACAGAGTTCTGGAAACGGCGTTTTCTGGGAGAAACTCGAAACCATCTTTGTGAAGAAGATAGCAAAGAAGATCCAGATTTTGATGACGAGTTAGATGAGGACGACGACGATGATGATGACGATGATTCCGCCAAAGAAGCAGATGAAGATGAGATAGATGATGAGGTCATTGACCGAACGGAAAATCAAGCTGGTGATGACGAGACTAAGGACAAACCAGCGAAAGGACCCAATCAGCATCTTCAAATGATAGGAGTCCAGTTATTGAAGGATCTAGAGAAGGCATCTGGTTCAACAAAGAAATTAAAAAAAATACCTGAGGTATGGAACTAATCTGACGGTGTGTTCTAAGAGATGCTTAACTTGTTTTCACTATAAGTCCGTTAAAGCTTTTGATATCTTTGTCTATCTATATAGTGCATATGCTTTCATTCTAGGAAATTTAAGACTTTCCTGGACCTTACAACGCAATTAATTATTTTTTGTTGGCTAGTGAATTGAAACTTTCCAATCATCTAAATAGCATCAAATGACTACCATGGCAACAAATTGCATAGGTGTTAAATTTTGTATCTGTATTCTTGTTTAAATTGTCGAGAATTAAGATAAGGTTTGGAATATATTCTTGAGGAATCTGTAGGCTTTAGTTAGCAGATCGTAGCAAAACTATGTTTGTTGTTTCCTCTAATTTGAAAATTCATGTTAGTGACCTTTGTTAGATATAAATGTGTCCAGTTGTTATGTCAGGTGGATATAGTGATAAGAGCTAATTTTGTAAGATTCTTACAGATTTTGAAGCATATTTCTTGCTGTATCTGCAGATTGATGATGACGAAGATTGGTTTCCTGAAGATCCAATTGAAGCTTTCAAGGTTATGCGCGAGACAAGAATGTTTGACGTGGCAGATATGTATACTACCGTGGATGCCTGGGGATGGACATGGGAGAGAGAGCTAAAGAAAAAGATGCCACGCAGATGGTCACAGGAATGGGAGGTTGAGTTAGCTATCAAGATAATGAATAAGGTATTCGTAGTTCTCTAGCCAAATTCTAAGAGTTGTTTTCCTGGTATGATGTTGTCTGGTTGACTATTGCTTTCTTTGGTTAACCATTTTCTCTCACAAAGCTGTGGACCTCCACTGTTTTGCAGACTAAAGGACGCCAAACACATATGCTTTGTTTTACTAGAATATTTTCCAGTTCGATACATAGTTTTCTTTCAATTATACATTGCTTTTGTTGGTTTCTAGGTTAGCCTGATTAGTGATGTGGCGTTGTGTTGGTGCTTTGGGCTTGCACAAAAGTTAAAGAGGCCTGACATTCAAACTGTGCCATATTACTGTTTTGTTGAATTTCAGGTAATAGAGCTGGGTGGTAGTCCGACTATTGGAGATTGTGCCATTATACTGCGCGCAGCAATGAGAGCTCCAGTCCCCTCTGCTTTTATTACAATATTGCAAACAACACATAGCCTGGGCCATAAATTTGGAAGGTAAATGTTAAATTGTTATGGCTATTGCTGCATTAAACAGGTTACATCCATGATTTTCTTGCCCATTTCATGTTGGAATTTTAGCTCTGTATCTGTCTGACGAGCATTACAGTTTTTTTTCTCGCCGTCCAGAAATAAGTGTATAGGCCACTGCACTTTTGTACCGTGCATGTAGTTTAATACTGTTGGAGTATTTTCATTTCAAGGATATTACTATCTCATGGACTGCAAAACACACATAATCCAGTGAACTGCAGCTCTGAAATATTTTGTGTATATGTGGCAAGGTGTACTAATATACCTTCCGTTACTTTTTTTGTACTGGAAATCAGCCCGCTGTACGACGAGGTAATCTTGCTGTGCCTTGATCTGGAGGAGATGGATGCGGCCATCGCCGTGGTCGCAGAAATGGAGACAAATGGAATTAAGGTCCTGGATGAGACCTTGGACAGGGTTCTTGCAGCCAAACAAATCGGGAACGGGAACTCTGCACTCCAACCACCAGCCGAGTAGCAGCCCTATTTTGACTTTGAACTCGGGAGCCCTCTGCAGCCGTGATCTGGTGATCTGATCTATTACACGGAAATCACTCAGCTCCATACCATTGATAGGCCTGAGCTTGCCTTATCAAAATTTGATGGCGACAAGGGAGTTGCTGCATGTGCAGATGGAGGAAAGATCAGCGTACGCTTCTGCGTTGCTTGATCCCCCGTCCGTGTCAAGCTCGGTCTACTCACCGTGTGTTGTACGATGTATCTAAAGAGGACAGACAGTTTCAATAGAGGAAACAAAATGTGCTTTCCTTTTCCAAACACATTCTTGTTAGTGTGTACTGCTCTACTTGTCATGTTTGGACCTCAGAAATTTCACAAGAAACAGCATAGTTCTCTTGTCCTAGGATGCAGAAATTCATAAGGGGCTACATAACCATCTATGACGAGCTTGAGGGAAGACTTCTTCAATACCATTCTCCATTGATCTGCACTAGTCAGTGATTATAGCATTTGGTCGTTTGCTTGACATACAACATAGCCAGTGTTTAAATAACCAAACAAAAGTCTCACTCTCTTCAATGGACAGAAGAGCACAACCTAATATGATAGATTCTCCATGATGATTTCTGCCAACAAAAAGTACTGTCTTCGATCCACATTATTTGTCTTAGATTTGTTTAGATATGGATGTATCTAACACTAGGTAAATCTAAGACAAATATTATGGATTGGAGAGACTAGCAAATTGTTGAAATATAATGTTCTCCTTTCTTCACCAGTTTGAACTATTGGAGCATGAATTCAATATGGTATCTGAGCTAAGATGTCTCAAGTTCAAGGCCCTGCAGACACAGTATTAAACATAAAAGATTTTGCGGTCTACATTGATCCCACATCCAAGAACTAAAATAGTCTAGACGTGAAGGAGTGTTGAAATATATGGTTTGCCTCTCTTCATCAGTTTGGACTTTGGAGCAACTATCTATTTTTTAAGACACATTTATTAACTCAAAATATAGCATCAAGCGAATATAACACATAGTGACCAACATCCTGCCTCTGCATAATTAGGATGCACACAACCAACACAACTATTCTGACCCAAGTAACTAAAGGAAAACCCCGGCTTAACTAGAAGGAAGTGGTGGATCAATCCAGAGGTTATCATGCCATCCATGTTCGGAAAAACCCTCTTTAACCACCTCATCCAACCGCATAAACACTGCAACGGTATGTACTTTGTTCAGTGCAGTATAGACCATATTCTGAAAAACCCTCTTTAACCACCTGATCCAACCGCATAAACACTGCAACGGTATGTACTTTGTTCAGTGCGTGCAATAGAAAATAACCATCGTATGAGAAGAGTTTGTGCCATTGAAAACAATATAATTTCTATATAACCAAAGCGACCATAATAAGACAGACGCTCCCATGCTTATTAGCGTTCTAAACCTATTTGGTACTCCATCCATCCAGTGACCATAAATATTAACGACACTTGTGGACGAATATAAATTGGACGCTAGTTGGATGGCACAAACTTGCACCGGAAAGGAGAGGTGTTTGATTGTCCCACCGTGAGAACAAAAACTACACCTCTTACATCCTTCTCGGTTGCGGAGAGTGAGGTTGTGTTTGGTTAGCACAACTCTCCTCCGAAAATACCACATGAAAATCTTAACTTTTAGTGGTATACTGGTATGTTTGAATTTCATATTGGTTTATTATTATCCACCGACGATACATAGAGTCAACTGTGAAGGACCCAAATGTCCTGAAATTTTAGCGAAACACATCCCATCCTTGCGTTAGCCTAATCGAATCCAACTATGATAGAAGATGCTGCCATGACATAAGACGAGGACCAATCAAATCTCACCTGAATTAAACATCCAGTGGGAAGGTGCTGGGCACATGCGCTAGAGTATCATTCTCATCGCGAACAATACAATACAAGGTTAGATACTGTTCTCGGAGAGTAGCATTTCCTAGCGAATTTTCCTTCCAGAAATGTATCTTTGAGCCGTTCTTTATCTCAAAAGATCCAAAGTGAAAAAGATGTTTCCTTGCCGCCATCAGACCAACTGAAAGGATGTGGATGTTGAAGGAAATATGCCCTAGAGGCAATAATAAAGTTATTATTTATTTCCTTATTTCATGATAAATGTTTATTACTCATGCTAGAGTTGTATTAACCGGAAACATAATACATGTGTGAATACATAGACAAACACAGTGTCATTAGTATGCCTCTACTTGACTAGCTCATTGATCAAAGATGGTTAAGTTTCCTAACCATGGACATGAGTTGTTATTTGATCAATGAGATCACATCATTAGGAGAATGATGTGACTGACTTGACCCATTCCGTTAGCTTAGCACTTGATCGTTTCTTTACTGCTATTGCTTTCTTCATGACTTATACATGTTCTTATGACTATGAGATTATGCAACTCCCGAATACCGGAGGAACACTTTGTGTGGTACCAAACGTCACAACGTAACTGGGTGATCATAAAGGTGCTCTACATGTGTTTCCTATGGTACTTGTTGAGTTGGCATAGATCAAGATTAGGATTTGTCACTCCGATTGTCGGAGAGGTATCTCTGGGCCCTCTCGGTAATGCACATCACTATAAGTAACATTCTGTTAGCAAGCATGATAACTAATGAGTTATTTACAAGATGATGTATTACAGAACGAGTAAAGAGACTTGCTGGTAACGAGATTGAACTAGGTATTGGATACCGACGATCGAATCTCGGGCAAGTAACATACCGATGACAAAGAGAACAACGTATAGTGTTGTGCGGTTTGACCAATAAAGATCTTCGTAGAATATGTAGGAACCAATATGAGCATCCAGGTTCTGCTATTGGTTATTGACAGGAGACGTGTCCCGGTCATGTCTACATAGTTCTCTAACCCGTAGGGTCCGCACGCTTAAAGTTCTGTGATGATCAGTTTTATGAGTTTGTATGTTTTGATGTACCGAAGGTAGTTCGGAGTCCCGGATTTGATCACGGACAAGACGAGGAGTCTCGAAATGGCCGAGACATAAAGATATATATATATATATATATTGGAAGCCTATATTTGGATATCGGAAGTGTTCCGGGTGAAATCGGGATTTTACCGGAGTACCGGGGGTTACCGGAACCCCCCCGGGGGTTTAATGGGCCATGATGGGCCTTAGTGGAAGAGATGAGGGGCTGCCAGGGCAGGCCGCGCGCTTCCTCTCCCTCTAGTCCGAATTGGACAAGGAGGGGTGGCCTTTCCTTCCTCTCTCCCTCCTCCTTCCCCCTTCTCCTATTCCAACTATGAAAGGAGGGAGTCCTACTCCCGGTGGGAGTAGGACTCCTTCTGGCGCGCCTCCTCCTGGCCGGCCGCCTCTCCCCCTTGCTCCTTTATATACGGGGGCAGGGGGGCACCTCTAGACACACAAGTTGATCATTGAGATCTCTCCAGCCGTGTGCGGTGCCCCCCTCCACCATAATCCACCTTGGTCATACTGTAGCGGTGTTTAGGCGAAGCCCTCCTGCGCTAGCTTCATCAACATCGTCACCATGCCATCGTGCTGACGAAACTCTTCCCCGGGCTCTACTGGATCGTGAGTTCGCGGGACGTCACCGAGCTGAACGTGTGCTGAACGCGGAGGTGCCGTACTTTTGGTGCTGAGGATCGGTCGATCATGAAGATGTACGACTACATCAACCGCGTTGTCATAACGCTTCCGCTTAACGGTCTACGAGGATACGTGGATGACACTATCCCCTCTCGTTGCTGTGCATCACCATGATCCTGCGTGTGCGTAGGAATTTTTTTGAAATTACTACATTCCCCAACAGTGGCATCCGAGCATGGTTTTATGCGTTGATGTTATATGCGCGAGTAGAACACAAGTGAGTTGTGGGCGATACAAGTCATACTACTTACCAGCATGTCATACTTTGGTTCGGCGGTATTGTTGGATGAAGCGGCCCAGACCGACATTACGCGTACGCTTACGCGAGACTGGTTCTACCGACGTGCTTTGCACACAGGTGGCTGGCGGGTGTCCGTTTCTCCAACTTTAGTTGAACCGAGTGTGGCTACGCCCGATCCTTGAGAAGGTTAAAACAACACCAACTTGACGAACTATCGTTGTGGTTTTGATGCATAGGTAAGAACAATTCTTGCTCAGCCCGTAGCAGCCACGTAAAACTTGTAACAACAAAGTAGAGGACGTCTAACTTGTTTTTGCAGGGCATGTTGTGATGTGATATGGTCAAGACATGATGCTATATTTTTGTATGAGATGATCATGTTTTGTAACGGAGTTATCGGCAACTGGCAGGAGCCATATGGTTGTCGCTTTATTGTATGCAATGCAATTGCCCTATAATTGCTTTACTTTATCACTAAGCAGTAGCGATAGTCGTAGAAGCAATAGTTGGCGAGACGACAATGATGCTACGATGGAGATCAAGGTGTCGCGCCGGTGACGATGGTGATCATGACGGTGCTTCGGAGATGGAGATTACAAGCACAAGATGATGATGGCCATATCATATCACTTATATTGATTGCATGTGATGTTTATCCTTTATGCATCTTATTCTGCTTTGTTTGACGGTAGCATTATAAGATGATCTCTCACTAAATTTCAAGATAAAAGTGTTCTCCCTGAGTATGCACCATTGCCAAAGTTCGTCGTGCCGAGACACCACGTGATGATCGGGTGTGCTAAGCTCTACGTCCATCTACAACTGGTGCAAGCCAGTTTTGCACACGCAGAATACTCGGGTTAAACTTGACAAGCCCAGCATATGCAGATATGGCCTCGGAACACTGAGACCGAGAGGTCGAGCGTGAATCATATAGTAGATATGATCAGCATAGTGATGTTCACCATTGAAAACTACTCCATTTCACGTGATGATCGGTCATGGTTTAGTTGATATGGATCATGTGATCACTTAGATGATAAGAGGGATGTCTATCTAAGTGGGAGTTCTTAGGTAATATGATTAATTGAACTTAAATTTATCATGAACTTAGTACCTGATAGTATTTTTGCTTATCTATGTTGTTGTAGATAGATGGACCGTGTTGTTGTTCCATTGAATTTTAATGTGTTCCTTGAGAAAGCAAAGTTGAAAGATAATGGTAGCAATTACACGGACTGGGTCCGTAACTTGAGGGTTATCCTCATTGCTGCATAGAAGAATTACGTCCTGGAAGCACCGCTGGGTGCCAGGCCTGTTGCAGATGCTGCTGACAACGTTAAGAACGTTTGGCAGAGTAAAGCTGATGACTACTCGATAGTTCAGTGTGCCATGCTTTACGGCTTAGAACCGGGACTTCAACAACATTTTGAACGTCATGGAGCATATGAGATGTTCCAGGAGCTGAAGTTAATATTTCAAGCAAATGCCCGGATTGAGAGATATGAAGTCTCCAATAAGTTCTATAGCTGCAAGATGGAGGAGAATAGTTCTGTCAGTGAGCATATACTCAAAATGTCTGGGTATCATAATCACTTGACTCAACTGGGAGTTAATCTTCCTATTGATAGTGTCATTGACAGAGTTCTTCAATCACTGCCACCAAGCTACAAAAGCTTCGTGATGAACTATAATATGCAAGGGATGAATAAGACTATTCCCGAGCTCTTCGCGATGCTAAAGGCTGCGGAGGTAGAAATCAAGAAGGAGCATCAAGTGTTGATGGTCAATAAGACCACCAGTTTCAAGAAAAAGGGCAAAGGGAAGAAGAAGGGGAACTTCAAGAAGAACGGCAAACAAGTTGCTGTTCAGGAGAAGAAACCCAAGTCTGGACCTAAGCCTGAGACTGAGTGCTTCTACTGCAAACAGACTGGTCACTGGAAGCGGAACTGCCCCAAGTATTTGGCGGATAAGAAGGATGGCAAGGTGAACAAAGGTATATGTGATATACATGTTATTGATGTGTACCTCACCAGAGCTCGCAGTAGCACCTGGGTATTTGATACTGGTTCTGTTGCTAATATTTGCAACTCGAAACAGGGACTACGGATTAAGCGAAGACTGGCTAAGGACGAGGTGACGATGCGCGTAGGAAATGGTTCCAAAGTCGATGTGATCGCCGTCGGCACGCTACCTCTACATCTACCTTCGGGATTAGTTTTAGACCTAAATAATTGTTATTTGGTGCCAGCGTTAAGCATGAACATTATATCTGGATCTTGTTTGATGCGAGACGGTTATTCATTTAAATCAGAGAATAATGGTTGTTCTATTTATATGAGTAATATCTTTTATGGTCATGCACCCTTAAAGAGTGGTCTATTCTTGTTGAATCTCGATAGTAGTGATACACATATTCATAATGTTGAAACCAAAAGATGCAGAGTTGATAATGATAGTGCAACTTATTTGTGGCACTGCCGTTTGGGTCATATTGGTATAAAACGCATGAAGAAACTCCATACTGATGGACTTTTGGAATCACTTGATTATGAATCACTTGGTACTTGCGAACCATGCCTTATGGGCAAGATGACTAAAACGCCGTTCTCCGGAACTATGGAGCGAGCAACAGATTTGTTGGAAATCATACATACTGATGTATGTGGTCCGATGAATATTGAGGCTCGAGGCGGGTATCGTTATTTTCTCACCTTCATAGATGATTTGAGCAGATATGGGTATATCTACTTAATGAAACATAAGTCTGAAACATTTAAAAAGTTCAAAGGATTTCAGAGTGAAGTGGAAAATCATCGTAACAAGAAAATAAAGTTTCTGCGATCTGATCGTGGAGGAGAATATTTGAGTTACGAGTTTGGTCTACATTTGAAACAATGCGGAATAGTTTCGCAACTCACGCCACCCGGAACACCACAGCGTAATGGTGTCCAAATGTCGTAATCGTACTTTACTAGATATGGTGCGATCTATGATGTCTCTTACTCATTTACCGCTATCATTTTGGGGTTATGCTTTAGAGACGGCTGCATTCATGTTAAATAGGGCACCATCAAAATCCGTTGAGACGGCGCCTTATGAACTATGGTTTGGCAAGAAACCAAAGTTGTCGTTTCTTAAAGTTTGGGGCTGCGATGCTTATGTGAAAAAGCTTCAACCTGATAAGCTCGAAACCAAATCGGAGAAATGTGTCTTCATAGGATACCCAAAGGAAACTATTGGGTACACCTTCTATCATAGATCCGAAGGCAAGATATTCATTGTTAAGAATGGATCCTTTCTAGAAAAGGAGTTTCTCTTGAAAGAAGTGAGTGGGAGGAAAGTAGAACTTGATGAGGTAATTGTACCTGCTCCCTTATTGGAAAGCACTTCATCACAGAAATATGTTTCTGTGACTCCTACACCAATTAGTGAGGAAGCTAATGATGATGATCATGTAACTTCAGATCAAGTTGCTACCGAACCTCGTAGGTCAACTAGAGCAAGATCCGCACCGGAGTGGTACGGTAATCCAGTTCTGGAGGTCATGTTACTGACCATGACGAACCTACGAACTATGAGGAAGCGATGATGAGCCCAGATTCCGCAAAATGGCTTGAAGCCATGAAATCTGAGATGGGATCCATGTATGAGAACAAAGTGGGGCTTTGGTTAACTTGCCCGATGATCGGCAAGCCATCGAGAATAAATGGATCTTCAAGAAGAAGACAGACGCTGATGGCAATGTTACTGTCTACAAAGCTCGACTTGTTGCAAAAGGTTTTCGACAAGTTCAAGGAGTTGACTATGATGAGACCTTCTCACCCGTAGCGATGCTTAAGTCCGTCTGAATCATGTTAGCAATTTCCGCATTTTATGATTATGAAATTTGGCAAATGGATGTAAAGACCGCATTCCTGAATGAATTTCTAGAAGAAGAGTTGTATATGATGCAACCTGAGGGTTTTATTGATCCAAAGGGAGCTAACAAAGTGTGCAAGCTCCAGTGATTCATTTATGGACTGGTGCAAGCCTCTCGGAGTTGGTATAAACGTTTTTATAGTGTGATCAAAGCATATGGTTTTATACAGACTTTTGGAGAAGCTTGTATTTACAAGAAAGTGAGTGGGAGCTCTGTAGCGTTTCTAATATTATATGTCGATGACATATTGCTGATTGGAAATGATATAGAATTTCTGGATAGCATAAAAGGATACTTGAATAAGAGTTTTTCAATGAAAGACCTCGGTGAAGCTGCTTATATATTGGGCATCAAGATCTATAGAGATAGATCAAGACGCTTAATTGGACTTTCACAAAGCACATACCTTGATAAATTTTTGAAGAAGTTCAAAATGGATCAAGCTAAGAAAGGGTTCTTGCATGTGTTACAAGGTGTGAAGTTGAGTAAGACTCAATGTCCGACCACTGCAGAAGATAGAGAGAAAATGAAAAGTGTTCCCTATGCTTCAGCCATAGGCTCTATCATGTATGCAATGCTGTGTACCAGACCTGATGTGTGCCTTGCTATTAGCCTAGCAGGGAGGTACCAAAGTAATCCAGGAGTGGATCACTGGACACGGTCAAGAACATTCTGAAGTACTTGAAAAGGACCAAGGATATGTTTCTCATTTATGGAGGTTACAAAGAGCTCATCGAAATGGTTACGTTGATGCAAGCTTTGACACTGATCTGGATGATTCTAAATCGCAAACCGGATACGTGTTTATATTAAAAGGTGGAGCTGTCAGTTGGAGCAGTTCCAAACAAAGCATCATGGCGGGATCTACATGTGAAGCGGAGTACATTGCTGCTTCGGAAGCAGCGAATGAAGGAGTCTGTATGAAGGAGTTCATATCCGATCTAGGTGTCATACCTAGTGCATCGGGTCCAATGAAAATCTTTTGTGACAATACTGGTGCAATTGCCTTGGCAAATGAATCTAGATTTCACAAGAGAACCAAGCACATCAAGAGACACTTAAACTCCATCTGGGATCAAGTCCAGGTGGGAGACATAGAGATTTGCCAGATACATACGGATTTGAATGTTGCAGATCCGTTGACTAAGCCTCTTCCACGAGCAAAACATGATCAACACCAAGGCTCCATAGGTGTTAAAATCATTACCGTGTAATCTAGATTATTGACTCTAGTGCAAGTGGGATATTGAAGGAAATATGCCCTAGAGGCAATAATAAAGTTATTATTTATTTCCTTATTTCATGATAAATGTTTATTATTCATGCTAGAATTGTATTAACCGGAAACATAATACATGTGTGAATACATAGACAAACATAGTGTCACTAGTATGCCTCTACTTGACTAGCTCATTGATCAAAGATGGTTAAGTTTCGTAACCATTGACATGAGTTGTTATTTGATCAATGAGATCACATCATTAGGAGAATGATGTGATTGACTTGACCCATTCCGTTAGCTTAGCACTTGATCGTTTGTTTACTACTATTGCTTTCTTCATGACTTATACATGTTCTTATGACTATGAGATTATGCAACTCCCGAATACCGGAGGAACACTTTGTGTGCTACCAAACGTCACAACGTAACTGGGTGATCATAAAGGTGCTCTACAGGTGTTTCCGATGGTACTTGTTGAGTTGGCATAGATCAAGATTAGGATTTGTCACTTCGATTGTCGGAGAGGTATCTCTGGGCCCTCTCGGTAATACACATCACTATAACCTTGCAAGCATGATAACTAATGAGTTATTTACATGATGATGTATTACGGAACGAGTAAAGAGACTTGCCGGTAACGAGATTGAACTAGGTATTGGATACCGACGATCGAATCTCGGGCAAGTAACATACCGATGACAAAGAGAACAACGTATAGTGTTGTGCGGTTTGACCGATAAAGATCTTCGTAGAATATGTAGGAACCAATATGAGAATCCAGGTTCCGCTATTGGTTATTGACCGGAGACGTGTCTCGGTCATGTCTACATAGTTCTCGAACCCGTAGGGTCCGCACGCTTAAAGTTCTGTGACGATCAGTTTTATGAGTTTATATATTTTGATGTACCGAAGGTAGTTCGGAGCCCCGGATTTGATCACGGACATGACGAGGAGTCTCGAAATGGTCGATACATAAAGATTTATATATTGGAAGCCTATATTTGGATATCGGAAGTGTTCCGGGTGGAATCGGAATTTTACCGGAGTACCGGGGGTTATCGGAACCCCACGGGGGTTTAATGGGCCATGATGGGCCATAGTGGAAGAGAGGAGGGGCTGCCAGGGCAGGCCGCGCGTCCCCTCTCCCTCTAGTCAGAATTGGACAAGGAGGGGGGCGCCCCCCTTTCCTTCCTCTCTCCCTCCTTCCCCCCTTCTCCTATTCCAACTAGGAAAGGAGGGAGTCCTACTCCCGGTGGGAGTAGGACTCCTCCTGGCGCGCCTCCTCCTGGCCGGCCGCCTCTCCCCCTTGCTCCTTTATATACGGGGGCAGGGGGCACCTCTAGACACACAAGTTGATCATTGAGATCTCTCCAGCCGTGTGCGGTGGCCCCCTCCACCATAATCCACCTCGGTCATACTGTAGCGGTGTTTAGGCGAAGCCCTGCTGCGGTAGCTTCATCAACATCGTCACCACGCCATCATGCTGACGAAACTCTTCCCGGAGCTCTACTGGATCATGAGTTCGTGGGACGTCACCAAGCTGAACGTGTGCTGAACGCGGAGGTGCCGTACGTTCGGTGCTGATGATCGGTCCATCGTGAAGACGTACGACTACATCAACCGCGTTGTCATAACGCTTCCGCTTAACGGTCTACGAGGGTATGTGGACGGCACTCTCCCCTCTCGTTGTTGTGCATCACCATGATCCTGTGTGTGCGTAGGAATTTTTTTGAAATTACTACATTCCCCAACAGATGTCACCTGGAGGGGGGGGGGGGGGGTGAATAGGCAGTTTAAAAACAATTACGGTTTAGGCTTGACCAAATGTGAAATAGAACTAGCATTTAATTTGTCAAGTACAAAACCTAATAGGATCAACTATGTTTACCAAAAACTTATGTTGAGCATGATAAGCAACTATATGATAGCAAGATATATAACATGAAGCACTATGGCTATCACAAAGTAAGTGCATAAGTAACTGGCTCGGGTAAGACATAACCGAGGCACATGGAGACGATGATGTATCCCAAATCACACCCTTGTGAATGCTAATCTACTTTAGAGCGATGTGGAGGCACAATGCTCGACAAGTGCCACAATGGCTCACAATATTCTCCTCATGCCCTCACACAATGCAAGTGTCGTGTCTTCACTAAGGGACCCTTGAGGGCGATCACCGAACCTGTACAATTGGAGACTCTTGAGGGCGGTCACCGAACCCATACAAATTGTCCGAGGCGATCTTTACAACTTAATTGGAGGCTCCTGAAATGCCCCAAAGCTTTACACCATGATGATTTATCTTCGCAACAACACCAACCGTCTAGGGTACCCAAGCACCCACAAGTAATAAGCTTCTCAACTTTCACTTCCACGTATCATCGTGAAGAACTCAAACCGATGCACCAAATGCAATGGCAAGAGCACACAAAGTGCTCAAGTCCTTCTCTCCCAAATCCCACCACAACAACTAATGCTATGGATGAATATGAGAGGAAGAACAAAGGAGGAGAACACAAAATAACTCCAAGATCTAGATACAAAGGGCCCCCTCACTTAGAGGACAGATGGATCGGCAAGAATCATGGGAGGAATAGAGAGAAAGCAAGCTCCAAGAGGTCAACAATGATGGGGAAAACTTGCTCAAGATCCGTTACTAGCTTTGGGAAGAAGAACCCCTTTTATAGGACCCCATGAATCAAACCGTTATGATGCAGAAAACACTAGAGTGGTACAACCACTTGGCTGAGCAGTACAACTGATCCAGGCAGTAAAACTAGCAGTTGTGGACTGGCTACAAGTGTGGCCATGGCAAACAAAGCGGAACTGCTCGGTTGCCCAGTTGTACCTGTTATTATTAAATTAACTGGAACAACTGCTCGACCACCGCCCGAGCACCGCTGCCAAACCAGTGGGAATCACCCCTGGGGCGGTAGTTGGACCAGTACTTGGTCCTGTAGTACCGCTCATTGACTGAGCAATATAGCCGCGAGAGTACACGGTACAACTGCCCGGCCGTTCATAGTTGTGTCAACTCCATAAGGAGCAGTACAACCGCTAGCACGTGTGGCACAACCGGTCCAGGTAGAACTGCAGAAACATGTAAGGCCAAAACCGCCATAACTCCTACAGATGAACTCTGATTTCAACAAACTCAAGCTTGATGGAAAGCTAATGACAATAGATATATTCAGAACTAGCAAGAGTAATATTCCAATGATATAGAGGTGTGAAACCTCCATAAGTGAAGAACTAGCAAAAACCACCAACATTGAAAACATAATAGAAGATGCATATGAGATCCGTTTTCGATGAACTTGAGCTTGTGATGAAGAAAACCACAATCTTCAAAATGTTACATAGAGAAAATCCAAACAAGAACCAAGAAAGCTGATGCTGATGCAAAGGTTTGAGTTCTCCCCGAACGATACGATCAAGCTACTCACTCGAGAGCCCCCCTTGATAGTACGACTATTGATCCTATAACCCGATCTCTCAACTAACACCATGAGACCGGTAAGATAGAAAACCTATCAAGGTTATACTTTTTCCTTACACATAGTCCACTTGAGCTAGATGATGATGATATTGACCTCCTCAAGTTGGACCACCTTTCTTGATTGCGCTGGCTTGATGAAGACTAGTGAATTGCTCCCTCATACTCCACTATGGGTGAGCCTCTCATAGGCACATCTCCACATGCCCATTATCACCATAATGGACGACAAGCTTCAAGCATGTGATCTCTTCGTGATGCTCCACTTGAACTTGCACAATGCAAACTTGATGATGATCACCACTTCATGTCATCCTCCATGGGTTATATGAGATCTTCCTTTTGATGCAATCGCATGTAACGATACCTAGCCCCACATATAAACCTCACATAGATCATGGATTAGTACACAAAGCGTAATGAATAATGCTTACCATTCCATGGGATCACTTGATCCCACTCGGCACATCTTCTAGGCTTTGTGTGCTGATCAACTTGAATCCACTCTTTGTACTTGACTTGCTCAACCTTGTATCTTATCTTCTCTCTTCATAATGATGTCTTAAAGGTAACCATGAATGTTCACACAATCTTCTTATTCAAGACATGCTTGCAATAGGCTCAACTCCCGCATGATCAATGTTTAGATAACTCCTTGAATAGCACCTTGGCCAACACATAATCTCTTTCTTATAACCTTTAAACCAACAAATGGTATTCAAGAAATGCCTATGGACAAACCCTTCAAATATAACCCAAGGCAACCATTTGTTCATAGGAATTGTCATCAATTACCAAAACCAAACATGGGGGCACCATGCTCTTTCACGAACCGAAAATTGTGAATATATAGATTTCCAATATACCAAAGACATAACCTTTTGGCCTAGCTACCTATTGTGTGACAGGGTTTGCCAAAGATCATCCTCCACAAGTAGCTGGAACAACCATTTAGTAAGTAAGGCATCATTTTTTTACCCGGAGATCCTGAATGCCTAAATCTCCTTGGTCTTTTGGTCGACAAACAACGATCCATTTTGTTAGTTGATAGTTTGTCTTTACATGGCCTCCTTGCCAAAAGAATCTAGTAATCTAGCCTTTGTTGGACCCCTTTTGGAAGTTGAAAAAATGAGAGCATGCAGAGAAACATATTTGTGAGTATATAATTGATCAAGACCACTCGTCCTCCAATGGAGAGCAACTTGCCTTTCAAACTGCTCAAATGTTTCTCTAAGTGCACTTCTATATGTTTCCACTCTTCACTAGTGAGGCGCCGATCGGGAATTGTCCTTGTGCACAACCAAATAATTTGGCATATTGTACAGCCGCCTCACTAGCTTCTCTGAAACATAACAATTCACTTTTATGAAAGTTAACTTTAAGACTTGTCATTTGCTAAAAAACTGAAAGCGGAAGTTTAAGACTCTTCTCCTTTTCCAAGTTGTGTTCCACAAAAACAAATCGTATTTTCAGCGTAATGTAAGATAGAGAGCCCCCCATTGACAAGATGTGATACTACTCATGCAATTTGACCGTCCTATTTGTCGTGTTTAAGCAAAATATCCAACATGTCAGCGATAATGTTAAATAACATTGGAGACAGAGGGTCACCTTGACGTAGTCCTTTTTTATTTTGAAGGAATGGCCTATGTCATGCTTCCTCTCAACTAGGAAGGTGTTGGGATCCCAAGTGGAAGGATTTGTAGCAAGCAACAATTTTCCCCAAGTGGATGAAGTTAAGGTTATCGAACAAATATGAGTTTACTTAGAAGCCATTGGTAAGTACCTGCATGAAGGAAATACGCCCTAGAGGCAATAATAAATTGTTATTTATATTTCCTTATATCAGGATAAATCTTTATTATTCATGCTAGAATTATATTAACCAGAAACTTGATACATGTGTGAATACATAGACAAAACACAGTGTCCCTAGTATGCCTCTACTAGACTAGCTCGTTAATCAAAGATGGTTAAGTTTCCTAACCATAGACATGTGTTGCCATTTTATGAACGGGATCACATCATTAGGAGAATGGTGTGATGAACAAGATCCGTCCTTTAGCTTAGCATAATGATCGTTAGTTTTATTGCTATTGCTTTCTTCATGACTTATACATATTCCTTTGACTATGAGATTATGCAACTCCTGAATACCGGAGGAATACCTTGTGTGCTATCAAACATCACAACGTAACTGGGTGATTATAAATATGCTCTACAAGTATCTCCGAAGGTGTTTGTTGGGTTGGCATAGATCGAGATTAGGATTTGTCACTCTGAGTATCGGAGAGGTATCTCTGGGCCCTCTCGGCAATGCACATCCTGATAAGCCTTGCAAACAATGTGACTAATGATTTAGTTATGGGATGATGTATTACGGAACAAGTAAAGAGACTTGCCGGTAACGAGATTGAACTAGGCATGAAGATACCGACGATTGAATCTCGGGCAAGTAACATACCAATGACAAAGGGAATGACATATGTTGTCATTACAATTTGACTAATAAATATCTTCATAGAATATGTGGGAACCAATATGAGCATCCAGGTTCCGCTATTGTTTATTGACCGGAGAGGTGTCTCGGTCATGTCTACATAGTTCTCGAACCCGTAGGGTCCGCACGCTTAACGTTCGATGACGATTTGTATTATGAGTTATGTGTTTTGGTGAACGAAGATTGTTCAGAGTCCCAGATGAGATCACGGACATGACAAGGAGTACATAAATGGTTGAGAGGTAAAGATTGATATATTGGACGACAGTATTCGGACACCAGAAGTGTTTTAGAATGTATCGGGTACATATCGGAGTACCCGGGGGGGGGGGGGTATCGGAACCCCCGGAGGAAGATATGGGCCATAGGAGGGAGGCAAACCAGCCCACAAGGGGTGCCCCCCCCAAGGGAGGAGTCCGAATTGGACAAGGGGAGGGTGCCAAGGTTGTCAGAATCACGATTTTGAATCGGATCGGAGCTTCGATGGCAGGACCTCAAATCGTAGAATCTTCACTATGAGGATCATAGAAACGTAGATTCTAAGAACTAAAATCATAGAATCTTAGAGGTTAGTTTGGATCGTAAAGTCATAGAATCATATAACAGAATCGCGATTCTGACAACCTTGGAGGGGGCGGCACCCCCTTTCCTTCTCCTCCTCTCTCTTTTATATATGGGGGTGGGGGCACCTCTAACACACATCAATTGTTCCAAGCCATGTGCGGCACCCCCTCCACAGTTTTCTCCTCCGGTCATATTGTCGTAGTGCTTAGGTGAAGCCTTGCGCGGATCACTTCACCATCACCGTCACCACGCCGTCGTGCTGATGAAACTCTCCCTCGACACTTTGCTGGATCAAGAGTTCGAGGGACGCCATCGAGCTGAACGTGTGCAGAACTCGGAGGTGCCGTACGTTCGGTACTTGATCGGTTGAATCGAGAAGACATTCGACTACATCAACCGCGTTAAGTAAATGCTTCCGCTTTCGGTCTACGAGGGTACATGGACACACTCTCCCCTCTCCTTGCTATGCATCTCCTAGATAGATCTTGCGTGATCATAGTTTTTTTTTTTGAAATTGCATGCTACGTTCCCCAACAATGGCATCCGAGCCAGGTCTATGCGTAGATGATATGCACGAGTAGAACACAAAGAGTTGTGGGTGATCATAGTCATACTGCTTACCACCAACGTCTTATTTTGATTCAGCGGTATTGTTGGATGAAGCGGCCCGGACCAACCTTACATGACCACGTTCATGTGACCGGTTCCACCGACAGACATGCAACTTGTTTTGCATAAAGGTGGCTAGCAGGTGTCTATTTCTCCAACTTTAGTTGAATCGAATTTGACTGTGTCCGGTCCTTGTTGAAGGTTAAAACAACAAACTTGACGAAACATCGTTGTGGTTTTGATGCGTAGGTAAGAACAGTTCTTACTAGAAGCCCGTAGCATCCACGTAAAACTTGCAACAACAAAGTAGAGGACATCTAACTTGTTTTTGTAGGGCATGTTGTGATGTCATATGGTCAAGACATGATGTGATATGCGTTATTGTATGAGATGATCATGTTTTGTAAAAGTTATCGGCAGCTGACAGGAGCCTTATGGTTGTCGCTTTATTGTATGAAATGCAATTGCCATGTAATTGCTTTACTTTATCACTATGCGTTAGCGATAGTTGTAGAAGCAATAGTTGGCGAGACGACAACGATGTTGCGATAGAGATCAAGGTGTCAAGACGGTGATGATGGAGATCATGACGGTGCTTCGGAGATGGAGATCAAAGGCACAAGATGATGATGGCCATATCATGTCACATATTTTGATTGCATGTGATGTTTATCTTTTATGCATCTTATTTTGCTTAGTACGACGGTAGCATTATAAGATGATCACTCACTAAAATTTCAAGGTATAAGTGTTCTCCCTGAGTATGCACTGTTGCAACAGTTCGTCATGCTGAGACACCACGTGATGATCGGGTGTGATAAGCTCTACGTTCACATACAACGGGTGCAAGACAGTTTTGCACGTGCAGAATACTCAGGTTAAACTTGACGAGCCTAGCATGTACAGACATGGCCTCGGAACACTGGAGACTGAAAGGTCGAACATGAATCATATAGTAGATATGATCAACATAGAGATGTTCACCATTGAAAACTACTCCATCTCACGCGATGATCAGACAAGGTTTAGTTGATATGGATCACGTGATCATTTAGATGACTCAAGGGATGTCTATCTAAGTGGGAGTTCTTAAGCAATATGATTAATTGAACTTAATGTATCATGAACTTAGTCCTGATAGTTTTTGCATATCTATGTTGTAGATCAATGGCCCGTGCTACCGCTCCCTTGAATTTTAATGCGTTCCTAGAGAAAGCTAAGTTGAAAGATGATGGTAGCAACTACACGGACTGGGTACGTAACTTGAGGTTTATCCTCATTGCTGCACAGAAGAATTATGTCCTTGATGCACCGCTACGTGAAAAGCCCCCTCCCACTAATGTATACGCTTTGAACATCTGGTGGACGCGATCTGATGACTACTATTAGCATACTGGGAACGGGGGTACCCAGACTTGCCTGCCTGCGGCCCAGGCGTGGCTCCATCGATGACCTGGTACGACCCAGTTTCAGCATCGGCAACTCAAGTCCCTCGCGAGGGGCCAAGCCTCCCGAGGTGGACGGCACCAAGACCTCCACGAAGGGAGGCCTCCTCAGGCTAGCTCCCGAGGAGCAGAGATTTCTATGCAAGGATCACCTCGTGAGGCTCGGATGACGTGAGACATGACGACCAAGGCCAGGCGGGCACTATGTACTAGTTTCCTCTTTTGTGCTAAGGAGGCGGGCGCAAACACGGAGTCCCGAGGAATCAGGCAAAGGTTTCCATTCCGGTGCAACAAGACCAAGACTGCCAGGACGATAGGATGGAGGTCATCGCCGAGCCCACCACGACGTCACGACCAGAGACTTTTGCAGGCGAAGACTACTTTTGTTAGGATAACATATACTAGTTGTCTCCCTTTGAATTTGGTCGTTCTGGGATCCCTTGTCTCCTTCATTTGGGATGAGGACCAAGGCCACTATAAATAGGACTTAGCCACCACCATAGAAGGGACGGATTATTCAGACCACCCTCACACCTAGCAGCTCATCGAGCACAAGAACACTCCTCCTCCTGAGGTTGTTCTTTTGATGTACTAGTTCATCCTCAGCCCCTCGAGGCCAATCCACCACAAAGCAGGAGTAGGGCTTTACACCGCAAGGTGCCCCGAACCTGGGTAAACTATTGTGTCTCTTTTCGATTCAGTTCATCGAGCTAGGCCGTGAGATTAGCGAGTAGGCAGACTGGGGAGGACGAGTTCTTCGCACGCACCCCAGAGTTCGAACCTCTCAAGGGTCCACGGAACCCCAAATCCGACATTTGGCGTGCCGGGTAGGGGTGCGTCGGAGCCTCTCTTCCGCCGGTCGACCCACCACCACTCCACCGCTTCCATGGCTGATGCCCGTCGAGCTCGTGCTGAGCGTTGGGCCGCCCTCGCCGCTCGCGTCGCCCAGATGGCACCAGTTGGCGGGCCTCCCCGTCGTTCCCTGTCGCCTGCCGCCAACGCCGCTACCGGCCCGGCAGGGCACGAGCAGCAAGCTTTGTTGCTACACCCCTCCGTGCGGCGTGATGGGTGCACCGCCACTCCGTCATTGACTCCGGCTGGTTCGTCATCCCATGCTCATCGCGGGCCGGCGGACACGCATGCCACGTTGCTCATGGTGCGCAAGCTCCTGCGCTATCGCCCCATCGGCGACCTCTACGAAGACTGGTTGGACCACATCGTCGAGCTTGTCAGCGCCGCCAGGGGCTCGCTTGCACCATCTCTCTCGTTGCCTCGCCTGCCACCAGCTGTGGGTGACGTAGCCCATGGAGCACCTCCTTCGCCTCCCCGTCAAGACGCCATCGTTAATCCAAGGCGCAAGGTCCCGTGGTGTGACCCGCCGTGCAGGGCGCCGGCGCGTGAAGAAGAAAGCTGCCAGGTGGTTCAATGGCCGCAAGAAGATGCTTGTGCACTCCCAGCACTGCCACGTCAAGACCGTGCGCCGCCTGTGGCTGTGGCGCGCGAGCGCCAAGATCAGGCTCCGCCTCCACGACGGGCTCCCGTGACCACATCGGGTTGCCGGGCCTTCACTCCTGAGCTGCGCAGTGTTATCTGGCCGGGGAAGTTCAAGCCCATCTTTCCCCCGCGCTACGACGGCACCCTCGACCCTGCTGAGTTCCTGCAGCTTTACGAGCTGAGCATCGAGGCGGCCAACGGCGATGAGAAGGTTATGGCGAACTGGTTTCCCATGGCCCTCAAGGATGGCGCGTGCTTGTGGCTCCTGAACCTGCCCGCGGGATCGATCTCCTCCTGGGATGAGATGCGCGAGCATTTCGTCGCCAACTTCCAGGGCACTCGTGACCGCCCACCGGCTGCGGGTGACCTGCGGCGCATCAAGCAGCAGCCATGGGAGACCCTGCAGAAGTACATCCAGCACTTCAATATCATTCGTCTCAAGATCCCCAAGGTATTGGACGAGGCCATCATCTCCGCGTTCACTGATGGCGTACGAGACATCAAGATGAAGGAGGAGCTCACCATACACGAGGACTTGTGCACGGCTCTGGAGATGGTCAACATGGCGACCAAGTGTGCGAGAGCTGAGGAGGGATGCCTCTCCCTTTCGAGCTCCCTGAAGATGGCCCGGAGGATAAGAAAGTCAAGGCCAAGGACGTGAAGCGCAAGGGGGCAGTCGTGCTCGCGGCCGAAACAGAGATGAAAGTGCGGTTGCGATCACCCGGAGTCATCCAAGGGCAGCCGCTTGTTCTGCGTCTTCCACAACGTGCACAACCACAATACCAACGATTGTCAGGAGCTCCGGTCCATCTGCAACGAGCGCCTCGGTCATCGCCCTGAGTGCAACGATCGAGGCTATGGCCGTGGAGGAGGCCGAAGTGGACGATGCTGCGAGGGCTGCAACCCCCGCCAAGAGTGGCGCGATCAGCCTCGCAAGGACCGTTGGTAGGGCCAGCCTTGCGAGGGCCCCTAGAGGGACCAGCCTCATGAGGACTGTCCTCAGGGCAACCCTAGGCTCCCTCCGTTGCCACCACCACTGTGGGAGTCCTGGATTAGGGGGTCTTCGGACAGCCGGACTATCTCCATTGGCCGGACTGTTAGACTATGAAGATACAGGATTGAAGACTTCGTCTCATGTCCGGATGGGACTCTACTTGGCGTGGAAGGCAAGCTAGGCAATACAGATATGTGTATCTCCTCCTTTGTAACCGACCTTGTGTAACCCTAACCTCTTCGGTGTCTATATAAACCAGAGGGTTTTAGTCCGTAGGACAACATATAATCATACCATAGGCTAGCTTCTAGGGTTTAGCCTCTCTGATCTCGTGGTAGATCTACTCTTGTACTACCCATATCATCAATATTAATCAAGCAGGACGTAGGGTTTTACCTCCATCAAGAGGGCCCGAACCTGGGTAAAACATTGTGTCCCCTGCCTCCTGTTACCATCCGCCTTAGACGCACAGTTCGGGACCCCCTACCCGAGATCCACCGGTTTTGACACCGACATTGGTGCTTTCATTGAGAGTTCCTCTTGTGTCGTCGCCGTTAGGCTCGATGGCTCCTACTATCATCGATAGCGATGCAGTCCAGGGTGAGACTTTTCTCCCCGGACAGATCTTCATATTCGGCGGCTTTGCACTACGGGCCAATTCGCTTGGCCATCTGGAGCAGATTGAAAGGTACGCCCCTGGCCACCAGGTCAGGTTTGGAAGCTTAAACTACACGGCCGATATCCGTGGAGACTTGATCTTCGACGGATTCGAGCCTCTGCCTTGTGCGTCACGCGGTCACGATGAGTACGATTTAGCTCTACCATCGGACAGTGTTCATGAGATTGCACAGGCAGCTGCTCCGACCCTCAATTCGGAGCCAGTTGCACCGTCCATGGACCCCGCCACGGAGGCCTTACCCTTAGCGGCGATCGAGCCAAACATCGACCTTACCTTGCACGAGAGCCATGTTGTTAAACTGCCGGATCCTTCTCCGGCCACGGACTCCGAACCGCCTGCGCCCGTTCCTATCGAATCCGATTGGGCACCGATCATGGAGTTTATCTCCGCGGATATTTTTCAGCACTCGCCCTTTGGCGACATACTGAACTCATTAAGGTCTCTCTCCTTGTCAGGAGGATCCTAGCCGAACTATGTCTGGCAGGACTGGGATGCGTACGACGAAGAAATTCGCGGCCCACCCACCACCCACTTAGTAGCCACTGTCGATGACTTAACCGACATGCTCGACTTCGACTCTGAAGACATTGATGGTATGGACGACGATGCGGGAGACGAAGAGGAACCACTGCCCACAGGGCATTGGACAGCCACCTCATCATACGAGACATGGTGGATACACCCAAAGAAGGCAATGGTGACGAGATAGCAGAGGATGACCCCTCCAAGAAGCAACCCAAGCGCCGACGTCAGCGGCGCCGCTCTAAGTCCCGCCAAAGCAAAAGTGGTGATACCGGCACATGAGATAATAACACTCTGGATAGTGCCGAAGACAACAACAATCCCCTCCAGCAAGATTTAGAGCAGGAGGATGGAGGAGCCAGCCCTCCTGAGAGAGCGGCAGATGGAGAGGCGGAGGATGATAATTACATGCCCCCCTCCGAAGACGAGGCAAGCCTCGGCAACGACGAATACGCCATGCCAGAGGATCCCGTCGAACAAGAGCGCTTCAAACACCGGCTTATTGCCACAGAAAATAGCCTCAAGAAAAAGCAGCAGCAGCTTCAAGCTGATCAAGATCTGCTAGCTGACAGATGGACTGAAGTCCTCGTAGCCGAGGAATATAAACTCGAGCGCGCCTCCAAGAGTTACCCAAAATGCAGGTTGCTACCCCGACTGGAGGAAGAAGCATATGACGCGGCTGATCGGCCACCTCGTGGCCGCGATAGAGAGGCATTCTAGCCAAAAACTCAGCCTGCATCCCGACGCTATTCAAATAAAAAGGCATGGGGAGATAAGCCAGACCTGCGAGACATATTGGAGGACAAAGCAAAGCATGCAAGATCGATCTACGGATCACGAGGGCGCACCACCATGCGAGACGATAAACATCACGCCGAATACAGTAAAGGTAAATCCGGCCGGGCCGAACACAACGGGCAAGACCCATTCGAGCTGCGTCGTGATATAGCCCAATACAGAGGCGCCGCACACCCCTTATGCTTCACAGACGAAGTAATGGATCATCAAATCCCAGAAGGTTTCAAACCTGTAAATATTGAATCATACGACGGCACAACAGATCCCGCGGTATGGATCGAGGATTTCCTCCTCCACATCCACATGGCCCGCGGTGATGACTTACACGCCATCAAATACCTCCCACTAAAGCTCAAGGGACCAGCGCGACATTGGCTTAACAGCTTGCCAGCAGAGTCCATCAGCTGTTGGGAAGATCTGGAAGCCGCATTCCTCGACAACTTTCAGGGCACTTATGTGCGGCCAGCAGATGCCGATGACTTGAGCCACATAATTCAGCAGCCAGAAGAATCGGCCAGGCAATTCTGGACTCGGTTCCTAACAAAGAAAAATCAAATCGTCGACTGTCTGTATGCAGAGGCCCTAGCGGCTTCCAAACACAACACCCGCGACGAATGGCTAGCCCGGCACCTTGGTCAGGAAAAACCAAAATCTATGGCAGCCCTCACGACACTCATGACCCGCTTTTGTGCGGGAGAAGACAGCTGGCTGGCTCGCAGTAATAACATATCAAAGGACCATGGTACTTCGGATACCAAGGACAACAATAGCAGGTCACGTCGCAACAAACATAAGCGCCGCATTAACAGCAATAATACCGAGGATACGACAGTCAATGCCGGATTCAAAGGCTCTAAACCCGGTCAGCGGAAAAAGCCATTCAAACAAAGTACGCCGGGTCCATCCAGCTTGGACCGTATACTCGATCGCTCGTGTCAAATATACGGCACCCCAGAAAAGCCAGCCAATCACACCAACAGGGATTGTTGGGTGTTCAAGCAGGCCGGCAAGTTAATTGCCGAAAACAAGGACAAGGGGCCACATAGCGATGATGAGTAGGAGCCCCAACAGCCACACACCGGAGGGTAGAAGAGGTTTCCCCCACAAGTGCGGACGATGAACATGATATACGCAACCCACATCCCCAAGAGGGAGCGAAAGCGTGCACTCAGGGACGTATATGCGTTGGAGCCAGTCGCCCCAAAGTTCAACCCATGGTCCTCCTATCCGATCACTTTCGATCGCAGGGACCATCCCACTAGTATCCGTCATGGCGGATTCGCCGCACTGGTTCTGGACCCAATCATTGACGGATTTCACCTCACTCGAGTCCTTATGGATGGCGGCAGCAACCTGAACCTGCTTTATCAGGACACAGTGCGCAAAATGGGTATAAGATCCCTCACAGATCAAACCCACAAAAACGACCTTTAAATGCGTCATTCCAGGCGTAGAGGCCCATTGCACAGGCTCAATTACACTGGAAGTGGTCTTCGGATCCCCAGATAACTTCCGAAGCGAAGAGTTAATCTTCGATATAGTCCCGTTCCGCAGTGGTTATCATGCACTGCTCGGGCGAACCGCATTTGCGAGATTCAATGCGGTACCGCATTATGCATACCTCAAGCTCAAGATGCCAGGACCTCGCGGGGTTATTACAGTCAATGGAAACACAGAGCGCTCTCTCTGAACGGAGGATCACACCGCGGCCCTCGCAACAGAAGTGCAAAGCAACCTCTCAAGGCAATCCACTAGTTCGGCATTTCAAGACCCGGACACCTTCAAGCGCGCTCAGAGCAATTGGCAACTAGACCGCCTGGCACGATCTGAGCTCGTGTAGCAATGCGGCCCCCACCCCAGTCCCAGCCGAATGGCGAAACTCGTGCCACGCATACATAATTACGCCTTAAAAATACCATGGGCACAGGTGGGGAGGGGGGGGCACAACTGCGGCATGCCCCAAGACGCGGCTTAAACCGCACTAGGGGCTTCCTGTTTGGTTATTTTTCTCTTTTTCAGGACCTTAATCTCTGGAAACCCTGTCCGGCAGCACTATTGCCGAACACATGATGCAGCAACCAAGGAGGCAGAAAGCTAAGTCACACCATGGAATTCCCAGGTGGATTACAATAACGAGCGAAATATTTGATTTAATACTATTCCTCAGCTTGCCCTTGGAAGGGACATAGTCCTACTCTTTGCTTATCACACCATCTGTATCATTCTGCTTTAAATGCACCTTTTTGAATAAACAATGCATAACATTGCGACTATTATTGCATTCTTGTTATACATATATGTGTTCATTAATGACGCCTTGCAACCGTACACTTTGGTACGGCCAATACACCAGGGGCTTACGTACCCCACAATATGGTGTGAAAAGTCCGAACACTTTCACAAGTGCGGCACCCCGAACTTATAGCATTATATGCATCAGCTCCGAATCATGTCTTTGGTCAAATGTTGGGTTTGCCCGGCTCCTATGTTTTGGTACCTTACGTTCCGCTCTATCGGCTAAGGTAGTGCTAGGAGAACTACTGCGATTGTGCCCCAGTTCTGCTGGGCTAAGCACCTTAGTAGAGAAAGCTAAAATTGACTGTCATGATAAGGCGAGAGACTGGTCGCTGTTCGGCGAGGTTTTCGAGTCCCTAAAGACTTATGCCGCTTGGAGCGAGGGGCCGGCCCTGTCCGGCTTAAAAGGCGTGTATCACGCCCCGAATTCGGCCTTCCGAATACCAGGGGCTTCGCCGAAATTTAAAATTATAGAATTCTATGGCTAAGTGAGAATGATAAAGCATTATTAGTCCGGTTACCTTGTTCGTTGTGCTGAGCACCTCCCTCGAAGGACCCAAACATGGGAACAAGAGTACTCAGGTTTATCCCGAACACCCCAGCACTCGTGGCATGGGGGCAGAAGCCGAGGACTAGCCATCTCTCAGATTGGATAAACAGCCAAACAGAAGGTAATATTTTAAATTCACACAAGCGTTGCATAGCGCATATGAAACAAGTTTTCATCATACAGGATCACACGAGCAAGTTTACTCAAATATTACATCCTTTGAACATTCGTCCGCTACAAGACAGGCACCCTTCAGGACACCCTCATAATAAATTTCGGGGGTGCGATGCTCCTTGCCCTGCAGCAGCCCTTCCTTGATCAGCTTCACAGCGTCTAGCTTGGCCCACTGCACCTTCACACGTGCGAAAGCCCAGCGTGCACCTTCGATGCAGACGGACCGCTTGACGACCTCCAGCCGTGGGCAGACATCCACAAGCCGCCTCACCAGGCCGAAGTAGTTGTTCGGAAGGGCGTCGCCAGGCCACAACCGGACTATAAGGCCCTTCATGGCCTGTTCGGCCGCCTTGTGCAGCTCGACCAGCTGCTTTAGCTGGTCGCTCAGGGGAATCGGGTGTTCGGTCTTAGTATACTGAGACCAGAATAGCTTCTCCGTTGAGCTTCCCTCCTCGGCCTGGTAAAACTGTGCGGCATCCGACACGCTGCGGGGCAAATCTGCGAATGCTCCTGGAGAGCTCCGAATTCGGGTAAGTAATCGGTAATTTACTTTTACATGCTTGCTCTGCATATAGAATGCCTTACCCGCCACTATCTTCTTCATTGTGTCGATCTCCTGGAGGGCCTTTTGGGCTTCGGCCTTGGCACTTTTTGCGCTCTCGAGGGCCGCGGCAAGCTCAGACTCTCGCATCTTCGAGTCAAGCTCCAACGCCTCGTGCTTCATCATGAGAGTCTGGAGCTCTTGCTGCACCTCGCCCACCCGAGCCTCTTGCTTTTCTCGCTCGGTGCGCTCCTTGGCCGTTTTATCTTCGGCCTCGGACAACGCTTGCTTTAGGGCCGCCACTTCGGTCGTGGCCCCTGGCAAATTCACGATGATCCTGTCATTTTGCAATCGCACTCCTTTTATACATATCCATAGACTAGGTACTACTTATCTTTGTTCTCCTCGAGCTGCCTTTTGGCAAGACCGAGCTCGTCTTGGGACCCTTTAAGCTCCTGCTTTAGTACGGCGACCTCCATAGTCAGTGCGGCGGATGCCAGCAGCGAAGCCTACATACGCATATTGACATACTCATATTAGACTCCTGCGATATTGTTTGATCCTCTGTTTGTCTTTTCTTTGTGAACACCGAACATAGCATCAGGGGCTGCTGTCTATGCGGTAATATTTTCCTATATTTCAAACACTTACCTCAAAGCCTGTTAGAAGGCTGGCACAGGCTTCAGTCAATCCGCTCTTGGCGGACTGAACCTTCTGGATCACTGCACTCATGATAGTACGGTGCTCCTCGTTGATGGAAGCGCTGCGAAGCGCTTCCAGCAGATTGTCCGGCACCTCTGGATGGACAAAGGTCACCGGTACAGGCGTCTCGCCCCTCTTAGAAGGAGGCCGCCTGCCCGAGCCCGGAACCACTGGAGGTTCCGGCGCGGTGTTCGGCTGAGGGCCGAACTCGGAGCTCTCAGGGGCCTTGTCCCCTCGGCTCCCGGAGTCCGGGAGGCCGCCTTGAGGCGCCTCCGGGACTGTCTCCCCTCGACCCGGTGCCTCCTGAGACAGCACCTCGGCGTCGTCCGCGGGATGAGGGGAGGTGGCGGTCGGGACTTGTCGGGGATATACCCCGCGGCGTAAACCGGCCGGAAGTGTAACCCGGCTGGACTTGGCGGTTTACTTGAGATCCGGCTGACACTTGGCGGTTGACTAGCGACCCGCCCTGACCTGGCGGTTTACAAGCAACCCGCCTGGTCATTATGGCTCACTGGTGACCTGGCGGGCGGGTCAGATGGATGACGAGGACCAAGGCCCAGAAGGCCGGTTCAAGTTTAATGATGGGCCGGTTTATGAGGAAAGCACAAGGAATATTTCCTCACAAAGGAAGCAAGACTAGGACTCCACTTGTAATAGAGTAATCCTAATCCTAATAGGACTAGTCATGTAAACTGCCCCTTTAACATATATAAGGAGGGGCAGGGTACCCCAAGAGGGACAAGATTGACAAGTTCCACAAGTTGGACAAGTTAGGTTTAGACAATAGCTCTCGAGATAAAGCACTCTTGTAACCGTGATCATCATCATCAATATCAATGAAGCGGGATGTAGGCTTTTACCTCCACCGTGAGGGGCCGAACCTGGGTAAAACATCGCGTCTCTCGTCCCGCTCAACCCCTCTCAAGCTACCACATAGATGCGTTGGCCTCGTGACTAAGTCCTGACACTAAGGACATGTGCCATGACAATTCCACGACAGTTGGCGCCCACCGTGGGGCTCGTGCATGGTGGTGATGAGTTCTTGAAGAAATCTTTACAGGGATCAAAAAAGTTCGTGATGTGCTGGATGAAGAAGAACCAGCGCAGAAGAAGATACATCATCTCCGTGGCAAGCAGTCGGAGGGAAATACGAGATTAAGATTTTTTTTAGGGTTTTGCGTCCGGTTCGCCGCCGACGCAAGACGATCCGTCCAAACCGATGGGAGACTCACCGAGTCCTGCAAGCTGTAAGTCACAATTTCCATTAAAGCGGGCAAAGGGTTGCCGCTGTCAGATCCGCCGAATCCGTAAAATTGTTGCGGCTGGATTACCTGTTCAATGTCCCGAGACTATTTTGTGTTGCTAGTCTGCAGGGATACAAAGATAAATCAAGTGAAGATCGAAACTAGTACTGCTATAAGTACCAATTGATGGCTACTGCAAAGGCATCAGATCACCCAGTGATTAGACAAATCGCTGCTCCTGCTACCGCCAGGCCGGGGGCAGTCTATTTCCTCATAAGAATCAAATACTACTACTCTGCGTCCCAGGTATAGGCCAAAACAGTAGAGCAATGTTCGCACGGGAACCAAGGAATAATACTACTACTCCCTTCATTCCAAAATATAGTGCGCCCGCGCTTCCCGAGGTCTAACTTTGACCATAAATTTAACCAACGAGACCAACTGCGGCGGGAGAAAAAATTATATAATTGAGAACTTCTTCTGAATACGAATTCACTGATATAATTTTTTCTCCCGCCGCAATCGGTTTTGGTAGTTAAATTTAAGGTCAAAGTTGAAGCACGGAAAAAAAGGAAGTACTGTATTGTGGAATGGAGGAAGTAACTATTTGGATGGAAAGGAATAAGACAAAAGGCATGCACCAAAAATCAGTCAAGTTCATCACGTGAATCTCCCAATGGCCTGTGAAAAGGGAGATTATGACCCGGAAGATTACGACCCGGAAGCAGATTCTCCAAGGGCTCAGACTGCTCTGTTGATCTGTTCTGTTGACCCGCCTAGCTACGCCTTGAGCAGCGATGGGCTCCCCAACCAACGCCATACCACCGCGCCAGAGGCTACCGTCTCCGCTGCCGAAGCCCGACATCGTGGTCTCATCCTCCTGGGTGTGAGTCGCCGGTGCTGACCATCCTCCGCTGATATCCGCCACCGGGTTGAACCGGTTCTGCCACCAGAAGTCGCCGCCACCAAGTTACCTCGCCGGCGCGTCGAGCCGCCCCGACCACGCCGCCTCGCCTTGTTTGCAAATTGCTCTGCAGATGTCTACAGACGTAATCAGGTGCACTTGTTTCCATTAAATTGCTCTGCGCATTAAATGCGTATTATACAAACATATGTTGTCTGCTCGTGCTATTTTATGCTTGCAGCTATTCAGCTTAAGAGGTTTTGCTGGCTTTTTTTATTGCGTCACTTCCAACAATCTTTTGAGCCACCATGACGCGCGATTCAGACAGCAGACGCGCGATTCAAAAACCCGGGTGTTTAGAAAAAAAGGGGGAAGGGGGAGTTCAACATGCACGAGCGACCCACCTCCAAACCAGTCTTCGTGATTGACTCGCCGTCCGCACCGGCTTACAACGCCACGGCCGGTTCATCTGTTTGTGCCGCCTTAGATGTTGCGGTCGTCTTTACTGTCCGTCTCTCGCGGCCTGGTCTACATCAACACACCGGGCTGCATCTGTCTGCATGAGTGGTTTTTTTAGTATGAGCAAGTCACTGCTTGGGAAGCCCGGTTTTTCTTCCAACAAATTGGAGGGAAATTATCATGTATTATCAGCTGCCGTCTGCACTGGATGGCTCAATGGGCAGGCGCACAACTCACCTGTAACACCCCGTATATGATTTACCCAATATGTACTCCAACTCTTGCCGTTTCCGGCATTAAGTTATTTTATTTTCTCGGGTTCGGGTTTTTGTCTCCGTGTGTTGTTGTCGTTGTCATGCATCTCATATCATGTCATCATGTACATTGATTTTGCATACGTGTTCGTCTCATGCATTCGAGCATTTTCCCCGTTGTCCGTTTTGCATTCCAGCACTTCGTTCTCCTCCGGTGGTCATTTCTACCTTTCTTTCGTGTGTGGGGATTAAACATTTCCGGATTGGACCGAGACTTGCCAAGCGGCCTTGGTTTCCTATCGGTAGACCGCCTGTCAAGTTTCATACCATTTGGACTTCGTTTGATGCTCCAACGGTTAACTGAGGGACCGAAAAGGCCTTGTGTGTGTTGCAGCCCAACACCCCTCCAATTTGGCCCAAAACCCACCAAAACCCTCTCCATCATCTAGAGCTTTCGATCATGATCGCGTGGCCGGAAACCGCACCTCATTTGGACACTCCTAACTCCCTCTATGCCTATAAATAGGTCCTCCTCCGAAAATCCGGATCTCTCCCCCGTCCAAACCCTAAAATCACCCGGCCGCCACCGGACACGTCCGGCCGCCGCCGGACGAAGTCGCCGCCGCCGGACGAAGTCGCCGCCGCCGCCCGCGCCAATCAAGAGGCGCCACGTGGCCGGCCGCCTCCTCCCACCGCCGCGGCCGCCCGGCCCGCAGCCGCCCCCGAGGGCCCGCCGCCATCCGCCGCCTCCCCGCGCCTGGCTCCCTTGCCCGCCGCCATCCGCCGCCTCCCCGCCGGCGTTCGCCCGCCGCCGCGCCAGGGCGCCGTCTCCGGCAAGCCGCCCCCGCTGCCCGACGCGTCGCCGTCCGCCGCGCCACGCCGCGTCCGACCGCCGCCACCACCAGCTCCGGTCGCCGCCACCGCCAGCTCCGGCCTCCTCCTCCCCTCGTCGTCGGATCCTCCGAGCTTCAAGTCTGGCCACCGTCTCTCGCAGCTCCAGCGAGTTCCCCGGCGAACCTCGTTTTCCGTGCACCCGGATCTGGATCTAGATCCAACTCGGTTGACTTTCCGTCCCTAACCCTAATTTTTTGTCCATGTTCATTGCATCGTAACTCCTCATCCGTAGCTCCGTTTTGGGCATATAGCACATGTTCGTCTCAGAGAGCACATCATTTCATCTCATTGCATCATTCTCATTTGAGCTCATCTTGATGCCCGAAATGCTGTTAGAAGAGTGCTATTTGAGATAATTGTCAGATCTGCTGCTCCAATTAGATATTTGTCATTTTTGCCATGATTATTGTGTGCATGATATGCCCTTGAGCTCTTCATGAGTTTTGTTATATGTTTTTCCATCTCTCCACAGGTGCAACCCATGTATTTTTGTGATGTGTGTGGTGACTAGCACAAGCTTGCAAAGTGATGCATTTGTTAATGCTGATTTCAGGGACTTAGCATTTCCACTAAGTCCTTGACCTGTTTATCTCATATGGCCATATGTTCATGTTGTTTCCTAGTGATCCGTGCCTCTTTTGAGGATGATCAGTAAGGATGTTTTGTTAATATTGTAGTGCTCTATCCATCCATGTCCTTGTTTGCAATTGTGGAGCACCCTAGCTTGAGTCAATCGAGCTCTACTTTTGTCATTTCGTGAATCTGGGTAGATTGTCTACTTGTTAGCGATTTTGTCGATGATGTTGTAGTTGATCCGTGCATGCTATGGTATTGTTCTTGCCATGTCTAGCTTGCATTTTGTGTTTTCTTGATGGGTGTATGCTTAGATTGTCATGACTTGCTCTGTAGTGAGTGCATCGAGCTCGTAAACATGCCTACTTGATATCTGTTTTCAGCATGCTCCAGTTTTCACAAAGTCTGAGAACTGATTATGTTTTTACCATGTTCACATGCTTGCAATTGTATTTTTCTGATCCCTTTTGGCTCAAGGTCACTAAGGGAATTTTGTTAAGCTCTTTGAGTAGCTCCATGCCATGCTTTACTTTGCCATGTTCAGGTCCTGTAGCATATAGTTTTCATGCTCCGAAGAGTGTTATCTGATCTCAAATTCCAGACAAGTGTTAATTTCACTAAGTCTAAAATCTGTTTGTCAAATGCATTTTTGCCATACTTGTTTGAACCTGTTAATGGATGAATTGGCCGTAGCTCAGTGCTAGACTTTTGTTAAGCTTCTTGAATGGATTCCTGCCATGTATTTTGATGGCATGTTTGGGTGCTGTAGCATGTTCATCTTATTGCATTTAGATGACTACTTGCTGTAAATCGCAGAACGTGGTCATATTTGAATTGCTTGCCATTTCCAAACTGTAACTCCGATTCTGGCGTTCTTTATATCGTTTTCATGCGATTTCATCTCATCTTTCCAGTGGCACACTTGGATTTCCAAGTTGAGGCCAGGTTCATTCGTTCCTCGTCAAATCTTGCATATGCATCCCGCATCGCATCCCGCATAGCATACCATCTTTGCATCATATTGTTTGAGCCTTGCACGTGGTTGATTGTGTTTCGTTTGCTTGTTTTTCTTGTTTGGGTAGAGCCGGGAGACAAGTTCGCTAACGAGGAGCCCGTTGAGTTTGCTTTCGAGGATCCAGTCAACTCTGACAACTTTGCAGGCAAGATGATCATACCCTCGAAATCACTACTATCTTTGCTTTGCTAGATGCTCGCTCTTTTGCTATGCCTATGCTACGATGCCTACCACTTGCTTATCGTGCCTCCCAAATTGCCATGTCAAACCTCTAACCCACCATGTCCTAGCAAACCATTGATTGGCTATGTTACCGCTTTGCTCAGCCCCTCTTATAGCGTTGCTAGTTGCAGGTGAAGATTGGAGACCGTTCCTTGTTGGAACATTATTTACTTGTTGGGATATCATTATATTGCCTTGTTATCTTAATGCATCTATATACTTGGTAAAGTGTGGAAGGCTCGGCCTCTCGCCTAGTGTTTTGTTCCACTCTTGCCGCCCTAGTTTCCGTCATATCGGTGTTATATTCCCGGATTTTGCGTTCCTTACGCGGTTGGGTTATAATGGGAACCCCTTGATAGTTCGCCTTGAATAAAGCTTTTCCAGCAATTCCTAACCTTGGTTTTACCATTTGCCACCTAGCCTCTTTTTCCCTTGGGTTTCCGGAGCCCGAGGGTCATCTTATTTAACCCCCCCCCCCGGGCCAGTGTTCCTCTAAGTATTGGTCCGACTGAGCTGCCTGCGGGGCCACCTCGGGAAAACTTGAGGGTTGGTTTTACTCGTAGCTAGTCTCATCTGAGTGTGCCCTGAGAACGAGATATGTGCAGCTCCTATCGGGATTTGTCGGCACATTTGAGCGTGTTGCTGGTTTTGTTTTAACTTGTCGAAGTGTCTTGAAGAACCGGGATACCGAGTCTGATCGGAATGTCTCGGGAGAAGGTCTATTCCTTCGTTGATCGTGAGAGCTTGTCATGGGCTAAGTTGGGACTCCCCTGCAGGGATTTGAACTTTCGAAAGCCGTGCCCGCGGTTATGGGCAGATGGGAATTTGTTAATGTCCGGTTGTAGATAACTTGAACCTTAATTTAATTAAGATGAATCAACAGTGTGAGTTACCGTGATGGTCTCTTCTCGGCAGAGTCCGGGAAGTGAACACGGTGTTGGAGTAATGTTTGCGCAGGTTGTCCTCTAGTTACTCGCTCGCGCTTTGCCTCCTCTTCTCGCTCTCTTTTGCGAACAGGATAGCCACCATATATGCTAGTCGCTTTCTGCAGGTCCACATATTTTCTTTGCCTTACGTATTAAGCTTAAATAGTCTTGATCACGAGGGTGCGAGATTGCTGAGTCCCTGTGGCTCACTGATTACTTCCAAACCAGATGCAGGGCCTGATGATTCCGCTCCAGATGGCGCGCTTGAGCTCAAGTGGGAGTTCGACGAGGACTCTCAACGATACTACGTGTCTTTCCCTGATGATCAGTAGTGGTGCCCAGTTGGGGTGATTGGGACCGTGTCGCATGTTGGGTTATCTTTTATTTTGGCGCCATAGTCGGGCCATGAGTGTTTGAATGTTGTAATGCTATTCATGTACTTTGATTGACGTGGCGAGTGTAAGCCAACTATATTATCTCCCCTTTTATTATCTATATTACATGGGATGTTGTGAAGATTGCCTAACTTGCGACATTGCTTTCAATGCGGTTATGCCTCTAAGTCGTGCCTCAACACATGGGAGATATAACTGCATCGAGGGCGTTACAAGTTGGTAATCAGAGCCTTCCCCGACCTTAGGAGCCCCATTGCTTGATCGTTTTTAGCAGCCGAGTTGAGTCTAGAAAAAATGTTTTGAGTCATTTAGGAATTATATATCGGAGAGTTTAGGAATTCTTTTTACTTCCCAGTCTCCTCATCGCTCTAGTAAGGCATCCTGACGTAGAGTTTTGACTCTTCTCTTCTCAAATTTCACTAAAAAAAATTTAGGATCACACGGGTATCTTGGAATCGTTCCGATGGTTTTGTGACGAGAACATTGTCTTGGTGCCTCCTGTCAGGGGTTTTGTGGCAGTGTCCCGGGGAGTTGAGCTCCGAGGTGTTGTCGTCACAATTTTATCGTTTCAATTCTGGAATACCTGAGTTTAGTACGCCGACATCGAAAATCTCTTTTATGCAGTTCGTTGGTGAGATAACCTCGACGCCACCCAGTACTGGGGCGGGAGTTCGGGAGTATCGCCATAACTTGTATAACGGATGCTTTTCAAAGGTTGAGGTAGATGGTTTCCGAAGTTTTCTCGGTTATGTGTTGAAGGATGGATACAGCTGGATGTAGGAATTGCTAGAATTGGGTGAGATATTATGCTTCCCCTGTATCCCCAACACCTGATTGCATAACCGGAAAGGTTCGGGAGTTTCATAGGTGGGAATTCTTGTAGCTCTAGTTCTTCTTCCATGAATATTTGGTTTGAGATTGGGATTTCTTACCGAGTATTCGTTCTTGATCCGTACCTTGTTGATTTATTTCTCCACCTAAATTCTAAGTGGCTTCTCAATTTATGGATATGTGACCATTTCAAGAGGAATGCATTCGTTCTTATTTTCGGATGTGAATACTATATGTTGCAATTTTCATTCCGTTGGATTCAGCTTCATTTTATCTGTCAATGTGCTAACGGTGGTCAACCTCTTCAGGATGGCTCCCGCTAAGAGCACCAACCAGAATCAGAATCAAGATCCGCCACCACCTCCACCTCCTCCGGAGGCATGGCAAGCTGTGATGGCAGCAACCAATGCAAACACACAGTTGATCATGCAAATTCTCTAAGAGCGCAATCAAGAGAACCAAGGCAACCAAGGCAACAATCAGAATCACTTTGCTACACTCAACCAGTTCCTTGCTAACGGGCCAAAGACTTTCAGCAATTGTGTTGAAGCAACTGATGCTGACGATTGGCTCGTGGATCTGTGCAAGCATTTCGAGTGCAGTAACGTCAGGCCTGAGGACTTTGTCAAGTTCGCTTCCTTCCAACTCAAAGACCAAGCTGCAGAATGGTTCCAGCAGTACAAGGATTCCAGAGGAGGCCGTGCGATTACCTGGGATGAATTCTGTCAAGACTTCAAAGCTCATCATATTCCTCAGAGTGTGGTTGAAAGCAAGCGTGAGGAATTCCGCAACCTGAAGCAAGGCTCTTTGTCTGTCTATGACTACAACAAGTTGTTTCAGAAGCTCGCCCGCTTTGCTAAGCAGGACGTACTTGATGAGAAGAGCATGATATACCAGTTCAGGGGTGGTCTCAGAGAAGAAATTCAGCTAGCTCTTGTTCTCCTTGAGCCCTTGAGGTACGATGAGTTCTACAACATGTCATTGAAACAAGAGGTTGCTCAACTAAGGTGTGATGCTTCCAAGAAGCGAGTCAGAGACGCTACTCCTTCTTCCTCTACTCAAGTGGCCAAGCAGCAGAAGTATTGGCTTCCTCCTCCTCCATTCCGTCAGCCGTATCAGCAGAAGAGCGAAGGTGGCAGTGGATCTTCCCACCCACCCAACCCTAGCTTTCAGAACAAGACTTCGTCTCAAGCTCCAAGATCGAGTGCTCCGTATCACCGTCCGCTTTCAGAGGTCACATGCAACAACTGCCAACAGAAGGGTCACTATGCCAACAAGTGCTTCAACCAGAGGCGTCTCCCTCCTCCTCCTCCTGTCAGATCGGCAAGTACAGCTGTGGTCAAGCATAACCCCAAGCACGCCAAGGTCAACTTGATGAACGCAGCTCAGGCAGAGGACTCGTCAGATGTCATCATGGGTAACCTTCCTGTTAACGATGTTCCTGCAAAAGTACTTTTTAACTCTGGTGCATCGCATTCCTTCATGTCATTCCCATTTGCATCAGATAACAATTTTAGTACAAAGGCATTACCTAGAGCTATGCAAGTCATCTCTCCGGCTAAGCGTCTGAGTTCTAGTATGATGGTTCCGGATATTTCTATCATGATGGGTGATTTCAAGTTTCTGGCTTCTCCAATGGTTCTTGGTAACTCGGATATTGATCTTATTCTCGGAATGGATTGGCTTTCTAAGCACAAGGCGCAGCTTGATTGTGCAGCCAGGCAGATTCAATTGACTCATTCGTCTGAGGATGTAATTGTCTTTGCCGCTCGGGATAATACCATCCGTCTGTTTTCTCTCAATGAGAAGGGTGAACTGGATGCTATCTTGCAAATTCCAGTCGTTTGCGAATATCAAGACGTCTTTCCAGAAGAGCTTCCAGGAATGCCTCCACACCGGCCAGTTGAATTCGTCATTGATCTTGAGCCTGGCACGGAACCAGTGTGCAAGCATCCTTACAAGCTCGGACCTGAAGAGTTGAAGGAGCTGAAGAAGCAACTCGATGTTCAAGAGAGAATGGGTCTCATCCGGCCTAGTTCTTCTCCGTGGGGTTGTGGTGTTCTTTTTGTGAAGAAGAAGGATGGAACGGACCGACTTTGTGTTGATTACCATCCATTGAACAAGAAGATCATCAAGAACAAATACCCACTTCCCAACATCAACGAGCTGTTCGAACAACTCAAAGGTGCCCAAGTATTCTCCAAGCTTGATCTCCGTATGGGTTATCATCAGATTCAAATCCGTGAGCAAGATATTCCCAAGACGGCTTTTAGGACAAGCTATGGTTCATATGAATACACTGTCATGTCTTTTGGCCTCGTCAACGCTCCTCCGACTTTCTCTCGCTTGATGAACTTCATCTTCAACTCCTACACCAATGACTTCGTTTTGGTCTATCCCGATGACATTCTGGTTTTCTCGAAGAACACGGAAGATCATGCCAAGCACTTGCGTTTGGTGCTCGATAAGCTGAGGGAACACCAGTTCTACGCCAAGTTCTCCAAGTGCGAATTTTGGCTCGATGAGGTTCTTTATCTTGGTCATATCATCTCTGCCAAGGGCATTGCGGTGAATCCTGAGAAGGTGTCTGCAATTGTGAATTGGGAACCTCCTCAGAATGTGAAGCAACTCCATAGCTTCCTCGGTCTCGCAAGCTATTGTCGAAGATTCGTTGAAAACTTTTCTAAGATCGCGAAGCCTCTCTCAAATCTTCTCCAGAAGCACGTCAAGTACGTTTGGTCTCCGGAATGTGACATTGCTTTCAACACTTTGAAAGAGAAATTGGTCACCGCTCCAGTTCTGACTCCTCCTGATGAATCCAAGCCGTACGAGGTCTTTTGTGATGCCTCTCTCCAAGGTCTTGGTGCAGTATTAATGCAAGAGAAGAAAGTTTTTGCTTATACCTCTCGCCAGTTGAAGCCCAACAAGAAGAACTACCCCACTCATGATCTCGAGTTGGCGGCAGTTGTGCATGCTCTTTTGACTTGGAGACATCTCTTATTGGGAAGAAAAGTGGACATCTTCACCGACCACAAGAGTCTCAAGTACATTTCACTCGGCCTAATCTCAACCTCAGGCAGATTCGATGGGTCGAAATGATTCAAGAGTATAATCCGAGTATCGAGTATACTCTAGGCAAGGCCAATGTGATTGCTTACGCATTGAGCAGGAAGGCTTATTGCAACAGTCTGATTCTCAAGCCTTATCAACCCGAGCTTTGTGAAGCTTTCCGCAAACTTAATCTGCAAGTTGTTCCTCAAGGTTTCCTCGCCAACCTTCAAGTCTCTCCCACCTTGGAAGACCAGATTCGTCAAGCCCAGCTTCTTGATGCTATGGTGAAAAAGGTGAAGATTGGGATTGCCAAGAGTCAACCCAAGTACAAGTGCTACCGCCTTGATGACAAGGATACTCTCTTCTTCGAGGATCGTATTGTTGTGCCCAAAGGTGACCTTCGTAAAGTGATCATGAACGAGGCTCACAATTCTCTCCTCTCCATCCACCCTGGGAGCACGAAGATGTATCAGGACCTCAAGCAAGCTTATTGGTGGACTCGAATGAAGCGCGAGATTGCTCAATTCGTGAATGAGTGTGATGTCTGCAGAAGAGTGAAGGCAGAACACCAAAGGCCAGCGGGTCTCCTCCAACCTCTTGCCATTCCAGAATGGAAGTTTGACCACATTGAGATGGACTTCGTGACTGGGTTTCCAAAGTCCAAATGTGGCAATGATGCTATATTCGTTGTCATCGACAAACTCACCAAAGTGGCTCACTTTATGCCTATCAAAGAGTCTATCATGACAGCTCAATTGGCGGAACTCTATACCTCTCGGATTGTATCTCTGCACGGTATTCCTCAGTGATCTCTTCATACCGTGGCAGCATCTTTACCTCCAAGTTTTGGGATTCTTTTCAGAAGGCCATGGGCACCAACATCTACTTCAGCACAGCTTTCCATCCACAAACTAGCGGTCAAGTCGAGCGTGTCAATCAGATTCTTGAAGATATCCTCAGGGCTTGTGTGATCTCCTTCGGCATGAAGTGGGAGGATTGTCTTCCTTATGCTGAATTCTCCTACAACAACAGTTTTCAAGCAAGTTCGGGCAAGGCCCCATTTGAAATTATGTATGGCAGGAAGTGTCGTACCCCTCTCAACTGGTCTGAAACCGGTGAACGTCAACTTTTGGGAAATGACTTAATCACAGAGGCAGAGGAAATGTGCAAAGTCATTCGAGATAACCTCAAAGCAGCCCAATCCCACCAGAAGAGCTACTATGATAGTAAGCACCGTGATTTGGCTTTCGAGATAGGAGATCATGTTTACCTCCGCGTCTCTCCTATGAAAGGTACTCGTCACTTCGGTATCAAAGGGAAGCTTGCCCCTAGATACGTGGGACCTTTCAAGATTGTCAGCAAGAGAGGCGATCTCGCCTATCAACTCGAGCTTCCTGCAAACTTCGCAAATGTGCATGACATGTTCCATGTCTCTCAGCTTCGAAAGTGCTTCAAGACTCCTGACCGCACCGTCAACTTCGAGGACATTGAGCTCCAAGAAGATCTCTTTTATCGTGAGCACCCAGTTGCTATTCTTGAAGAGACTGAACGCAAGACTCGCAACAAGTCAATCAAATTCCTCAAAGTCAAGTGGTCACACCATTCCGACCATGAAGCTACCTGGGAACGCGAGGATCACCTCCGTTCTGAGTACCCGGCATTCTTTCAGTCCTAGATCTCGGGACGAGATCCTTTCGTAGTGGTGGAGTGTTGTAACACCCCGGATATGATTTACCCAATATGTACTCCAACTCTTGCCGTTTCCGGCCTTAAGTTATTTTATTTTCTCGGGTTCGGGTTTTCGTCTCTGTGTGTTGTTGTCGTTGTCATGCATCTCATATCATGTCATCATGTGCATTGCATTTGCATACGTGTTCGTCTCATGCATTCGAGCATTTTCCCCGTTGTCCGTTTTGCATTCCGGTGCTTCGTTCTCCTCCGGTGGTCATTTCTACCTTTCTTTCGTGTGTGGGGATTAAACATTTCCGGATTGGACCGAGACTTGCCAAGCGGCCTTGGTTTACTACCGGTAGACCGCCTGTCAAGTTTCGTACCATTTGGACTTCGTTTGATGCTCCAACGGTTAACCGAGGGACCGAAAAGGCCTCGTGTGTGTTGCAGCCCAACACTCCTCCAATTTGGCCCAAAACCCACCAAAACCCTCTCCATCATCTAGAGCGTTCGATCACGATTGCGTGACCGAAAACCGCACCTCATTTGGACACTCCTAGCTCCCTCTATACCTATAAATAGGTCCTCCGAAAATCCGGATCTCTCCCCCGTCCAAACCCTAAAATCGCCCCGCCGCCACCGGACACGTCCGGCCGCCGCCGGACGAAGTCGCCGCCGCCGCCCGCGCCAATCAGGAGGCGCCACGTGGCCGGCTGCCTCCTCCCACCGCCGCGGCCCGCCCGGCCCGCAGCCGGCCCCCGAGGGCCCGCCGCCATCCGCCGCCTCCCCGCGCCTGGCTCCCTCGCCCGCCGCCCTCCGCCGCCGCCGCACCAGGGCGCCGTCTCCGGCAAGCCGCCCCCGTCGCCCGACGCGTCGCCGTCCGCCGCGCCACGCCGCGTCCGACCGCCGCCACCGCCAGCTCCGGCCTCCTCCTCCCCTCGTCGCCGGATCCTCCGAGCTTCAAGTCTGGCCGCCGTCTCTCGCAGCTCCAGCGAGTTCCCCAGCGAACCTCGTTTTCCGTGCACCCCGGATCTGGATCTAGATCCAAACTCGGTTGACTTTCCGTCCCTAACCCTAATTTTTTGCCCATGTTCATCGCATCGTAACTCCTCATCCGTAGCTCCGTTTTGGGCATATTGCATGTCAACATGTTCGTCTCAGAGAGCACATCATTTCATCTCATTGCATCATTCTCATTTGAGCTCATCTTGATGCCCGAAATGCTGTTAGAAGAGTGCTATTTGAGATAATTGTTAGATCTGCTGCTCCAATTAGATATTTGTCATTTTTGCCATGATTATTGTGTGCATGATATGGCCCTGAGCTCTTCATGAGTTTTGTTATATGTTTTGCCATCTCTCCATATGTGCAACCCATGTATTTTTGTGATGTGTGTGGTGACTAGCATAAGCTTTCAAAGTGAGGCATTTGTTAATGCTGATTTCAGGGACTTAGCATTTCCAGAAGTCCTTGACCTGTTTATCTCATATGGCCATATGTTCATGTTGTTTCCTAGTGATCCGTGCCTCTTTTGAGGATGATCAGTAATGATGTTTTGTTAATATTGTAGTGCTCTATCCATCCCTGTCCTTGTTTGCAATTGTGGAGCACCCTAGCTTGAGTCAATCGAGCTCTACTTTTGTCATTTCGTGAATCTGGGCAGATTGTCTACTTGTTAGCGATTTTGTCGATGATGTTGTAGTTGATCCGTGCATGCTATGGTATTGTTCTTGCCATGTCTAGCTTGCATTTTGTGTTTTCTTGATGGGTGTATGCTTATATTGTCATGACTTGCTCTGTAGTGAGTGCATCGAGCTCGTAAACATGCCTACTTGATATCTGTTTTCAGCATGCTCCAGTTTTCACTAAGTTTGGGAACTGATTATGTTTTTGCCATGTTCACATGCTTGCAATTGTATTTTTCTGATCCATTTTGGCTCAAGGTCACTAAGGGACTTTTGTTAAGCTCTTTGAGTAGCTCCATGCCATGCTTTACTTTGCCATGTTCAGGTCCTGTACCATATAGTTTTCATTCTCCGAAGAGTGGTATCTGATCTGAAATTCCACACAAGTGTTAATTTCACTAAGTCTGAAATCTGTTTGTCAAATGCATTTTTTCCATGCTTGTTTGAACCTGTTAATGGATGAATTGGCCGTAGCTCAGTGCTAGACTTTTGTTAAGCTTCTTGAATGGATTCCTGCCATGTATTTTGATGCCATGTTTGGGTGCTGTAGCATGTTCATCTTGTTGCATTTAGATGGCTACTTGTTGTAAATCGCAGAACATGGTCATATTTGATTGCTTGCCATTTCCAAACCGTAACTCCGATTCCGGCGTTCTTTATATCGTCTTCAAGCGATTTCATCTCATCTTTCCAGTGGCACACTTGGATTTCCAAGTTGAGGCCAGGTTCATTCGTTCCTCATCAAATCTTGCATATGCATCCCGCATCGCATCCCGTGTAGCATACCATCTTTGCATCATATTGTTTGAGCTTTGCACGTGGTTGATTGTGCTCCGTTTGCTTGTTTGTCTTGTTTGGGTAGAGCCGGGATACGAGTTCGCTAACGTGGAGCCTGTTGAGTTTGCTTTCGAGGATCTAGTCAACTCTGACAACTTTGCAGGCAAGATGATCATACCCTCGAAATCACTACTATCTTTGCTTTGCTAGATGCTCGCTCTTTTGCTATGCCTATGCTACGATGCCTACCACTTGCTTATCGTGCCTCCCAAATTGCCATGTCAAACCTCTAACCCACCATGTCCTAGCAAACTGTTGATTGGCTATGTTATCACTTTGCTCAGCCCCTCTTATAGCGTTGCTAGTTGCAGGTGAAGATTGGAGACCGTTCCTTGTTGGAACATTATTTACTTGTTGGGATATCATTATATTGCCTTGTTATCTTAATGCATCTATATACTTGGTAAAGGGTGGAAGGCTCGACCTCTCGCCTAGTGTTTTGTTCCACTCTTGCCGCCCTAGTTTCTGTCATATCGGTGTTATGTTCCCGGATTTTGCGTTCTTTACGCGGTTGGGTTATAATGGGAACCCCTTGACAGTTCGCCTTGAATAAAGCTTTTCCAGCAATGCCAAACCTTGGTTTTACCATTTGCCACCTAGCCTCTTTTTCCCTTGGGTTTTCGGAGCCCGAGGGTCATCTTATTTAGCCCCCCCCCCGGGCCAGTGCTCCTCTGAGTGTTGGTCCGACTGAGCTGCCTGCGGGGCCACCTCAGGGAAACTTGAGGGTTGGTTTTACTCGTAGCTAGTCTCATCTGAGTGTGCCCTGAGAACGGGATATGTGCAGCTCCTATCAGGATTTGTCGGCACATTCGGGCGGTGTTGCTGGTTTTGTTTTAACTTGTCGAAGTGTCTTGAAGAACCGGGATACCGAGTATGATCGGAATATCTCGGGAGAAGGTCTATTCCTTCGTTGACCGTGAGAGCTTGTCATGGGCTAAGTTGGGACTCCCCTGCAGGGATTTGAACTTTCAAAAGCCGTGCCCGCGGTTATGGGCAGATGGGAATTTGTTAATGTCCGGTTGTAGATAACTTGAACCTTAATTTAATTAAAATGAATCAACAGTGTGAGTTACCGTGATGGTCTCTTCGCGGCGGAGTCCGGGAAGTGAACACGTTGTTGGAGTAATGTTTGCGCAGGTTGTCCTCTAGTTACTCGCTCGCGCTTTGCCTCCTCTTCCCGCTCTCTTTTGCGAACAGGATAGCCACCATATATGCTAGTCGCTTGCTGCAGCTCCACATATTTTCCTTGCCTTACCTATTAAGCTTAAATAGTCTTGATCACGAGGGTGCGAGATTGCTGAGTCCCTGTGGCTCACTGATTACTTCCAAACCAGATGCAGGGCCTGATGATTCCGCTCCAGATGGCGCGCTTGAGCTCAAGTGGGAGTTCGACAAGGACTCTCAACGATACTACGTGTCTTTCCCTGATGATCAGTAGTGGTGCCCAGTTGGGGTGATCGGGACCGTGTCGCATGTTGCGTTATCTTTTATTTTGGCGCTGTAGTCGGGCCATGAGTGTTTGAATGTTGTAATGCTATTCATGTACTTTGATTGACGTGGCGAGTGTTAGCCAACTATATTATCTCCCCTTTTATTATCTATATTACATGGGATGTTGTGAAGATTGCCTAACTTGCGACATTGCTTTCAATGCGGTTATGCCTCTAAGTCGTGCCTCGACACGTGGGAGATATAACCGCATCGAGGGCGTTACATCACCACCACTACAAGTTTGGTTAAACTTAAAACAACCAGTTGGAAGGAACCATTGGCCGAGTTGCTGACACGGCTCATACGGGATCATTTATAACCTGCTGCAGTCACCTCAACCTTCTGCGGATTCACATCGTGCTATCAACATCAATGATATACACCTTCTGCTATGGTCAAATATGGAGAATCTCAAGCCAACTCCTCGAGTCGTCTTGAGACTCGGGGGCTACAATGGTATGACTCGGCAAAATTAGCCGGTTTCAATAAATTCAAGAACTCCGGGTCATTGAAGGGAAAAATAACCCGTCCCCAGAGATTACTTCTAGATTGATGGAAATTTAAAAGCCATCAGAAGATTTCCGGCTCAAAATAAGGATTCTGGTTTAAAATCCAGTTCAAGAGACATCTCTCTCCCGCTTTGAAGCTCTCAAATTCGGTTCAAACATCCGGCTCAAGGTAAATTTGTCTCTTACAAAGCTTTTGAAGCTCTCAAATCGGTTCAAACATCCAGCTCAAGGACAATCTGTATCCCACAAAGTTTTGAAGCTTTCAAATCCGGTTTTAAAATTCCGGTTCAAAAAGAATTAATTTCTCACAAGTTCGAGTTTAAAGGCTGTCAGAATATTTCCAGCTGAAAATAAAGATTTCGGTTTAAAATCCGGCTCAAGGGAAAGATGTCTCCCACAAAGCTTTGAAGCTCTCAATCTCCGGTTCAAATCCCGGTTCAAGAAGAATTTATCTCTTGCAAAAAGTTAAAGGTTGCCGAAGAGGACCTGTTGCCATGACGTGCGGTTCAAACATGGGTTATCCTGCCTTATTGGCTTATCATATTATTGATCGCATGGGGGCTTCTGTTTATAAAGCGGAGTTCTGATTACATATTGATCCGGCTATCAAGCCAATATTGTCATAAGAGCACAGCTTTGGTTACTTCGGTAATCCGGCTATCAAGCCAATATTATCATAAGGGGCCAAAGAGAGTCTGTTGCACAACACAGCTCAAACATGGGCATCCCTTGAGCACAACTCATAATATCACTTGGGGGCTATGTTCGAACCATAGTTACACCTCTTGATCGGCGTAAGGCCACCAGGGAAATCACTTGGGGCCTTGGTCGTATTCGAACCATAGCTACACCTCTTGATCGGCGTAAGGCCACCAGGGAAGTTACTTGGGGGCTCTTCGCTTCGCAACGAACTAAGAGTCTACACCCTTGTAATAGGCTATCAAGCCAGGCTTGGAAGCCAGGTGTACGCACCTAAAACCCCGAATTAACCTGCCTTCTTTAAGTAAGTCACTCCGCCCAGGTAAACCTGGTACGACCCGCGAACGTTTGACAGTCAATCTCATAGACCCTGAACTTGTCAAAGTTAAAACGTGATTGGTTAAAGATTGAGGTCCATCTTAAGAGGCTTTGTGAAATGGTTAATTCAGTGGCCTGGCAGACCATGAAAAGCCTCGACTTGGAGCCTGGTAGCTCGTAAAAAGCCTCGCATGTTCTTTTTTGACTTCTATTTGCCAAGTTTTTTCGCCTTTGTTGAGGTTCATAATATCTTCTGATAAACCGACGTCCTTGACCCAGCTTGGCTTTCAACTACAAGTTGTCAGTACATGATCAGTTATAATCCGGTGTTCATTAACCCGGTCTGATTTTTGACTAACAAGTCACCAGTATGAAATAAACCGATGTTTATCACAACCCGGAACGGTTTTATCATAAACTGGCACAATATGGGAGGAGTTATCAATACTTAAAATTTGGGTTATCACCCTTACTACAAAACGTTGGTAAACCAACGATGTGATTCAATGTCACAGAAACAGGTTGAATAAAGCATAATTATAAATCACCGGCGTTTATTAACCCGGCCTGGCTTTTGACTATAAATAGCCAGTATGATGATAAATTATCCGGTGTTTATTAAACCGGCCCGGCGTGGGATTATAAGACGTCAGTATATATTTGGATTACGTCATTGGAATCAGGCGCTCATAAATCATTGGATTATATTGTTCAAATCTTCAAATAGCCAACATGGCTGGATTTTATTATGGTTATCAATAACCAGTATTATGATTAAGGTTTTCAAAGTCGCTTTAGTGCAATGGCTATTATATTATCAATGGATATGATTTATTCTATAATTGAAGGAATATTCCTGAGTCGCTGCAGGCTTATGACCCGGCACTTGGGGGGCTACATTATTCAAGTTAAGATTATGTCAAATATGCAAGTCTCATGTCGCTGCAAACATGCACCATGACACTTGGGGGCTAATGCAAAGTCATTTTTATTGGCCTTATTGAAGACCCGACTCATTACATTATAATGAGCCGGCCCTTGGGGGCTACCAATTGCTCCCATCAACAATTCAAGGTACACAAGTTTTTATCCATTATATTGAAGGGTCCACTCCTTAGTTGGTAAAGCACAAAGCTCTTAACCTTGTGGACGTGGGTTCAAGCCCCATGATGGGAGTTACATCATATGATGTTATATTCAATGAAGTATATATAAAGTCCCAGCTCAATATTATCTTACTGAGCCGGCCCTTGGGGGCTACACGTTGTTGTTCAAATTTACATGATCATATTTATAAAGTCCCCGCTCATTATTGCATAATGACCCGGCCCTTGGGGGCTACACTGGTTGATGTTTTTTGAGCATCAGGCAAATTCAAGTCCCAGGTTGCTGCAAGCATGACAACCCGGCACTTGGGGGCTACATATGTGGAATACTCAGTTCTGACTAGTGATTGAGATGAACACACATGGATTTTTCAAAGTGGTAATATTTATATTGAAGCAAGTCTTAAGTCATCACTTTGCTCTACCCAAGACTTGGGGGCTATAGGGATTATGCATATAAAGGAGGAACGTCTTCAAATTATTAGTTTTGAGTAAATCAGGAAGATCAATTACATGACTCGGTGTCAACAATAATTATGACCCGGCATCGTCTGTTTTTTAACCCAGCAATTTTTGTAATGATAAACCGACAAGTTTTACATCTTCAAACCAGATGAATATCAGATGAGTATTTCAAGACAAATATTTCTTAAGCCGGCGCTTTGGAAGCCGACTCAAGTAGATTATTCTTCACAATATTTCTTTGTGAGAGACCAATGACAGCAAATTGAGTATGAAGCTGGCTTATTGGCCTGGATTTTCTAGAAGAAGGAAATGACAAGGAATTAAGGATGATCAGGTGCTGGTTTACAAGAATTCTTAACCCGGAGCATAATCTGTCAAGTTTGTTCTTGTGTTTGTTTTACAAGATCAGATTAACATGGATAAATCCAAATTAAACTGGGGGCTAATGTCGGGGATATACCCGGCGGCGTAAACCGGCTGGAAGTATAACCCGGCTGGACTTGGCGGTTTACTTGAGATCCAGCTGACACTTGGCGGTTCACTGGCGACCCGCCCTAACCTGGCGGTTTACAAGCAACCCGCCTGGTCATTATGGCTCACTGGTGACCTGGCGGGCGGGTCAGATGGATGACAAGGACCAAGGCCCAGAAGGCCGGTTCACGTTTAATGGTGGGTCGGTTTATGAGGAAAGCACAAGGAATATTCCCTTACAAAGGAAGCAAGACTAGGACTCCACTTGTAATAGAGTAATCCTAATCCTAATAGGACTAGTCATGTAAACTGCCCCTTCAACATATATAAGGAGGGGTAGGGTACCCCAAGAGGGACAAGATTGACAAGTTCCACAAGTTGGACAAGTTAGGTTTAGACAATAGCTCTCAAGATAGAGCACTCTTGTAACCGTGATCATCATCATCAATATCAATGAACCAGGATGTAGGCTTTTACCTCCACCATGAGGGGCCGAACCTGGGTAAAACATCGCGTCTCTCGTCCCGCTCAACCCCTCTCAAGCTACCACATAGATGCGTTGGCCTCGCGACTAAGTCCTGACACTAAGGACATGTGCCGTGACAATTCCACGACAGGACTGGATCGCTATCCATGTCCGACGAGCCAAGGGAGCCGTCCGATGATACATAGATATGGGCTCGGGCCTGCATAATCATGTTCGGCGTTAGGGAAAGCAGTGTGACAAAGGAATGCTATGAGTTACTCTGGTATCCGAATACTTACGATCTCCCCAGGGGCTTGGCCCTGGGCAACCACTCGTCTTCGCTTCGTCGACGACGGTGGAACTGTCTGGAAGGAGAGTCCTTCCCTTCTTGGACCCTTCGCCCCCCCCCCAAGTTGGGACGGCCTTCCTTTTCTTATCTCTCCCAACTGAAGGGGGAGCATCTTCTTCTTCTTCCTCGTCTTCGGGGGAGGAGTGCGCCGCAGAGTCATCGGACGGCGAGTCCGACGACGCCTGGCGTCGGGAACTCTTTTGGGTTCCCTTGGCCTTCTTGGTCTTCTCCGGCACCTTGTAAGGAGCCGGAGTCAGCATCTCCATCAGGAGAGCGCCCGCAGTGTCTTCAGGCAAAGGGGTCGGACAGTTAATCTGCCCCGACGTCTCCACCCAGTCCTGTCAAAGGCATGGAGATTAGACCCCGCACATGATTAAGCTAGGGGAAATAAATGTCCTACGGGACGTATTGAACTCACCGAACGCGCTAGGCGCTTTGCGCTTAGTCTGCGGTCCTCGAGGAGAGAAGGAGGGACCTCTGCGCCCTTGAACAACACCTTCCAGACGTTCTTGTGCATCGTATCGAAGAGCTTGCTCAGAGTCTGGTGCTGGGATGGGTCGAAATCCCACAAGTTAAAATCCCGTTGTTGACACGGGAGGATCCGGCGGATGAGCATAACGTGGACTATGTTGACAAGCTTGAGCTTCTTGCTTGCCATACTCCGGATACATTTCTGGAGTCCATCCAGCTCCACCGATGAACCCCATGACAAGCCCTTCTCTTTCCAGGAAGTGAGCCGTGTAGGGAATCCGGATCGAAACTCGGGGGCTGCCGCCCATTTGGCGTCGCGCGGCTCGGTGATGTAGAACCACGCCGATTGCCATCCCTTTATGGTCTCCACAAAGGAGCCTTCAAGCCATATAACGTTGGGCATATTGCCCACCATGGCTCCGCCGCATTCTGCTTGTTGGCCTCCCACCACCTTCGGCTTGATATTGAAGGTCTTTAACCGCATGCCAAAGTAGGGCCCGATGCGGAGGAAAGCCTCACACATGACGATGAACGCCGAAATGTTGAGGACGAAGTTCGGGGCCAGATCATGAAAGTCCAACCCGTCGTAGAACATGAGACCACGGACGAATGGATGGAGGGGAAACCCGAGTCCGCGGAGGAAGTGGTGGAGGAAAACTACCCTCTCGTGAGGTTCCGGGGTAGGGACGATCTGCCCCACAGCGGGCAGCCGATGCGCGATATTCGTGGCTAAGTATCCGGCTCCGCGCAGCTTCTTGATATGTCCCTCTGTAACGGAGGAAGCCATCCATTTGCCTCCTGCTCCGGACATGTTTGGAGAAGGTTGAGGGAAGGGATGTGGACTTGGGTGTTGGAGCTTGAGTGCGCGAAAATGGATGAGCAAAGGAGGAAGAAGGCGTGGATGAAAAGGTGAATCCTTGTCCCTTTATATGGGCGGACGAAACTAAGCGTCCCCACTAGCCTGGTAAAACTCGCTTATCCCCCAAGCGCCGTAATCGATGGCGCAGTTGGGTTACCCACACCCGTATTGATGAGAATCCCGTGATAAGGGGACACGATCTCTGCTTTGACAAGACGTGTCAAAAAACTGCCTCGCGTTATGTACGAGGCTTGTTAAAGGAAACGGTTCGAATAATCACTCGGCCGTGACGTAATGTCGTGTTGCCAAAACAAGTCAGCAAATTGGATTTGTGGAAATATTATTCTCTCTACGGTGGTATGTGGAACTTATTTTGCAGGGTCGGACACTATCCTTATATTCAAATTCTTCCATCGTATATTCGGAGGAGGAACCCGCCTTGCAATGCTGAAGACAATACTGCGCGCCGGACTCATCGTCATTGAAAGCCTAGTTCAGGGGCTACTGTGGGAGTCCTGGATTAGGGGGTCTCCGGACAGCTGAACTATCTCCATTGGCCGGACTGTTAGACTATGAAGATACAGGATTGAAGACTTCGTCTCGTGTCCGGATGAGACTCTACTTGGCGTGGAAGGCAAGCTAGGCAATACGGATATGTGTGTCTCCTCCTTTGTAATCGACCTTGTGTAACCCTAACCTCTCTGGTGTCTATATAAACCGGAGGGTTTTAGTCCGTAGGACAACATACAATCATACCATAGGCTAGCTTCTAGGGTTTAGCCCCTCTGATCTCGTGGTAGATCTACTCTTGTAATACCCATATCATCAATATTAATCAAGAAGGACGTAGGGTTTTACCTCCATCAAGAGGGCCCGAACCTGGCTAAAACATTGTGTCCCCTGCCTCCTATTACCATCTGCCTTAGACGCACAGTTCGGGACCCCTACCCGAGATCTGCCGGTTTTGACACCGACAACCACCAAGACGAGGGGGCTGGGGGCTTCCAAGAGCCTCCTGCTGTCGCTTGCATCCTGGCGGCGCTCAGGCCCCAGCCTCCCATCGCATCTTCAAGCAGTTTGCTCGTGAGGTGAACACGGCCCTCCCCAAGCTCAAGGCTACGCGTCTACTCAGGTGGTCCAAGTGCACCATCACCTTCAGCTCGTCCGACCAACTCAAGTGCGCGACAACTACCGACGCTCTCCCGATGCTCTGCTCGCCAACCATCAGCAACGTCCTCGTCACCAAGACTCTCATCAATGGCGGTGCCGGGCTCAATGTTCTTTCCATTGAGAGATTCAACCGACTCTAGGCACCCTATGACCAGTTGCAGCCCACCAAGCCCTTCTCAGGAGTGACCGACGGCTCCACCACCCCGATAGCGCAGATCCGCCTCCCTGTCACCTTCGACACCCGCGACAACTACCGCACTGAGCTCATTTACTTCAACATCACTCACATTCGCCTTCTGTACAACGCCATCCTCAGCTACCCGGCCCTAGCCAAGTTCATGGTAGTCACCCACCATGGATACAATGTCCTCAAGATGCCAGGGAGCCGCGACATCATCACAGTCGCCTGTGAGGAGAAGGACGCGGTGTGCTCTCTTGAGCGTGCCTACCAGGCTGCAGCGGTTGAAGACCCAGACAAGGAGGGTGTTGTCTACCCTCCTGAGGCTGTCCCCAAGAAGAAGAAGCAGCTGGTCCACCAAGAACCTCAGGAGAGCGGGGTGTCCAGCGGCACCACCTCAGGATCAGCGCCCATAGCCGGGGCGCCTCCCTCTCTTGCATAGGAAGGCGCGGCCTGCAACCCCCTCAGGCTGCGCTCGGGGGCTCTCCTCTGGAGGGCCTCTGACTTGGCCAGTGTCACAAGGAGGTGCTCAGGCACCACCTGGAGGCGTGCTTCAACGCTCGCTTCCGTGAGGAAAGCGCGGGGTGCGAGGCACCCGGCTCTCGGGAATTCAGCACCAAGGCAACTAAGGAGCCTCAGGAGGCAAGAGCCATACGAAGCGACCGTGGCCCACCACCTGGCGCAGCTCCTTGTCCCGGCGAGGATAACGAGCCGCGCATCTGCGTCAACATCCCAGGACTCAACAGGGTCGCCTCTTAGTGGCTCTTCTGGCCATCCCGCGTTGGCCGGTGCGAGGGCCCACCTCATAGCTACGTTCACATACCTTTCAGCTTGCTGGGCGGGGCTGTCGTGCATCAACGTCACATGTGGAGCATCCTGGCGGCTCAGGAGGCCAGGCTCCAGGCGATCCTGACAGAGGTGGCGGTGGATCCTCGTGAGCCCCCTCGGGCCCTTAGAGCCTACCGAGGTTCAGGACCTGGGCGGCTCATGAGGAGCGACTCCTTCAGCACGCGTCTTCGGCTACTCCAACACTTCTTCAGCAACGGTGCCAGGTGATATCTTTTGGTTTGTTCAGTTGGGGGCACCCCTCGGGCTGCATCATCCCCAAGCCACATGGGTCCGTCCCTGTGGCTTGTATCGTTTTCCGCATCTATCAGAGTTGGCTTTACCTCCTTCCATGAGTTGCTTTTATGATTATCATCTGCCTGTCCGGTACTTTATTGCCATGAACGTCGTATGCCCTTGCAAACCCACCCACGTCCGCCTCAGGATTAAGGACAGGCACGATGCCTGTGCTCGGGTCCATCCCTGCAGCGTAGCTAAACCCAAGAGGGTGAGCTCTGGCTCGCAGGCCAGCTCCCATGCACGTCACCTCCCATAGTCCTTGGTGCTTTGTTCTCACATGAGCTAATCGCGGGCGGACGAGCAAGAGCGCATGACCCGGTGCCTTGTTACCACGGGAGCTACGCGCCAGTTGTCTTTCTTCAGAACTTTCGCATGAGAAGACTGGGCACAGTGCCTGTGCTCGGGTCCGTCCCTACAGCGTCGATAAACCCAACGACTGAGCTCTGTCTAGCGGGCCGGCCCCGTTCAAGTCACCTCCTGGGGTCGTTGGTGTTTGGCCTTCTCATGCAATACAAGAGATTTATTCAGCGCAGGTTGCCTAACCATCTCACAGGACTATCACAAGCGTTCCGAATCAAATTCAGGCGCAACCCGCCTTGAGGTAGGGCCTCATGAGTCTGCACTGGCTCACGAGTTCCCATACACATCTCCTCTAGCCCTACCATGCAAGCCACGTGTCAGGGCGGGGCTGTACACGCCCCGGGCGCCCCTCCCACCAACTTGGGGCCCCCCTCCTGGCCGCCCCCCTCTAGATGCATCTAGGGGGCTGGCTCCTCTCCCGTTCACCCTATAAATAGTTGGGGGGTGGGAGGGCAGCCGCACCCCTTCCCCTGGCGCAGCCCTCCACCCTCCAACACCTCCTCCTCCTCCGTAGTGCTTAGCAAAGCCCTGCCGGAGAACCGCAAGCCCCACCACCACACCATCGTGCTGCCGAAGCTCTCCCTCAACTTCTCCTCTCCCCTTGCTGGATCAAGAAGGAGGAGGCATCCCCGGGCTATACGTGTGTTGAACACGGAGGCGCCGTCCGTTCAGCGCTTGGATCGGATCTTCTGTGATTTGAATCGCCGCGAGTACGACTCCATCAACCGCGTTCTTGTAACGCTTCCGCTTAGCAATCTTCAAGCGTATGAAGATGCACTCCCTCTCTCTTGTTGCTTGTATCTCCTAAATTGATCTTGGTGACACATAGGAAAATTTTGAATTATTACTACGTTACCCAACACCACGCACCAGTGGAAGCACCATGCTCCGCGCTGGCAGTCGACACGGTCGAGGAGCAGCTATGCCCGTGCAAGAGCGGAAGCGCCATGCTCCGCGCGGGAGATAAACAACTGAGGGTGGCCTCACGACCACAATAACCTGTAACACCCATAATGCGGCTATATCTCCCACGTGTCGAAGCACGACTTAGAGGCATAACTGCATTGTAAGCAATGTCGCAAGTGAGGTAATCTTCACAACAACCCATGTAATGAATAAGGAAAAGGAGTACATAGTTGGCTTACACTCGGCACGAAAAGAGGTAGAAAGGGACACCGGAGGACATAGGAGCGCCGGAATGCAAAACGGACAACGGGGAAAATGCTTGAATGCATGAGAAGAACACGTATGCAAATGCAATGCACATGATGACATGATATGAGATGCATGACAAAGACAAAATCACACGAAGACAAAAACCCAACAACGAGGAAATATCATAACTTAGTGCCGAAAATGGCAAGAGTTGGAATACAAATATGGTAGGTTACATACGGGGTGTTACAACACTCCACCACTATGAAAGGATCTCGCCCCGAGATCTAGGACTGGAAAAACTCTGGGTACTCAGAACGGAGGTGATCCTCGCGTTCCCAGGTGGCTTCACGGTCGGAATGATGTGACCACTTGACTTTCAGGAATTTGATAGACTTGTTGCGAGTCTTGTGCTCAGTTTCTTCAAGAATAGCAACTGGGTGCTCACGATAAGACAGGTCTTCTTGGAGATCAATCTCTTCGAAGTTGACAGTGCGGTCAGGAGTCCTGAAACACTTGCGGAGTTGAGACACGTGAAACACGTCGTGCACGTTTGCAAAGTTGGAGGGAAGCTCAAGTTGATAGGCGAGATCGCCTCTTTTGCCAATGATCTTGAAAGGACCCACATATCTAGGGGCAAGCTTCTCTTTGATACCGAAGCGACGAGTACCTTTCATTGGAGAGACGCGGAGGTAGACATGGTCTCCAATCTCAAAAGCCAAGTCACGATGCTTTCTATCATAGTAACTCTTCTGGCGCGATTGCGCGGCTTTGAGATTTTCACGAATGACTTTGCACATTTCTTCAGCCTCTGTGATCAAGTCATTTCCAAGAAGTTGACGTGCACCAGTCTCTGACCAGTTAAGAGGAGTACGACACTTCCTGCCATAGAGAATCTCGAATGGGGCCTTGCCCGAACTCGCTTGGAAGCTGTTGTTGTAGGAGAACTCGGCATATGGAAGACAATCTTCCCACTTCATACCGAAAGAAATGACACATGCCCTAAGCATATATTCAAGAATCTGATTAACTCGCTCGACTTGGCCGCTAGTTTGAGGATGAAAGGCTGTGCTGAAGCGAATGTTGGTGCCCATGGCCTTCTAAAAGGAATCCCAGAACTTGGAGGTGAAGATGCTCCCACGATCTGAAGATATCAATTGCGGAATGCCGTGTAGAGAGACAATCCTGGAGGTATAAAGTTCTGCCAACTGAGCTGTTGTGGTAGATTCTTTGATAGGAAGAAAATGAGCCACTTTAGTGAGCTTGTCGATGACAACGAAGATAGCATCATTGCCACACTTGGAGTTTGGAAATCCAGTCACGAAGTCCATCTCAATATGGTGAAACTTCCATTCTAGAATGGCAAGAGGTTGGAGGAGACCATCTGGTCGTTGGTGTTCTGCTTTCACTCTTCTGCGGACATCACATTCATTTACGAACTGAGCAATCTCGCGCTTCATTCGAGTCCACCAATACGACTGCTTGAGGTCCTGGTACATCTTTGTACTTCCAGGGTGAATAGAGAGGAGTGAATTGTGAGCCTCGTTCATAATGACTTTACGAAGGTCACCCTTAGGCACAACAATGCGATCCTCGAAGAATAGAGTATCCTTGTCATCAAGTCGATAGCACTTGTACTTGGGTTGACTCTTGGCAATCCCAATCTTCACCTTCTTCACCATGGCATCAAGAAGTTGAGCCTCGCGAATCTGATCTTCCAAAGTAGGAGAGACTTGGAGGTTGGCCAGGAATCCTTGAGGAACAACTTGGAGATTGAGTTTGCGGAAAGCTTCACAAAGCTCTGGTTGGTAAGGCTTGAGAATCAAACTGTTGCAGTAAGCCTTCCTGCTCAATGCGTCAGCAATTACATTAGCCTTGCCTGGAGTATATTCGATACTCGGATTATATCTTGAATCATTTCGACCCAACGAGTCTGCCTGAGGTTGAGGTTTGGCTGAGTGAAGATGTACTTGAGACTCTTATGATCAGTGAAGATGTCCACTTTTCTTCCCAATAAGAGATGTCTCCGTGTTAAAAGAGCATGGACAACTGCCGCCAACTCGAGGTCATGAGTGGGGTAGTTCTTTTTGTTGGGCTTCAACCGGCGAGAGGTATAGGCCACACCTTTCTTCTCTTGCATCAACACTGCACCAAGACCTGGAAGGGAAGCATCACAGAAGACCTCGAAAGGTTTGGATTCATCAGGAGGAGTCAGAACGGGAGCAGTGACTAACTTCTCTTTCAGGGTGTTGAAAGCGATGTCACATTCAGGCGACCAGACATACTTCACATGCTTCTGGAGAAGGTTGGAAAGAGGCTTCGCGATCTTAGAGAAGTTCTCAACGAACCTTCGACAATAGCTTGCGAGCCCAAGGAAGCTGCGGAGTTGCTTCACGTTCTGAGGTGGTTCCCAATTCACAATTGCAAACACCTTCTTAGGATTAACAGCTATGCCCTTGGCGGAGATGATATGTCCAAGGTAGAGAACCTCATCGAGCCAAAACTCGCACTTTGAAAACTTCTCATAGAACTGATGTTCTCTGAGTTTATCCAGCACCAATCTCAAATGCTTGGCATGATCCTCCTTGTTCTTGGAAAAGACCAAAATGTCATCGAGGTAGACCAAGACGAAGTCATCTGTGTAGGCGTTGAAGATGAAGTTCATCATGCGAGAGAATGTTGGTGGAGCATTGACAAGGCCGAAAGACATGACAGTGTATTAATATGAACCATAGCTTGTTCTAAATGTTGTCTTGGGGATATCTTCTTCATGAATGCGAATCTGATGATAGCCCATACGGAGATCAAGCTTGGAGAATACTTGAGCACCTTTGAGTTGCTCGAAAAGCTCATTGATACTAGGAAGTGGGTACTTGTTCTTTATGGTCTTCTTGTTCAATGGACGGTAGTCGACACAAAGTCGGTCCGTTCCATCCTTCTTCTTGACGAAAAGAACACCACGACCCCATGGAGAAGAACTTGGTCGGATGAGACCCATACGCTCTTGAATATCGAGTTGCTTCTTCAGCTCCTTCAACTCTTCTGGTCCAAGCTTGTAAGGACGTTTGCAAATAGGTTCTGTGCCAGGCTCAAGATCGATGACGAATTCAACTGGCCGGTGCGGAGGCATTCCTGGAAGCTCTTCTGGAAAGACGTCTTGATATTCGCAAACGACTGGAATCTGAGAGATGGCATCCAGCTCGCCCTTCTCGTTGAGAGAAAACAGTCGAATGGTATCATCCCGAGCAGCAAAGACGATTACATCCTCAGATGAATGTGTCAATTGAATCTGCCTGGCAGCACAATCAAGCTGAGCCTTGTGCTTAGAAAGCCAGTCCATTCCGAGAATAAGATCAATATCCGAGTTACCAAGGACCATTGGAGAAGACAGAAACTTATAATCGCCCAACGTGATAGAAACTTCTGGAACCACGTAGCTTGCATGCAAGCATTTACCCAGTGAGACAACTTCTAACGGTCTAAGCATATCTTGGAAAGCCAACTCATGCTTAGATGCAAATGGTATCGAGATGAAACAATGCGATGCACCAGTGTCAAAAAGAACTTTTGCAGGAATATCATTAACAGGAAGGTTACCCATAATCACATCTGACGAGTCCTCTGCCTGAGCTGCGTTCATCATGTTGACCTTTGCAAACTTGGGATTATGCTTGACCACTACGGTGCTAGCAGATCTCACAGGAGGAGGAGGAGGAAGATGATACGTCCATTTTGCATCATGCTTTTATATCGATATTTATTGCATTATGGACTGTTATTTCACTTTATGTCATAATACTTATGGCTATTCTCTCTTATTTTACAAGGTTTACATAAGGAGGGAGAATGCCGACAGCTGGAATTCTGGGCTGGAAAAGGAGCAAATATTAGAGACCTATTCTGCGCAACTCCAAAAGTCCTGAAACTCCACGGAACATCTTAAAATAAATAAAGAAAAATCCTCGCCAAGGATGAAGACCAGGGGGCCCACACCCTGCTCATGAGGGTGGGGGGCGCCCCCCCTAGGGCGCGCCCCCTACCTCATGGGCCCCGTGGTGGCTCTCCGACGTCCATCTTCTCCTATATGAAGTCTTTCGATGAGAAAAAAATAGGAAGGAACTTTTCAGGATGAGACTCCGCCGCCATGAGGCGGAACCTTGGCAGAACCAATCTAGAGCTCAGGCAGAGCTGTTCTGCCGGGGATACTTCCCTCCGGGAGGGGGAAATCATCACCATCATCATCACCAACGCTCCTCTCATCAGGAGAGGGCAATCTCCATCAACATCTTCACCAGCACCATCTCATCTCCAAACCCTGGTTCATCTCTTGTATCCAATTCTTGTCTCAAAGTCCGGGATTGGTGCTAGTAGGTTGCTAGTAGTGTTGATTACTCCTTGTAGTTGATGCTAATTGGTTTATTTGGTGGAAGATCATATGTTCAGATCCTATATGCATATTATTACCCCTCTGATTATGAACATGAATATGCTTTGTGAGTAATTACGTTTGTTCCTGAGGACAAGGGAGAAGTCTTGCTATTAGTAGTCATGTGAATTTGGTATTCGTTTGATATTTTGATAAGATGTATGTTGTCTAGCCTCTAGTGGTGTTATGTGAACGTCGACTACATAACACTTCACCATTATTTGGGCCTAGAGGAAGGCATTGGGAGGTAATAAGTAGATGATGGGTTGCTAGAGTAACAGAATCTTAAACCCTAGTTTATGTGTTGCTTCGTAAGGGGCTGATTTGGATCCATATGTTTCATGATATGGTTAGGTTTACCTTAATACTGTTGTTGTAGTTGCGGATGCTTGCAATAGAGGTTAATCATAAGTGGGACGCTTGTTCAAGTAAGAACAGAACCCAAGCACCGGTTCACCCACATATCAAATTATCAAAGTATCGAACGCGAATCATATGAACGTGATGAAAACTAGCTTGACGATATTCCCATGTGTCCTCGGGAGCGTTTTTCCTATTATAAGAGTTTGTTCCGGCTTGTCCTTTGCTACAAAAAGGATTGGGCCACCTTGCTGCACTTTATTTACTTTTGTTACTTGTTACTCGTTACAATTTATCTTATCACAAAACTATCTGTTACCACTTATTTCAGTACTTGCAGAGAATACCTTGCTGAAAAGCGCTTATCATTTCCTTCTGCTCCTCGTTGGGTTCGACACTCTTACTTATCGAAAGGACTATGATAGATTCCCTATACTTGTGGGTCATCAAGGCTCTTTTCTGGCGCCGTTGTCGGGGAGTGTAGCGCCTTTGGTGGTTGGAATTTGGTAAGGAAAAATTTATATAGTGTGCTGAAATTTACTGTCACTTGTTACTATGGAAAGTAATTCTCCGAGGGGCTTGTTCGGGGTATCTTCAACCCGTCCAGTAGAGCAAAGAGTTGCTCCTCAACCAACTGAACCTATTGAAAATGAAACTCCTTTTGAATTTCCTTTGGGTATGATAGAAAAACTGCTAGCTAATCCTTTTACAGGAGATCGAACAAAGCATCCTGATGAGCAGTTAATATATGTGGATGAAGTTTGTGGATTATTTAAGCTTGCAGGTATACCCGATGATGTTGCTAAGAAGAAGGTTGTGACGCCCCAAGACCGGAGCTTCAGATGCCTTCCAGGGTTTCCGGGTTTTGTCGTGTGATTTGTTTGGTCCGTTGCATTTCATCTTTGCATCACGTGCATTGCATCATGTCATCATGCAACCCGTTTTAAAACTCACTAAATAAATTGCATGGATCTTCGGTCCATTTAAACCGAGGGAATTCACATGGTGATTTTCTCTTTATAACATATATCCTCCCAATATTATTAGGGAGCTATATGTAAATATTCCATTAACTTTGGGATCACCATAACACACTTGCAATTCAATTCCATGCCTCTTATGCTTCAAGTTGCACCTCCAAACTTTGCCCATTATTTCTTTCATCGCTTTTCCGAAGCTCTACCAAAAATCCGAACATTTTTGGACACCTCTAATTCCTAGTCCTTGTTCAAACAGTTGGAATTAAATTCAAATGACTTTGAATTAAATTCTTGCAATCATACCATTTTTATTTTCGGGATCGAGCTCATTGTTTTGCGAGTTCGGGAGTTAATCCTCATGCCCTAATTCGTGTCCACTCATTCTTCTCTCTCTTTTCTTTATTCTGTTTTTGGAAGAGTCTGAAGGAGGGAGAATGAAAGAGAGCAGCCCATCCAAGAGATCAGGCCGGCCCGTTTGTTCCTGGAGGCCCAGCCGCCGGCCTCCCTAGTCCTCCAGGCCCAGCCGGGCTCCCGAACCCTAGCCAGCCTCCCGATCCCACTTCTCTCCCTCGATCCCTCCTCCAGCGCCGCCTCCCTCGCAGCCTCGCTCTCTCCCTTCGCTCTCTCCCTCACGCTGCATCCTCTGCACGCCGCGCCCGAGACACCGCTAACCTCCCGCTCGCCCTTCGTGCTCTTGTGCCTCCTCCACCCTCCCGCCGGAGCCCAAGTCCGGCATCTCCTCCCTCCAGTGCCGCCTTGCTGCTCCCTCCCGTGCACAAGCCCCACTTCTGCCATGCCGGCCTCTCCTCCTTCTCACGCGCCCCTGCTGGGTCCTCCCTTCGCGTCCCTGATGCTCGTAGACCCCGCGCGGCCCTGCGGGCAAGTTCGCCGGAGACCCACCAGGCCGCTGCTCCCCTGCCTCGTCCTCGGCGCCTCGTCCCCAAGCTCGAGTTTGCCGCCGCCTTGCTCCTCCCTCGTCGTCCTCCTGCCGGCGAGCAGCACCAGCAGTTCATCCGCGTAGTCACCTCGCCACCTCATTTCATCTCCGCCCCGAGCCAGTGCTGTTGAGCACCCCTATGCCTCTGCCACCTCGCCATGTCACTGGCGCCACGTCGCCCGTTCGTCCTCTGCTTCGAGCGACAGGAACATGCGCCGCCTGATGGGGTTATGTACCTAGGGTAGGGTCATGGACCTGTTCCAAGTAACTTACCCTAGGACATCCCTAGAAGAGGTCGCCTTCCAGTCGACCAACGAGGATTCACTCGACTGGCCTGAAGGACTCGACCACGAAGACTCACTCGACCACCAGGAGGTCAAGAGGCACTCTGCACCGCAACGGCCTGTAATTAAGTAGACTTTATGATAGTAAAGGCACTTTATGTGGGGCGTTACCAGTAACGCCCCAGACTTAACTCACCTTAAACCCTCTCCTACGTGGGCTGGCTGGGGTCCTGGCGCACTCTATATAAGCCACCCCCCTCCACAGGCAGAAGGGTTCGGCACCTTGTAATCCATACATTCATAATCCACTCGACCGCCTCCGGGCTCCGAGACGTAGGGCTGTTACTTCTTCCGAGAAGGGCCTGAACTCGTACATCCTTTGTGCTTACAACCTCTCCATAGCTAGGACCTTGCCTCTCCATACCTACCCCCACTCTACTGTCAGGCTTAGAACCACGACAGTTGGCGCCCACCGTGGGGCAGGTGTTTTAGCGATTTTGTGGAGAAGTTGCGATTCTTCCGAGTATTTTCATCATGGTGTCTGCTGGAGTTTTGATCGAGGGTCAAGAGATCCGTCTCGGCGCTCTCACCTTCATCGCCGACGACTCCGCATGGCTCCAGGAGGCTCCACTCGACGTAGATGCGCTCCCCGTCCGCGGTGCGACGCATTTTCGCGCATGTGTCCGCGGCGTTCTGCTGCGGCAACCATCGACCCAGTATCGGTCGGATCTTCCATCTTCCACCCTCCCGGTCTCCCGCCAGCGCAAGCGCTCAGGCCGGTCGAGGCTTCAGCGATGGGTGAGTCACGCGGTGGCTCGCCAGTCGGCCACTACACAAGTTGCGGCAATCGAGCCCAACGAATCTCTCTACGGCTTGTTCGATCAGTCGACTGGCTCCGGAGAGACTGCATCCGAGTGCGGAAGCAGTGATCCAGCGGCGGAAATCTTGATGGTCGACGGGCCCCACAGTCCTCCTGGCTTCGCCCGTGGTGGTGGAGCAGGCGACGGCGGCGACCCTGCACGAGGCTACGAAGAGTACCAGCCCGAGCCACTCGACTCTCTGCAAAGAGAAGAGCTTCGCCGCAGGAACGAGGATCCCCTGCGTATTCCCATCGCAGGAGAAACCCCCGAGGCTCGTGCCTTGGAGGAGGCGCGTCTGGCCAATTTGGCCGAGCGCACTCGACTGGAGAACCTTCAGCGAGCACTCGACGAGCGCGCGCGGCAACGAGTTCCCGACACCAGTCGACGTCAACTCTTCCCGCCGACTCAGGTATATCGAACCCCAATTCAGAATTTAGCAGCTGCGACCCGTATAGCAGAGTCCATTCAGCCTTCGCAGTCAGAGGCTGGCAGAGGTTTGCTGCAGATCAGGGATCTGCTCCGGGCAGCAGGAGATCAGAATTCAGCCGTGTCTCAGTCGCGCAACAGAATTCACAGTCGATCTGTCACTGTGAATACGGTTCAGTCGGCTCACAGCCCCAGATCGCCTCCGCGGCGCGAAGGGCGTGAGAATCGGCGAGATCAATATGGCGACAGACTCGACCGAGATGATAGGCGTCGAGTGCCCTATTCCCCTCCGAGGGGTGGGTCTTACGCTCCTCGGCAGCCAGATGATAGGCGTCAGTACAGTACAGGGCGTAGGGTTCCAGTTGACCCCAGAGAGCCAGGCTTCGACGCGCGATCCATTATCGTGCAAGGATTGGTCGACCGGAACAGAGCCCATCGAGGTGCACTCGACAGAGATGTGCCCACGAGCAGTCGAGTACATGTTTCTGGTCCTGAATGTTTCAGCAGAGCTATCAGAGCCGCTGTTATCCCCCCCAATTTCAGGTTGGCAACAGGAGTCAGCAAGTTCACTGGTGAGTCTAAGCCTGAAACTTGGCTTGAAGACTACCGAGTGGCAGTTCAGATCGGTGGTGGGAACGACGAGGTGGCCATGAAGCATTTGCCCCTCATGTTGGAAGGTTCTGCCAGGGCATGGTTGACTCAATTGCCTCCTAGCAGCATTTACACTTGGGAAGATCTGTCCCGAGTGTTCGTCAGAACGTTCGAAGGGACTTGCAAGCGACCAGCGGGATTGACAGAGTTGCAAGTCTGCGTGCAGAAAACCAATGAGACTCTCAGAGAGTATATTCAGAGGTGGATCACTTTGCACCACACTGTGGAAAATGTCTCTGACCATCAGGCAGTATGCGCCTTCAAAGATGGTGTCAAGAACAGAGAACTGAGTTTGAAATTTGGTCGAACCGGTGACATGACCTTGAGTCGGATGATGGAGATTGCTACCAAGTACGCCAACGGCGAAGAAGAAGACCGACTCCGAAGCGGCAAGCACAAGCCGAGTCAGTCGGAAAAAGGAAACTCCAGTCGGAAACAGAAGCGGAAGGCTGAACCGGCAGCTCCTGGAGAGGCTCTGGCCGTGACTCAAGGAAAGTTTAAGGGGAAACCAAAAGGATCCTGGAACCCCAAGAAGGTGAAGGATAAAGAAGGGAACGACGTGATGGATATGCCGTGTCATATTCACACGAAGAAAGATGAAGAGGGGAATATCATTTACCCAAAGCACACCACTCGCCAATGTCGACTCCTGATCCAGCAGTTTCAGGGAAAACAGTCTAAGGACAAGGAGAAGGAGTCGGACAAAGCCGAAGACAAAGAGGACAGTGAGGGAGGATATCCGCATATCAACTCCACTCTGATGATCTTCGCAGATGTGGAAAGCAGAAGTCGACTGAAAGTGATTAACCGAGAGGTTAACATGGTTGCCCCAGCAAAGGCAAATTATCTGAAGTGGTCTCAAACACCCATCACATTCGACCAATCTGATCACCCGACTCATATTGCCACCCCTGGGAGGCAAGCTTTGGTGGTCGATCCAGTTGTCGAAGGCACTCGACTGACAAAGGTGCTGATGGACGGTGGAAGTGGGCTGAATCTGTTATATGCAGACACGTTGAAAGGTATGGGCATTCCGATGTCCCGACTGAGCACTAGTAACATGAGCTTCCATGGAGTTATACCAGGGAAGAAGGCCGAGTCACTCGGCCAGATAGCTTTGGACGTAGTGTTTGGCGATTCAAAGCATTTTCGCAAAGAAAAGTTGACGTTTGAGGTCGTGGATTTTCAAAGTGCATATCATGCCATTTTGGGGAGGCCAGCCTATGCACGGTTCATGGCTCGACCATGTTACGTGTACCTCAAATTGAAGATGCCCGGTCCCAAAGGTGTGATCACTGTCACCGGTGATAGGAAAAAGGCAGAGGAGTGCTTTCAGAAGGGCTCCAAAATTGCCGATTCCCAAGTGACAGCGGTCGAGTTCGAAGAATACAAGCAAAACGCAGATCCGAGTGACTTGCTGCGATCCAAGAAGCCCGCCACAGAATCTGCATTCCAGTCGTCCGGTGAGACGAAGCCTGTTCACATTCACCCGACCGACCCCGAAGCAGCTCCGACCCGCATCTCCACAACACTCGACCCAAAATAGGAAGAAGCGCTCATCCAGTTCCTCCGTGAGAACTGGGACATTTTTGCATGGAAGCCCGCTGACATGCCAGGTGTTCCCAGGGGACTGGCTGAGCATCGCCTAAGAGTCGACAAGTCTGCAAAGCCAGTCAAAGAACATCTTCGGCGGTCCGCCGTCCAGAAGAGAAAGGCCATTGGTGAAGAAGTGGCTCGACTGTTGGCGGCAGGATTTATCCGAGAGATATTCCACTCCGAGTGGCTCGCTAATGTCGTCATGGTTCCTAAGAAGGACAAGTCGCTCCGAATGTGCATTGATTTCAAGCACATCAACCGGGCCTGCCCGAAAGATCACTTTCCTCTCCCTCGCATAGATCAAATTGTTGACTCGACCGCGGGATGCGAGAGGTTGTCTTTTTTAGATGCTTACTCCGGGTACCACCAGATCCGTCTGTATGGGCCCGATGAAGTAAAAACAGCTTTCATCACTCCATTCGGGTGCTTCTGCTATATCACCATGCCATTCGGCCTCAAGAATGCCGGAGCCACATTTATGCGAATGATCCAGAAGTGTCTACTCACTCAAATCAGTCGGAATGTGGAAGCTTATATGGATGATATTGTTGTCAAGTCACGAAAAGGTTCCGACCTGCTCGCTGACCTCGCCGAAACATTTGCCAACCTCAGAAGGTATGATATCAAGCTCAATCCATCAAAGTGCACATTTGGAGTTCCTGGTGGCAAGTTACTCGGTTTTCTCGTTTCCGAACGGGGAATCGACGCCAACCCAGAAAAGATTGGCACTATTCTCCGAATGAAACGCCCTGTGCGAGTGCACGATGTCCAGAAGCTTACTGGATGCTTGGCCGCATTAAGTCGATTCATCTCACGACTCGGTGAAAAGGCATTGCCTCTTTACCGACTGATGAAGAAGGCTGACAAGTTCGAGTGGACTCCAGAAGCTGATGCAGCGTTTGCCGAGCTAAAAGCTCTGCTCTCCACCCAGCCGGTGCTTGCTGCTCCAATCAGCAAAGAGCCTCTGTTGCTCTACATCGCAGCCACAGGACAAGTCGTCAGTACTGTGCTAACGGTCGAGCGGGAAGAAGAAGGAAAAGCTCTCAAAGTTCAGCGCCCAGTGTATTATTTGTCTGAAGTCTTGACTCCATCCAAGCAGAGATATCCTCATTATCAGAAGCTTGTGTATGGAATATACATGACCACAAAGAAGGTTGCTCATTATTTCTCTGACCATTCAATCACAGTCGTCAGCGACGCTCCACTATCAGAGATTTTGCACAACAGAGATGCAACTGGTCGAGTGGCCAAATGGGCGATTGAACTTCTTCCCCTTGATATCAAGTTTGAGGCAAAGAAAGCCATTAAGTCCCAGGCAATAGCAGATTTCCTCGCCGAGTGGATCGAACAGCAGCAGCCGACTGAAGTTCACTCGGAGCATTGGACCATGTTTTTCGATGGTTCTAAGATGTTGAATGGTTCCGGTGCTGGGGTTGTCCTGGTTTCCCCCAGAGGAGATAAGCTCAGATATGTGCTCCAGATTCACTTTGATTCCTCCAACAATGAGGCAGAATATGAGGCCCTCCTATATGGGTTGCGCATGGCCATTTCACTCGGCGTCCGTCGCCTAATGGTCTATGGCGACTCGGATTTAGTGGTCAATCAGGTGATGAAAGAGTGGGACGTGAGAAGCCCAGCCATGACTGGATACTGCAGTGCAGTGAGGAAGCTGGAGAAAAAGTTCGAGGGGTTGGAGCTCCATCATATACCCCGACTGAAAAATCAAGCAGCTGATGATCTAGCAAAGATAGGTTCCAAGAGAGAAGCCATTCCGAGTGGTGTGTTCTTGGAGCATATACATACTCCGTCAGTCAAAGAAGATCCTTTCACCGAAGAAACTCCGCAGCCCAAGAGTGCCACAGATCCGACTGAAGTTGAAGTCCCAGCGGTGGTCGACTTGATCATGGAGGTTTTGGTAGTCATTCCCGACTGGACGATTCCGTATGTCGCATATATCTTGAGGAAAGAGCTTCCGGAGGATGAGGAAGAGGCTCGACAGATCGTCCGTCGATCTAAGGCCTTTACCGTCATCAAAGGACAATTATACAGAGAGAGCACGACTGGAGTCGGTCAGAAGTGCATAACACCAGAAGAAGGTCGACTCATCCTCAATGATATTCACTCGGGGACCTGTGGTCATCATGCGTCCTCCCGGACCATCGTGGCCAAAGCATACCGAGCCGGATTTTACTGGCCCAAGGCGAATGAGATGGCAAAGGAGATAGTGGATAAGTGCGAGGGATGTCAGTTCTACTCGAATATGTCGCACAAACCTGCGTCAGCTTTGAAGACCATCCCACTCGTCTGGCCTTTTGCAGTCTGGGGGCTGGACATGGTCGGCCCTTTGAGAACAGGACGAAGTGGCTTCACGCATGTACTGGTGGCAGTCGACAAGTTCACCAAGTGGATCGAGGCTAAACCAATCAAGAGCCTCGACACCGGTACTGCTGTTAGCTTCATCAGGGAACTAATATTCAGATATGGAGTCCCGCACAGCATCATTACGGATAATGGGTCGAACTTTGACTCAGAGGAATTCAGAACCTTCTGCAACTCCCAGGGCACACGGGTCGACTACGCATCAGTCGCCCATCCGCAGTCGAATGGACAAGCAGAGCGAGCTAATGGACTGATTCTCAAGGGACTGAAGCCGCGACTGATGCGTGATCTCAAACACGCGGCTGGAGCTTGGGTCGACGAACTTCCATCTGTACTCTGGGGACTGCGGACCACGCCCAATCGGTCGACCGGAAGAACTCCATTCTTCTTGGTCTATGGAGCCGAAGCAGTCTTGCCGAGTGATCTTCTCCACAATGCTCCTCGAGTCGAAATCTACAACGAAGCAGAAGCTGAACAAGCGCGGCAGGACGCAGTCGACCTTTTAGAGGAAGAAAGGGAGATGGCTCTGATCCGGTCGACCATCTACCAACAAGATCTGCGCCGTTTCCACGCCCGAAATGTGAGAGGTCGAGCCTTCCAGGAAGGGGATTTGGTTCTCCGAGTGGATCAGCACAAACCACACAAGCTTGCTCCTTCTTGGGAAGGCCCCTTCATCGTCACCAAGGTTCTCCACAACGGGGCGTACCGTCTTTACAACGTCGAGCATAATATCGACGAGCCCCGAGCTTGGAACGCGGAGCTACTCCGCCCATTTTACACTTAAGTTTTATCACTCGGATGAGTTGCAATAAAGTACTTCTGTAGTTCATGGGTTTAGAAATAATTGTGTCATCACTTTTTATTTTTGCCCACATAAAAACTCCCCCTCAGTGGGTGGCTTAGCCGCAAATCCGTTTCGCCTAAGTTTGTAAAAATCCTATCGAGTGGTGAGCCAGACTCTCACTCGGAGGCTTAGCTGCGAATCCGTTTCGCCTAAGTTTATCAAAATCCTACCGAGTGGTAAGCCAGCCTTCCACTCGGGGGCTTAGCTGCAGTCCAAGGACTCGCCTAAGTTTATCAAAATCCTACCGAGTGAAGAGCGATCCTCTCACTCGGGGGCTTAGCTGCAGTCCAAGCACTCGCCTAAGTTATAAAAATCCTACCGAGTGAAGAGCAACCCTCTCACTCGGGGGCTTAGCTGCAGCCTCGTGCTCGCCTAAGTTATCAAAATCCTACCGAGTGGTAAGCCAGCCTTTCACTCGGGGGCTTAGCTGCAGTCCAAGCACTCGCCTAAGTTGTGAAAATCCTACCGAGTGAAGAGCAATCCTCCCACTCGGGGGCTTAGCTGCAGCCTCGTGCTCGCCTAAGTTATGAAAATCCTACCGAGTGAAGAGCAATCCTCCCACTCGGGGGCTTAGCTGCAGCCTCGTGCTCGCCTAAGTTATAAAAATCCTACCGAGTGAAGAGCAACCCTCTCACTCGGGGGCTTAGCTGCAGCCTCGTGCTCGCCTAAGTTATAAAAATCCTACCGAGTGAAGAGCAACCCTCTCACTCGGGGGCTTAGCTGCAGTCCAAGCACTCGCCTAAGTTGTGAAAATCCTACCGAGTGAAGAGCAACCCTCTCACTCGGGGGCTTAGCTGCAGTCCAAGCACTCGCCTAAGTTGTGAAAATCCTACCGAGTGAAGAGCGATCCTCTCACTCGGGGGCTTAGCTGCAGCCTCGTGCTCGCCTAAGTTATCAAAATCCTACCGAGTGGTAAGCCAGCCTTCCACTCGGAGGCTTAGCTGCAGCCTCGTGCTCGCCTAAGTTACAAAAATCCTACCGAGTGAAGAGCGACCCTCTCACTCGGAGGCTTAGCTGCGGTCCAAGCGCTCGCCTAAGCACAGGCACCTTGCTTTGAACCTGCAAAAGACATTTTGAGCCGAAGGCAATCATATTCAAGCGCCAAATTCAAGTTTGAATCGATATCTAAAGGAACCGAAAGTGCTCAGGCGTCAAGCCTGTTAAGGTTTGTCGGTTACAATTCCACTCGGCATACCGAGGCAAATTTAAAGTGTCGAGCCAGAAGAAGTTTTTTACCCCTCCTGTGGAGGGCTGGAAGGTGCAACAAATTCATCAAGGTCAATTCCGTCGGCGATCCGAGTGGCAGCTGCAAGGAAAGTCTCCATAAAGGACCTGAAGTCGTGCTTCTTGGTATTGGCCACCCGAAGGGCCGCCAGCTTCTCCTCTCGTGCATCTTTGCAGTGGACTCGGGCCAGACACAGAGCGACATCTGCACCACACCGAGCCGAGGACTTCTTCCACTCCTGCACTCGACCAGGGATCGCGTTCAAGCGGGCCATCAGCGACTCAAGGTCATTCTGAAGTGTCTCCTCAGGCCAGAGCGTCGAGTCGATGCGAGATGTGGCGGCCTTCAGCCTTGCGAGATAGTCCACGACAGCTGCGACACGAGACTCCAGTCGGAAAACATCCATGGCAACTTCGTCGTTCACCGGAGAATTGACGGGGTCAAGGTTCGGCTCCAGTCGGCTGGTTTCCTCTTCAAAGTTTTGACAAAATTCTGCAAGGGTGATCACTAAGTCAAGGGGATAGTCGAATGGAAGAAGCCACAGTTGGAAATATTTGCCAAACATGGAGGTTTACCTTCAAGCATAAGAAACAGCTTCTTGGCAAGGCCACTCAGGAAGGCCTCCAGTTCAGTTTTCTTCTCAGTCAATTTGCTGACTTGGTCGGTCAAGGCAGCTTTGTCAGTTCTCAGTCGACTGACTTCCTTGTTGGCAATCCCAAGAGCAGTTTTCAGATTGGTATTGTCTTGTTCGAGCTTGGTGACTGAAGCTAACTTCTCGTCAGCAAGCTTGATCTTATCAGCTAGCTCAAGGTCTTTCTTCTGCTGGGCCTCCCTTACCTTACCTGCAAGTTACAGCGAGATCAGATGCCGAAACAAGCAAGGGGAAAAGCAGTCGTCAGGGTCTCACCAAACATACCTTCGGTCTCCTCCTTTGCCTTTGTCAGCTTCTCCTGAACCAGCTTCAAGCTCAGCTCGACTTGAGTATGTTTTTGTTCCAGCTCTGAGTAGCGAGCCACAAGATCACAGGAGTTCTGCGAAGAACCAATCGACTAAACGTCAAATGTAACTCACTTCCGAGTGAAAAAGGGAAAAACACACGTTTCTAAGACTACAGCCGAATACAAGCATTCGACCGTAGTCTCGGGGACTACACCCAGTGGGTGCACTCAGCGTGCCCCCACTAATCCTGTTGAAGACAAAGTCGACCAGTCGACCTCAAAAAAAAAACAGTGTGCGAGACGCATTCTCTAAGACTGTGATCAACTGCAAGCAGTCGACCACAGTCTCGGGGACTACACCCAGTGGGTGCACTCAGCGTGCCCCCACCGGTTTGCGAAATCCAGTCGACCAGTCGACTGACAGAAAGATTGACATCATAAAGCCTAAGGCCGACTGCCAGCAGTCGACCTTAGCCTTGGGGACTACACCCAGTGGGTGCACTCAGCGTGCCCCCACCGGTTTGCGAAATCCAGTCGACCAGTCGACTGACAGAAAGATTGACATCATAAAGCCTAAGGCCGACTGCCAGCAGTCGACCTTAGCCTTGGGGACTACACCCAGCGGGTGCACTCAGCGTGCCCCCGCTAACACGGAGTTTATTCGACACACCCAGTGGGTGACTAATATAAATTCCGGAAAAGAAAAGTTTTTGGTAGCATATCCAACAGAACAAACAGCGGTCGACTGACCTGGACATTGCTTTGGAGGGCAGAACTGGCGTCATAAGCTGCCTGGCTCGCGTCCCGGATGGTCTTCAGCTGCTCCATCATGAGTCCCGCCTGGCGTATCGCCTCCTTCGCTGCGCCAGCTTGGTCCTCTGGGACGTGGTGCGTCATGAAGAGGGAAGGCTGCTGAGCACTCGTCAGTGGATTCGCGAAGGTCACCGTGTGTCGAGTGGTGTTCTCTTCCTCCACAGTCAGAATTTCAGGCGCCGGCACATCCTGAGGCACCTTACTGGCGGACGCTTTCCGACTCCTCCTGTGCTTCAGCGGCTCTTCATCCTCATCATCATCAGGAAGATCGATAACAGTGTTGGGTGGAGCTGCGGAGAAGGATCAGGATCAGAGATCGCGAGTCAGTCGACTAAGAATGGTATTAAGAACACAGTACCTGGATTCGAAGTTGCTGCATCCTCCATCTCGTGGTCATCGGCCCGGGCCGAGGTCTCAGAAGTAGCAGCACTGCAACTCCAAAGGATCAGTCGACTAACCTCAGCGTCGACCAGAGATAAAGTTCGCACAGAATAAGAAAATATGAGCAACACAATTACCCTGATATGGTGGGGATGGACACCTTCATCTTCGGCAGGAGCTTGGTCGGCTTCGATGAGGCCGCCCTGGGCTGCTTCGGCGCCTTTTCAGTCGGCGCCGGAGAGGTGGTCCGAGGGCGCTTGGTCGACTGAGTGGCAGTCGCAACCCCCTTACCACGTTCGGTCGAAGGGTCGTGGACAAGCTTCGACCGCCTTTCTGAGCGCGGTGGAACGACCTCCTCCTCCTCTTCTTCCTCGTCCTCGATGTCATCTTCATCACCTTCATCATCATCATCGTCGTCGTCATCCCCTGCAGCATCCGAGTCCCATTCCTCCTCTCCCTGGCTCTCGCCCCCGCTCGCCTCGCCCCGCTCGCCTCGCCTTCCTCAGTCGGAGCTTGTGCCCCATTGGGCATCGAGTACAGCTCGGTGAAGGCCTAGCAGATGCCCAAACAAGGATCAGTCGACCAGTCGGCAGGGTTAGCAGAAATGAATACAACAAGGACACAATGGAAAGCAGAGCAAGTATACCTTGTTTGGGACGCTGTTGTGGTCGAGTGGAGGAATCCTTCTGGCTCCGCGCGGGTTGTCCCTGTTTCCGGTAACGGCTACCATCCATCTTTCCAGAGTGACATCGTCGACTTCTTCTGGATGGACTCTAGTCTCGTCTTCGGGCCCACAGTACAACCACATGCAGTGGCTCCGGAATTGAAGGGGCTGGATGCGACGCTTGAGGAAAACCTCCAAGAGGTCCATGCCTGTCACACCCTCCCGAACCAGCTGCACCACGCGCTCCATCAACATCTTCACGTCGGCTTTCTCCTCCGGAATCAGCTTCAGAGGGGAGGGCTTGTTCACTCGGTCCATGGTAAACGGAGGGAGTCCACTCGACTGCCCTGGCGTCGACTGGACCTGGCAGTAGAACCAAGTCGACTGCCAGCCTCTGACGGACTCGGGAAAGGACATGGGCGGGAAGGTGCTATTATTCCTCACCTGAATCCCCAGGCCCCCACACATTTGGACGACTCGGGTCTTCTCATCACCTGGGCTCGCCTTCTTCACGGTCTGAGAGCGACACGTGAAGATACGTTTGAACAAACCCCAGTGCGGTCGACAGCCCAAGAAACCCTCACACATGGACACGAATGCAGCAAGATAGGCAATGGAGTTTGGGGTAAAGTGGTGGAGCTGCGCTCCAAAGAAATTCAAGAAGCCACGGAAGAAAATGCTTGGCGGCAAGGAAAACCCACGATCAACATGAGTGGCCAGAAGCACACACTCACCCTCTTCTGGTTGTGGCTGCCACTCCTTCCCCGGCAACCTCGCAGCTCCGTGAGGGATCAAGCCCTCGTTGGCCATGTCGAGGAGGTCCTTCTCCGTGATGGTCGACTGGATCCAGTCTCCTTGGACCCAGCCTTTCGGCAGGCGGGATCTGGACGAGGACCCTCTGCGGCTGGTGGATCTCCCCTTCGCCTTCTCCGATGCCGACGCCTTCTTGGCACGCTCCAGCGCCGCCGTCTTCTCCTTGGCCATGGTCGCCGGTGAGATGCACGAAGGGAAGTGGTGCGGGGGCGAGAGCGAGCGCGCTGAGCAGGGAGGAAGGAAGCAGAGGGAGAGAGGGAGAATGCTGAGGCGCAGCACAGAAATCCTCGCCGGGCACATTTATAAGGTCCCTTCCGAGTGGCTGACATGTGGGCCCGGTCGATCTAATCATATCTGGGAGCAGTTATGAGGACTGGATACGTGGCGAAAAAGGCGGCGCGGAGATCGAGGCGTCTATGCCCCGTCCCATCCGAACGCCGCGGTCTGCCCCGCTTCGCGCGCGCCCCCAAATTTCGCACCCCGCGGAATCCGCGAGCAACAAATCAGTCTGTCAGACGCGGTGTTTCCGGCGATCCGTCGCTCGGAGATCGTCGAAGCTCGAAAGATCACTCGACGCAAAAATAGAATGGATCGAGTCGACCGAAGACAAATTGCTCCCTGTCAACGAAGAGATTCTTTGATCCAGAACAGCGCACAACTAGAGCGCAAAGGTTAATCGGAAACGACATCAACTCCTTCTTCACTCGAAGCCTCAATCCATTCGGGGGCTAATGATGGGGTTATGTACCTAGGGTAGGGTCATGGACCTGTTCCAAGTAACTTACCCTAGGACATCCCTAGAAGAGGTCGCCTTCCAGTCGACCAACGAGGATTCACTCGACTGGCCTGAAGGACTCGACCACGAAGACTCACTCGACCACCAGGAGGTCAAGAGGCACTCTGCACCGCAACGGCCTGTAATTAAGTAGACTTTATAATAGTAAAGGCACTTTATGTGGGGCGTTACCAGTAACGCCCCAGACTTAACTCACCTTAAACCCTCTCCTACGTGGGCTGGCTGGGGTCCTGGCGCACTCTATATAAGCCACCCCCCTCCACAGGCAGAAGGGTTCGGCACCTTGTAATCCATACATTCATAATCCACTCGACCGCCTCCGGGCTCCGAGACGTAGGGCTGTTACTTCTTCCGAGAAGGGCCTGAACTCGTACATCCTTTGTGCTTACAACCTCTCCATAGCTAGGACCTTGCCTCTCCATACCTACCCCCCACTCTACTGTCAGGCTTAGAACCACGACACCGCCCTCGTGACCTCCAGCGGCAGCCAAGTCACGCAACCGCTCCTCGCGCGTGGGCCGCCTCCTTACGCTGCTGCCGTGACTGGGTCGTCCCTGCTGACCTTTGCCTTGGCCCGATGTTCCCCTTGTCGGAGGTCTCCACGCCACGACCGACTCCTTCCCGACACCTTGCTGCTGCTGCAAGACCACGAAGGCGCTCATGGAGCCCCAGGTCCGAAGATGGCCACGACCGTGCATCTCCCCTTGTACCACTTTGAAGACCTCAACCATAGTACCCTTACGGCTACATCCGGAGATGCGTCAATTCAACTTCCTTCATGGGAGCGACTACCTCTCGCGGGCGTGTATCATCGCCTTGTATCATTTCGGTTCTTTAAGGCCACCAAGTTTCCGCTATGAGATATACCCGTACCACCGCCGAAGACTGTGTAACACAAGAGTCAAGTTATACTACCATTGCAAAACGAGACGGCGGGAGTCCGAAGACCCCAAGTACCACGACACTGATGACATGAACATCTACGGAATGTGTACGACTACACGATGTGACGCCAAGTTCGATGACGACCGTGTACCCCTACCGCTCCTCGAACATGAACGTCTATTTCCTCTTCGACTCGTGAACCTCTACTTCCACTATGATCCGCGAGTACCACTACTTCCACTATGAACTCGAACCGCCGCAATACCGCACGCTTCAAAGGTATAAAGCCGAGACGTCGCCCGTGAACGAATGCATGTGTGATGTATGAGATGCTCGTGCTTGCTCCGTGCTCGAATTGTCGGTGCACGTTGCCCCTCTTTTGCCTTGTCACCGTCGTCGACCCGTGGGAACCCGGTTACCGGGATCACCCCACCATCTTTTGCATGTATCCGCACACTTCTCTTTTGCACCGGTATCTCTATGGGTTATCGGAACCGGAAAGTTTCCGTGGCATCATTTTCGGATTCTTTGTCGTGGCACCCTTTTCTTTCCACCACGATGACAAATGCTTCATAAAATGCTCTTATCAACATTTTCATAAAAAATGCTAAAAACTTGCATATGTCATTCGCATCATGATAATAACATTTAAAATGTTAAGACTGTTGTTTGCTTTAAATTGCTAAATGCATATGAGGATTTACCAGAATTGTTGTTTGTTGTTTCGGCCTCATTTAAACTTGCCTAAATGTTTAGTTTACTCATGCTTCACCTCTTGCCATGTTAACCAACATTTAATATTGTTGAGTACCTAACCGAGAGAGAACTAAATAATAGATGTGGTGTTTCGTCAATATGCAACTCGTTGCATATTGAGCTCCACTTAACTTGTAATTTTGTTTGTGCCCTTTGCCATGCCATGCATTTTTAAATCGGACATGCATCATACTTGGTTGTGCATCATGCCATGTCTATGTGGTGGTTGTTTACTATGTTGTCTGCTTCTTTCTGGTGTGCTTCTTCGGGTTGTTTTCCGGTAACGTTGTGTTTGTGAGGACCCGTTCGACTACATCCGTTTGTATTCTTCATGGACTCGTTCTTCTTCCTTGCGGGATCTCAGGCAAGATGATCATACCCTCAAAATCACTTCTATCTTTGCTTGCTAGTTGCTCGCTCTTTTGCTATGCCTATGCTGCGATACCTACCACTTGCTTGTCATGCCTCCCCTATTGTTGAACCAAGCCTCTAACCCACCTTGTCCTAGCAAACCGTTGTTTGGCTATGTTACCGCTTTGCTCAGCCCCTCTTATAGCGTTGGTAGTTGAAGGTGAAGATTGAAGTTTGTTCCTTGTTGGAACATGGAGATGTTGTTCCTTGTTGGAACATGTTTACTTGTTGGGACATCACAATATATCTTATTTAATTAATGCATCTATATACTTGGTAAAGGGTGGAAGGCTCGGCCTTATGCCTGGTGTTTTGTTCCACTCTTGCCGCCCTAGTTTCCGTCATATCGGTGTTATGTCCCGGATTTTGCGTTCCTTACGCGGTTGGGTAATAATGGGAACCCCTTGACAGTTCACCTTGAATAAAACTCCTCCAGCAATGCCCAACATTGGTTTTACCATTCGCCACCTAGCCTTTTCTTTCCCTTGGGTTCCGCAGACTCAAGGGTCATCATTATTTTAACCCCCCCCCCCCGGGCTAGTGCTCCTCTGAGTGTTGGTCCAACCTGTCAGCTGCCGGTGGCCACCAGGGGCAACTCTGGGCTGGCCTACCCGTACCTAAGACAACCTGAGTGTGCCCTGAGAAAGAGATATGTGCAGCTCCTATCGGGATTTGTCGGCACATTCGGGCGGTGTTGCTGGTTTAGTTTTACCTAGTCTAAAAGTCTTGTAACCGGGATTCCGAGTCTGATCGGGTCTTCCCGCTAGAAGGAATATCCTTCATTGACCGTGAGAGCTTGTGATGGGCTAAGTTGGGACACCCCTACAGGGATTTGAACTTTCGAAAGCCTTGCCCGCGGTTATGGGCAGATGGGAATTTGTTAATGTCCGGTTGTAGAAAACCTGAAGTTGATCTTAATTAAAATGCATCAACCGCGTGTGTAACCGTGATGGTCTCTTTCCGGCGGAGTCGGGGAAGTGAACACGGTGTTGGAGTTATGCTTGACGTAGGTTGTTTTAGGATCACTTCTTGATCATACTTTTATCGACCGTGCTTTGCCTTCTCTTCTCGCTCTCATTTGCGTATGTTAGCCACCATATATGCTAGTCGCTTGCTGCAGCTCCACCTCATACCTTTACCTTACCCATAAGCTTAAATAGTCTTGATCGCGAGGGTGTGAGATTGCTGAGTCCCCGTGGCTCACAGATACTTCCAAACCAGCTTGCAGGTGCCAATGAGTCCGTGCAGATGACGCAACCCAGCTCAGGAGGAGCTCGTTGAAGATCTTGTCCTTGGTGTTGTTTCGTTCTAGTTGATCAGTAGTGGAGCCCAGTTGGGGTCGATCGGTGACCGTGTCGCATTTGGGGTTCTTCTTTTATTTTGGTTCCATAGTCGGACCTTGATTGTATCTGGATGATGTAATGCTTTATTCATGTATTGTGTGAAGTGGCGATTGTAAGCCAACTATGTATCTCTTTCCCTTATGTATTACATGGGTTGTGTGAAGATTACCTCACTTGCGACATTGCTTTCAATGCGGTTATGCCTCTAAGTCGTGCTTCGACACGTGGGAGATATAGCCGCATCGAGGGCGTTACAAGTTGGTATCAGAGCCTTCCCCGACCTTAGGAGCCCCCACTGCTTGATCGTTTTTAGCAGCCGTTGTTGAGTCTAGAAAAATGTTTTGAGTCATTTAGGAAGTATATATCGGAGAGTTTAGGAATTCTTTTTAATCCCCAGTCCCTTCATCGCTTTGGTAAGGCATCCTGACGTAGCGTTTTGTCTCTTCTCTTCTCAAATTTCACAATTTTTTTTAGGATCACACAGGTATCTTGGAATCGTTCCGATGGTTTTGTGACGAGAACATTGTTCTTGGTGCCTCCTGACATTTAGGGGTTGTGGCAGTGTCCCGGGGAGTTGAGCTCCGAGGTGTTGTCGTCACAATTTTATCGTTGCAGTTCTGGAATACCTGAGTTTAGTTCGCCGACATCGAAAATCTCTTTTATGCAGTTGTTGGTGAGATAACCTCGACGCCACCCAGTACTGGGGCGGGAGTTCGGGAGTATTGCCATAACTTGTATAACGGATGCTTTTCGAAGGTTGAGGTAGATGATTTCCGAAGGTTTCTTGGTTATGTGTTGAAGGATGGATACAACTTGATGTAGGATTTGCTAGTTTGGGTGAGATATTATGCTTCCCCTGTATCCCCAACACCTGATTGCATAACCGGAAAATTTTGGGAGTTTATAAGTGGGAATTCAAGTAGCTCCTAGGATATCTTTCTGACAGATGTATGATATGAAATTGGGGTTCGACGTCTAGTGGTCCGCCTATTCACGGTTGGTTTTACAGTGGTCTCGTTGTGTCTTAAAGAGTCCTTGGCTATGCCGACTCGGGGATGCTTCGTATGTCATGTGCATTGCCTTGTACATGATGGTGCTGTATGATCGAGCCCGTGTAGGCCCCACCATGAAAACTTCGAGCGAAATCTCTATCATATGTTTGTTCCGACTTATTCTGCAAGCCAATCCTCTATTTTTGTTTGGAGTTGTGGTATTCGAGTTGCTTCAATGTCAAGTGTTGATTCCATACCTTCCCCCAAATGGTGTTCTCATACTTCGATGTGAATACTAATCCTTCTCGATCATCGAGTTTGTCATTTCAATTTCTTGTCAACCGGTGTGTTTCTTTTCAAGTGGATCCGATCATTTCAACTTCCTCAAGATCAATTATCACTTCTTCTCAACGGTGTTTGTTTCATTCGTCTCCAAGTTGCCTTTGTTTTCCCACCCTCCCACCCTTGTTTCTTCAAGGACTCATATATCTTAATCAAGTATCCTTTTACTCTTGTGAAGTCTCTCCATCCTTTTTCGTCAATATTTTTATCCGGTGATTCTCATGAAGATCCTAACGGAGCTTCAAGTTCATCATTCGTCATTCTTTTCTTCTCCGGTGGATTCAATTCTAGCTTTGTTGATCATATTCCTTTCCTCGTTTTAAATGTTGTCTCATGCCGGTGCACCTCTTAATCATCCACTTCTCACTATTCATTTGTTCCAGAGTGCTCAAGATATCTCGAAGATTTGTGTTTTCCACTCTGCATTCATTCAAGATCTTTCGAGGATGTTATCTAATTCAAGCCATTTAATTCAACCGGTGCAATCTCTCCTTTAAATCATTCTACAGTGTTTCTTTTGAGTGGGCCCTAACCCACAGGTCTTTTCCCAGGATCTTACCTGACTCTTCTTATTTTCTATGAGCTACCATCAAATTCTTTTCGAAGTTTGACGTAAGAATGATTTATCTTCAGTCAAATGCATTTCCCCAAGATCGGTTAAATTCTTTTCATCGTTGGCTCAACCTCTTTGCTTTTGATTCTTCTGGAGTGTCTAAATAATTCTTGGTAGTGTTTCTCATCATCATTATCTGCATTTCAAGACCGAAGAAGAGTTTTCCTCCAAATCTTATCCGTTCTCTCAAAGATTCGTGATTCTAGCTTGATGCTATCCTCTCATAATTGTTTTCGATTGCGAGAATTCTTTACACCCATCCGGAGCAATTCAGGAGTCTTTTCAGTTTGATTCTCTGCAGCCCATCATCTCAGAATTATTCTTTCTAGTTTTCAATTCTCGTTCTTTAAATCCTACCGGTGTTTCGTTCAAGTGATCTGTAATCTGCTCGTGATCTCTTCGTTCTCATGTATCTAAATCCTCTCAAGCATCTTCGTTCATTTTATAATTCTTCCTGGTGTTTCTTTATCTTCTCTTCGTTCACTTTCAATTCTTACAGTGGTTCGTTCAAGAGTTCCTCTTCCTTTGTTTATCATATCAATTCATTCGTTGTTTCAACCCTTCCGGTGGTTCGTTCAATACCTTCTCAAGTTTGCGCTATATCTCTCTTAATCCTTCCAACGGGAATAAGTTGTTTGCAATCCGTTGCTTGTCATCAATTTAAATTGGTGAAGGATACGCATAACGTAATTCTTATTCTTGCTTCATCCAACTATTTAATTCCTCATTCCGGAGGTTCATCAAAAATTCTCGGTTTCATTTGTTTCATCTTCTCTTTTTCCAGGAGTTCCAACCTCTTTTAATTATATCGCCATGGAGATCCATCTAATCATTGCAAGGGTTCACCTTGTGTTTTCAACTTCTATTTCTTTTTGTTATCCTTTTGTTACCAGAGTTCTTCATGAAGGTTCTTCAGGATGGTTCTTCAAGGATTTAATTCCTTCTCGAATTGTTCATCAACATTCTTTTCTAAGGAGCTCAAGTTTCTTCATCTTGTAGTTCGGAGTGCTATTCTTTCACGCATATCTTTTGAGGTGGTGTTATGTCTTTCTTGATAATTTCCCTTTGTGCTCCGGGATTCACAAGTTATCGAAATGACATATATTAAATCCAGCAATCGCGTCATTGGAGTTATCTTGGGCTATATTTCACCTAAAGCTTTCCTTAAGGATTGTCGCTCTTATGGTGATTATCAATGATCCAAGTTCTTCATTTATCCTCCCGGTGAAATATTTGCTCGTCTCCTTGTTCATACCAATCCAATTCTTCTTCCCGTGAGTGGCAGGTTGTCACCTCATAATTTTGAGATGTATTCCATAAGACCATATCAAGCTTATTCTTTTTGTTGTTGGTATTTTTTCCAACAACTCCGTTCGACCCTTCTCCTAAAGATGCCTCTTCAAGCTCTTTTGTGCAAGAAGTTGGCATTTTCTTCTCAATTCTCCTATGGCAATTATCTATCTCCTATTCTTCCGTTCCGGAGACGTTGTGATGTTGCTCTCTCCAACCCATCATCTTGTTTGTCAAAATCATGTTCAATTTCTTCCATTTTCAGTCGAAGTGCTCCCCAAATTATACCATTCTTTCCCTCTCTATCTTGTTTTTTAACCGGAGTGTTGTGCCCCTTTTGCACAAGTTCTTTTCGTCTTATCAAGTCTTGCATCCCTTATCAACCGGAGTGCTACCCGAATCGGTTCCTTTTTTCCTCTTTCTTAACGGGGTGTTTTGAACTTTGTTCTTCTCCGTTGTTTCATTTCTTTCAATTTGTTCAACTTCTCAAGGTTCGTGGTTTCAATCTTTTGTCAAAGAAGCAACTTAGTTTTACCTCTTCTCTTTCTCTTCCGTTTTCCCTCCGGTGTCATTCTAGATCTCGGGACAAGATCCTCTCGTAGTGGTGGAGTGTTGTGATGCCCCAAGACCGGAGCTTCAGATGCCTTCCAGGGTTTCCGGGTTTCGTCGTGTGATTTGTTTGGTCCGTTGCATTTCATCTTTGCATCACGTGCATTGCATCATGTCATCATGCAACCCGTTTTAAAACTCACTAAATAAATTGCATGGATCTTCGGTCCATTTAAACCGAGGGAATTCACATGCTGATTTTCTCTTTATAACATATATCCTCCCAATATTATTAGGGAGCTATATGTAAATATTCCATTAACTTTGGGATCACCATAACACACTTGCAATTCAATTCCATGCCTCTTATGCTTCAAGTTGCACCTCCAAACATTGCCCATTATTTCTTTCATCGCTTTTCCGGAGCTCCACCAAAAATCCGAACATTTTTGGACACCTCTAATTCCTAGTCCTTGTTCAAATAGTTGGAACTAAATTCAAATGACTTTGAATTAAATTCTTGCAATCATGCCACTTTTATTTTCGGGATCGAGCTCATTGTTTTGCGAGTTCAGGAGTTAATCCACATGCCCTAATTCGTGTCCACTCATTCTTCTCTCTCTTTTCTTTATTCTGGTTTTGGAAGAGTCTGAAGGAGGGAGAGTGAAAGAGAGCAGCCCATCCAAGAGATCAGGCCGGCCCGTTTGTTCCTGGAGGCCCAGCCGCCGGCCTCCCTAGTCCTCTAGGCCCAGCCGGGCTCCCGAACCATAGCCAGCCTCCCGATCCCACTTCTCTCCCTCGATCCCTCCTCCAGCGCCGCCTCCCTCGCAGCCTTGCTCTCTCCCTTCGCTCTCTCCCTCACGCTACATCCTCTGCACGCCACGCCCGAGACACCGCTAACCTCCCACTCGCCCTTCGTGCTCTTGTGCCTCCTCCACCCTCCCGCCGGAGCCCAAGTCCGGCGTCTCCTCCCTCCAGTGCCGCCTTGCTGCTCCCTCCCGTGCACAAGCCCCACTTTTGCCATGCCGGCCTCTCCTCCTTCTCATGCGCCCCTGCTGGGTCCTCCCTTCGCGTCCCTGATGCTCGTAGACCCCGCGCGCCCCTGCGGGCAAGTTCATTGGAGACGCACCAGGCCGCTGCTCCCCTGCCTCGTCCTCGGCGCCTCGTCCCCAAGCTCGAGTTTGCCGCCGCCTTGATCCTCCCTCGTCGTCCTCCTGCCGGCGAGCAGCACCAGCAGTTCATCCGCGTAGTCACCTCGCCACCTCATTTCATCTCCGCCCCGAGCCAGTGCTGTTGAGCACCCCTATGCCTCTGCCACCTCGCCATGTCACTGGTGCCACATCGCCCGTTCGTCCTCTGCTTCGAGCGACAGGAACATGCGCCGCCCTCGTGACCTCCAGGGGCAGCCAAGTCGCGCAACCGCTCCTCGCGCGTGGGCCGCCTCCTTACGCTGCTGCCGTGACTGGGTCGTCCCTGCTGACCTTCGCCTTGGCCCGATGTTCCCCTTGTCGGAGGTCTCCACACCACGACCGACTCCTTCCCAACACCTTGCTGCTGCTTGAAGACCACGAAGGCGCTCATGGAGCCCCAGGTCCGAAGATGGCCACGACCGTGCATCTCCCCTTGTACCACTTTGAAGACCTCAACCACAGTACCCTTACGGCTACATCCGGAGATGCGTCAAGTTCAACTTCCTTCATGGGAGCGACTACCTCTCGCGGGCGTGTATCATCGCCTTGTATCATTTCGGTTCTTCAAGGCCACCAAGTTTCCGCTACGAGATATACCCTTACCATCGCCGAAGACCGTGTAACACAAGCGTCAAGTTATACTACCGTTGCAAAACGAGACGGCGGGAGTCCGAAGACCCCAAGTACCACGACACCGATGACATGAACATCTACGGAATGTGTAACTACGCGATGTGACACCAAGTTCGATGACGACCGTGTACCCCTACCGCTCCTCAAACATGAACGTCTACTTCCTCTTCGACTCGTGAACCTCTACTTCCACTACGATCCGCGAGTACCACTACTTCCACTATGAACTCGAACCGCCGCAATACCGCACGCTTCAAAGGTATAAAGCCGAGACGTCGCCCGTGAACGAATGCATGTGTGATGTATGAGATGCTCGTGCTTGCTCCATGCTCGAATTGTAGGTGCATGTTGCCCCTCTTTTGCCTTGTCACCGTCGTCGACCCGTGGGAACCCAGTTACCGGGATCACCCCACCATCTTTTGCATGTATCCGCACACTTCTCTTTTGCACCGGTATCTCCGTGAGTTACCAGAACCGAAAGTTTCCATGGCATCATTTTCGGATTTGTTGCCGTGGCACCCTTTTCTTTCCACCACGGTGACAAATGCTTCATTAAATGCTCTTATCAACATTTTCATAAAAATTGCTAAAAACTTGCATATGTCATTCGCATCATCATAATAACATTTAAAATGTTAAGACTGTTGTTTGCTTTAAATTGCTAAATGCATATGAGGATTTACCGGAATTGTTGTTTGTTGTTACGGCCTCATTTAAACTTGCCTAAATGTTTAGTTTACTCATGCTTCACCTCTTGCCATGTTAACCAACATTTAATATTGTTGAGTACCTAACCGAGAGAGAACTAAATAATTGATGTGGTGTTCCGTCAATATGCAACTCGTTGCATATTGAGCTCCACTTAACTTGTAGTTTTGTTTGTGCCCTGCCATGCCATGCATTTTTAAACCGGACATGCATCATACTTGGTTGTGCATCATGCCATGTCTATGTGGTGGTTGTTCACTACGTTGTCTGATTCTTTCCGATGTGCTTCTTTGGGTTGTTTTCCGGTAACGTCGTGTTTGTGAGGACCCGTTCGACTACGTCTGTTTGTATTCTTCATGGACTCGTTCTTCTTCCTTGCGGGATCTCAGGCAAGATGATCATATCCTCGAAATCACTTCTATCTTTGCTTGCTAGTTGCTCGCTCATTTGCTATGCCTATGCTGCAATACCTACCACTTGCTTATCATGCCTCCCATATTGTTGAACCAAGCCTCTAACCCACCTTGCCCTAGCAAACCGTTGTTTGGCTATGTTCCCGCTTTGCTCAGCCCCTCTTATAGCGTTGGTAGTTGCAGGTGAAGATTGAAGTTTGTTCCTTGTTGGAACATAGAGATGTTGTTCCTTGTTGGAACATGTTTACTTGTTGGGATATCACAATATCTCTTATTTAATTAATGCATCTATATACTTGGTAAAGGGTGGAAGGCTCGGTCTTATGCCTGGTGTTTTGTTCCACTCTTGCCGCCCTAATTTCCGTCATATCGGTGTTATGTTCCCGGATTTTGCGTTCCTTACGCGGTTGGGTAATAATGGGAACCCCTTGACAGTTCGCCTTGAATAAAACTCCTCCAGCAATGCCCAACATTGGTTTTACCATTCTCCACCTAGCCTTTTCTTTACCTTGGGTTCTGCAGACTCAAGGGTCATCATTATTTTAACCCCCCCGGGCCAGTGCTCCTCTGAGTGTTGGTCCAACCTCTCAGCTGCCGGTGGCCACCAGGGGCAACTCTGGGCTGGCCTACCCGTACCTAAGACAATCTGAGTGTGCCCTGAGAAAGAGATATGTGCAGCTCCTATCGGGATTTGTCGGCACATTCGGGCGGTGTTGCTGGTTTAGTTTTACCTAGTCGAAAAGTCTTGTAACCGGGATTCCGAGTCTGATCGGGTCTTCCCGCTAGAAGGAATATCCTTCGTTGAATGTGAGATCTTGTGATGGGTTAAGTTGGGACACCCCTGTAGGGATTTGAACTTTCGAAAGCCTTGCCCGTGGTTATGGGCAGATGGGAATTTGTTAATGTCCGGTTGTAGAAAACCTGAAGTTGATCTTAATTAAAATGCATCAACCGCGTGTGTAACCGTGATGGTCTCTTTCTGGCGGAGTCGGGGAAGTGAACACGGTGTTGGAGTTATGCTTGACGTAGGTTGTTTTAGGATCACTTCTTGATCATACTTTTATCGACCGTGCTTTGCCTTCTCTTCTCGCTCTCATTTGCGTATGTTAGCCACCATATATGCTAGTCGCTTGCTGCAGTTCCACCTCATACCTTTACCTTACACATAAGCTTAAATAGTCTTGATCGCGAGGGTGTGAGATTGCTGAGTCCCCGTGGCTCACAGATACTTCCAAACCAGCTTGCAGGTGCCAATGAGTCCGTGCAGATGACGCAACCCAGCTCAGGAGGAGCTCGTTGAAGATCTTGTCCTTGGTGTTGTTTCGTTCCAGTTGATCAGTAGTGGAGCCCAGTTGGGGTCGATCGGGGACCGTGTCGCATTTGGGGTTCTTCTTTTATTTTGGTTCCGTAGTCGGACCTTGATTGTATCTGGATGATGTAATGCTTTATTCATGTATTGTGTGAAGTGGCGATTGTAAGCCAACTATGTATCTCTTTCCCTTATGTATTACATGGGTTGTGTGAAGATTACCTCACTTGCGACATTGCTTTCAGTGCGGTTATGCCTCTAAGTCGTGCTTCGACACGTGGGAGATATAGCCGCATCGTGGGTGTTACAAAGGTTTTCCCTTTATCTTTGAAGGGAGATGCATTGATATGGTATAGGCTATGTGATGATATGAAATCATGGAACTATAAAAGATTGAAATTGGAATTTCATCAAAAGTATTACCCTATGCATCTTGTTCATCGTGATCACAATTATATATACAATTTCTGGCCTCGCGAAGGAGAAAGCATCGCTCAAGCTTGGGGGAGGCTTAAATCAATGTTATATTCATGCCCCAATCATGAGCTCTCGAGAGAAATAATTATGCAAAGTTTTTATACTCGGCTTTCTGAAAACAATCGCACCATGCTCGATACTTCTTGTGCTGGCTCTTTTATGATGAAGACTATTGAATTCAGATGGAATTTATTGGATAGAATTAAATGCAACTCTGAAGATTGGGACCTCGACGAAGGTAAGGATTCAGGTATGACACCTAAGTTTGATTGTGTTAAATCTTTTATGGATACCGATATTTTCCGTAAGTTTAGCACTAAATATGGACTTGACTCTGAGATAGTAGCTTCTTTCCGTGAATCTTTTGCTACTTATGTTGATCTCCCTAAGGAGAAGTGGTTGAAATATCATCCTCCCATAGAAGTAAAAGTAGATGCACCTATTAAAGTTGAAGAAAAGACTGTCACTTATAATGATCCTATTGTTCCTACTTCTTATGTTGAGAAACCACCTTTCCCTGTTAGAATAAAGGTTCATGCTAAAGCTTCAACTGTTGTTCGTAAAAGCAATATTAGAACTTATACACCTCCTGAGCAAGTTAAAGTAGAACCTAATATTGCTATTGTTGAAGATCTCTTGTCTGATAATATTGATGGGCATGTTATTCAGTTCGAAGGTGAAACTGCTAGAAGTGCTAAACCTTGTGATAAAGATAAACATAGACCTGTGGTAGGCGTGCCTGTTATTTCTGTTAAAATAGGAGATCATTGTTATCATGGTTTATGTGATATGGGTGCTAGTGCTAGTGCAATACCTATTGACTTATACGAAGAAATTATGCATGACATTGCACCTGTTGAGTTAGAAGAAATCGATGTTACTATTGAACTTGCTAATAGAGATACTCTTTCACCAATGGGAATTGTTAGAGATGTTTAGTCTAGTGTGGGAAAACTAAATGTCCTGCTGATTTTCTTGTTCTTGGTTCCCCACAAGATAGCTTTTGTCCCATTATATTTGGTAGACCCTTCTTAAATATTGTTAATGCTGCCATAGATTGCACAAAGAATGTTGTTACTGTTGGCTTGGATGATATGGTTCATGAGTTTAATTTCTCTAAATTTAGTAAACAACATCGTGAGGAAGAATTACCTAGTAAGGATGAAATTATTGGTCTTGCTTCTATTGCCGTACCTCCTAGTGATCCTTTAGAACACTATTTGCTAGACCATGAAAATGATGTGTTCATGAATGAAAGAAGGGAAATAGATGAAGTATTCTTTAAACAGGAACCTATTCTGCAACACAATTTGCCTGTTGAAATTTTAGGGGATCCTCCTCCACCCAAGGGTGATCCCATGTTTGAGCTTAAACCTTTGCCTGATAATCTTAAATATGCTTATCTTGATGAAAAGAAGATATATCCTGTTATTATTAGTGCTAACCTTTCAGAGCATGAAGAACAAAGATTATTGAAAACTCTGAAGAAGCACCGTGCTGCTATTGGATATACTCTTGATGATCTTAAGGGCATTAGTCCCACTCTATGTCAACATAAAATAAATTTGGAAGCAGATGCCAAACTAGTTCGTGATCCTCAACAACGTCCGAATCCTAAAATGAAAGAAGTGGTAAGAAAAGAAATACTCAAGCTTATGGAGGCAGGTATAATCTATTCCGTTGCTGATAGTCAGTGGGTAAGTCCTGTCCATTGTGTCCCTAAGAAGGGAGGTATTACTGTTGTTCCTAATGATAAAGATGAATTGATTCCACAAAGAATTATCACAGGTTATAGGATGGTAATTGATTTCAGCAAATTAAATAAAGCTACTAAGAAAGATCATTATCCCTTACCTTTTATTGATCAAATGCTATAAAGATTATGCAAACATACACACTATTGCTTTCTAGATGGTTATTCTGGTTTCTCTCAAATACCTGTGTCGGCTAGAGATCAATCAAAGACTACTTTTACATTCCCTTTTGGTACTTTTGCTTATAGACGTATGCCTTTTGGTCTATGTAATGCACCTGCTACCTTTCAAAGATGCATGATGGCTATATTCTCTGACTTTTGTGAAAAGATTTGTGAGGTTTTCATGGACGACTTTTCTATCTACGGATCTCCTTTTGATGATTGCTTGAGCAACCTTGATCGAGTTTTGCAGAGATGTGAAGAAACTAATCTTGTCTTGAATTGGGAAAAGTGCCACTTTATGGTTAATGAAGGTATTGTCTTGGGGCATAAAGTTTCTGAAAGAGGTATTGAAGTTGATAAAGCCAAGGTCGATGCTATTTAAAAGATGCCATGTCCCAAGGACATCAAAGGTATAAGAAGTTTCCTTGGTCACGCCAGATTTTATAGGAGGTTCATTAAGGACTTCTCAAAAAATTCTCAGTCTCTGACTAATTTATTACAAAAAGATATACCATTTGTCTTTGATGATGATTGTGTAGAAGCATTTGAAATACTTAAGAAAGCATTGATCTCTGCACCTATTGTTCAGCCACCTGATTGGAATTTACCCTTTGAAATTATGTGTGATGCTAGTGATTATGCTGTAGGTCCTGTTCTAGGGCAAAGAGTTGATAAGAAATTAAATGTTATTTATTATGCCAGTAAGACTCTAGACAATGCTCAAAGAAATTATGCTACTACTGAAAAGAGATTTTAGTAGTTGTATTTGCTTGTGATAAGTTCAGACCTTATATTGTTGATTCTAAAGTAACTATTCACACTGATCATGCTGCTATTAAATACCTTATGGAAAAGAAAGATGCTAAACCTAGACTTATTAGATGGGTTCTCTTGCTACAAGAATTTGATTTGCATATTGTTGATAGAAAGGGAGCTGAGAACCCCGTAGCAGACAACTTGTCTAGGTTAGAGAATGTTCTTGATGACCCACTACCTATTAATGATAGCTTTCCTAATGAACAATTAAATGTTATAAGTACTTCTCGTAGTACTCCATGGTATGCTGATTATGCTAATTATATTGTTGCTAAGTTTATACCACCTAGCTTCACATACCAGCAAAAGAAAAAGTTTTTTTATGATTTAAGACATTACTTTTGGGATGACCCACATCTTTATAAAGAAGGAGTATATGGTGTTATTAGACGTTGTGTACCTAAGCATGAACAGGAAAAAATCCTACGCAAGTGTCATTCCGAGGCTTATGGAGGACACCACGCTGGAGATAGAACTACACATAAGGTATTGCAATCTGGTTTTTATTGGCCTACTCTCTTCAAGGATGCCCGTAAGTTTGTCTTGTCTTGTGATGAATGTCAAAGAATTGGTAATATTAGTAGACGTCAAGAAATGCCTATGAATTATTCTCTTGTTATTGAACCGTTTGATGTTTGGGGCTTTGATTATATGGGACCTTTTCCTACCTCTAATGGATACACACATATTTTAGTTGTTGTTGATTACGTTACTAAGTGGGTAGAAGCTATTCCAACTAGTAGTGTTGATCATAACACTTCTATTAAAATGCTTAAGGAAGTTATTTTCCCGAGGTTTGGAGTCCCTAGATATTTAATGACTGATGGTGGTTCACACTTTATTCATGGTGCTTTCCGTAAAATGCTTGCTAAATATGATGTTAATCATAGAATTGCACCTCCTTATCACCCTGAGTCTAGTGGTCAAGTAGAGTTGAGCAATAGAGAGCTCAAATTAATTTTGCAAAAGATTGTTAATAGGTGTAGAAAGAATTGGTCCAAGAAACTTGATGATGCATTATGGGCTTATAGAACTGCATACAAAAACCCTACGGGTATATCTTCGTATAAAATGGTTTATGGAAAAGCATGTCACTTACCTCTCGAAGTAGAACATAAGGCATATTGGGCTATTAAAGAGCTCAACTATGATTTCAAACTTGCCGGTGAAAAGAGGTTATTTGATATTAGCTCACTCGATGAATGGAGAACCCAAGCATATGAAAATGCCAAGTTGTTTAAAGAAAAAGTTAAAAGATGGCATGACAAAAGGATACAAAAGCGTGAGTTTAATGTAGGTGATTATGTATTGCTATACAACTCTCGTTTAAGATTTTTTGCAGGAAAACTTCTCTCTAAATGGGAAGGCCCCTATGTTATCGAACAGGTCTATCGTTCTGGTGCCATAAAGATCAACAACTTTGAAGGCACAAATCCGAAGGTGGTAAACGGTCAAAGAATTAAACATTATATCTCAGGTAATCCCATGAATGTTGAAACCAATATTATTGAAACCGTAACCCTGGAGGAATACATAAGGGACACTTTCCGAAGCGTTTCAGACCCCGAAAAGGAATAGGTATGTGGTACGGTAAGTAAACCGACTCCAAAACAATTTTTAAGCCAATATTTCTCCGTTTAGGAATATTTAGAAAAATAGAAAAATAAGTAGCATTACGAGAAGGACACGAGGGCCCCACGAGGGTGGTGGGCGCACCCTACCCCCTGGCCGCGCCCCCTACCTCGTGAGCACCTCGTGTGCCTTCCGGACTCCATTTTCTTGCACGTTACGTATTTTGGTCGGTAAAAATTCATTATATATTCTCCCGAAGGTTTTGACTCCCGTATCACGCAAATCTCCTCTGTTTTTGTTTTCGAGCTGTTGCTGTTGCAGATTAGAACAAGATGTCTTCTAAAGAGTCAATCGGGGAGAGCCGGGTATCTAATCCGGCACCGGAACCAAGGGCAAACAGCGATGCTGACCACTTTGGGCCAGCAATGGAGGAAGAGATGGAGGCTGACTTGATGAGATTAGATGCCATGGAGGATGAAGAAGTCACCTCTCGCCTCCGAGCTGGGCTCACGATGGGGGAACTACAGAGCTCAGCTATTCCAAATTCGGTTATCCCTTCTAATGTTAGATTTCTTTCTTATGAAAATATGAAGAGGAGTGTCACTTGTTCTCCCGCATCTATGCAACACCCTTGGGTGCAAGGAGCTTTAGCTGTCACAGGAAAGCTTCATAAGGAAATAATGGACCTCAAACAGCAAGTCAATAAGCTCGAGGAGGAGAACCGCATCCTGAGGGGAGTCATCGCCAAGAATATTACACCGCCAACAAAGAAGGAGATATAATCACATGGGTATGGGCACTCCCCTTGGCAACTGCCAAGCTTGGGGGAGGTGCCCTGGTATCGTATCACCATCACAACTCCTATCTTTACCGTTTTTCTTAGTTCGATCCTATTAGTAGTATCTTGATCTAGTAGAATAAAGTTTATGGCATGATCTAGTTTTGAGTTTGCTTTGTGATCTCTCTTTGTAATCGAGTCCGTGAGCTATATATAATAAGGATTAGTGTTGAGTCAAGGGCTTGATTATTTTGCCATGATCTTGGGAGAATAAAAGAAAAGAGAAAAGAATAGAAAGAAACAAAAAGTTCATATTGATCTTATTGAGAGTAATGACTTCACATAGAAAGAGTATAATGATTAAAAGTTGTTGGGGGTTGGCAGACATAGCTTTGGTCATTGTTGCAATTAGTAGGAAGTAATAAGGAAAGAGAGGTTTTCACATATAGATATATTATCATTGACATCTTTTATGATTGGGAGCACTCATTAAAATATGACATGCTAAAGAGTTGATGTTGGACAAGGAAGACAACGTAATGAGTCATGTCTTTCTTATATCTGAGATAAAGTATGTTGTCATGGATCCTCTAACTTGTTGACCTTGCCTTTCCCCCTCATGCTAGCCAAATTCTCAGAACCAAGTAGAAATACTACTTGTGCTTCCAAATACCCTTAAACCAGTTTTGCCATGAGAGTCCACCATATCTACCTATGGATTGAGTAAGATCCTTCAAGTAGGTTGTCATCAGTGCAAAGCAATAAAAATTGCTCTAAATATGTATGATTGATTAGTGTGGGAGAAATAAGCTTTATACGATCTTGTGATGTGGAAGTAATAAAAGAGACGGACTGCATAATAAAGGTTCATATCACAAGGGGCAATATAAAGTGACGTTCTTTCGCATTGAGATTTTATGCATCCAACCATAAAAGCGCATGGCAACCTCTGCTTCCCTCTACGAAGGGCCTATCCTTTATTATTATCTTCTACCTTATGCAAGAGTCATGGTGATCTTCACCTTTTCTTTTTCATTTTATCCTTTGGCAAGCTCAGCATGTTGGAAAGAACATGATATATATATATCTAATTGGATGTAGGGGAGCATGAACCATTATTGTTGACATTACCCTTGAGGTAAAAGGTTGTGGGGCTAAACTATAAGCCCCTATCTTTCTTTGTGTCCGGTTAAAACTCCGTAAACACAAGTATTGCGTGAGTGTTAGCAATTATGGAGGACTAAATGATAGTTTAGTATGTGGACTTGCTTTTTAGCTCTGACATAGATTCTTTCCGATGTTATGATAAATTGCAATTGCTTCAATGACTGAGATTATAGTTTGTCGGGGCCCAATAAGGTTTATGATTTATACTTTTGCATTGTGAATAGATAATCACTTGAACATAAGTAATCATGACAAAATCTATATATGTTGCTGTTATGAGAATAATCATGATGCCTTCATGTCCGTTTTTTATTTTTATCGATGCCTCTACCTCTAAACATGATGACATATTTATTGTTATCGGCTTTTCGCTTGAGGACAAGCGAGGTCTAAGCTTGGGGGAGTTGATACGTCCATTTTGCATCATGCTTTTATATCGATATTTATTGCATTATGGACTGTTATTTCACTTTATGTCACAATACTTATGGCTATTCTCTCTTATTTTACAAGGTTTACATAAGGAGGGACAATGCCGTCAGCTGGAATTCTGGGCTGGAAAAGGAGCAAATATTAGAGACCTATTCTGTGCAGCTCCAAAAGTCCTGAAACTCCATGGAACATCTTAAAATAAATAAAGAAAAATCCTCGCCAAAGATGAAGGCCAGGGGGCCCACACCCTGCTCACGAGGGTGGGGGGCGCGCCTCCCCCTAGGGCGCGCCCCCTACCTCGTGGGCCCCCTGTTGGCTCTCCGACATCCATCTTCTCCTATATGAAGTATTTCGATGAGAAAAAAATAGGAAGGAACTTTTCAGGACGAGACTCCGCCGCCACGAGGCGGAACCTTGGCGGAACCAATCTAGAGCTCCGGCAGAGCTGTTCTACCGGGGATACTTCCCTCCGGGAGGGGGAAATCATCACCATCGTCATCACCAATGCTCCTCTCATCGGGAGAGGGCAATCTCCATCAACATCTTCACCAGCACCATCTCATCTCCAAACCCTAGTTCATCTCTTGTATCCAATTCTTGTCTCAAAGTCCGGGATTGGTGCTAGTAGGTTGCTAGTAGTGTTGATTACTCCTTGTAGTTGATGCTAATTGGTTTATTTGATGGAAGATCATATGTTCAGATCCTATATGCATATTATTACCCCTCTGATTATGAACATAAATATGCTTTGTGAGTAATTACGTTTGTTCCTGAGGACAAGGGAGAAGTCTTGCTATTAGTAGTCATGTGAATTTGGTATTCGTTTGATATTTTGATAAGATGTATGTTGTCTAGCCTCTAGTGGTGTTATGTGAACATCGACTACATAACACTTCACCATTATTTGGGCCTAGAGGAAGGCATTGGGAGGTAATAAGTAGATGATGGGTTGCTAGAGTGACAGAATCTTAAACCCTAGTTTATGCGTTGCTTCGTAAGGGGCTGATTTGGATCCATATGTTTCATGATATGGTTAGGTTTACCTTAATACTGTTGTTGTAGTTGCGGATGCTTGCAATAGAGGTTAATCATAAGTGGGACGCTTGTTCAAGTAAGAACAGAACCCAAGCACCGGTTCACCCACATATCAAATTATCAAAGTATCGAACACGAATCATATGAACGTGATGAAAACTAGCTTGACGATATTCCCATGTGTCCTCGGGAGCACTTTCCCTATTATAAGAGTTTGTTCCGGCTTGTCCTTTGCTACAAAAAGGATTGGGCCACCTTGCTGCACTTTATTTACTTTTGTTACTTGTTGCTCGTTACAATTTATCTTATCACAAAACTATCTGTTACCACTTATTTTAGTACTTGCAGAGAATACCTTGCTGAAAACCGCTTATCATTTCCTTCTGCTCCTCGTTGGGTTCGACACTCTTACTTATCCAAAGGACTACGATAGATCCCCTATCTTGTGGGTCCCATCAGCGACAAAGAATTTATCGTGCCTGAGGATCCCGTCAAGCGCCGGCTTATGGCCACAACAAATAGCTTGAAGAAAAAGCAAAAACAGCTTCAAGCTAATCAAGATTTGCTAGCAGACAGATGGGCCGAAGTCCTTGCGGCCGAGGAATACGAACTCGAGCGTCCCTCCAAGAGTTACCCAAAGCGCAGGTTGCTCCCTCACCTCTAGGAGGAAGCATTGAAACCTACATCACCAGTGTATGATGCGGCTGACCGGCCACCTCGTGGCCGAGCCAGAGAGGCGTTTCAGCCTGAAGTCCAGCCTGCACCCCGCCGCCACTCAAACAAAAATACCAAGGCCCGAGGCAACACACGGGACCTGCGAGACGTATTGGAAAGCAGGGCAAAACATGCAAGGTCGATATACGGGTCACGAGGCGCGCGCCAACGCGGGACGATGACCGTCATGCCGGATACACTAAAAGTAAATCCGGTCGGGCCGAATACAGCAGACAAGACTCATATGAACTGCATCGTGATATAGCCCGGCACAGAGGCGCCGCACACCCCCTATGCTTCACTGATGAAGTTATGGATCACGAATTCCCGGAGGGTTTTAAACCCATAAATATCGAATCGTATGATGGTACAACAGATCCCGCTCTATGGATTGAGGATTTCCTCCTCCACATCCACATGGCTTGCGGTGATGATCTGCATGCCATCAAGTACCTCCCACTAAAACTCAAAGGACCAGCTCGACATTGGATGAATAGCTTGCCAGCAGACTCCGTCGGCAGTTGGGAGGATTTGGAAGACGCATTCCTTGACAACTTCCAGGGCACTTATGTGCGACCACCGGATGCTGATGACTTGAGCCATATAACTCAGCAGCCAGGGGAATCGGCCAGGCAATCCTGGACACGGTTCCTAACTAAGAAAAACCAAATTGTCGACTATCCGGATGCAGAGGCCTTAGCGGCATTCAAGCATAACATCCGTGACGAGTGGCTCGCCCGGCACCTCGGCCAGGAGAAGCCGAAGTCTATGGCAGCCCTCACGACACTCATGACCCGCTTTTGCGCGGGCGAGGATAGCTGGCTGGCTCGCAGCAACAACACATCAAGGAATCCGGGCACTTTGGATACCAAAGATGCCAACGACAGACCACGTCGTAACAGGCACAAGCGCCACAACAACGGCGATAACGCCGATGATACGGCAATAAATGCCGGATTCAGAGGCTCTAGATCCGGTCAGCGGAAAAAGCCATTCAAAAGAAGTACTCTAGGCCCGTCCAGTTTGGATCGCATACTTTATCGCTCATGTCAAATCCACGGCACCCATATAAGCCAGCCAATCACACCAACAGAGAATGCTGGGTGTTCAAGCAGGCCGGCAAGTTGAATGCCGAAACAAATACAAGGGGCTGCATAGTGATGACGAGGAGGAGCCCCGACCGTCGAACACGGGAGGACAGAAGAGGTTCCCCCCACAAGTGAAGACGGTGAACATGATATACGCAACCCACATTCCCAAGAGGGAACAGAAGCATGCACTAAGGGACGTCTATGCGATGGAGCCCATCGCCCCAAAGTTCAACCCATGGTCCTCTTTTCCGATCACCTTCGATCGCAGGGACCACCCCACTAGTATCCGTCATGGCGGATCTGCCGCATTGGTCGTAGACCCAATCATCGACGGATTTCACCTCACTCGAGTCCTTATGGACGGCGGCAGCAGCCTGAACCTGCTCTATCAGGATACAGTGCGCAAAATGGGTATCGATCCCTCGAGGATCAAACCCACCAAAACCACCTTTAAGGGCATCATCCCAGGTGTAGAGTCCCATTGCACGTCCTCAATCACACTGGAAGTGGTCTTCGGATCTCCGGACAACTTCTGAAGCGAGGAGTTAATCTTCGATATCGTCCCGTTCCGCAGTGGCTATCACGTACTGCTCGGGCGAACCGCATTTGCAAAATTCAATGCGGTACCGCATTACGCATACCTCAAGCTCAAGATGCCAGGACCTAGGGGGGTCATAACAGTCAATGGAAACACAGAACGCTCGCTTCGCACGGAAGAGCACATTGTAGCCTGATGACCCATAAGTATAGGGGATCTATCGTAGTCCTTTTGATAAGTAAGAGTGTCGAACCCAACGAGGAGCAGAAGGAAATGATAAGCGGTTTCCAGCAAGGTATTCTCTGCAAGTACTGAAATAAGTGGTAACAGATAGTTTTGTGATAAGATAATTTGTAACGAGCAACAAGTAACAAAAGTAAATAAGGTGCAGCAAGGTGGCCCAATCCTTTTCGTAGCAAAGGACAAGCCTGGACAAACTCTTATATGATGTAAAGTGCTCCCGAGGACACATGGGAATATCGTCAAGCTAGTTTTCATTACGTTCATATGATTCACATTCGGTGCTTTGATAATTTGGTATGTGGGTGGACCGGTGCTTGGGTGCTGCCCTTACTTGCACAAGCATCCCACTTATGATTAACCTCTATTGCAAGCATCCGCAAATACAACAAAAGTATTAAGGTAAACCTAACCATAGCATGAAACATATGGATCCAAATCAGCCCCTTACGAAGCAACACATAAACTAGGGTTTAAGCTTCTGTCACTCTAGCAACCCATCATCTACTTATTACTTCCCAATGCCTTCCTCTAGGCCCAAATAATGGTGAAGTGTCATGTAGTCAACGTTCACATAACACCACTAGAGGAGAGACAACATACATCTCATCAAAATATCGAACGAATACCAAATTCACATGACTACTAATAGCAAGACTTCTCCCATGTCCCCAGGAACAAAAGTAACTACTCACAAAGCATAAACATGTTCATAATCAGAGGGGTATTAATATGCATATAGGATCTGAACATATGATCTTCCACCAATTAAACCAACTAGCAACCTACTAGCACCAATCCCGGACTTGGAGACAAGAATTGGATACAAGAGATGAACTAGGGTTTTGAGATGAGATGGTGCTGATGAAGATGTTGATGGAGATTGCCCTCTCCCGATGAGAGGAGCGTTGGTGATGACGATGGCGATGATTTCCCCCTCCGGGAGGGAAGTTTTCCCGGCAGAACAGCTCCGCCAGCGCCCTAGATTGGTTCCGCCAAGGTTCCGCCTTGTGGCAGCGGAGTTTGTCCGAGAAGATGGCTTATGATTTTTTCCCATCGAAAGACTCCATATAGCAGAAGATGGCCACCAGAGGGCCACCAGGGGGCCCACGAGGTAGGGGGGCGCACCCAAGGGGTAGGGCGCGCCCCCACCCTCGTGGGCAGGGTGTGGCCCCCTGGTGAAGTTCTTGCTCTCAATATTTTTTATATATTTGGAAAACATCTTTTGTGAAGTTTCAGGACTTTTGGAGTTGTGCAGAATAGGTCTCTAATATTTGCTCCTTTTCTAGCCCAGAATCCCAGCTGCCGACATTCTCCCTCTTTATGTAAACCTTGTAAAATAAGAGAGAATAGGCATAAGTATTATGACATAATGTGTAATAACAGCCCATAATGCAATAAATATTGATATAAAAACATGATGCAAAATGGACGTATCAACTCCCCCAAGCTTAGACCTCGCTTGTCCTCAAGCGAAAAGCTGAAATCGAAAAATATGTCCACATGTTTAGAGATAGAGGTGTTGATAAAAATAAAATACGGACATGAGGGCATCATGATCATTCTTAGAACAACAACTTATATAATTCTTGTCATATGATCTCTAATGCTAGAGTAATAATTCAATCACAATATCAAGTATGAATCGTAAACTCCATTGAAAACTAACAAACTACAATCTCAGTCATTGAAGCAATTGCAATTTATCATAACATAGGAAAGAGTCAATGTATAAGAGCTTTTCAGCAAGTCCACATACTCAACTATCATATAATCTTTCACAATTGCTGACACTCACGCAATACTTATGGGTATGGAGTTTTAATCGGACACAGAGAAAGATAGGGGCTTATAGTTTTGCCTCCCAACGTTTTACTTCAAGGATAATGTCAACAGTAATAGTTCATGAAAACTCACATCCAATTAGCCATATATACCAGGATCTTTCCAACATGTTGTGCTTGCCAAAGGATAAAATGTAAAAAGGAAGGGTGAAGATCACTATGACTCTTATGCAATGTAGGAGATAAAAGTAAAAGATAGGCCCTTCGCAGAGGGAAGTAGAGGTTGTCATGCGCTTTTATGGTTGGATGCACAAAATCTTAATGCGAAAGAATGTCACTTTATATTGCCACTTGTGATATGGACCTTTATTATGCAGTCTGTCGCTTTTATTACTTCCATATCACACGCTCGTATAAAGCTTATTTCCTCCACACCAATCAATCATACATATTTAGAGAGCAATTTTTATTGCTTGCACCGATGACAACTTACTTGATGGATCTTACTCAATCCATAGGTAGATATGGTGGACTCTTATGGCAAGACTGGTTTAAGGGTATTTGGAAGCACACGTAGTATCTCTACATGGTGCAATGAATTTGGCTAGCATGAGGGGGAAAGGCAAGCTCATCATGTTGGAAGATCCAAGACAATCTAATTTATCTCAGATGTAAGAAAACATAACCCATTATGTTGTCTTCCTTGTCCAATGTCAACTCTTTAGCATGTCATATTTTAATGAGTGCTCACAATCACAAAAGATGTCCAAGGTAGTATATTTATATGTGAAGACCTCTTTATTTATTACTTCCTATTAATTGCAACGATGATCAAAATTGTGTTTGTCAACCCTCAATAACTTTTATTCATCATACTCTTTCTATGTGAGCTCATTACTCTCCATAAGACTTACATGATCTCTTTGTTTCTTTTTATTTCTTTCTCTTTTCTTTTATTCACTTAGGATCATGGCAAAATAATAAAGCCCTTGACTCAACACTAATCTTTATTATATAGCTCACGGACTCGATTACATAGAAGGATAATAAAGCAAAACTCACAACTAGATCATACTAAGAACTTTCATTCTACTAGATCAAGATATTACCAAAAGGATCGAACTAAGAAAAACGGTAAAGATAAAAGTGATGGTGATACGATACCGGGGCACTCCCCCAAGCTTGGCAGTTGCCAAGTGGAGTGCCCATACCCATGTGATTAGGACTCCTTTGTTGGTGAAGAAGGTGGGGATGTTGATGATGGATATTCGCACATCGAGCGTAGGAGGTCTTCTAACTTGCGGATAATGCCCTTGAGTGCGATGATATGCTCCTTCAACAAAATATTTTCACGTGTCAGATACTTATTTTGTATACGAGCTAACTCAATCATCTTGAAAGCTTCGATTTCTGTTGGTGTAAGAAGATTGTGATCCAGTTGAAGGGTGACTTCTATTGCCGGAACTTGGTCCTCCATGGCCTTCTTGATCCCTTCATCCTTGTTGATCTCCATGGGTTCTTCTCTCTTCAACTCTATCTTCATTAGCCAAGCATCGTTACCCTCATGGTTGGAGGATGTGGGAGATGACATAGTGCCTGGCCTTGACAACCCTGACAGAAAACAGCTCGAAACAAAGACAGGAGATTTTTGCGTGATATGGGAGTCAAAACCCCCGGGAGATTATATAATGAATTTTTACCGACCAAAATACGTGTCGTGTACAAAAATGGAGTCCGGAGAGCACACGAGGTGCCCACGAGGTAGGGGCGCGCCCAGTAGGGTAGGGTGCGCCTTCCACCCTCGTGGAGCCCTCGTGTCCTTCCCGGACTGCTACTTATTTTTCTATTATTCTAAATATTCCAAAACGAAGAAATATTGCCTTAAAAATTGTTTTGGAGTCGGTTTACTTACCGTACCACATACCTATTCCTTTTCGGAGTCTGAAACATTCCGGAAAGTGTCCCTTATGTATTCCTCTGGGGTTACGGTTTCAATAACATTGGTTTCAACATTTATGGGATTACCTGAGATATAATGTTTGATTCTTTGACCGTTCACCACCTTCGGATTTGTGCCTTCAAAGTTGTTGATTTTTATGGCACCGGAACAGTAGACCTTCTCGATAACGTAAGGACCTTCCCATTTAGAGAGAAGTTTTCCTGCAAAAAATCTTAAACGAGAGTTGTATAGCAATACATAATCACCGACATTAAACTCACGCTTTTGTATCCTTTTATCATGCCATCTTTTAACTTTTTCTTTAACCAACTTGGCATTTTCGTAGGCTTGGGTTCTCCATTCATCAAGTGAGCTAATATCAAATAACCTCTTCTCACTGGCAAGTTTAAAATCATAACTAAGTTCTTTAATAGCCCAATAAGCCTTCTGTTCTAGTTCGAGAGGTAAGTGACATGCTTTTCCATAGACCATTTTATGCGGAGACATACCCATAGGATTTTTATATGCAGTTCTATAGGCCCATAATGCATCATCAAGTTTCTTGGACCAATTCTTTCGAGACCTATTAACAGTCTTTTGCAAAATTAATTTGAGTTCTCTATTACTCAATTCTACTTGACCACTAAACTGAGGGTGATAAGGAGATGCAATTCTATGATTAACATCATATTTAGCAAGCATTTTACGGAAAGCACCATGAATAAAATGTGAACCACCATCAGTCATTAAATATCTAGGGACTCCAAATCTTGGAAAAATAACTTCTTTACGCATTTTAATAGAAGTGTCATGATCAGCACTACTAGTTGGAATAGCTTCTACCCACTTAGTAACGTAATAAACAGCAACTAAAATATGTGTATAACCATTAGAGGAAGGAAAAGGTCCCATATAGTCAAAGCCCCAAACATCAAATGGTTCAATAACAAGTGAATAATTCATAGGCATTTCTTGACGTCTACTAATATTACCAATTCTTTGACATTCATCACAAGATAAGACAAACTTACGGGCATCCTTGAAGAGAGTGGGCCAACAAAAACCAGATTGCAGTACCTTACGTACAGTTCTATCTCCAGCATGGTGTCCTCCATAAGCTTCGGAGTGACACTTGCGTAGGATCTGTTCCTGTTCATGCTCAGGTACACAACGTCTAATAACACCATCTACTCCTTCTTTATAAAGATGTGGGTCATCCCAAAAGTAATGCCTCAAATCATAGAAGAACTTTTTCTTTTGCTGGTATGTGAAACTAGGTGGTATAAACTTAGCAACAATGTAATTAGCATAATCAGCATACCATGGAGCAGTATGAGAAGCATTTATGACATTTAATTGCTCATCAGGAAAGCTATCATCAATAGGTAGTGGGTCATCAAGCACATTTTCTAACCTAGACAAGTTGTCTGCAACGGGGTTCTCAGCTCCTTTTCTATCAACAATATGCAAATCAAATTCTTGTAGCAAGAGAACCCATCTAATAAGTCTAGGTTTAGCATCTTTCTTTTCCATAAGATATTTAATAGCAGCATGATCAGTGTGAATAGTTACTTTAGAATCAACAATATAAGGTCTAAACTTATCACAAGCAAATACAACTGCTAAGAATTCTTTTTCAGTAGTAGCATAATTTCTTTGAGCATTGTCTAGAGTTTTACTAGCATATTGAATAACATTTAGTTTCTTATCAACTCTTTGTCCTAGAACAGCACCTACAGCATAATCACTAGCATCACACATAATTTCAAAGGGTAAATTCCAATCAGGTGGCTGAACAATAGGTGCAGAGATCAATGCTTTCTTAAGTATTTCAAATGCTTCTACACAATCATCATCAAAGACAAATGGTATATCTTTTTGTAATAAATTAGTCAGAGGCCGAGAATTTTTGAGAAGTCCTTAATGAACCTCCTATAAAAACCGGCATGACCAAGGAAACTTCTTATACCTTTGATGTCCTTGGGACATGGCATCTTTTCAATAGCATCAACCTTGGCTTTATCAACTTCAATACCTCTTTCAGAAACTTTATGCCCCAAGACAATACCTTCATTAACCATAAAGTGGCACTTTTCCCAATTCAAGACAAGATTAGTTTCTTCACATCTCTGCAAAACTCGATCAAGGTTGCTCAAGCAATCATCAAAAGGAGATCCGTAGACAGAAAAGTCGTCCATGAAAACCTCACAAATCATTTCACAAAAGTCAGAGAATATAGCCATCATGCATCTTTGAAAGGTAGCAGGTGCATTACATAAACCAAAAGGCATACGTCTATAAGCAAAAGTACCAAAAGGGCATGTAAAAGTAGTCTTTGATTGATCTTTGGCTGACGCATGTATTTGAGAGAAACCAGAATAACCATCTAGAAAGAAAAAATGTGTATGTTTGGACAATCTTTCTAGCATTTTATCAATAAAAGGTAAGTGGTAATGATCCTTTTTAGTAGCCTTATTTAATTTGCGGAAATGAATTACCATCCTATAACATGTAATAATTCTTTGAGGAATCAATTCATCTTTATCATTAGGAACAACAGTAATACCTCCCTTCTTAGGGACACAATGGACAGGGCTTACCCACTGACTATCAGCAATGGGATAAATTATACCTGACTCAAGGAGCTTTAGTATCTCCTTTCTTACCACTTCTTTCATTTTAGGATTCAGTCGGCGTTGATGATCACGAACTGGTTTAGCATCTTCTTCCAAATTAATTTTATGTTGACATAGAATGGAACTAATGCCCTTAAGATCATCATGAGTATACCCAATAGCAGCGCGGTGCTTCTTCAGAGTTTTCAATAATCTCTCCTCCTCATGTTCTGAAAGGTTAGCACTAATAATAACAGGATATATCTTTTTCTCATCAAGATAAGCATATTTAAGAGTATGAGGTAACGGTTTAAGCTCAAACACGGGATCACCCTTGGGTGGAGGAGGATCCCCTAGGATTTCAATAGGTAAATTGTTTTTCAGAATAGGTTCCTGTTTAAAGAATACTTCATCTAATTCCCTTCTTTCATTCATAAACATGTCATTTTCATGGTCTAGCAAATATTGTTCTAAGGGATCACTAGGAGGTATGGCAATAGAAGCAAGATCAATAATTTCATCCTTACTAGGTAATTCTTATTCACGGTGTTGTCTACTAAATTTAGAAAAAAAAATCATGAGTCATATCATCTAAACTGATAGTAACAACATCTCTTTTGCAATCTATGGTAGCATTAACAATATTTAAGAAGGGTCTACCAAATATAATGGGACAAAATCTATCTTGTGGGGAACCAAGAACAAGAAAATCAGCAGGATATTTAATTTTCCCACACAAGATTTCAACATCTCTAACAATTCCCATTGGTGAAATAGTATCTCTATTAGCAAGTTTAATCGTGACATCAATATCTTCCATCTCAGCAGGTGCAATATCATGCATAACTTCTTTGTATAAGGAATAAGGTATTGCACTAGCACTAGCACCCATATCACATAAGCCATGATAACAATGATCTCCTATTTTAACAGAAATAACGTGCATGCCTACCACAGGTCTAGGTTTATTTTTATCACGGGGTTTAGCAATTCTAGCAGTTTCATTACAGAAATAAATAACATGCCCATCTATATTATCAGACAAGATATCTTTAACAATAGCAATATTAGGTTCAACTTTAACTTGCTCAGGAGGTGTATATGTTTTAATATTGCTTTTACGAACCACAGTTGAAGCTTTAGCATGATCCTTTATCCTAACAAGGAAAGGTGGTTTCTCAACATAAGAAGTAGGAACAATAGGATCATTATAAGTGATAGTCTTTTCTTCAACTTTAATAGGTGCAGCTACTTTTACTTCTATGGGAGGATGATATTTAAACCACTTCTCCTTGGCGAGATCAACATAAACAGCAAAAGACTCACAGAAAGAAGCTACTATCTCAGAGTCAAGTCCATATTTAGTGCTAAATTTACGAGAAATGTCGGTATCCATAAAAGATTTAACACAATCAAAACTAGGTGTCATACCTGACTCCTTACCATTGTCGAGGTCCCAATCTTCAGAGTTGTGTTTAATTCTTTCCAATAAATCCCATTTTAATTCAATAGTCTTCATCATAAAAGAGCCAACACAAGAAGTATCAAGCATGGTGCGATTGTTACTAGAAAGCCGAGCATAAAATTTTTGAATAATCATTTCTCTTGAGAGTTCATGATTGCGACATGAATATAACATTGATTTAAGCCTCCCCCAAGCTTGAGCGATGCTTTCTCCTTCGCGAGGCCAAAAATTATATGTAATTGCGATCACGATGAACAAGATGCATAGGATAAAACTTCTGATGAAATTCCAATTTCAAACGTTTGTAATTTCAAGACATCATATCATCACATAGCCTATACCATGTCGATGCATCTGCCCTCAAAGATAAGGGGAAGACCTTCTTCTTAACAACATCTCCGGGTACACCTGCAAGCTTAAATAATCCACAAACTTTATCCACATATATCAATTGTTCATCGGGATGTTTTGTTCCATCTCCTAAAAAGGATTAGCTAGATGTTTTTCTATCATACCTGAAGGAACTTCAAAGCAAGCATTTTCATTTTCATTTTCATTTTCATTTTCAGTAGGTTCAATAGGTTGAGGAGCAACTCTTTGCTCTATTGGTCGGGGTGAAGATACCCCGAACAAGCCCCTCAGAGGATTACTTTCCATGGTAATAAGTGACAGTAAATTTCAGAACACTATATAAATTTTTCATTACCAAATTCCACCTACCAAAGGCGCTTCACTCCTCGGCAACGGCGCCAGAAAAGAGTCTTGATGACCCACAAGTATAGGGGATCTATCGTAGTCCTTTCAATAAGTAAGAGTGTCGAACCCAACAAGGAGCAGAAAGAAATGATAAGCGGTTTCCAGCAAGGTATTCTCTGCAAGTACTGAAATAAGTGGTAACAGATAGTTTTGTGATAAGATAATTTGTAACGAGCAACAAGTAACAAAAGTAAATAAGGTGCAGCAAGGTGGCCCAATCCTTTTTGTAGCAAAGGACAAGCGTGGACAAAATCTTATATGATGTAAAGCGCTCCCGAGGACACATGGGAATATGGTCAAGCTAGTTTTAATCACGTTCATATGATTCGCGTTCGGTGCTTTGATAATTTGGTATGTGGGTGGACCGGTGCTTGGGTGCTGCCCTTACTTGGACAAGCATCGCACTTATGATTAACCTCTATTGCAAGCATCCGCAAATACAACAAAAGTATTAAGGTAAACCTAACCATAGCATGAAACATATGGATCCAAATCAGCCCCTTATGAAGCAACGCATAAACTTGGGTTTAAGCTTCTGTCACTCTAGCAACCCATAATCTACTTATTACTTCCCAATGCCTTCCTCTAGTCCCAAATAATGGTGAAGTGTCATGTAGTCGACGTTCACATAACACCACTAGAGGAGAGACAACATACATCTCATCAAAATATCGAACGAATACCAAATTCACATGACTACTAATAGCAAGACTTCTCCCATGTCCTCGGGAACAAAAGTAACTACTCACAAAGCATAAACATGCTCATAATCAGAGGGGTATTAATATGCATATAGGATCTGAACATATGATCTTTCACCAATTAAACCAACTAGCATCAACTACAAGGAGTAATTAACACTACTAGCAACCTACTAGCACCAATCCCGGACTTGGAGACAAGAATTGGATACAACAGATGAACTAGGGTTTTGAGATGAGATGGTGCTGATGAAGATGTTGATGGAGATTTCCCTCTCCTGATGAGAGGAGCATTGGTGATGACGATGGCGATGATTTCCCCCTCCGGGAGGGAAGTTTCCCCAGCAGAATAGCTCCGCCAGAGCCCTAGATTGGTTGCGCCATGGTTCCGCCTCGTGGCGGTGGATTTTCGTCCGAGAAGATGGCTTATGATTTTTTTTTTCATCGAAAGACTCCATATAGCAGAAGATGGCCACTGGAGGGCCACCAGGGGGCCCACGAGGTAGGGGGTGCGCCCAGGGGGGTAGGGCGCGCCCCCACCCTCGTGGGCAGGGTGTGGCCCCTAGTGAAGTTCTTGCTCTCAATAGTTTTTGTATATTTGGAAAACATCTTCCGTGAAGTTTCAGGACTTTTGGGGTTGTGTAGAATAGGTCTCTAATATTTGCTCCTTTTCCAGCCTAGAATCCCAGTTGCCGACATTCTCCCTCTTTATGTAAACCTTGTAAAATAAGAGAGAATAGGCATAAGTATTGTGACATAATGTGTAATAACAGCCCATAATGCAATAAATATTGATATAAAAGCATGATGCAAAATGGACGTATCACGGCCCTCGCAGCAGAAGCACAAAGCAGCCTTTTAAGGCAAACCGCCAATTCAGCACTACAGCCCCCGGACACCATCAAGCGAGTCCGGAGTAACCTGCAACAGGATCGCCTGGCATGTCCAGAGCTCGCCTAGCAATTCGGCCCCCGTCCCAGCCCGAGTCAAGCAACGAAATTCATGCCGCGCGTACATAATTACGCACTGAAAATACCATGGGCATAGGCGGGGGCACGATCAGGGTACGTCCTGCAATGCGGCTTAACCGCCCTAGGGGATGCATACCTTTATCATTTTTTCTCTTTCAGGACCTTACTCTCTGGAAGCCCTTTCCGCCAGTATGATTGCCGGACACATTGCGGGAAGGAACAACCACGGAGGCAAGAAGCTAAGACGTACAAGGGAACCCCCAGGTGGTGTCTAATAACAATCGATATACCCGCTTTTTACTACCCATACGCAGCTTGCCCTTGGATATGACATGTCAAATAGTCCTATTTTTTTCTTATTGCACTACTTGTATCAGTACGCTTCGATGTATTATTTAAATAACAATGCATAGCATTAGTCTATTATTGCATTATCCATCCCTTTTTTTCTTATATGTTCATTTACGACAACTTGCACCCGTACATTCTGGTACGGTCAGTACGCCAGGGGCTTTCATTTACCCCATAATATGGCGTGAGAAGTCTGAACACTTTCGACAGTGTGGCACCCCGAACTTATAGCATTATATGCATCAGCTCCGAATCATGTCTTGGGTCAATAGTTGGGTTTGCCCGGCTCCCATGTTTTGGTACCTTACGTTCCGCTATATCGGCTAAGGTAGCACTGGGAGAACTACTGCGATTGTGTCCCGGTTCTTCCGGACGAGCACCTCAGTAGAGAAACCTGAAAACTGACTATCATGATAAGGCAAGAGCTGGTCGCTATTCGAGAGGTCTCAAGTCCTTAAAGACTTTTTCCACTTCAGGCGAGGAGTCGGCCTTGCCCGACTTAGGCGTATATAGCGCCCCAAATTCGGCCTTCCGAATACTAGGGGCTTCACCAAAATTTAAAATTGTAGACTTCTATGGCTAAGTGAGAGTGATAAAGCCTTATAGTCCGATTGCCTGGTTCGTCGTGCTGAACACCTCCCTCGAAGGACCCAAAATTGGGATAAAGAGTGCTTAGGTTTATCCCGAACACCCCAGTACTAGTTACATGGGGGCAGAAGCCGACAACTGGCCAACTGTCAGATTTTATAAACGACCGCACAGAAGGTAATATTTTAAATTCAAAAAGCGTTGCATAGCGCAAATGAACTCGTTTCACATTACAGGATCACATGAGCATGTTCATTCAAAACTTACATCTCTAGCACATTCCTCCGCCACAAGGCGGGAACCCTTCAGGACACTATCATAATACATTTCGGGGCAGCGATGCTCCTTTCCCTCCGGTGGCCCCTCCTTCACCAGCTTTACGGCGTCCAGCTTCGCCCAGTGCTCCTTCGCCCAGGCAAAAGCCCTGCGCGCACCCTCGATGCAGATGGACCGCTTTATGACTTCAAGTCGTGGGCAGGCATCCACAAGCCGCTTCATCAGACCGAAGTAGCTACTAGGCAGGGGATCGCCGGGCCACATCCAGACTATAAGACCCTTCATGGCCTGTTCGGCCGCCTTGTGAAGCTCGACCAGTTGCTTCAGCTCGTCGGTCAAGGGCATTGGGTGTTCGGTCCCAGTATACTGAGACCAGAATAACTTTTCCGTCAAACTCCCCTCCTCAGCTCGGTAAAACTCTGCGGCATCCAGTACACTGCGGGGAAGATCTGCGAACGCTCCTGGAGAGCTCCAAACTCGGGTAAGTAAAAGGAAAGTTTCCTTCACATGCTTGCTTTGCATAATGAATGCCTTACCCGCTGCTATCTTCTTCACCGCATCAATCTCCTGGAGGGCCTTGTGGGCTTCAGCCTTGGCGCTCCGTGCGCTTTCGAGTGCCTTCACAAGCTCGGACTCTCGCGTCTTAGATTCAAGCTCCAAGGACTCTTGTTTTTTGGCGAGAGCCTCGAGCTCTTGCTGCACCTCGCCTACCCGGACTTCTTGCTTTTCCTGCCAATGCGCTCCTTGGCCGCTTTGTCTTCGGCCTTGGACAACGCCTTCTTCAGGGTCGCAACCTCGGTCGTGGCCCCTGGCAAATTCATGATGGTCCTGTTACTTTACAACCAAATTTCTTTTTAATATATAGACAAGGTATTGCTTACCTTTTCTCTCCTCGAGCTGCCTCTTGGTAAGGCCGAGCTCTTCCTCAGACCGCTCAAGGTCCTGCTTCAATGCAGCGACCTCCGCAGTACGTGCGGCAGCGGCCAGCAGTGAAGCCTGCATATACACATAGACATATTCTTATTAGACTCCTGAGTCATTATTTGATCCTCTATTCGGCCTTTCTTCGCGAACGCCAAACAAAGCATCAGGGGCTACTATCTATGTGGTAATATTTTCCTATATTTTGATTGCTTACCTGAAAGCCTGTTAGGAGGCTGGCACAAGCTTCGGTTAGTCCGTTTTTGGCGGACTGAACTTTCTCGATCACCGCACTCATGATAGTGCGGTGCTCTTCGTCGATGGAAGCGCCGCGAAGCGCTTCCAGCAAGTTGTCCGGTGCCTCTGGATGGACAGAGGCCACCGGCACGGGCGGCTTTCCCCTCTTAACGAGGGGTCGCCCGCTGGAGTCTGGAACCACAGAAGGTTCCGGCGTAGTGTTCGGCTGGGGGCCGAACTTGGAGCCCGTGGGAGTCTTGCTCCCTTTGCTCCCAGGGTCCGGAAGGTCGCCTCGAGGGGGCCCCAGGACTACCTCCCCTCGGCTCGGTGCCTTTTGAGACAACACCTCGACGTTGTCCGTAGGGCAAGGGGTGGAGGCGGTCGGAAGTGAATAGCTATTCATATCTAACGAGTCCAAAGAACCATCCGACGAAGATACGTCGAGACAGGCTCGGGACAGACTGCATAATCATATGGCGTAAGGAGAAGCAGTGCAATAAAACATACCATGAATTACTATGGTATCCGGATACTTACGACTTCGCCAGGGGCTTGTCCCTGGGTAACCACTCGTCGTCGTTGTAGGCGGCCGTCGTGGAGCAGTCTGGAAGGAGGGTCCTTCCCTTCTTGGACCCTTCGGCCTCCCCGGTTGGGGCGGCCTTCCTTTTCTTGTCTCCCCCGGCTAGGGGGGAGAACTTTCCTCTTCCTCCTCCTCGTTTTCGTGGGAGGAGTGCGCTTCAGAGTTATCGGACGATGAGTCCGATATTACCTTGCGCCGGAGACCCTTTTCAGGTCCCCGTGGCCTTCTTCTTGGCCTTCTTCACCGGCACCTCGTAAGGCGCCGAAACCAGCATCTCCGTTAGGAGAGCATCTATAGGATCTTCAGGCAGGGGGGCTGGGCAATCGATCTGCTCCGCTGTCTCTACCCAGTCTTGTTAATGGCATGGAAACTTAGATCCCACACATGATTAAACTGGGGCAAATAAATATCCTGTGAGATATAAAAACTTACCGGATTGGCATGGCACTTTGTGCTGAGTCCGCGATCCTCGGTAAGGGGAGGAGGTACCTCGGCGCCTTTAAACAGCACCTTCCAAACGTCCTTGTGCATCGTGTCGAAGAGCTCTCGCAGCGTCTGGTGCTTGATCGGGTCGAACTCCCACAAATTGAATACCCATCGTTGACACGGGAGGATCCGGCGGAAGAGCATGACCTGGACCACGTTGACGAGCTTGATTTTCTTGCTCATCATGTTCTTGATGCAGGTCTGGAGTCCGGTCAGCTCTACCGGGCAACCCCAGGACAGGCCCTTCTCTTTCCAGGAAGTGAGCCGCGTGGGGATTCCGGGTCGAAATTTGGGGGCCGCCACCCAGTTGGTGTCGCGCGGTTCGGTGATGTAGAACCACCCCAATTGCCACCCCTTTATGGTCTCCACATAGGAGCCTTCGAGCCAGGTGATGTTAGGCATTTTGCCCACCATGGCGCCTCCGCACTCTGCTTGCTGGCCGACCACCACCTTCGGTTTAACATTGAAGGTCTTCAGCCACAGGCCGAAGTGGGGCCTGATGCGGAGGGAGGCCTCACACACGACGATAAATGTCGAGATGTTGAGGATGAAATTGGGGGCCAGATCATGAAAATCCAGCCCGTAGTAGAACATGAGCCCGTGGACAAACGGGTGAAGGGGAAATCCCAGTCCGCGGACAAAGTGGGTAAGGGAAACTACCCTCTCATGGGGTTCGGGTGTAGGGATGATCAGCCCCGCATCTGGCAGCCGGTGTGCGATGTCCGCGACCAGATATCCGGCTTCCCGTAGCTTTGTGATGTTTTCCTCCATGACGGAGGAGACCATCCACTTGCCTCCCGCTCTGGACATGCTTGGAGTGGTTTAAGGAGAAAGACACGAACTTGTGCGCTGGAGCTCGAGTGTGCGAGAATGGATAAGCAAGGAAGAAGAAGGCGTGGGTAAAAATGATGAATCTTTGTCCCTTTATAAGGGCGGAATAGGTGATGCATCTCCCACTTACCTGGTAAAATCGCTTATTCCCCGAGCGCCCTAATTGATGGCGCGGTTGGGTTACCCATACCCATATTGATGAGAATCCCGTGATAAGGGGACACGGTCTCTGCTTCGACAAGACATGTCAAGAAAACTGCCTCGCGATATGTGCAGTGATGGTTGAGAAAAACGGTTCGAATAATGACCGGGCCATGGCATGATGTCATGTTGCTAAACGTGTCAGCAGATTAGATTTGTGGAAATGTTATTCTCTCTACGGTGGTATGTGGAACTTGTTTTGCAGAGCTGGACACTATCCTTGTGTTCAAAATCTTCTATGGAGTATTCGGAGAAAGAACCAGCCTTGCAATGCTGAAGACAAATCTGCGCGCCGCACTCATCGTCATTGAAGCCTGGTTCAGGGGCTACTGAGGGAGTCCTGGATTAGGGGGTCTCCAGACAGCCGGACTATATCCTTTGGCCGGACTTTTGGACTATGAAGATACAAGATTGAAGACTTCGTCCCGTGTCCGGATGGGACTCTTCTTGGCGTGGAAGGTAAGCTTGGCAATACGGATATATAGATCTTCTTCCTTGTAACCGACTCTGTGTAACCCTAGCCCCCTCCGATGTCTATATAAACCGGAGGGTTTAGTCCGTAGGACAACAACAATCATACCATAGGCTAGCTTCTAGGGTTTAGCCTCTACGATCTCATGGTAGATCAACTCTTGTAATACTCATATCACCAAGATCAATCAAGCAGGAAGTAGGATATTACCTCCATCGAGAGGGCCCGAACCTGGGTAAACATCGTCTCCCCCGCCTCCTGTTACCATCCGCCTTAGACGCACAGTTCGGGACCCCCTACCCGAGATCCGCCAGTTTTGACACCGACAACATCCCTGCCTTGCGGTAGTACCGCGCCAGCGGTCCTACCGCCCTCCGCTTCAGTGCATTTGGGTTGTCCTGGTTTGTGCTGCTCGGGAGGTAGTACCGCGGGGCCCTGCGGTAGTACCACATGCCCCTGCGGTAGTACCACGTCCCTGGCGCGGTAGTACCGTGCTACGCAGGCTGGGTTGGTGGATAACGGTTGGAATTGTTCTTCCACTATATAAGGGGTGTCTTCTTCTCTGAGTTGACTATCTCTTCCGTCCCCAAGCTCCATTGTTGCTCCAAGCTCCATTTTCGCCTGATCTCTCTCCCTAGCCAATCAAACTTGTTGATTTTCTAGGGATTGCTTGAGAAGGCCCCGATCTACACTTCCACCAAGAGAAATTTGATTTCCCCCCACTAATCCCTTGCGGATCTTGTTACTCCTGGGTGTTTGAGCACCCTAGACGGTTGAGGTCATCGTGGAGCCATATTCCATTCTAGTGAAGCTTCGTGGTGTCGTTGGGAGCCTCCAATTAAGTTGTGGAGATTGCCCCAACCTTGTTTGTAAAGGTTCGGTCGCCGCCTCCAAGGGCACCAATAGTGGAATCACGGCATCTCGCATTGTGTGAGGGTGTGAGGATAATACGGTGGCCCTAGTGGCTTCTTAGGGAGCATTGTGCCTCCACACCGCTCCAACGGAGACGTACTTCCCCTCAAAAGGAAGGAACTTCGGTAACACATCCTCGTCTTCTCCGGCTCCCTCTTGGTTATCTCGTGCCTTTACTTGTGGAAGCTTATTTGTGTTATATCCCTTGCTTGCTTGTTGTTATTGTTATTGTTGCATCATATAGGTTGCTCACCTAGTTGCATATCTAGACAACCTACTTTGATGCAAAGTTTAAATTGGTAAAGAAAAGCTAAAAATTGTTAGTTTCCTATTCACCCCCTCTAGTCAACTATATCGATCCTTTCAATTGGTATCAGAGCCCCGTCTCTTTTTAAGGACTTTGTTGTCCGAAGAGTATGGTTGACACCATAGACGGTGCGGAGGAACACTCCGGTGTGAATCCAATCTCGTCTACGGCCGATGGGGGAACCGCGGTATCTCATGAGGAATTCAATGTGGCTTTGGACACATTGAAAACCTCTATGACGACCAAGGTTGAAAGCATGTTTAATAAATTCTTAGAAGGGCTTAAACTATCTACCGCACAATTGAAAGTGGGTGATCCCACTAACAAGGTGACAGATGCTAACTCCGACAAGGGGGGAGCTACTAATGAAAAGGCTCCTTCTTCTAGTGGTAAAGTTGGCAACAACATCTTTGCCCATGTGGAACGTCTGCTTACTTATGGTGGACCATTTCCCTCCACTCATTTTAATCATGCCGGTCCTCCCCCTAAGATTGTGAAAAATGAGGACTTTGATTCTTGGGTTTATCGCTTTAAGCGTCATTTAAATCATGTGAATACTAATCTTTGGAGAATCATTGAAGAAGGTTTCTATCCGCATGACCGAAGAAACTTCACCCCTAAAGAAGCCACGGATAATCAATTCAATGATAATGCTCTCTTCATCATCCAAGATGCAATTCAACCCGAAGATCTTGCTCATTTCCAGCCCTTCACCATGGCCAAGGGTGCATGGCACCATGTTGTTTCCCTCTACAAGGGAAGCGCAAGCATTCAACGCTCCAACTATGAAGTGGTGCAAGATGAAGCCGATGAGTTTGCAATGAAAGAAGATGAAGAACCTCATGAGCTTTATCGGATATTAACCAAACTCGCGGTCTCACTCCGAGATCATGCGAGCAAGGATATGGATGACAATTGGATCAAGCGCAAACTCCTCAAGGCCATGATGCCTTATCACAAGGCAATGTCCTCCGTCATTCATCAAAGGCCGGACTTCCACACCTTGTCCTCAAGTGAAGTGTTGGATGAGTTTGTGGCTATGAGCATCTTGGACAAGACCGCCGACAATGCGGTGTTACGTTCTCAAAGAGCAAAGAAGCCCAACCTTGCATTGAAGGCCAAGGTTAGTGTGGAAGAAGAGGACGAAGAGGAAGAAGAGGAGAGAAACCCCGAAGATACAAAGTATGCCTATCATGAACACATGGCTCTTGCTTCAATGCAATTTTGGAGCAAGAAGAACACAAGGCCCAACTTCAACAAAAACCACTCAAGTGGCGCGAAGGTCAAGCAATGAGTGAGGACGTGCTATAATTGTGGCAATGTGAGCCACTTTGTTGTGGAATGTCCTTATGACAAGAGGGAAGACAATGGTGGCAAGCTCATCCGAGAGGACAAGGCCAAGTCTTTCCCAAACAAGAGCAACTTCACCAAGAAGACTCCTCCCAGGGGGTTGGTGGCACAAGAAGAGTACAATGAGGATGATGATGATGATGATGAAGACGGTGAGCCGGTTGCCATGGCCTCCGTTGCCATTGCGACAACTCCACGGGTGTCTCTCTTCGACTCACCCAATGAGAACATCACTACCAAGTGCCTCATGGCTAAAGCCACCAACAAGGTGTTTGCTTCTGGTGGGGGATCATGGTTGCTCGATAGTGGAGCTACTAATCATATGACCGGAAGTAAGGACTTGGTGGTGGACATGCAAAAGATTCCATCCATGCCCACCAACGTCGAGTGGGTGACGCCTCATCCTCTAAGGTATTGGGACTCGGCAAGGTTGTCATTTCTCATGATCTCATGATCGAGAAGGTCATGCTTGTTGAGTCCCTTGCATACAATTTACTTTCCGTTTGTCAACTTGCGCTCATGGGATTTGCCACTTTCTTTGATGTTGATACCGTGGCCCTCTTGTGGAGCAAGACTCTTAAAGTAGCCTTTGTTGGGCATGTCGAAAACGGTCTCTATGTGATTAACTTTTCGGAGCGACTCACTAAGATCGCGACATGCCTAATGGCTAAAGTTGACGTAGGATGGCTTTGGCATCACCGTTTAGCCCATGTCAATATGAGATCTTTGCAAAGTCTTCTCAAGGGGAACCATGTTCATGGACTAACAAATGTTAGTTTTGCTAAAGATCATGCTTGCAGTGCTTGTATCGAAGGAAAGCTACATGAAAAGGCTCACCCTCCCACGACTATCATTTATTCGAAGAGGCCTTTGGAGCTCCTTCACATGGATCTCTTTGGGCCTCCATCTTTTGATAGTCTTGGGGGTAGGGAGTATTGCTTGGTGATTGTGGATGATTATTCAAGATATACTTGGGTATATTTCTTCAAGAGGAATAGTGAGACCCAACAAACCGTCATTGATTTTGCAAATGAAGCTCAGCGTCAACACAATGCAAAGATCTTGACAATAAGAAGTGACAACGGCACCGATTTCAAGAACTATACCTTGGATGAGTTTCTTAGTGATGAGGGGATCAAGCATCAATATTCCACACCTTACACCCCTCAACAAAATGGTGTAGCAGAGAGGAAGAACCGGATGTTGATGGATGCGGAAAGGACCATGATGGCGGAGTTCAAGTCTCCATACAACTTTTGGGCCGAAGCCATCAACACCGCGTGTCATGCATCCAATCGGCTCTGCCTCCGCAAAGGCTTGAACAAGACTCCATATGAGATACTCACCGGTAACAAGCCCAACCTCAAGTACTTCTGGGTGTTCGGGTGTAAGTGTTTCATTCTCAAGAAAGGTGTCTGTTTGTCTAAATTTGAGGCTAGAGCTCATGAGGGCATATTTGTTGGTTATGCTACAAACTCCCATGCTTACTGTGTCCTCAATAAGTCCACGGGACTTATTGAGGAGACATGTAACATGGAGTTTGATGAGAATAACGGCTCCCAAGTGGAGCAAAGTGGCACTTGTGATGTAGGTGATGAAATTCCTCCCCAAGCCATAAGAAGAATGGGTGTTGCTTTTATCCTACCCATTGAGGATCCCCTTGTGGCCGAAGGAGAAGGACAATGTTCCACTCACATGGAGCCATCACCAACCCAAGGCCCACATGCTTCCGAAGAACAAAGTGAAGGCCCTCAACCTCATGAACAAGACCAAGGGCAAGATCAACCTCAAGATGGTGTTGAATCACCAAGTGATGCGCAAGATCAAGTTCTCTCATCCAAGAAAGTTCAAGATCAAGAGCAAGCTCAAGATCAAGAATGAGCTCAAGATGACACTCAAGATGATCAAGTGACCGCTCCTCAACTCTCTCCAAAGTAGGAATTAGAGCGTCGTGCCGCCAAGATCGCATCCAAGCTATCCACCAAAGATCATCTCATGACAAATGTGCTTGGAAGCTTAAGAAAGGGGGTAAGCACTCATAGACAATTAGCAAACTATTGTGAACATCACGTGTTTGTCTCTTGTGTTGAACCCCAAAAGGTCTATGAGGCGCTCGAGGATCCGGATTGGCTTAATGCCATGCATGAAGAACTCAACAACTTCGAGCACAACAAGGTGTGGAGATTGGTGCCAAGGCCAACGGGGAACCATAATGTCATTGGAACCAAGTGGATATTCAAGAACAAGCAAGATGCCCATGGAATTATTATTCGCAACAAGGCTCGTTTGGTAGCACAAGGCTACTCCCAAGTCGAGGGTATCGACTATGGTGAAACCTTTGTTCCCGTTGCTCGCCTTGAATCCATTCACATGTTGATTGCTTATGCTTCTCATCATAACTTTAAGTTACAACAAATGGATGTGAAGAGTGCTTTTCTTAATGGTCCTAATAATGAGTTGGTATATGTCAAGCAACCCCCCGGGTTCGAGGAACCCTATTTTCCCGATCATGTGTACCAACTCGATAAGGCACTCTGTGGCCTTAAGCAAGCCCCACGTGCGTGGTATGACCACCTTACCGAGTTGTTGCAAGATCGTGGTTTTGAAATTGGGAAAATCGACCCCACTCTTTTTACTAAGAAGGTCAAAGGGGAGTTGTTTGTGTGTCAACTATATGTTGATGATATTATCTTTGGTTCCCCTAACAAAGCTTTCAATGAGGAATTTGCCGCACTCATGACCTCCAAGTTCAAGATGTCCATGATGGGAGAGTTTAAGTTCTTTCTCGGGTTTGAAGTCAAGCAACGAAGAGAAGGAACCTTCATCAACCAAGCCAAATACACTCAAGACATGCTCAAGAGATTCAAGCTAAGTGATGTCAAGCCGGCTTCCACTCCAATGCCTGTCAAATGCCAACTTGACATAGATCCCAATGGTAAAGCGGTGGATCAAAAGGTATATCACTCCATGATTGGCTCCTTGCTTTACCTTTGTGCATCTAGAACGGATATCATGTTGAGTGTGGGAATTTGTGCATGGTTTCAAGCCGCACCTAAGGAAAGCCACTATGTGGTGGTCAAGCGAATCTTCGATATTTGGCTCATACCCCAAACTTTGGCTTATGGTATCCAAGAGGATCTAACTTCAATCTTGTGGGCTATTCGGACTCCGATTGGGCGGGAGACAAAGTGGATAGGAAGTCAACTTCCGGAGGTGCCAATTTCTTGGTTGCTCTTTGGTGAGTTGGTCTTCCAAGAAGCAAAGTTGTGTGTCTCTCTCGTCCACAAAAGCGGAGTATGTGGCTGTCGGTAGTTGTTGTGCACAACTTCTCTGGATGAGGCAAACTTTAAAGGCTTACGGTGTCATTTGTGACAGAGTGCCTCTTTGGTGTGACAATAAAAGTGACATCAAGATTTCTCTTAACACGGTGCAACACTTCAAGGTGAAGCATATTGAGATTCGGTATCACTTCATCCGGGATCATATTAGGAGAGGGGAGATCAAGCTCAACTATGTCAACACTCTTGATAACCTTGCAGATATCTTAACGAAGCACCTGTATGAAGCAAGATTTCGCGAGTTAAGGCATGAGCTAAATATCATTGATTCGAGCAATGTTGCTTGAACCCGTGCACACCCCACCATACTCAACTTGTTATCTTGTCTAGGTGTAGGCATGAACATAGGGGGAGTGTTGTTCTCTCAATGAACTCTCCCTCCCCCCATTATGCATAAATTGATCAACTCTTTCACATTAGCCATTGTTGATGGTACTTGTGCTTCAAAGTTGAGTTTTAGTCATGGGCCCAAGGATAACTCTTCGCGGTGCCATACCAATTAACTCAAACATAGGTGGCTCCGGCCATCGCCCTCTCTTTAGAGAGGTTGTGTTGAGTGTTTTAGCCCTTTTTGTCTCTTGTCTTCCTTTCGTCGTGTCGAGCTTGTGTGTGTTATCTCATGTGTCAGTGTTTTGGTGTGTCCATTCGCTTGAAGGTTTCTGTGCAAAGGCTTTTGTTTTCCCTTGTTCTCGAAACTTGCATATTCTTGAGCACAGGGTACTACCGCGGCTTGCCACGGTACTACCGCGTGAGCAGCGCACGGTACTTCCGCACCTAGCGCAACAGTAATTTTTTTACTACCGCCAACGGTGCGATACTTCCACCCTGGCGGTACTACCGCGATGACACCCAGTACTACCGCGCTGTCGAGGGCGCGTGGGGGTTAAGAGCGGGCAGGGGGAGTTCCAACTCCCCCATACCCATTCGTCTGTTTCTCTCCATGCTGTCTCTCTCTCTCTCTCGCTCGCTCAAGAACGGCGTAGGAGACCCTCGTCGGATCTTCGTCTCCGGCCGCTCTCCTCGGATTTCGTCAGGTGGGATCATTCCCCACCACTTCCTCTTTCCATGAACAAGGTTTCTCCCCAAATCTCTCTCTCTCTTTGTTTCGTTTGTTTGCTTCTAGGTTTTGGGGGAGATGCATGTTGTTCTTGAGATTTTAGGCCAAATCTATGCAAGAGTAGGATGTAGGAGAGTAGCAATGCGTAGAGATTGTGCTTGCTTTGTTGCCCCGTGGTAGATTTGATCAATTGTAGTACCGCGTCGTTGTCACAGTTGTGCTTAGATCCAATTGCGGACTCGGATCTGCCGCCGTGCGGTACTACCGCATCTTTGGTGCGGTACTACCACTCCTCCGGAGCGGTACTACCGCGTGAAGTGCGGCACTAAAATTTTACTCCCGCTCCAAGACACGGTACTACCGTGCCACCCTGTCACGGTACTACCGTGACTAGGAACAACACTAGAATTTTAGTACCGCGCAGCCATGCGGTACTACCGTTTCTGTCAAATCTCTTTTGTGGCAACTCTCAAGTGCGAGTTCTACTTGTTTCACCTGTTTTGCTGAGGTCTTTGCATTGATCCTTCTCGCTTCTCGTGCGTGTGTTTGTGTTTTGTGTTTTAGGTGGTGGCTCCGGTGCTCCTGCTCGCCGTTCTAGTCCCAGTCGTGACATGGGCTCCAAGCATCTGCGCAACCAAGACGAAGCTCCAGAGGGCTCCAATACCCCCAACACAGGGCCAAGACCACTGCCACCAAGATCAAGGAGCCCGACAAGGGCATGGATGAACTACTACTTGTTGAGTTTGCTACTCGAAGGAAGATCAACCCCTATGTGAATCCTCGTGCCAACTTCAGAGGGAATGATCTGTTTTGGACCAAGCAGCAGAACCTCATTTATCTCGATGTGATCAAGGCCAAGCAGAACATCTATGTGGACGTGCACTGGATTGACATCCATCACATGAGGGATGATAGGCACCGTGCTTACTTTGGTGAGGCTTTGGACCTCGTGGAGCAATTTGGCATTGAGCACGTGATCTCATTCCATTTGGATTATGACCCTGAGCTTGTGGCCCAGTTCTTTGCCTCGGTCCACTTCCACACTGATGAGGAACGGAACATGACCTGGATGACCAACAGACAACGAATGACTGCTTCATGGAAGAACTTCATGGATTTGCTTCAGGTTCCTGATGAGGGGCTCCACACACCTGTTGGTGTACGCCCTCATTTCAACCCCAAGTCAGCCAACAAGAACAAGCTTCAGCCTTACTATATTGAGAAGTTGCTTCCCAGTGGCAAGAAGACGTGGGTGCTGAACCCCTTCCTTGACATCATGTACCACGTCTTCCGCAATTCTCTTTTTCCACGCATTGGTGACAAGGACAAAGTGCATGCCTATCTGGTGGATATGATGCTCATCTGTGAGGAGGCGCGCATCTCTCAGACACAACCACTTGATGTCTCACATATTATGTGGTGCGAGCTCTAGTTTGCGTTGTTCACCCGTAAGGTACCCATCTATGGACCTTACCTGTTTCTGTTGATCTCGAAGACTTGGGAGAAGCTCTATCCCGATGATGAGTTTCTTGCCCCTGACTGGATTCGTCATGAGCCCATCCGGCTCCGTGTCAAGCCCCAGTGGGCCAACACTACTACCTATGCTGAGGCAGTGGCTGCTCAAATGGATGTGGATGTAGATGAGATTGAGGAGGAGGACGCTGATGAGGACAGCTCTGTTGGCTATTCGCCTTCATCTTCTGAGCCCTCTTTGGCTAAGAAGCTGAAGAACAAGATGAAGGCTCTATTCTGCATGCAGGCCAAGGGGCAGTACCGGTCTCATGTTGCTTAGAAGGAGAGTCGCCGCAGCGACAAGCGGATCTTTAGGACGTTTGGTGAGCATATATCCAGCGGATCTGAGAGGGTGATCACGCCAGAGGCAGCCTGGATGGCGAAGCAGGGCTACAAGTGGACTGACTCTAAGGAGGAGCAGGAGGAGACCGTCCCAGCTGCCGAGTCTGGCGAGGAGCGTGCGAGTGATTACTCCGCTTGAGCCACCACCTGTGTTGTAGGTGTCCTCTCTGCCTTTTTGGTGTCTCGATGCCAAAGGGGGAGAGAGTGTAGGATTTGCGAGTTGTGAGTCGTGCTTCTGTGTCGAGTTTTCGTTTGCTTTGGTTTGGTTTGCACTTGTGAGTCTGTTCTATGATATGGTGTAAGACACTCTCGTACCTTATTGAGCCTATGCTATCTTGTGCTATTTATATTTATGCTCATTTGTACCATCTTGCTTAGTTTTAGCCTTTTTTGTTGTAAGATATGCTTTGTCTTTAAAATATAGGAGGAGTGTTGATCCTAGTATGTGTGTCGTGCAGTCCAAAGCACTCATCTACATAGCACACATATAGGGGGAGCTCGTCTATATTTTAGAGGTATGGGGTTTTCCCATGTTCTATGTTATCTCTTTTTATGCAAATCCCGTATTGTCATCAACCCACCAAAAAGGGGGAGATTGTAAGGGCATATTTATCCCTTAGTTGTTTTGGTGATTGATGACAATGCTTTTGCGGACTAATTGTGTGCTTTGAGTTTGTCAGACATTTCATCACTAGGCACAAGATGATTTGGTGCCCCTCGAAGATTATTGAAGACGACATTTCTCTACGTTTCTTTTCGGTGGATTTGAGGAAAGCCGTACTATTAAGAGGGAGTCTGCTTTGGAAAGGTTTGGGTGGAATCGTCACGTACACATCTTCTCCTTTGCACCGCCTTTCCTTTGGCACTTTGGAGCATCCTCCGTCTTTTCTCGTCTATGCAAATTGTCGTGTTGGCTGAGCTTGGACATGCGGTAGTACTACTCCTAGGAGCGGTAGTACCACAGGCCCTTGCGGTAGTACCGGGCCTAGGTGCGGTAGTACTGCAAGCGCCCACGGTAGTACCGCTCCTTTGGAGTTGTAGTACAGTGGCCCCATGCCAGGCGCTGCTGCGGCTACAATAGTAGGAGCGGATGTAATTTTTTACATCCGCGCCCTACGCGGTAGTACCGTGCCGGGTGCGCGGTAGTACCGTGCGTTCTGGTCTGGCTCAGCAGCCTGCGCGGTAGTAGGAGCGGATATAATTTTTACATCCACACCCCACGCGATAGTACCGCCCCAGGTTCACGGTACTACCATGTTGGATTTTTGCATTGACTCCAACTCAGCGGAAGTTGCCACGGATGTATTTTTATATGTCTGTGCCTTCTCGAAGTCTGGAACATCCCTACCTTGCGGTAGTACCGCAAGGGGGAGCGGTAGTATCGCGCCAGCAGTCCTACCGCCCTCTGCTTCAGTGCATTTGGGATGTCCTGGTTTGTGCTGCTCGGGTGGTAGTACCGCGGGGGCCTGCGGTAGTACCGCATGCCCCTGCGGTAGTACCGCGGCCCTGGTGCGGTAGTACCGTGCTACGCAGGCTGGGTTGGTGGATAACGGTTGGATTTGTTCTTCCACTATATAAGGGGTGTCTTCTTCTCTAAGTTGACTATCTCTTCCGTCCCCAAGCTCCATTGTTGCTCCAAGCTCCATTTTCGCCCGATCTCTCTCCCTAGCCAATCAAACTCGTTGATTTTCTAGGGATTGCTTGAGAAGGCCCCGATCTACACTTTCACTAAGAGAAATTTTATTTCCCCCCACTAATCCCTTGCGGATCTTGTTACTCTTGGGTGTTTGAGCACCCTAGACGGTTGAGTCACCGCGGAGACATATCCCACTGTGGTGAAGCTTCATGGTGTCATTGGGAGCCTCCAATTAAGTTATGGAGATTGCCCCAACCTTGTTTGTAAAGGTTCGGTCGCCGCCTCCAAGGGCACCAATAGTGGAATCACGGCATCTCGCATTGTCTGAGGGCGTGAGGAGAATACGGTGGCCCTAGTGGCTTCTTGGGGAGCATTGTGCCTCCACACCGCTCCAACGGAGACGTACTTCCCCTCAAAAGGAAGGAACTTCGGTAACACATCCTCGTCTTCTCCGGCTCCACTCTTGGTTATCTCGTGCCTTTACTTGTGCAAGCTTATTTGTGTTATATCACTTGCTTGCTTGTTGTTATTGTTGTTGTTGCATCATATAGGTTGCTCACCTAGTTGCATATCTAGACAACCTACTTTGATGCAAAGTTTAAATTGGTAAAGAAAAGCTAAAAATTGTTAGTTGCCTATTCACCCCCCCCCTCCCCCTCTAGTCAACTATATCAATCCTTTCACAAAGGCTTCGTGATGAACTATAATATGCAAGGGATGGAAAGACAATTCCCGAGTTCTTCGCTATGCTCAAAGCTACGAAGGTAGAAATCAAGAAAGAGCATCAAGTGTTGATGGTTAACAAGACCACTAGTTTCAAAAAAAGGGCAAAAGAAATAAGGGGAACTTCAAGAAGAATGGCAAGCAAGTTGTCACTCTCAGGAATAAGCCCAAGTCTGGACCCCAAGCCTGAAACTGAGTGCTTCTACTACAAAGGGACTGGTCACTGGAAGCGAAACTGCCCAGAGTATTTGGCGGATAAGAAAGATGACAAAGTGAACAAAGGTATATTTGATATACATGTTATTGATGTGTACCTTACTAATGCTCGTAGTAGCGCATGGGTATTTGATACCGGTTCTGTTGCTATATTTGCAACTCGAAACAAGGGCTACGGATTAAACGAGGATTGACTAAGGACGAGGTGAGGATGCGCGTCCGGAATGGTACCAAGGTCGATGTCATCGCCGTCGGCACGCTACCTCTACATCTACCTTTGGGATTAATTTTAGACCCGAATAATTGTTACTTGGTGCCAGCGTTGAGCATGAACATTATATCTAAATCTTGTTTGATGTGAGACGGTTATTCATTTAAATCAGAAAATAATGGTTATTCTACATGAGTAATATCTTTTATGGTCATGCACCCTGAAAGAGTGGTCTATTTTTGTTGAATCTCGATCGTGGTGATACACATATCCACAATATTGATGCCAAAATATGCAAAGTTGTTAATAATAGTGCAACATATTTGTGGCACTGCCGTTTAGGTCATATTGGTGTAAAGCGCATGCAGACACTCCATGCGGATGGACTTTTGGAATCACTTGATTATGAATCATTTGATGCTTGCGAACCGTGCCTCATGGGCAAGATGACTAAAACTCCGCTCTCCAGAACAATGGAGCGAGCCACTAACTTATTGGAAATAATACATACCGACGGCTTTGTCTTTTTGGTTAGTCTATTTGGTTAGTCTATTTTCAAATTATTCAAAACCGAGGACGGCTTTGTTTTCAAGAAAGAGAGGATAATGTGGACATGGACTCTACAGATACGACCAAAAATATTATCCTCATATACAATAATCAGGTGATTTCTATTAACAATAATTTTATGAATTGTTTTATGGTCGGAAACAAAGATACAACACTTTTTTTTATTATATGCAAAATTATGAAGTATTTGTACAAGCCACGTGTTAAAATGAGGCGACCAAGACATATGTGTATATATATGTGTACACTTTAGTGTCCATTCAAATGCTACAACCGTGCATGCAAGAGATGGACCTAAGACCAATTTAAATAAAAGGCAACCATGCATGCATGCACGCAAGGGCATGCATGAAGCAAGGAGCATGCAAGATATTCATGAAAGGAGAAGAGAAGTAGCACAGCGTGGGCAGTTGGTCTGGCCCGACTGTGTACCAACCATCTGATACACAGATGACTACATGGGCCCCAGCCCATACAAGACATCAAACATCAGCCACGCATGAGAGCGCCACAAAGACGAGGTCCAGAAACTTCTATCCGTAGGTAGAGAGTTTTACTCGGACCACGACTTGACGACGTCCTCAGCCCTTTAATAAATGGGAAGTGTTTGTGGCCGGGGCGCCGGTTGAACCGTTGCGCCGGTCGCGCTTCGTGCGTTGGATCTCTTTTGATCCAAGGACGTTGTCTGCGCCACGTGTCACCATAGACCCATTTTTTTAACGCGCACGGGTTATCCCTTCCCCAGTTTTTTGCTGCAACCGCACGGGGGCGTCATTTCGGTGCGAGGAGGCAGGGCGACCTGCGGGCGACGGGCTTGTTGGCGCCTAGAGATCAGGAGCGGCGGCGGCGGCCCAGGGCGGATCTCGATTCTCCGGCGATCTATGGCTTCCCCGGATGGTAACTCTCCCCTCCTGCTCTCCCTTTCGTTGTTGTCTCCTCCTCCCCCGTTGGCTTTAGGGTTAGGGCGGGTTATGGTGCGGGCGAGTCGTTAGTGTTCCCATGGGCCGGCGCCGGCGCCGGCGCGGACGGGGACGGGGTGGTGTTCCCGCGGGTCGAGGGAGGGGGCGGGGTGGTGTTCCTGTGGGCAGAGGGAGGGGGCGGGTGGTGTTCCCGCTGGCAGATGGAGGGGGTGGGGTGGTGGATTTGAACCTTGTGTTCACTAGGGATTTGGGATGGGATTGGGATTAGGATTTGGGAGGATTTGGGATTTTGTTCATCCACGAACTATTGGATACATGGAAATGGTATTGCTATGTTTAAATGGTCACTAGACACTTCCGAGGGGAATTTGTGAGGAACATTTTGTTTTAGATGATACAGTAGAACAGAGTAAACTTCAGATCACCATGTGAAGATGCATGCACACTGCTGTGTTTGTGTTTTTGTGTTGTATATACGGCCGAAACCAACTTTGTACTTTTGCAAATGTGCGTGCACTTTGTCTAAGATCATCATCTGCAAGCATGTAGGAGTACTAGAGTTTACCAGCAAATGTACTAGATCAATATGTATTCCGAACCTTTTTTTGCGTATGATGAACCAAGTTTGAACTCCGCAGCCCAATACCCCTGCTTATGAATTGAGGATCATCTCAGATTTGGTTGCTGAAACTAGAACAGACAGAAATGAATTCATCTCTGAACATGAATCTTATGCAGCGGATTTACTAGCTTACACGGAGTGACGGAGTTATGACCGGCCTTGCGCCGAACGCGTGTTCGCAGCAGCAGAGTTACACGAAACATGTGAACTCTTACTTATGTATCTCAAACTCCAGCGCTGAATAGAATGATGCTGAAAATTAACTTGTTTGAGATCCTGAAGGAATCACACACCGCATAGAGGCATCCTTGTTTGCCATGTAAATTTGTAAATAGGTTTCTTGGTGCTGCAAAATCTCCTAGGTTTTATTCTATAGCAGACGTACTTGTATAAAATGCTAATTTTAGAGTGCAATGTTTTATTCTGTACATTTTTTATGTGTGCTTGTATGTTTCATAGGTTTTACAGATTTTTTAGGTGTTCTTGTATGTTTTTTCCTAGCTACTGATGATGCAGTTTTAGGGTTTTATTGACTTGTTTTTTTCCTTTTTGTAGATGTCGCAGGCACCGCTGGTGAGAATGAAGGGAGTAAGAAGGTTAAGAAGAAGATCAAGAAGAAAGGCAATCTATGTGGCTTTAAGTCAAGGTTTAACTCAAAAAGGCTGGCTGAGATTGGGAAGCAAGTAACACCAAAAAAACAGAGAATCATAAGGGAGGGACCGTTTGGAGACTTGTTGGACATCCGGTCTTTCAAGGTGCCCCATGAGCTCATTGAGTTTGTTGTAATGAACACGAATCACATACTCTCTGAGTTCAAACACAAGAACAAGTCCATCACCTTCAGCAAGCTCATGGTGAAAAGGATTTTTAACGTGCCATCCGGTGATAGACCCATGAAGCTTCTTAAGAAGAGTGATGAACATGATCTTCGCAGCATCTACAAGGAGGGGAACAGGGCTCCAATCGCCCATGTTGTCAAGTTGCTCACTAGTTGCAGCGATGAGGACGTGGTTATGATAAATAGGACTTGGACACTCCTTGCGTTGGCAACAGTTTTGTGCCCAGGCACTGGCAATATGGTGAATCTTGAGTATCTAGCTTCCTTGAAAGATATGTCTTTGGTGCATGAATTCGCTTGGGATGAGCACTTGTTGGCACGAGTGATGGAGGAGGTTGGAGTCTTTCAAGAGAAGAAGAGGATGCAAGCAAATACAGAAAAAGCAGTGGAGTTTCAGATCGCCTCATGCCTTCCCATGTTAGCGGTATGCAACGCAACATTATGAAATACATGCATTTTTTTCTTTGCTGCATGAAACCTTATATACATTTCTATAGCTCGCATTTATGTTTTTGTTGGCTAATGTCCTTTTCCATTCTATGCAGATCATATACATGGATCATATTGATATTCTGGCCGGCCTCCCAAATGAGCATGCCATTGATTATTCCGTGCCGAGGATACGTTTTGTTTGTCAAAAGGATTTTGATTGGTTGGATAAAGTTGACAAGAACAAGCTTACTCTTGTCCAACCTTTCTACGGGAAACACACCCAAGTAATTTTGCTACATCCCGCCTATGTATTTTCCTTTGCCAATGGAGTATTAAGACCCCCATGTTTTTTGCTCACTGAATTTGCATGTAGCAATCTTTGCTTTTCCATTTAGGTTATGGCAGCCTTCTTATTTCCGCCACTCATGTTTTGTTTTCCTAGATACGGAGTTTGTGCAACACCCCCTATGCAGCACAACTCGCGGGACAGGAAGTTGGTGCTGAAGCAGCCAGTGGGCAGGGAGTTGGTGCTGAAGCACCTAGTGGTCAAGGAACTAGTGGCCAAGGAAGCCAAATTCAAGATGCTGAAATTCAAGCAAAGGACTCTCAATCAAACGAGGCTCAACAAAATGTTGAAGCTGAACCACACCTATCATCCTTTCTCAACGATTGTCTGCAGCAATCATTCCCTAGCATACAAGATCTAAGGGTACTTTCCCCCATCTACACTATCTTTTTCTTTGTATTCATTTCTTGTTTGCCTTTGGCTTTGCATTATTTACTATACCCAGTTGCAAGTGTATATTTTGTTTGCTGCATCCCTCATTCTGATGTGCTACAACCATGTTTTATTTTTGCTTCATATGTGGTTTAAGTTCATACCTACTAGGCTTTTTTCTGCATCCATATGTCTAGTGTGCTACAACTACATTCTGTTTTTGCTTCAAACATATCATAATTTTGCTACATCCATATCAATAATTTACTACCTAGAGGTATAGACCATTTGTTTTTTATGCTTCATCCATGACAGTAAATTGCTACGATCACACTATTTATTTGATACATAGTGACACAGCAGCACACCTACTTGTTTCTCGCTTCATCCATACCTCTAATGTGCTACACCCACATTTGTGTTTTTTTACATCCATACTTCTCAAAATCTGGATATACTTGTCACTAAAAATGTTGGCCACTTGCCTTCTTGTAGGTACCAACTCATTTTCAAATGCTCTACGACAAGCACAAGGGTATTTTTGCAGCAGAGGTGGATGGTGTAGTAGGCAAGTTTGGACAGTGTTTAAAGGAATTGCAGTGCAACCGGATGGCTGCTCTCCTTCGTGATGTTGGAGACGCCATCACAGCTACCAATGAACCCAACTTTTCCTTTGAAGCACCTATCATGGACGAATGTCGCGGAAAAGAGAATGATGCTAAAGCTGCAAATGCCGACATTGGTGCTCAAGCTCAAGCTCAAGGTACAACACCTAGCATCAACAAGGATGAAATCACCGGATTGAACCTAGAAGTTGCAACAGAGGCTGCGGAAACTTGTGAGCAACAAAGAGTGAGTTTCGAGATGGAAGGCAACGCCTCACCTCATAGCCCCCCACTCTTCTATGATGCACCCAGGAGTGCGACAGCCGGCATTTGGGATGACGAGCCATCCTGTGAGTTGTTCCCAAAGGGCTCCGAAGACAATGAGATGATGCATTCCACGGATGAGCCTATAATTAAGAAGAGCACAGTCAGCCCCATCTATGCAAACATCCCCGTGTTTCCTGTTTCAGACGATGATGACAGCCCAAGTATGCTTCCTTCATCTTGCATCATTTCTTTTTGTTTTTCTCCATATCATTTTTTCACATTTGTGTGATTCCAGCAAATTCTTTTTGTACAATCTCTTGCAAACTCATCCATTTGTATTTTTTTGCTATAGCTCTTAAGATGGTCCCTACGGAAGAGCATTTTGCTGATGCAAGCAGTGGCCCTAGCACACATGACAACAACACTAGGAAGAAGAGGATGGCCAAAGTTCCAACCATAAAAAATACCAAGGCAAAGAAGCAAAAGGTCGACAAGGCTGCAGAAATGTATGAGAGGTTTGTAAAACATGGGAAACCATTGAGGAAATCACAACCCAATGAACAAGTGTGAGCTACCTAAGCCTTATCTGTTTTTGCTTTCTATTTTTTTATTTTTTCTGCTCGAAACAAATGATTCATTTTGGTTGCATCTATGGTAACAGGACACCTTTCATTAAGCTAGGTGGATTTTACATTGGATACAAGAAATTCCTTGTATGCTTCAAGCCTCGTGGGGATATGAATGATGAGGTCATGTCACTATGTATCGAGATGAACAACATTGCATCCCGTGCAGCAAAAGAACAGGAGCTGAAGAAATACATTTTCTCAGTCCACGCGGGGGTAAGTTTTTGTAAAAACAAGCAATGCTTCATTCTTTTCTTTCTTTTCACATTTTCGTTGCAACACACACTAACCATTTTGTTGTATCTTTCAAGTAGATCCTACTAAAACAAGACCCATCAACTTTCCAACCACCAAAACTCATGGCTGAGCTTGAAAGGGCTATGAAAGTGTTCAAGGTTCAAAAGTTTGACCTCGTAAGTTTCACGAAGCTTTCTTTTGTTCCACACCACAAATAACTTCCAAATATGATCCAATGATGTGACGCGGCTGTAACATTTTTTACATGTTCTGAGTACCTTTTCGCCTTTCTTTTGTTTTTTGCAGCTCTTTTTCACAATTGTTCATGATCGCCATTGGATAGTTGTTTGCGCAAACTTGCTTCACAAGCAGTGAAATGTATTTGACTCAATCCATTCAAAAGGAAAACAATCTCCTTTGAAGAAGCAAGCCAATAACCTGGTATGCTCATGCTCTCTAATTTTTTCTGTTTAGCCTTCAGATTCATCTACATAAATGCCTTGTTGTCATCTTTGCACACCTCATTTTATTTTTGAAACTTTTGTGTGTGTTTTCGGCGCTAGATCACAAACTTTGCAACCCTCGCACAAGAGTGCAGCGAATTCAATGTCAATGTTGGATCCTTTGCCCGTGTTGACCTAGAGGATTACCCAAAGCAAGATACCCTGTGAGTTTTCTTTTTGAATTTTGCTTCAATCATGTGTTCCATTTCAACATTTTGTTTTTTCAACTACGCATGGGAAGTATGATGGAGAACTTTTTTATCTCACAGATGTGATTGTGGTTTTTTTGGGCTCAAGTATGTGGAGAACTATGATGGGAAGTCAATGAGAGAGTTCAAGCAAGTACACATTTTTAATTTTTTGTCTTGTCATTTTGTTACAATCTACTTTCTTTGTTTTCAATACTCATGCAACAGAAGAATACCATGTTAAAGCCTAGTTTGTACCTACTAGGCTTTTTTAGCTACATCCATATGTCTAGTGTGCTACAACTACATTCTGCTTTTGCTTCATCCATATCATAATTTTGCTACATCCATATCAATTTTTTGCGGTGGATGGATGTGAACTTTTTGCATTCATCACCCATGCAACTCAATAATAACTAGTATCATACTTGCTTACTTTGTGTATTCATTTTTTACAGGAAGACATGGCGCGACACCGCATCGATGTGGCATACAACCTTTTCAGCCACCCAATGAACAACGCCCCAAAGGAGCGGGCGTTCAACGATGAGTTGGCGGCTTGATTTTCTGGAAGGTTCAAGACGAACAAGCTTGTTTCTTCGTTAGGTCTAGATCATGTCCGAGGTGGTAGCGTTTTGATAGGATTAGAGTAGTGTGCGTTCGTATGTAAATTGTTGATACCTCCAGTAAACATGTGTCCTTTTGGTATGTAAAACGATGATAACTTGGTATTTGGATGATGCACTTATGTTTTTAATGGATGCGTTCTTCTGTTTTCCAACATGATCATGCGTTGACAATTGTTTTTTGTTTCACTGGTTCTGAAATATGAAAATATCTCTGTGCATTTTCCCCCTCAAAACATATTTTTCTGAAAAATAATATGTGAATGCTATTTTTTTGTCACACACTTAAATTGCTGGAAGCTCACAGGAAATAGCTACAACCTTCTGTTAGATTTGTTGCAGAGCCAAAATATACTTTTTTTACCTGCAAATTAGCTACATCCCTACAATATTTTTGCTGGAAGCATAATGTAAATATGCTTCCTTTCCCAACTTTTGCTGTACAGCTAAATCAACACTTTAAATCATTCAAGGCTTTTTCCTTTTCAAACTTGTTATTTTGCTTCAATCATGTTTTAAAAAGATTCAACCATGTTTGCAAAAAGCTTCAACCATGTTTCCTAAAAGCTGCAACCATATTTTGAAAAAGTTTCAACCATACTTTGAAAAAGTTACAACCAGGTTTTCAAAAGCTTCAACCATGTTTCCTAAAAGTTGCAACCTTGTTTACAGAAGCTTCAACCATGTTTTTAAAAAGCTGCAACCATGCTTTTCAGAAATCTTCTAAACATGTTTTCTTAAAGCTTCAAACATGTTTCCTAAAAGCTTCAACCATATTTTCAAAAAGATTCAACCATGTTTTTTAAAAGCTTCAACCATGCTTTTCAAAAGCTTAAAACATGTTGTTTTTAAGCATGGATCAAGTTGTGGTTACAACAACCATTGAGTACTATTTTTTAAAAAAAAATAAGAAAAACCCACATTCTGCTTTTTTAAAAAAATTCAACAAATTTTGGCACCATCATACTACAAAAAGTAAGCTCTCACAAACATATAACAATAAGAATTTTTTTTAAAACAACTCTTGTAAAAAAGCAACATTCTACTTTTTTCAAACCACGCATGTAGTAATATGTTGCAATCCCACAAAACAAACATTCACAGCTAGTCAACACAACTTATTATCATAAGTCATGGGGTGTTACAAGGCAATTCATCATTTTTTCCCTCACAAAAATATCCTAAAGTGTAAGGATTGTTTCGACACCCGGAGCTTTCGCGCTCGCACTCACAGCAAGAAAAGATGCAAGGAGTTGGCAATCCTTCACGTTGTGATCTTCATCTTCACAATATTTGCATGGAGTCTTCTTTTCCCTTGGCTTTGGAGCTTTCTTCGTTTTCGCCGCGTCCTTCTTTGCTTTCTTCTTCATTTCATCTTCTCGAATCTCAATTAGTGGTTTCCTGCGCTTCTCTTTCTCCTTTGGCCTCCCCTTCTTTGCTGACTTTGGTGGGTTCCGCAGTCCTACGGGGGGTGGATCCCGCTGACCTGTACTTGGACCCCCTGAGACTTGTTCATTTCCTGCATGACCTTGGCCTTCTTCGTCTCCTGCAAACCCATCAGTTGTTCTAGCTTTTATTGCAGCAACCCCAACACTGCCCTGATCAATTAGCCCAGAGACAAAACTATAAGCTTCATCATTGAAGCAAGCATCAGAAGCGAGTTTCCCAAACTTCCGGCGTAGAGAGTTAAACTTTAGGGTGTTTGTCGTGGGGACGCCGAAATGCATAGCTCTATGCCCATCGCCCGGTTCAGGCGCAAGGTCGGTTGCTCTCTTAGACCATCTTGGAAGCATGTAAGTCGCAGGTATCGTTTGCACATTCAGGTGCACCATGACACGGATGATATGTGGGCAGATCAGCCCACACATCTCAAACATGTTGCAGGTGCACATGTATGCCTGATCTTTAGGAGCAACACGCATCGTGTACACTTTTGGGTTGACGCCATAATTTGCAACAAGGCAAAACCAGATGACATCCCCTTGCAGCTGATATTGCAAACCATAGCCTGTTGATTTAGCCAATAGTTTCTGAAACTTGGAAAATACCTCTCTGGTATAGAAATCTGCAGCTTGCTTTTCAATGTTGTAGCTGCAAACAAAAAAAGCTTCCAACATCAATAAGAATTGCTACATATGTTTCAAAGAAATGCTGCAACCACACTGTGCTGGAAAACTAAAAAATGCTACATGACTTTGGACTTACTTGTCCCAGAGCGGAGGCCTCGTCGCTTCATTGATGAAGCCAGCATTGTCTTCATGATCAAGCATTAGCTCCTGGCAAAGCTCAAACTGCTGGACAAATGTCCAAACCGAGTCTCCATGATAATTTAAAGTCTTGAAGTAGGAATTCAGGCCCTCGGACCGCCCGGTTGTTCCTGTGAATGGGAAGAACTTATTCCTAAAGTACACAGGAGCCCACATCTCCCTGCTGTCCCACATGTTCTTGAGGTGTTTCTTATCAGCCACACCAAATGACTCGACCATCTGCTTCCACCGTTCTTCAAACTCCTCAACGGTATCGGAATCATTGATGCAACCATAGAATGCTTCAGCAAAAGGCTCATCCTTGCCCAACATCTTCCCTAGTTTCGTCCTTGCAACCCGGAAGACGTGCCACTTGCAACATCTATGTGTTGAATGTGGAAATACCATTGAGATGGCTTTAGCCATTGCCTGGTCTTGATCAGTCATAATGTTCAACGGATGCTCGTTATTCATTGCCAACATCCATTGCTGGAAGACCCACTTGAAAGTTTCGATGGTCTCATCAGGCAACAAAGCGCACCCCAAGCAAACAGTATGTGTGTGGTTGTTAATGCCAACAATCGGAGCAAAGGGCAAGTTGTAGCGATTGGTGCAGAATGTGGTGTCGAAAAATACACAATCTTTGTACTTTGGATACAAGGCCCTTGTTCTCCCATCAACCCATAAAAGTGCCCTAACAGCTCCATCTTCTTCTAGCTTCGAGAAAAAGAAGTTGGGATTCTCCACTTGTCTTCTCTCAAAGTACTCGATTGTCAGCTTCAAATCACGCTTTGACAGGCCCCTTCGCAGCTTTGCTCTTGCATTTGTCACATCAGTCTTTACATACGGCAAACTCCTAGGATTGCAACACCGTGCATCTCCAAGCAAGCCCATCATATTAGCCGTTGATATGTTGCGATAGTGCAGCGAAGTGATGTATTGCATGTCTGCATCGGGGATCTTTTTGTGAGAGCGGCAAAATCTCCGACGCCCCCTTTGCAACATCAGCTGGTGTGTGTGATCGGCCTCAAAATCTGTCACAACCCAGCTACCGTCTTTGAGGCTAACACCTATACGAGCCTTGCAATCATATCACTCCAACCGGTTTCTTCGCCTCTTATCGCTCACATCCATATAGATGCCAGCTTGTTTGCTTGGAGATTTTTTATTACTAGCATAGCTCATATCAACATCATCACTTTGATTTGTTGCAGCCCCGTCAGAAATGCTTCCACCAACATTCTTCGAAGGATCTTTCCGTGAGTGTATGCACTCAAAAACTCTATAGATTAGGATGCGCTTCTGTTCCAAGCTATTTTTCCTACTATGCTTTGACATCACAATGCGAGTTCCAAAGCCCATCTTCGAAGTATATTCATTGTAAACACGCTGAGCTTCTTCAACATTGTCAAAAATCATTCCAACAAAAGGGACAACTGGCTGTGATGATATATCTTCGTCTGGTTCAGCAACAAGTGTTGCAGCATTTCCATTGGCATTGTCACCGGTCACACGGGCATTGCAATGGGTTGGAGCTGCACCATCCATGTTCAGCCGCAAGGAATCGTCACTATCATGTCCCGGAGTATCATTCAGATCAATGCCATCATCTTCTTCTTCGCGCGCAACATTTTTCATATCATCATCAAGGAAAATCGATGGCTCCACAGCAACATTCTGCAACAAAATCAACACCCAAGTCAGTTCTTTTTTGCTGCATGAAAAAACATGCAAAAAAAGCGAACAAAAAAAGTGGATGCAGCATGTCAATCACAATTCCAAAACAACTCCTGCATGCAGCATTTTAGGATGTAGCATGTAACATCCAGCAAGTAGCACGTAGCAAGTCCAACACATACTTGTAATATTTTACTAGCAGACAGCAGGAAGATGCTAGCATTAATTAACAACATATCAGAAACATTACACAAAAATCAAACACAAGTATGTTGAGAACATCTCTTTTTAATCTCATGCTCATCAATTGAAATCAAAGGTTGCAACATTTTTTTGTGAACAAAAGGATCTAGGGTTGCAATTGGAAATCATACCAGATCAATTTCATCCCGGCCATGCCGTGCTGCATCTTGGAAGACCACACCAGGGTTGTAGTACTGTTGCAGCACCGGTCCACTACCACCAGGGCCTTGCCGCCTCAGGGGACTTCGGCCATGAACGGCAGCGGAGCTCGAGCCCAAATCCATGGAGGCAAGGAGGTCATTATGGATGTAAGACATGATTGAAGCAATTCCAAAGCCGCTTGATAGATGCGGAAGCCCCTCCTCGACGTGATCCGGCCGTGGGGAACTTAAAACAGGCGGATCCGGCCGCGGATCGGGGATGTCCCTGTTTTCTCGTTGTGGCTGTTTTGTACAACGGTTGCAACAAAACGTGTTTTTTTTGTTGCAATGGTTGGCTCGGTACACACTCGCGCGCAGATCTAACGGTTCGCGCTAACCGCATCGGACGGCTCGGGCTCGACCGGCCCAACAGTTGGGCCGGCGCGCCGGCGCAGATCGCTGCCCTTAATAAATAGCAATAAAAATTTAGGGTTTAGACTTGGGTTTTATTGTATTGTCTAGCCATCACTATAATTCACATCTACGAGACGTATAGGACTACTGTCTTGTCATATGCATAGTGGAACCCTAACTTTTCATCATGAAATATTTCTTTCCACCTTTTGTCAAAACACCATTCATTTCACAAAGATCTGAATGTATGAGCTCTAGTGATGCAAGATTTCTCGTTTCCGCAGTCGTGTGTGACTTACGAGGTTGCTTAGCTTGCACACAAACTTGTCACTTAGATCCCTTGACAGTGGTGAAACTAGGGATTAAGTTCAACTTCGCTAGTCGCGACATGCAACCAAAGTTAACATGACGAAGACGTGAATGTCATACATTTGATTCACTATTGTTGCAAACATGATTAACAACTTTATTGCAAACGTCTGATAAGGATAAACGAAACAGCCCTTAGTTCATGTGCTCAGTTTCTTATCCGCAATTTCAGTTGCAATTCACCCTTGTTCTTGCCGGTTCTTCGGTTGCTTGCAGGAACTCGAACCTCGTTGTTTAGATTGATCGTGCGTACGGCAAGGTCAATAACCACCGGAGATTGGTTTAGCGATCGTCGAGGCATACCATCGGGTACGGTATAGCCGGATCGTCAAGGTCAAAATCCAACAAATCGATAATTATCCCCACTCTCATCGAAAGATCGGGCCGCCGTTACATCAAGTGGTGTCAGTTTTTAGGTTCATCGGTGAGAGATTTACAATTTTCGTAGTTTAGCTTATTTTTATGTCCTATAAACCCACGAAAAAGCCAAAAAAAATTAGATTAGTTCATCCTTTACTCCTATCTTTTTAGCCTTTAGCAATTTTTGCATCTAGTATTTGTGTAGTTGAATTTTTGGTTGCATTCATCCTAGAATTAGTATCGGCTTAGATTAGTTTGAAAAAAAAATTGTCTACTAGATCGCACTTTATTTTGTCCCCCATATTTTCTGCCGCCTGCTCGTTCCTGATCGGACAAAAAAAGGACCAAGATTCGATCTTCTTTTGTTCGTATCTGCAAGACAATCTATTTTTTGGGCGTATTTATTTCCTTCCCGCGATTATCCATCGACGCTCCGCCAAAAAGATTAACACATATCCATCTGAGAGTCTTCAGGTTTTACAGTACCTGAGACAACGTCTCACGCTTTCGCAAGATCCCAAACATCAGCCATCGGTATCTGTCCCTCCGCGCCGCTCATTGCACGCAGACGCGAGACCCAGACATCTAGCAGTCTGTGTCTGCCCCCACGTGTTATACAGATACAGTACACATCCAGCCTTTCATCCATCCTGCATGCAACCACAATCACCGTGAGTAATTGTGCACTAGTACTGGACGCGGCTAATCTGCACCCGAGCTCATATGCTCCCGCGTGAACAGTAAAATCGAAAAAAATTTTAAAAAAAAATAAAAATTTTCCAAATTTTTTTGAGAGAAACATTGACAAAAGTTCTAAGTGCCTGCAAAAATTCTTCATAAAATCACATTCCTAGAAGGCGTGGCAAAAAAAAATAGTACTCTGAAAAAGCTACTTTCAAACGCATTTTGAAGCACTGAATTTGTTTTTTTGCCATGCCTTACAGGAATGTGATTTCATGATGAATTTTTGCAGGCACTTAGAACTTTTGTCAATGTTTCTCTCAAAAAAAATTGGAATTTTTTGAATTTTTTTTTTGAATTTTTTTCGATTTTACTGTTCATGCGGGAGCATATGAACTCGGGTGCAGAATGTACTTTTCGACTAGTACTAGCTATCTATCGTGGCAACTTGTCCAATAGTTCTGCCTCTTTCTTTTCTTGTCACATAAATTGAGTCCGATACTTTTGATAGCAATCGGTCTGCAAAAAAGAGAGAGAGAAAAAGAAAAAAAAACAGAAAAAGTGAAAAAATAGAGAAAACAAGAAAAAAATTACAGAGAGAAAAAAGAAAACATGTTGCAAATTTCAGGCCAGCTAGCACTTTTTGGGCAATTTCTTTGGGTGTTCAGAACTTTTCCTCTCCGCTGTACACGTCACATTTTTTTTCTATTTTTGATTGCCATACACTCGCTAAATAGAGCTATAAAATTTTCATCAGTTCCCTCTCCTTTGATTCAGTATCTGGGCTTAGATTGTTTTATCTCTTACTAGTCGACTGCCAGCACTAGTTAGGAGTTTGAGCAATTATTCAACTTGCATTACTCTTTGCTAAATTGTGCCATTGATATTGTGAGTTGAGAAAACCTTCACCAAGCTCCACTTCCTATATTGTACCTTGTGCAGTCACTTGGCAATCGCTATATCCAAGTTGGATAACTTTTGACGGCGCCAAAGGTCGACAACCATTGCAGCGCGATAAGAACTGGTAAGAGCTTGGTCACTGCTAGCGAGTAGAGCTGCATTTTCACCACCTCCGAGTAGTATTGTAGGAACATTATACTTTTGTTTTTCTTCTTATTTGTTACTAACCATGGCAGATTCTAGAGTGATCAATAGTTGGGTTGCGTCTATTGTGGGAGATAACTTGCCATGTGTTGATACAAATCAAGAGTCGCAGACGGTACAACGACCGTCAGAAGATGTACATCATGGTTGAAACACACATCCTCAGGTTACCTCTTTGCCAAATTTTGAGGGTAAATACGACCCCGATTCATATATTGATTGGGAAATTGAGGTAGACGAAATATTTGGTAGCCATGATTTTTCTGAGCATAAGAAAATAAATGATGTCACTCAAAGTTTTTCCGGTTTTGCTTCAGTTTGGTGGAGACATTATTGCAGGGATAATATTTCTACTCTACCTACTACTTGGAAAGCTTTAAAACTTGTTATGCGAAACCGATTTTTTCCTTCATACCATACTAGTGATTTGCTTAGAAAATTCCAACATTTAGCACAAGGACATAACATCGTCGAAGAATATTATGATAATTTGTGCACTGCTTTATTTCGTTGTGACTTAGAAGAATGTGAAGAAGGTACCCTGAATAGATTTTTGAGGGGATTAAACTGTGGTATTTATGATATACTTGTGCATAAAGAATATTATACCATGAATGGTTTGTTTCGTCTTGCTTGTAAAGTTGAACAAAAAATTAATAGGCATGTTCATGAGACAGACAAACACACAGTGCAAGTCCCTACCTTTGTTTCGGTTACAACTTCTCATGGACAAACTACTATGGTTGTTGGACCCACTGTTTTGAGAGCCACACCACTCCCGACATGTAATATGCCATTGACAATACCTACATCTTCTGATTCAGCCAAAGAAGGTAATAAGAATGGTATTGAATCTAACCTTCCACATGAGATTGTTCCATGTCATGCTGAATTTAATGTTTCATGTGTTGATTTGAATGAAATGCCATCTCTTTTTATCACACTAGTTGTTATGGATAATTCTGTTGCTACCTTCGATAAATTGTGTGATCAAACAACCGAAACACCAATAGTTTTGCATGCACCTATTGCTAAACTTGATTCCCTCGTTGATTTGTGTGCACCCAGGAAATTAAAAGAAACTAAAATTGACCCATGTGACTTGATTTTTGAACCCGGTTTGGATCACGTCCAATTGATTAAACATGATGGGGGTATCGCCAGAATTCCTCATACTAATTCTTTGTATGCTATTTTGATGGATCCACCTATGCCTTTGTCACATGCAAGAACTAAAATAGCTGAAATCACATGTTTGTGTTCTATAACAAGTATTTATGTGCCAAAATTTACTTTTAACTTCATTGGAAAGGACTGCATAGACAATGATTTTTTCCGTGCATAGAATTTGCATCACATGTAATGATCTTACTAGTTTGAAAGAGAATATTAATAAGCCAATGCTTGATCATTTTAATATGACCTCCAGCATCGTTGTTGATTACATGTTGAATAGCATGTTGCATGATTGCTTATATACACATGCTAGTTTCGATATTCCTAATAGTTATCTAACTACGTTGGGATGGTTTAATGATGCGAATTACAAATTGGATGACATAAATATGCGTGTTACTTATATGTGCAAACTAAAATGTAATACTTCATGTTCGCATATTTCTTGTGATAATTCTTTGGACTTTCATCTCATTAGATATGATAATTACTCATGTATCAAGACATTAATAGTGCAACAATGGAGAGAAATTAAAACAGATGACTTATACATATACCATGTATACACTTTGTCTTTTTGGTTAGTCTATTTCAAATTATTCAAAGCCGAGGATGACTTTGTTTTCAAGAAAGGGAGGATGATGTGGACATGGACTCTACAGATACGACCAAAAATATTATCCTCATATACAATAATCAGGTGATTTCTATTAACAATAATTTCATGAATTGTTTTATGGTCGAAAACAAAGATACAACACCTCTTTTTATTATATGCAGAATTATGGAGTATTTGTACAAGCCACGTGTTAAAATGAGGTGACCAAGACATATATGTGCATATACATGTTTACACTTTAGCGTCCATTCAAATGCTACAACTGTGCATGCAAGAGATGGACCTAAGACCAATTTAAAACTATAATGAAGCTAGCCAACTCACCTTCACAAGGCTCCTCCGATTGGAGCTTCGTCGGCCGTCCGATCTGCATTCTGATGCGTTTGAGCCGTTGGATCTTCACAGCAGTAAAACCCAATTGTCACCTCACGGTCATCTTCACTGGCCAATGACGGGTGGGCTCGCGTCGTGTGCTTGTTGGCCGGATTCGTCGTCCCCGCGTGTAGGAAGTTTTGGCCAATCTGCTCCGCGCGTTCCGCGTCCAATCCTACCATTCGCCTCATCCCACTCCCACTCTCACTCCACCCGCCAGACAAACCCTAGCCCCCTAGCCCCCTTGCCCAATGCCCCCGATCCCCACGGCCGCCGCACGGTCTCGCTCCTCCTTCCCTCCCGCCGCACCCTCTCCTTGCTCGCAGCCGCCTCCTTCCCACCTTCGCCCGAGCTTCGCCTTCCTCACCCGCCTTCTCCTCCTTGCCATCGGCTGAAGCAGTGAGCATAGGGACAACGGCAATGGCTAGACGCGATGAGCTTGCCTCTGGTGGCGCCAGGAACCTGCACGCAAAGGGCGACCCCATGGATCCGTTCCTGAAGGAGAGAGAAGATGCGGAGGGAGGATTGAAGGACAGGGGGAGGTAGGCGTGCTGGGACGCGGTGGTCTCGCCGGCGATGACAGGGCTGACCGGCCGGAGTTGGATCGAGATCCCGGCTGGCACGGCTCAGCTCCAACTCCCTCTTCCACCTCTCCGCTCCCCGACACTCGAATCTGGTAAATCTCCTCTTAGTTCATTGTGCTCTCGGACGATTACCGGATTAGTTATCAATACTAATCCTGATGCTACCTTGGAGCTGTATGGTTGGCTGATTTATCTTGTTTGACCGTTGTTCCAGGCTCTTCTACACACATCAGTAGCTATGGAAAGAAAGCTTGTAGTGGAGTGGGTTCCTTTGTATGATCTTGGAAGATGGTCTGTGTTCTTGACTATGGACTTCAGACCGTTTCTATTTTCCTCCGTGAACCTACCACTGATGCTTTGGAGGTGCTTGCTTTGTGTAGATGTCCTATGAAGCCCATTCGAAAGCATGGCAACGGCTTAAGGTTAGCGCATTTTGAGAAGCCAACAGATCGCCACCTACTTCCTTAGGCTGACAATCACCTGTGGGATAAAGTGCGATGTTTTGCCTGAGGTGAGAACACGGGTCGTTTCAGATCCACCTGAACCACCCAAAGTTTTTGTTAATAAATTTCTTCAAATGAGCAGTCCATCCTGTTAATTACAATCCTTTTAGTTCATTTGAGTAGTAGCTGACTTAGTTGTTTATGTGCTTATTAACAGATGATTACACTTTTATTTTGCTTGGCAGGGACAAGATCTTGCTATTAATCAACTTTCTAGAATAATTTTTCCTGATCTGAATTATGAAATTTGCTTTGTTAACATCATCATATATTGTCACCTAAAAGGTGTAGGCTGAGATGATCGTTTTATTTGCAGACAGGATCAAGGACTGGGCCAACGTGGTCGTCGCGCACGGACCAGTGTAGCCCATTGGCACTGGTAAAGTTGTATCGGCGGCTCAGGCACATGAAGTAAGTTCCTCCGTTTAGGTGTATTGGTGTTTCTGAACTAGCAGGCACAATTCATCTCGTGACCGCTGGCCGTTGTCTTCCCTTCTCCTAAAATTTGTGACCAAGCGATTAAACCTGAAATTGAAGCTTAGTCTTTCTCAAGATTTACCATGGTTTAATTTTATGCTACAGTCAAGCCTTGGATAGAAAATAAACATGTTATGAAGATGATATATCAGTTTTAGAAATACATATTGAAGGACTATAGCAGCTTTTCTTTTTACGAAATTTTGTTTTGTTGTTTTTCCATCTAAATCCAGTTGCCACCATGGTAATTTCTTTTCAGTCCCAACTCTCCTCCTGTCCCCCGCACTTGCTTGCTACGGGTTCTTGTTGTGTGTGTGTGCTTGTTGGCTTAGTGACGTGTGTGTTCAGGCACGCATTGTCTTTGCCTGCTAGGGTGTTGCCGCTGCTACTTGGCCGGTTACAACGAGTAGGAAGCTGATAGGGTGGTATTTCTCCCTGGTCAGCCAAGGAGTTCGCACATCTCTCGGTTCTCTGGGCATGTCACCATGAACAAGCAGAGTGGGAGGACGCTCTTCTACTGGTTCTTGGATGCTCATGCACAGCCTCTCCTTCTCAAGCTCAATCGGGATTTCTTACTTACCTCATTCTCTTGTTTTTAATTTTTTTATTTAGTCACTTATTTCTAGAAAGATTTTGTAGTTATTATCTTGAGCTGCTTGTAGTTCAATAATGTTTCAGTTGCTACTTGGGGTGCATACCTAAAGGATAATAAACATTACTTTTGTTCCATGTACATGCAGGACAAGGTTGCTCATCAGTTGGATGTGGAGTTGCTTCTGAGCTAGGACTCTCCCATGATCACTACATAGAAAAAGATACATCCAGTTTGGTTTCTAATGTCTGTTTTTGCCTAAGCAAAAAAGGTAACAAGTTTATATTGTCGTATGGTCCTCAGTTTGTCTTTTCAAACTATTAGATTGTCCAGAACATCTAGGAACGACCTTTTTGTGTCCCCAATATTATCCTATTTTGTGAATAATCTTATATTGTTGATGCTGCATACAATCAAAGTATGTTCTTATAATCATACTTATGGCTAGCCAAAATTTATGGGCCCAACCTTATACTCATTAGATACAACCTTTGTATCTGCTTTTGCCAGTTGTCGATTGCCAGGTGCGACCTGGTGTGTGGTGGCGGCTCGATCCACTCTTGGATCCTTCTTACACTTCCCTGCCGGCTAGGTCAGCTACGACCTGGTGGGTGGTGGTGGCTCGATCTACTCTTGTATCCTTCTTACACTTCCCTGCTGGCTAGGTCAGCTACGACCTGGTGGTTGGTGGCGGCTTGATCCACTCCTGGATCCTTCTCCCACTTCCCCGTTGCCTAACACTGAGCACCCGGATGGGAGCATGGGATCGACGGTGGCCGGAAACATGATTTAAAATGGGACTTTATACCACCAAATAAGAATGTGTGTACATATATCTCATTGTACACAACAACACACCATTTTTTGGGTAATACTCTACCCAGGCTTAATTCGTCCTAGCAAAAGAAATCACATCATGAGCAAAAGAACGAATTCGCTACTAACGTTTCAAATCAAGATTTATCCATCTAAAAGTCCCAAAATATATTTATGTTCTTATTATTGCAACAGCCTTTTCTGTACCAACAATGTGACACTACACTACAATATATTTTCACAGGCCATGGAAAAATAAAGAATTTGACAATAGATAGCCTCCAGTCTAAAATTATAATTTTGCGCGCACTTTGGAGCTATTGGATGCCTGAAAATATCGGTCCTCATGTAATCTAACCGTTACACCTCTTGAGTCCAATTAGGAACTCTTTCATTATTGGTTATAAAGTGTTTGCTTTGGTCAGTTAATACTCCCTCTGTTCATAAATACAAGACATTTTAGAGACAAGCTGCATATTTAATGAAGCATCCACTTGCTGTAGAAAGCATGTTTTATGGTTCTGTACCAGGTAAGGTGTTCAGTAATCTATTTAACAATGCTTTCCAGCTTCTTTCCATGTTCTAACATACTTCATGTGTTGTGTAATAATCTACTGATGGCTAGTTACAACTCCATTTCACTATGGACACTGCATATGATGTTCTTTATTCTCAGCAAAGCAAACATCTCATTTGTTTCTCATACTATTCTCTACAAAAAACTAGGCGTTGCTGAAGCTGGAGTCATGATGGCGTTAGTAATCTTGGTGATGCTTCTTATACGGCAAACCAACTTGTTTTTGATTATCCTATGGGTTTTTTATCCAGATGTTGCATATAGGAGTATTGTGGAGCTAATAATATTTGAATCTGAGCTAGCATACTATTTCAATTTGAGTTCAAAAATTATAAACCTTAGTATTTGTTTTCAGTTATCGATCTTCTTCCCTTCTCCTTTTTTGGGTCACTTTTGATAGCTTCTTTCATTCTGTACATTTTAGTTGCTGCCTCAAGCCTTGGCTCTTTTTCTAGACTAGGCCTCAATTTATGGGAAAATGCAGTCTTCATTTACTGAGTTATATTTTTGTCTTGGTTTCTTCCAGGTCCCTCGTACAGTGGTTCAGAAAAAAAAACCTATCCAATGGAGATGATGCATGAGGAGAGGCAAAGTCATGATCCATGAAGCCCTATGTTATTCTTTTTCTCACTGTGATTTTACTTTTTATGGTTGGATGCCAAGTAGCCAAGCAGACGCTTTTTCGTAGATTAGTTGCTTAGTTTCATAAGTTGAACTGCGTTGTGGAGGCTGTGAGAGCTATGAATGGCACTGGTCTTGTCATACTTATGAGCAGGAGCATGGGCCACATTACTCTTCATGCCACTCTGAGCAGCCGAGATGTTGACTGCTGGTTGAGATTGATTTCCACGTTGAATGGAAGGGAGACCTATTTGAGTTCCTGTATGAAAGGGTAAAGAAGAAGGGGCATGTTGTTTTGGTTGTTGCTGAAGGCGTTGGTCAGGAGTTGATTACCTGGACTGATGACCAGAACCGAGAGTGGGGTGAGTATGTCAACATGTTGTTCTTTGACATTGGCCTTAAGTTTACATGCAACTCTCCTCCATGGTTACTCATTTCTGTTACCGTTGTTGTATCAAAACAATTGTATTTTTGTTGATGGCCGCTTGGGCTCATTTTCGAGGAGAATGAGATGTGGGATAAACTACTCTGAAATGTTTAGTTCCCCTCAAACAATTTATTAGCTAACTAAGTTTGACTGCTGTTGCGCATCGTACAATTGTACTCTGATGTTGCCATCTTGCCTTTTATGTACACAATCAATTAAACTCTTATCGTATGTATTTGCTCAAACATAGTTACTAAAAAAATGCAAATATTTTTAACAAGTACATGGTTTTAAATGGGACTCTGCGCCATTCGTCACAATGGGTCATGTTATACAAATATAATTTTTTGGCACAACGGGTTATACATTTTTTTCAAACTTGGATCTCGCAATGTGATAAGACATTTTCAAAATAGCATGGTTTAACACATGAGCTTTTTACTACGAGTATCGAATATGCCCTTGCTAAATGAAACTCTTTTCATCGACAACATGACTTTAGCGGGTCTCTGCGTCATTTGGCGCAACGGGTCAACTAGTTTAAATAAAAGGCAAGCATGCATGAAGCAAGGAGCACGCAAGATATGCATGAAGGGAGAAGAGAAGTAGCACAACGTGGGCAGTTGGTCTGGCCCGACTGTGTACCAGCCATCTGATGCACAGATGACTACATGGCCCCCAGCCCATACAAGACATCAAACATCAGCCACGCACGAGAGCGCCACAAAGACGAGGTCCAGAAACTTCTATACATAGGCAGAGAGTTTTACTCGGCCTCGACTTGACGATGTCCTTGCCCTTTAATAAATAGCAACAAAAGTTTAGGTTTTAGATTTGGGTTTTATTGTATTGTCTAGCCATCACTACAATTCGCATCTACTAGACGTGTATGAATATTGCCTTGTCTGATCCATAGTGGAACCCCAACTTTTCATCCAGTTCATGTGCTCAGTATATTATCCGCAATTTCAGTTGCAATTCACCTTTGTTCTTGCCGGTTCTTCGGTTGCTTGCAGGAACTCGAACCTCGTTATTCAGGTTGATCGTGTGTACGGCAAGGTCAATAACCATCGGAGATTGGTTTAGCGATTGTCGAGGCGTATCGTCGGGTACGGTATAGCCGGATCTTCAAGGTCAAAATCCAACAAATCGATAATTATCCCCACTCTCATCGAAAGATCGGGCCGCCGTTACATCACCCGTTGACTAAGCCTCTTCCACGAGCAAAACATGATCAACACCAAGACTCCATGGGTGTTAGAATCTTTACAATGTAGTCTAGTTTATTGACTCTAGTGCAAGTGTAGACTGAAGGAAATATGCCCTAGAGGAAATAATAAAGTTGTTATATATATTTCCTTATATCATGATAAATGTTTATTATTCATGCTAGAATTGTATTAACCGGAAACTTGATATATGTGTGAATACATAGACAAAACACAATGCCCTAGTATGCCTCTACTAGACTAGCTCGTTAATCAAAGATGGTTAAGTTTCCTAACCATAGACATGTGTTGTCATTTGATGAATGAGATCACATCATTAGGAGAATAATGTGATGTACAAGACCGATCCATTAGCTTAGCATAATGATTGTTAAGTTTTATTGCTATTGCTTTCTTCATGACCTATACATATTCCTTTGACTATGAGATTATGCAGCTCCCGAATACCGGAGGAATACCTTGTGTGCTATCAAACATCACAACGTAACTGGGTGATTATAAAGATGCTCTACAGGTATCTTCAAAGGTGTTTGTTGGGTTGGCATAGATCGAGATTAGGATTTGTCACTCTGAATATCAGAGAGGTATCTTTGGGTCCTCTCGGTCATGCACATCATGATAAGCCTTAAAAGCAATGTGACTAATGAGTTAGTTGCGGGATGATGTATTACGGAACGAGTAAAGAGACTTGCCGGTAACGAGATTGAACTAGGCATGAAGATACCGACGATCGAATCTCGGGCAAGTAACATACCGATGATAAAGGGAATGACGTATGTTGTCATTATGGTTTGACCGATAAAGATCTTCGTAGAATATGTGGGAACCAATATGAGCATCTAGGTTCTGCTATTGGTATTTATCGGAGAGGTGTCTTGGTCATGTCTACATAGTTCTCGAACCCGTAGGTGAAGGAAATATGCCCTAGAGGCAATAATAAAGTTATTATTTATTTCCTTATATCATGATAAATGTTTATTATTCATGCTAGAATTGTATTAACCGGAAACATAATACATGTGTGAATACATAGACAAACAAAGTGTCACTAGTATGCCTCTACTTGACTAGCTCGTTAATCAAAGATGGTTATGTTTCCTAACCATGAACAAGGAGTTGTTATTTGATTAACGGGATCACATCATTAGGTGAATGATCTGATTGACATGACCCATTCCATTAGCTTAGCACCCGATCGTTTAGTATGTTGCTATTGCTTTCTTCATGACTTATACATGTTCCTATGACTATGAGATTATGCAACTCCCGTTTGCCGGAGGAACACTTTGTGTGCTACCAAACGTCACAACGTAAATGGGTGATTATAAAGGTGCTCTACAGGTGTCTCCAAAGGTACATGTTGGGTTGGCGTATTTCGAGATTAGGATTTGTCACTCCGATTGTCGGAGAGGTATCTCTGGGCCCTCTCGGTAATGCACATCACATAAGCCTTGCAAGCATTGCAACTAATGAGTTAGTTGCGAGATGATGTATTACGGAACGAGTAAAGAGACTTGCCGGTAACGAGATTGAACTAGGTATTGAGATACCGACGATCGAATCTCGGGCAAGTAACATACCGATGACAAAGGGAACAACGTATGTTGTTATGCGGTCTGACCGATAAAGATCTTCGTAGAATATGTAGGAGCCAATATGAGCATCCAGGTTCCGCTATTGGTTATTGACCGGAGACGTGTCTCGGTCATGTCTACATTGTTCTCGAACCCGTAGGGTCCGCACGCTTAAGGTTTCGATGACAGTTATATTATGAGTTTATGAGTTTTGATGTACCGAAGTTAGTTCGGAGTCCCGGATGTGATCACGGACATGACGAGGAGTCTCGAAATGGTCGAGACATAAAGATTGATATATTGGACGGCTATATTCGGACACCGGAAGTGTTCCGGGTGATTTCGGAGAAAACCGGAGAGCCGGAGGGTTACCGGAACCCCCCCGGGAGAAGTAATGGGCCATATGGGCCTTAGTGGAGAGAGAGAGGGGCAGCCAAAGGTGGGCCGCGCGCCTCCTCCCCCCTGGTCCGAATTGGACTAGGAGAGGGGGGCGGCGCCCCCCTTTCCCTCTCCCTCCCCACTTCTTTCCCCCTCCTAGTAGGAGTCCTACTCCTACTAGGAGGAGGACTCCTCCTTGGCGCGCCTATAGGGCCGGCCGGCCTCCTCCCCTTGCTCCTTTATATACGGGGGCAGGGGGCACCCCTAGACACACAAGTTGATCCACGTGATCATATTCTTAGCCGTGTGCGGTGCCCCCTTCCACCATAGTCCTCGATAATATTGTAGCGGTGCTTAGGCGAAGCCCTGCGACGGTAGTGCATCAAGATCGTCACCACGCCGTCGTGCTGACGGAACTCTTCCCCGACACTTTGCTGGATCGGAGTCCGGGGATCGTCATCGAGCTGAACGTGTGCTAGAACTCGGAGGTGCCGTAGTTTCGGTGCTTGATCGGTCGGGCCGTGGAGACGTACGACTACATCAACCAAACGCTTCCGTTGTCGATCTACAAGGGTACGTAGATCACACTCTCCCCTCTCGTTGCTATGCATCACCATGATCTTGCGTGTGCGTAGGAATTTTTTTGAAATTACTACGTTCCCCAACAGTGGCATCCGAGCCTAGGTTTTATATGTTGATGTTATATGCACGAGTAGAACACAAGTGAGTTGTGGGCGATATAAGTCATACTGCTTACCAGCATGTCATACTTTGGTTCGGCGGTATTGTTGGACGAAGCGGCCCGGACCGACATTACGCGTACGCTTACGCGAGACCGGTTCTCCCGACGTGCTTTGCACATAGGTGGCTTGCGGGTGACAGTTTCTCCAACTTTAGTTGAACCGAGTGTGGCTACGCCCGGTCCTTGCGAAGGTTAAAACAGCACCAACTTGACAAACTATCGTTGTGGTTTTGATGCGTAGGTAAGATTGGTTCTTGCTTAAGCCCGTAGCAGCCACGTAAAACTTGCAACAACAAAGTAGAGGACGTCTAACTTGTTTTTGCAGGGCATGTTGTGATGTGATATGGTCAAGACATGATGCTAAATTTTATTGTATGAGATGATCATGTTTTGTAACCGAGTTATCGGCAACTGGCAGGAGCCATATGGTTGTCGCTTTATTGTATGCAATGCAATCGCGCTGTAATGCTTTACTTTATCACTAAGCGGTAGCGATAGTCGTGGAAGCATAAGATTGGCGAGACGACAACGATGCTACGATGGAGATCAAGGTGTCGCGCCGGTGACGATGGTGATCACGACGGTGCTTCGAAGATGGAGATCACAAGCACAAGATGATGATGGCCATATCATATCACTTATATTGATTGCATGTGATGTTTATCTTTTATGCATCTTATCTTGCTTTGATTGACGGTAGCATTATAAGATGATCTCTCACTAATTATCAAGAAGTGTTCTCCCTGAGTATGCACCGTTGCGAAAGTTCTTCGTGCTGAGACACCACGTGATGATCGGGTGTGATAGGCTCTACGTTCAAATACAACGGGTGCAAAACAGTTGCACACGCGGAATACTCAGGTTATACTTGACGAGCCAAGCATATACAGATATGGCCTCGGAACACGGAGACCGAAAGGTCGAGCGTGAATCATATAGTAGATATGATCAACATAGTGATGTTCACCAATGAAACTACTCCATCTCACGTGATGATCGGACATGGTTTAGTTGATTTGGATCACGTAATCACTTAGAGGATTAGAGGGATGTCTATCTAAGTGGGAGTTCTTTAAGTAAATTAATTGAACCTAAATTTATCATGAAACTTAGTACCTGATAGTATCTTGCTTGTTTATGCTTGATTGTAGATAGATGGCTCGTGCTGTTGTTCCGTTGAATTTTAATGCGTTCCTTGAGAAAGCAAAGTTGAAAGATGATGGTAGCAATTACACGGACTGGGTCCGTAACTTGAGGATTATCCTCATTGCTGCACAGAAGAATTACGTCCTGGAAGCACCGCTGGGTGCCAGGCCTGCTGCTGGAGCAACACCAGATGTTATGAACGTCTGGCAGAGCAAAGCTGATGACTACTCGATAGTTCAGTGTGCCATGCTTTACGGCTTAGAATCGGGACTTCAACGACGTTTTGAACGTCATGGAGCATATGAGATGTTCCAGGAGTTGAAGTTAATATTTCAAGCAAATGCCCGGATTGAGAGATATGAAGTCTCCAATAAGTTCTATAGCTGCAAGATGGAGGAGAACAGTTCTGTCAGTGAGCATATACTCAAAATGTCTGGGTATAATAATCACTTGATTCAATTGGGAGTTAATCTTCCAGATGATTGCGTCATTGACAGAATTCTCCAATCACTGCCACCAAGCTACAAGAGCTTCGTGATGAACTATAATATGCAAGGGATGAATAAGACTATTCCCGAGCTCTTCGCAATGCTGAAAGCTGCGGAGGTAGAAATCAAGAAGGAGCATCAAGTGTTGATGGTCAACAAGACCACTAGTTTCAAGAAAAAGGGCAAAGGGAAGAAGAAGGGGAACTTCAAAAAGAACGGCAAGCAAGTTGCTACTCAAGAGAAGAAACCCAAACCTGGACCTAAGCCTGAAACTGAGTGCTTCTACTGCAAGCAGACTGGTCACTGGAAGCGGAACTGCCCCAAGTATTTGGCGGATAAGAAGGATGGCAAGGTGAACAAAGGTATATGTGATATACATGTTATTGATGTGTACCTTACTAATGCTCGCAGTAGCACCTGGGTATTTGATACTGGTTCTGTTGCTAATATTTGCAACTCGAAACAGGGACTACGGATTAAGCGAAGATTGGCTAAGGACGAGGTGACGATGCGCGTGGGAAACGGTTCCAAAGTCGATGTGATCGCAGTCGGCACGCTACCTCTACATCTACCTTCGGGATTAATATTAGACCTAAATAATTGTTATTTGGTGCCAGCGTTAAGCATGAACATTATATCTGGATCTTGTTTGATGCGAGACGGTTATTCATTTAAATCTGAGAATAATGGTTGTTCTATTTATATGAGTAATATCTTTTATGGTCATGCACCCTTAAAGAGTGGTCTATTTTTGTTGAATCTCGATAGTAGTGACACACATATTCATAGTGTTGAAGCCAAAAGATGCAGAGTTGATAATGATAGTGCAACTTATTTGTGGCACTGCCGTTTAGGTCATATCGGTGTAAAGCGCATGAAGAAACTCCATACTGATGGACTTTTGGAACCACTTGATTATGAATCACTTGGTACTTGCGAACCGTGCCTCATGGGCAAGATGACTAAAACACCGTTCTCCGGTACTATGGAGAGAGCAACAGATTTGTTGGAAATCATACATACAGATGTATGTGGTCCGATGAATATTGAGGCTCGTGGCGGATATCGTTATTTTCTCACCTTCACAGATGACTTAAGCAGATATGGGTATATCTACTTAATGAAACATAAGTCTGAAACGTTTGAAAAGTTCAAAGAATTTCAGAGTGAAGTTGAAAATCATCGTAACAAGAAAATAAAGTTTCTACGATCTGATCGTGGAGGAGAATATTTGAGTTACGAGTTTGGTGTACATTTGAAAAATTGTGGAATAGTTTCGCAACTCACGCCACCCGGAACACCACAGCGTAATGGTGTGTCCGAACGTCGTAATCGTACTTTACTAGATATGGTGCGATCTATGATGTCTCTTACTGATTTACCGCTATCGTTTTGGGGTTATGCTTTGGAGACGGCCGCATTCACGTTAAATAGGGCACCATCAAAATCCGTTGAGACGACGCCTTATGAACTATGGTTTGGCAAGAAACCAAAGTTGTCGTTTCTGAAAGTTTGGGGCTGCGATGCTTATGTGAAAAAGCTTCAACCTGATAAGCTCGAACCCAAATCGGAGAAATGTGTCTTCATAGGATATCCAAAGGAGACTATTGGATACACCTTCTATCACAGATCCGAAGGCAAGACTTTTGTTGCTAAGTTCGGAAACTTTCTGGAGAAGGAGTTTCTCTCGAAAGAAGTGAGTGGGAGGAAAGTAGAACTTGACGAGGTAACTGTACCTGCTCCCTTATTGGAAAGTAGTACATCACAGAAAACCTGTTTCTGTGACACCTACACCAGTTAGTGAGGAAGCTAATGATGATGATCATGAAACTTCAGAACAAGATACTACTGAACCTCGTAGATCAACCAGAGTGAGATCCGCGCCAGAGTGGTACGGTAATCCTGTTCTGGAAGTCATGCTACTAGATCATGATGAACCTACGAACTATGAAGAAGCGATGGTGAGCCCAGATTCCGCAAAATGGCTTGAAGCCATGAAATCTGAGATGGGATCCATGTATGAGAACAAAGTATGGACTTTGGTTGACTTGCCCGATGATCGGCAAGCAATTGAGAATAAATGGATCTTCAAGAAGAAGACTGACGCTGACGGTAATATTACTGTCTACAAAGCTCGACTTGTCGCAAAAGGTTTTCGGCAAGTTCAAGGGATTGACTACGATGAGACCTTCTCACCCGTAGCGATGCTTAAGTCTGTCCGAATCATGTTAGCAATTGCCGCATTTTATGATTATGAAATTTGGCAGATGGATGTCAAAACTGCATTCCTGAATGGATTTCTGGAAGAAGAGTTGTATATGATGCAACCAGAAGGTTTTGTCGATCCAAAGGGAGCTAACAAAGTGTGCAAGCTCCAGCGATCCATTTATGGACTGGTGCAAGCCTCTCGGAGTTGGAATAAACGCTTTGATAGTGTGATCAAAGCATTTGGTTTTATACAGACTTTTGGAGAAGCCTGTATTTACAAGAAAGTGAGTGGGAGCTCTGTAGCATTTCTGATATTATATGTGGATGACATATTACTAATTGGAAATGATATAGAATTTCTGGATAGCATAAAGGGATACTTGAATAAGAGTTTTTCAATGAAAGACCTCGGTGAAGCTGCTTACATATTAGGCATTAAGATCTATAGAGATAGATCAAGACGCTTAATTGGACTTTCACAAAGCACATACCTTGACAAAGTTTTGAAGAAGTTCAAAATGGATCAAGCAAAGAAAGGGTTCTTGCCTGTGTTACAAGGTGTGAAGTTGAGTAAGACTCAATGCCCGACCACTGCAGAAGATAGAGAGAAAATGAAAGATGTTCCCTATGCTTCAGCCATAGGCTCTATCATGTATGCAATGCTGTGTACCAGACCTGATGTGTGCCTTGCTATAAGTCTAGCAGGGAGGTACCAAAGTGATCCAGGAGTGGATCACTGGACAGCGGTCAAGAACATCCTGAAATACCTGAAAAGGACTAAGGATATGTTTCTCATATATGGAGGTGACAAAGAGCTCATCGTAAAAGGTTACGTTGATGCAAGCTTTGACACTGATCCGGACGATTCTAAATCGCAAACCGGATACGTGTTTACATTAAACGGTGGAGCTGTCAGTTGGTGCAGTTCTAAACAAAGCGTTGTAGCGGGATCTACATGTGAAGCGGAGTACATAGCTGCTTCGGAAGCAGCAAATGAAGGAGTCTGGATGAAGGAGTTCATATCCGATCTAGGTGTCATACCTAGTGCATCGGGTCCAATGAAAATCTTTTGTGACAATACTGGTGCAATTGCCTTGGCAAAGGAATCCAGATTTCACAAGAGAACCAAGCACATCAAGAGACGCTTCAATTCCATCCGGGATCTAGTCCAGGTGGGAGACATAGAGATTTGCAAGATACATACGGATCTGAATGTTGCAGACCCGTTGACTAAGCCTCTTCCACGAGCAAAACATGATCAGCACCAAGGCTCCATGGGTGTTAGAATCATTACTGTGTAATCTAGATTATTGACTCTAGTGCAAGTGGGAGACTGAAGGAAATATGCCCTAGAGGCAATAATAAAGTTATTATTTATTTCCTTATATCATGATAAATGTTTATTATTCATGCTAGAATTGTATTAACCGGAAACATAATACATGTGTGAATACATAGACAAACAGAGTGTCACTAGTATGCCTCTACTTGACTAGCTCGTTAATCAAAGATGGTTATGTTTCCTAACCATGAACAAGGAGTTGTTATTTGATTAACGGGATCACATCATTAGGTGAATGATCTGATTGACATGACCCATTCCATTAGCTTAGCACCCGATCGTTTAGTATGTTGCTATTGCTTTCTTCATGACTTATACATGTTCCTATGACTATGAGATTATGCAACTCCCGTTTGCCGGAGGAACACTTTGTGTGCTACCAAACGTCACAACGTAAATGGGTGATTATAAAGGTGCTCTACAGGTGTCTCCAAAGGTACATGTTGGGTTGGCGTATTTCGAGATTAGGATTTGTCACTCCGATTGTCGGAGAGGTATCTCTGGGCCCTCTCGGTAATGCACATCACATAAGCCTTGCAAGCATTGCAACTAATGAGTTAGTTGCGAGATGATGTATTACGGAACGAGTAAAGAGACTTGCCGGTAACGAGATTGAACTAGGTATTGAGATACCGACGATCGAATCTCGGGCAAGTAACATACCGATGACAAAGGGAACAACGTATGTTGTTATGCGGTCTGACCGATAAAGATCTTCGTAGAATATGTAGGAGCCAATATGAGCATCCAGGTTCCGCTATTGGTTATTGACCGGAGACGTGTCTCGGTCATGTCTACATTGTTCTCGAACCCGTAGGGTCCGCACGCTTAAGGTTTCGATGACAGTTATATTATGAGTTTATGAGTTTTGATGTACCGAAGTTAGTTCGGAGTCCCGGATGTGATCACGGACATGACGAGGAGTCTCGAAATGGTCGAGACATAAAGATTGATATATTGGACGGCTATATTCGGACACCGGAAGTGTTCGGGTGATTTCGGAGAAAACCGGAGAGCCGGAGGGTTACCGGAACCCCCCCGGGAGAAGTAATGGGCCATATGGGCCTTAGTGGAGAGAGAGAGGGGCAGCCAAAGGTGGGCCGCGCGCCTCCTCCCCCCTGGTCCGAATTGGACTAGGAGAGGGGGGCGGCGCCCCCCTTTCCCTCTCCCTCCCCACTTCTTTCCCCCTCCTAGTAGGAGTCCTACTCCTACTAGGAGGAGGACTCCTCCTTGGCGCGCCTATAGGGCCGGCCGGCCTCCTCCCCTTGCTCCTTTATATACGGGGGCAGGGGGCACCCCTAGACACACAAGTTGATCCACGTGATTATATTCTTAGCCGTGTGAGGTGCCCCCTTCCACCATAGTCCTCGATAATATTGTAGCGGTGCTTTGGCGAAGCCCTGCGACGGTAGTGCATCAAGATCGTCACCACGCCGTCATGCTGACAGAACTCTTCCCCGACACTTTGCTGGATCGGAGTCTGGGGATCGTCATCGAGCTGAACGTGTGCTAGAACTCGGAGGTGCCGTAGTTTCGGTGCTTGATCGGTCGGGCCGTGGAGACGTACGACTACATCAACCAAACGCTTCCGTTGTTGATCTACAAGGGTACGTAGATTACACTCTCCCCTCTTGTTGCTATGCATCACCATGATCTTGCGTGTGCGTAGGATTTTTTTTGAAATTACTACGTTCCCCAACAGTAGGGTCCGCACGCTTAACGTTCGATGACGATTTGTATTATGAGTTATGTGTTTTGGTGACCGAAGATTGTTCGGAGTCCCGGATGAGATCACAGACATGATGAGGAGTCTCAAAATGGTGAAGAGGTAAATATTAATATATTGGATGATAGTATTCGGACACGGAAGTGTTATGGAAGGTACCGGGTACATATCGGAGTACCGGGGGGTACCGGAACCCCCCGGGGGAAGATATGGGTCATATGGGCCATAGGAGGGAGGCAAACCGGCCCACAAGGGGTGCCCCCCAAGGGAGGAGTCCGAATTGGACAAGGGGAGGGGGCGGTGCCCCCCTTTCCTTCTCCTCATCTCCCTCCTCTCCCCTTTCCCCTTCCGGTAAAAGGAAAGGGGGGGGGCGAATTGGACTAGGAGCCCAAGTGGGACTCCTCCCACTTGGGGCATGCCTAGGCTGACCTCCTCCCCTCTCCCTCCTTTATATACAGGGGTGGGGGTGCCTCTAACACACATCAATTGTTCCAATCCATGTGCGGCGCCCCCTCCACAGTTTGCTCCTCCGGCCATATTGTCATAGTGTTAGGCGAAGCCCTGCGCAGATCACTGCACCATCACCGTCACCACGCCATCGTGATGATGAAACTCTCCCTCAACACTTTGCCGGATCAATAGTTCGAGGGACGTCATCGAGCTGAACATGTGAAGAACTTGGAGGTGTCGTATGTTCGGTACTTGATCAGTTGAATCGAGAAGACGTTCAACTACATCAACCACGTTAAGTAAACGCTTCCGCTTTCGGTCTACGAGGGTACGTGGACACACTCTCCCCCTCTCTTTGCTATGCATCTCCTAGATAGATCTTGCGTGATAGTAGGAATTTTTTTGAAATTGCATGCTACGTTCCCCAACACTGCACACATACATACAAAACTGTCTTGGCCTCAGGGTACGGGGAACCACCAGTACCTCGGTAGGCTGGCGAACTGTTGGGAAATGTAGCATGCAATTTCAAAAAAAAATCCTACGCTCACGCAAGATCTATCTAGGAGATGCATAGCAACGAGAGGGGGGAGTATGTTTACATACCCTCGTAGACCGAAAGCGAAAGCGTTTGACAACGCGGTTGATGTAGTCGAACTTCTTCTAGCTCTGACCGATCAAGCACCGAACGTACGGCACCTTCGAGTTCTGCACACGTTCAGCACGATGACGTTCCTTGCCTTCTTGATCCAGCAAGGTGTCGAGGAAGTAGATGAGTGCCGTCAAAATGACGGCATGGTGACGGTGATGGTGAAGTGATCCACGTAGGGCTTCACCTAAGCACCGCGAGAATATGACCGGGGTTGTAAACTATGGAGGCGGGCACCGCACACGGCTAACAATCGATGTTATTGTGTGTTCTAGGTGCCTCCTCCCCACGTATATATAGGTGGGAGGGGGAGGGGGACAACCTTGGGGTGCCCCAAGTAGGAGCTATCCTACTTGGGGCCCTAGTCCAATTCGCCCCCCTACCATGTTTTCCAGAGGGGAAAGGAAGGAGGAGGGAGGAGGGAAGAGGAAGGGGGAGGCCGAATCGCTCCCCTTCATTCTCTCTTCCCCTCTTTACTTCCCCTCAGGTGCAGACCATATGGTGGGCGCGACAACCCCTGCTGGCTGCTGCATTTCCCCTCTTGGCCCATTAGGCCCATATCTTTTGCTGGGGGTGTCCGGAACCCCTTCCGATGACCCGATATGTACCGGTACCCTCCGAAACACTTACGGTGTCCGAATACTATCGTCCTATATATCAATCTTTAGCTTTCAACCATTTCGAGACTCCTCATCATGTCCATGATCTCATCCGGAACTCCGAACAACATTCATTCACTAAATCACATAACTCATATAATAAAAAATTCGTCATTGAACGTTAAGCGTGCTGACCCTACAGGTACGAGAACTATGTAAACATGACTGAGACACCTCTCCAGTGAATAACCAATAGCGGAACCTGGATGCTCATATTGGCTTCTACATATTCTATGAAGCTGTTTATCGATCGAACCATTATGACAACATACGTTATTCCCTTTGTCCATGGGTATGTTACTTGCCCGAGATTCGATCGTCGGTATCTTCATACCTAGTTCAATCTGGTTACCGGCAAGTCTCTTTACTCGTTCCATAATACATCATCTAGTGACCAAATCCTTAGTCATTTGCTTAGAAGCTTATGATGTGTATTACCGAGAGGGCCCAGAGATACCTCTCCGATACTCGGAGTAACAAATCCTAATCTCGATCTATGCAAACCCAACAAACACCTTCGGAGATACCTGTAGAGCATCTTTATAATCAACCAATTATGTTGTGACGTTTGATAGCACATGAGGTATTCCTGCGGTATCCGGGAGTTGCATAATCTCATAGTCGAAGGAATATGTATTTGACATGAAGAAAGCAATAGCAATAAAATTGAACGATCAATACGCTAAGCTAACTGGGTCTTGTCCATCACATCGTTCTCCTAACGATGTGATCCTGTTCATCAAATGACAACACATGTCTATGGTTCGAAAACTTAACCATCTTTGATTAACGAGCTAGTCTAGTAGAGGCTTACTAGCGACACAGTGTTTTGTCTATGTATCCACACATGTATCAAGTTTCCGGTTAATACAATTCTAGCATGAATAATAAACATTTATCATGATATAAGGAAATATAAAATAACAACTTTATTATTGCCTCTAGGGCATATTATCTGCAGTCTCCCACTTGCACTAGAGTAATAGTCTAGTTCACATCACCATGTGATTTAACACCAATAGTTCACATCTTTATGTGATTAACACCCATAGTTCACATCGCCGTGTGACCAACACCCAAAGGGTTTACTAGAGCCTATAATCTAGTTCACATCGCTATGTGATTAACACCCAAAGAGTACTAAGGTGTGATCATGTTTTGCTTGTGAGAGAAATTTAGTCAATGGGCCTGCCACATTCAGATCCGTATGTATTTTTGCAAATTTCTATGTCTACAATGCTCTGCATGGAGCTACTCTAGCTAATTGCTCCCACTTTCAATATGTATCCACATTGATACTCATAGTCATCTGAATCGGTGTCAAAGCTTGCATCGATGTAACTCTTTACGACGAACTCTTTATCACCTCCATAACCAAGAAAATATTTCCTTAGTTCTCTAAGGATAACATTGACCGTTATCCAGTGATCTAGTCCTGGATCACTATTGTACTTTCTTGCAAACTCATGGCAAGGTACACAACTGGTTTGGTACACAACATGGCATACTTTATAGAACCTATGGCTGAGGCATAGGGAATGACTTTCATTCTCTCTTTATCTTCTGCTGTGGTCGGGTTTTGAGTCTTTACTCAACTTCACACCTTACAATACAGGAAGAACTCCTTCTTTTACCGATCCATTTTGAACTCCTTCAAAATCTTCTCAAGGTATGTACTCATTGAAAGTCTTATCAAGCATCTTGATATATCTCTATAGATCTTGATGCCCAATATATAAGCAGCTTCACTGATGTCTTTCGTTGAAAAATTCTTACTCAAGTATCCTTCTATGCTATCCAAAAATTCTATATCATTTCCAATCAATAATATGTCATCCACATATAATATCAGAAATGCTGCAGAGCTCCCACTCACTTTCTTGTAAATACAGGCTTCACCGAAAGTCTGCATAAAACCATATGCTTTGATCACCGTGTCAAAGCGTATATTCTAACTCTAAGATGCTTGCACCAGTCCATATATGGATCGCTGGAGCTTGCACACTTTGTTAGCACCTTTAGGATCGACAAAACCTTCTAGTTGCATCATATACAACTCTTCTTTAAGAAATCCATTAAGGAATGCAGTTTTGACACCCATTTGCCAAATTTCATAATCATAAAATGCAGCAATTGCTAACATGATTCGGACAGGCTTAAGCATCGCTACGGGTGAGAAAGTCTCATCGTAGTCAACTCCTTGAGCTTGTTGAAAACCTTTTGCGACAAGTCAAGCTTTGTAGATAGTAACACTACCATCAGTGTTCGTCTTCCTCTTGAAGATCCATTTATTCTCAATGGCTTGCCGATCATTGGGCAAGTCCACCAAAGTCCACACTTTGTTCTCATACATGGATCCTATCTTAGATTTTATGGCCTTTAGCAATCTGTCGGAATCTGGGCTCATCATAGCTTCTTCATAGTTCATAGGTTCGCCATGGTCTAATAACATGACTTCCAGGACAGGATAACTGTACCACTCTGGTGCGGAACATGCTCTATTCGACCTACAAGGTCAAATAGTAACTTGACCCGAAGATTCATGATCATCATCATTAGCTTCCTCTCTAGTTGGTGTAGGCATCATGGGAACGAATTTCACTGATGTGCTACTTTCCAATTCGAGAGAAGGTACAATTGCCTCAGCAAGTTCCACTTTCCTCCCACTCACTTCTTTCGAGAGAAACTCCTCTAGAAAGTTTCCATTCTTGGCAACAAAGATCTTGCCTTCAGATTTGTGGTAGAATGTGTACCCAATTGTTTCTTTAGGGTATCCTATGAAGACACACTTCTCCGATTTGGGTTCGAGCTTATCAGGCTAAAGCCTTTTGACATAAGTGTCGCAACCCCAAACATTAAGAAATGATAGCTTAGGTTTCTTGCCAAACCACAGTTCATACGGTGTCATCTCAATGTTTAGATGGTGCCCTATTTAATGTGAATGTGGTTGTCTCTAATGCATAACCCCAAAATGATAGTGGTAAATCGGTAAGAGACATCATAGATCGCACCATATCTAATAAATTACGGTTATGACGTTCGGACACACCATTACGTTATGGTGCTCCAGGTGGCATGAGTTGTGAAACTATTCCACATTGTTTTAATTGAAGGCCAAACTAGTAACTCAAATATTTGCCTCCACGATCAGATCGTAGAAACTTTATTTGCATGTTACGATGATTCTCCACTTTACTATGAAATTCTTTGCACTTTTCAAACGTTTCAGACTTGTGTTTCATGAAGTAGATATACCCATACCTACTCAAATCATCTATGAAGGTTAGAAAATAACGATACCCCCTGCGTGCCTCAACACTCATCGGATCGCATACATCGGTATGTATTATTTCCAATAAGTCATTAGCTCGCTCCATTGTTTCGAAGAACGGAGTTTTAGTCATCTTGCCCATGAGGCATGGTTCGCAAGTATCAAATGATTCATAATCAAGTGATTCCAAAAGTCCATCTGCATGGAGTTTCTTCATGCACTTTACACCAATATGACCTAAACGGCAGTGCCACAAGTATGTTGCACTATCATTATTAACTTTGCATCTTTTGGCATCTATATTATGAATATGTGTATCACTATGATTGAGATTCAGTAAACCATTTACATTGGGTGTATGACCATAGAAGGTTTTATTCATGTAAACAAAACAACAATTATTCTCTGACGTAAATGAATAACCGTATTGTAATAAACATGATCCAATCATATTCATGTTGAACACAAACACCAAATAACATTTATTTAGGTTCAACTCTAATCCTGAAGGTAGAGGGAGTGTGCGGTGGTGATCGTATCAACCTTGGAATTACCTCCCACACACATCTTCACCTCGTTCTTAACTAGTCTATGTTCATTCTGCAACTCCCGTTTCGAGTTACTAATCTTTGCAACCGAACCGGTATCAAATACCCAGGGATTGCTACAAACACTAGTAAAGTACACATCAAGAACATGTATATCAAATACACCTTTGTTCACTTTGCCATCCTTCTTATCCACCAAGTATTTGGGGCAGATCTGCTTCCAATGACCATTCCCTTTGCAGTAGAACCACTCAGTTTCAGGCTTGGGTCCAGCTTTGGACTTCTTCACGTGAGTGGCAACTTGCTTGCCATTCTTCTTAAAGTTCCCTTTCTTTCCCTTGCCCTTTTTCTTGAAACTAGTGGTCTGGTTAACCATCAACACTTGATGTTTTTTCTTGATTTCTACCATCGCCGATTTCAGCATCGCTAAGAGATCAGGAATCATTTTCGTCATCCCTTGCATAATATAGTTCATTACGAAGTTCTAGTAGCTTGGTGATAGTGACTAGAGAACTTTGTCAATCATTATCTTATCTGGAAGATTAACTCCCACTTGATTCAAGCAATTGTAGTACCCAAACATTCTGAGCACATGCTCACTGGTTGAGTTATTCTCCTCCATCTTGTAGGCAAAGTACTTGTCAGAGGTCTCATACCTCTCGACACGGGCATGAGTCTGAAATACCAATTTCAGCTCTTGGAACATCTCATATGCTTATGGCATTCAAAAACATTTTGAAGTCCCGATTCTATGCCGTAAAGCATGGCACACTAAACTATCAAATGTTCATCATACAGAGCTTGCAAAACATTCATAACGTCTGCATCTGCTCCTGCAACAGGTTTGTCACCTAGCGGTGCATCAAGACATAATTCTTCTGTGCAGCAATGAGGATAATCCTTAGATCACGGACCCAGTCCGCATCATTACTACTATCATCTTTCAACTTATTTTTCTCTAGGAACATATCAAAAATAGGGGAGCTATATCATGAGCTATTGATCTACAACACAGATATGCAAATACTATCAGGACTAAGCTCATGATAAATTAAGTTCAATTAATCAAATTACTTAAGAACTCCCACTTAGATAGACATCCCTCAAGTCATCTAAATGATAAGTGATCCAAATCAACTAATCCATGTCCGATCATCACGTGAGATGGAGCAGTCATCAATGGTGAACATCTCTATGTTGATCATATCTACTATATGATTCACGTTCGACCTTTTGGTCTCCAATGTTCTGAGGTCATGTCTGTACATGCCAGGCTCATCAAGTTTAACCCGAGTATTCCGCATGTGCAAAACTGTCTTGCACCCATTGTATGTGAACGTAGAGTCTATCACACCCGATCATCACGTGGTGTCTCAACACAATGAACCGTCGCAACGGTGCATACTCAGGGAGAACACTTATACCTTGAAATTTTAGTTAAGAGATCATCTTATAATGCTACCGCTGTACTAAGCAAAACAAGATGCATAAAAGATAAACATCACATGCAATCAAAATATGTGACATGATAGGGCCATCATCATCTTGTGCTTTTGATCTCCATCTCCAAAGCATCGTCATGATCTCCATCGTCACCGGCTCGACACCTTGATCACCATCGTAGTGTCGTGGTCGTCTCGCCAACTATTGCTTCTACAACTATCGCTAATGCATAGTGATAAAGTAAAGCAATTACATGGCATTTGCATTTCATACAATAAAGAGACAACCATAAGGACCATACAATAACATATATCACATCATGATCATCTCATACAATAACGTATATCACATCATGTCTTGGCCATATCACATACAACATGCCCTACAAAAACAAGTTAGACATCCTCTACTTTGTTGTTGAAAGTTTTACGTGGCTGCTACGGACTTCTAGCAAGAACCGTTCTTACCTATGCATCAAAAACACAACGGTGTTTCGTCAAGTTTGTTGTTTTAAACTTCTTCAAGGACCGTTCGTGGTCAAATTCGATTTAACTAAAGTAGGAGAAACAGACACCCGCCAGCCACCTTTATGCAAAACTAGTTGCATGTCTGATACGTCTCCAACGTATCTATAATTTTTGATTGTTCCATGCTGCTATATTATCAATCTTGGATGTTTTATAATCATTTTATAGTCATTTTATATCATTTTTTGACTAACCTATTGACATAGTGCCAAGTGCTAGTTCCTATTTTTCCCGTGTTTTTTACATCGCAAAAAATCAATATCAGACGGAGTCCAAATGCCACGAAACTTTATGGAGATTTTTTATGGACCAGAAGGAACATGTTCTGGTTGCACCTGGGGGGAGTCCCGAGGAGGGGATAACCCACCAGGGCGCGCCAGGAGGCCCAAGCACGCCCTCGTGGGTTGTGCCCACGTCGGGTGCCCCCCGGACCGCCGCTTTGCTCTATAAATACCTAAATATTCCCAAAACCCTAGGGGAGTTGACGAAATATTCATCCAGTCGTCGCAGAGTCTAGAACCACCAGATCCAATCTAGACACCATCTTGGATGGGGTTCACCACCTCCATTGGTGCCTCTCCGATGTGACAGAAAGGGAACCGACACGCATGTATCATTGCTACTAAGGATAAAAAGATGGGATCTATATCTACGCAATAGATAAACGGATCTTGTCTACATCATGTCATCGTTCTTATTGCATTACTCCATTTTCCATGAACTTAATACACTAGATGCATGCTGGATGGTCGATGTGTGGAGTAATAGTAGTAGATGCAGGCAGGAGTCGGTCTACTAATCTTGGACGTGATGCCTATGTAATGATCATTGCCTGGATATCGTCATAATTATTTGAGATTCTATCAATTGCACAATAGTAAATTGTTTACCCACCATTTGCTATCTTTCTCGAGAGAAGCCACTAGTGAAACCTACGGCCCCCGGGTCTTCTTCCTCATATATTTGCTTGCGATCTACTTTTCCTTTGCATTTTTATTCAGATCTATTAAACCAAAAAATACAAAAATACTTTGCTACACTTTATTTTATTTGTGATCTATTATTTCAATCTACTACAATTTTCCTGCATCGTTACCCGAAAGGGATTGACAACCCCTTTGACACGTCGGGTTGTGAGGTTTTGTTATTTGTGTGCAGGTGATGTTTACGTTGTGTTGCTTGGTTCTCCTACTGGTTCGATAACCTTGGTTTCTTCACTGAGGGAAATACCTACCGTCATTGTGCTACATCATCCCTTCCTCTTTGGGGAAATACCAACGTAGTCCTAGCAGACAGGAGCTTTTCTGGCACTATAGTCAGAGAGCAATCCAAAGGAATTTCTGGCGCCATTATCGGGGAGGATCTTCTTCATAACTAGATTCCTAATCACAAATCTCATCTCCTCGCAATTTACATTATTTGCCAGTTGCCTCTCGTTTTCCTCTCCCCCACTTCACAAAAAATTTGCCATTTTATTCGCCTCTCTTTTCCATTCGCCGTTTTCTTGCCGGATCTGTTTTTGAGTGCAATCTTGTTGTGTAGTCATCATGACTCAAGAGAACACTAAGTTATGTGATTTCTTAAATACCAACAACAATATTGGCACTTCTCTTGCTCCTCCTGCCACTAGTGCGGAGACTTGTGATATTAATACTGCTTTGCTTAATCTTGTTATGAAAGACCAATTTTCCGGTGCTCCTAATGAGGATGTCGCGTCCCATCTTAATACCTTCGTGGAATTATGTGATATGCAAAAGAAAAAAGATGTGGAAAATGATGTGGTCAAGATGAAATTATTTCCGTTTTCTTTGCGTGATTCTGCAAAAATTTGGTTCTCTTCTTTGCCTCGCAATAGTATCGATTCTTGGAATAATTGCAAAGATGCTTTTATCACTAAGTACTTCCGCCCACAAAACAATATTTGCCTTAGAACCCAGATCATGAATTTCAAGCAACTTGAACATGAGCATATTGCACAATCTTGGGAAAGGATGAAAATGATGCTAAGGAATTGCCCAACTCATGGGTTAAATCTTTGGATGATCATACAAAAAATTTATCCAGGGTTGAATTTTGTTTCTTGTAATCTTTTAGATTCCGCCGCGGGTGGTAATTTTGTGGAAATTACTTTGGTTGAAGCCACCAAATTACCTGATAATATTATGGTAAATTATTCACAATGGCATACCGAAAGGGCTCCTACTAGTAAAAAAGTTAATTCGGTTGAAGAAATTTCTTCTTTGAGTGAAAAAGTTGATGGTCTTGTGAAATTGGTTGCTAGTAGAAGTGCTCCTATTTATCTTAATGATATGCCTTTGTCTACTTGATTGAGCAAAATAGTGATGCCATAGATGTGAATTTTATCTCTCGAAATAATTTCAACAACAATGCTTATAGAGGTAATTTTAATCCTAGGCCTTTTCCTACTAATTCCTCTAAAAATTATGGTAATTCCTATGTAAATCAATCTTACAATAATAATAGGAACACCTCTGATCTTGAGAATAATATTAAAGAATTTATCAACACTTCCGTAGAAGAAAAGTTGAATAAGATTGAGAATAATAGGAACACCTCTCATCTTGAGAACAAAAAGTTTTCAACACTTCCATAGAAGAAAAGTTGAATAAGATTGATGATTTGTCTAGAAGTGTTGATAGAATTGCTCATGATGTGGAAAATCTCAAGTTGAAAATTTTTGTGCCTAAGGTTGATGAATCAATTAAAGCTCTTTATGTTTCTATGGATGAAAGTAAGAAAAGAACCGCTATGCTTAGAGCTAAAAGAGAATTCTTAGAAAAGCGTTTACTAGTGATTTCTTTCGCAAAAGTGGTGAAGATCTTAAAATGACTGGTGTTTCTTCTATTGATTCGTTGTATAGTACAGTTAATATTGATGAAAAAGGGACTAGAGAAGAGTCAACTTTAGGTAGAAGGCATCCCGATATTTCGGAGGGTGAAAATCTTGTTGAAAAAATTGATGAAAGTGGGTTTGAAGAGGTCAAGACTTTAGCTAGTGATGTACCCACTCTTTTGGATTACAAAGACTTTAATTGTGATAGTTTCTCTTTGATTAATTGTATTTCTTTGTTGCAATCCATGATAAATTCACCCCATGCCTATGAACAAAATAAAGCTTTTACTAAACATATTGTTGATGCTATGATGAAAGCTCTTGAAGAAAAATTGGAATTAGAAGTTTCAATTCCTAGAAAATTGCATGATAAATGGGAACCTACTATCAAAGTCAAGATTAAAATTATGAGTGTTTTGCTTTGTGTGACTTCGGTGCTAGTGTTTCTAGAATTCCGAAATCTTTATGTGATGTGCTTGGTCTTACCGATCTTGAATCATGCTCTTTAAATTTGCACTTAGCGGATTGTACTATTAAAAAGCCTATGGGAAGAATTAATGATGTTCTTATTCTTGCAAATAGGAATTATGTGCCCATAGATTTTATTGTTCTTGATATTGATTGCAATCCGTCTTGTCCAATTATTCTTGGTAGACCGTTTTTACGCACTACCGGTGCCATGATTGATATGAAAGAAGGCAATATTAAGTTCCAATTTCCTTTGAGGAAGGGTATGGAACACTTTCCTAGAACTAGAATTGAGACACCTTATGAATCAATCATGAGGGCATCTTATGGATCTCGAACTAAAGATGACAAAACTTAGATCCTTGCTTTATGCCTAGCTAAGGGCGTAAGACTATAGCGCTTGTTGGGAGGCAACACAATGAATAAAATTTATTTTTGCTTTTTGCTTCCTGTTATTGTGTGTTAGCACAATTATGCTACTGTTATGATTGTGTTTTTTTATGTTTTAATTAGTGTTTGTGCCAAGTAAAGCCGTTAGGATCTTCTTGGGTGATAGTTGTTTGATCTTGCTGAAAAAACATAAACTTGTATGCTCACGAAATTAATTTTCATTTTTTACCAGAGAGCGATAAAATACCCATTCTACTTGGAGTAGATCAATATACAAATTTCTCTGGTCTTCCTAATGTTTCAGAATTTTTGGAGTTACAGAAGTATTCTAAATAGTCAGATTGCTACAGACTGTTCTGTTTTGACAGATTCTGTTTTCTTTGTGTTGTGTGCTTATTTTGATGGCTCTATGGTTTTCTTTGATGAGTTTTTGCCATAGAAAAGTTGGAATACAGTAGATATAATAGAAAAACAAAATATGAATTGGTTTGATACAACACTTATAGCAGTGGTTTATTATTCTTATACTAACGGATCTCACCAAGGTTTTGTTGAGTTTTGTGAGATTGAAGTTTTCAAGTTTTGGGTTATCTTATGATGGATGAAGGAAGGATGGAAGAGCCTAAGCTTGGGGATGCCCTGGCATCACAAGCTATTATCCAAGAATGAGCAACCAACTAAGCCTGGGGATGCCCCTGAGTGGCATCCCCGCTTTCTTCCAACAACTATCGGTATTTTACTCGAGACTATATTTTTATTCGTCACATGATATGTGTTTTGCTTGGAGCGTCTTGTATGATATGAGTCTTTGCTTGTTTTATTTTGTGTTTTAAGTCATCAATCCTTGCTGGACACACCTATTTGAGAGAGCCAAAATTATGTCATGACTTGTTAGAATTTCTCTCTATGCTTCACTTAAATCTTTTATGAGCTAGGATTTGCTCTAATGCTTCACTTATATCTTTTTGAGCACGATGTGCTTAGTATTTTGGAAGAAATGCTCTCTTGCTTCACTTAGATTTATTTGAGAGTTAGTAAAATTCTGAAGAAATTCTCTCTTGCTTCACTTAAATTATTTTGAGAGAATAAAATATTATGCTCATGATCTTCACTTATATTTGTTTGAGCTTATGAAAAGCAAAACATGAAAATTAGTCCCAAAGTGATAGATATCCAAGAAGGATAAAGAAAAGAAAATTTTCATTAAGATCATTGGAAAAATAAACTTGATTCTTAGTAATAGTTTTGAGATATGATGATGTGATATGTGAGTTATTTTGATGAGTAATTATGCTCTAGTAGGAATATTGGTGTTAAGGTTTTTGATTCCCGAAGCATGCACGTATAGTCTCTCATTATGCTATGATGTTGGAGCATGATTTATTATTGATTTACCTTTTATGTATTTAGGTATACCCATTCACCATCGTAAGCTGACAAACAGAGAATGGAAGTGCATCGAGGATCGTTTTGAGAAGAAACTAAGTTGCTGGAAGGGCAAGCTCATGTCATACGGAGGCCGATTAATTCTTATTAACTCGGTGCTCACGAGTATGCCCATGTTTCTCTTGTATTTCTTCGAAGTCCCAGTTGGAGTTAGGAAGAGGCTGGACTTCTATCGATCCCGATTCTTCTGGCAGAGCGATGAACTAAAAAGTAAATACAGACTCGCCAAATGGGATATTATTTGTCGACCAAAAGACCAAGGGGGTCTTGGCATTGAAAATCTTGAAGTCAAGAACAGATGTCTTCTCAGCAAGTGGATGTCTAAGTTATTTGTTGAGACTGATGCCACATGGGCGCAGATTCTCCGTAGTAAGTATCTTCATTCCACACCTTTGTCCCAGGTGACTGTGAGGCCGACAGATTCGCCTTTTTGGAAAGGGCTCATGAGAGTCAAATCAGCCTTTTTCAATAGGACGAAGTTTATAATTGGCAATGACACTACCACGCGATTCTGGGAGGATACTTGGCTAGGAGAGACGCCACTCGCACTTCAGTACCCGTCTCTGTATAGTATTGTTCAACGACGTGATGCTTACGTTGCAACGATACTTCAGTCCATCCCCCTTAATATTCAGTTTAGGAGGATGCTAGCCGGCAATTGTTGGGAAGCGTGGCTTCATTTAGTCAGAAGACTGATGGAGGTTCAGCTTTCTCAACAGCCCGATCAGGTGCACTGGAAGCTTACTAGGTTTGGAGAGTTCATAGTTAAATAGATGTATCTTGATGTTACCAACTCTAGCGCCATTCCTAGTTCCAAATATGTTTGGAAAGTCAAAGTTCCTTTGAAAATTAAAGTGTTTATGTGGTTTGTACATAAACAAGTCATCTTAACTAAGGACAATTTGGCAAAGCGTAACTGGACATGACCTACTAGGTGTAGTTTTTGTGATCGGGATGAAACTATCAAACACCTTTTTCTTGATTGCCTGTTGGCCAAAGTTCTATGGCGGACGGTGCACATAGCCTTTAACATTACTCCTCCGAATTCTGTCAGCATGTTATTTGGAACATGGCTTAACGGGATAGAGTCGGAAACATCGAGACACATTCGCGTAGGAGTATGTGCTTTATTGTGGGCAGTTTGGAACTGCAAAAATGATTTGGTTTTTAATAGAACAACAAATATTCATTTTTTGCAGGTTATCTTCCGAGCCACTGCGTTGATCCGTATGTGGTCGCTACACACTCCGACGGAGGCCAGGGAGCGTTTGGTTACTGGATCTATCCGGTGGGAGATGGTAGCACGGGATATCTTCAACCGGTTTGGATGGCGGTCATGTAATAGGATAGGAAATTAGTTTTCCTATCTTTCTTTTGCCAGCCGGTTGTGGCCTTTTGGCTAGTTTGTTTTTGGCTTTTTGGCTCTTTGTGAGCCTTTCTTTATTTTTGTTTGAGGCTTTGAGACTTTGTTGAACCTATTTGCTTATTTATTAAGTTGGCCGTATGCATCGTTCTGATGTAGAGGCCGGGGAGTCCCCCTTTTCGAAAAGAATGAGTGGCGGTCAGGGACGAGCGATGGTCTTTTCCTACCAATCTATCCCCCTAGGGGCAGGCGTAGTAGTACTTTGCTTCGAGGGCTAATAAACTTTTGCAATAAGTATTTGAGTTCTTTATGACTAATGTGAGTCCATGGATTATACGCACTCTTACATTTCCGCAATTTGCTAGCCTCTACGGTACCATGCATTGCCCTTTCTCACATTGAGACGTGGTGCAAACTTCGTAGGTGCATCCAAACCCCGTGATATGATACGCTCTATCACACATAAGCCTAATTATATCTTCCTCAAAACAGCCACCATACCGACCTGTTATGGCTTTTCCGGCCATTCCAAGATATATTGCCATGCAACTTCACCGCTTTCGTTTGATGACTTGAGCATTCATTGTCATACTGCTTTGCATGATCATATAGCTGACATAGTGTTTGTGGCTCAGCCCCGTTCATCATTTTTCATACATGTTACGCTAGATCATTGCCAGAGGCATTCATATAGAGTCATACTTGTCATCGGTATCGAGTTGTAATTTTTGTTTCTTTTGAGTTATAAGTAAATAGAAGTGTGATGATCATCATTATTCATTCTTAGAGCAGTGCCCCAGTGAGGAAAGGATGATGGAGACTATGATTCCCCCACAAGTTGGGATGAGACTCCGGACAATGAGAGAAAAAATATATAAAAAGAAAAAAAAATAAAAAAAAGGAAAAAAATAAATAAACAAAGAGAGAAGGGGCATTGTTAGTATCCTTTACCACACTTCTTCTTCAAAGTAGCACCATGTTTTTCATATGGAGAGTCTCCTATGTTGTCACTTTCATATACTAGTGGGAATTTTTCATTACAGGATTAGATGCACACCCACTTAGTTTTCATATTGAGCTTTCATACACTTATAGCTCTTAGTGCATTCGTTGCATGGCAATCCCCACTCCTCATGTTGATATCTATTGATGGGCATCTCCATAGCCCGTTGGTTAGCCGCATCGATGTGAGACTTTCTTACTTTTTTTGTTTTCTCTATATTTACCCCAATCATCATACTCTATTCCACCCGTAATGCTATGTCCATGTCTTGCGCTCATGTATTGCATAAGAGTTGAAAAAGCTGAAGCACGTTAAAAAGTATGAACCAATTGCTCGGCTTGTCATCGGGTTTGTGCATGATAAATACTTTTTGTTAAGAAGACAGAGCATGACAAGACTATATGATTTTGTAGGGATAACTTATTTTAGCATTGATATTTTGAAAGACATGGTTGCTTGTTGATATGCTTGAGTATCTAAATTATTATGTCAACACTAGACTATTGCTTTGAATCACATAAAAAGTCCAATTGTCCATGCCATAAAGAAAAGAATATGATATGACATGTTAAACAACACTCCACGTCAAAAATTCTGTTTTTATTACTTACCTACTCGAGGATGAGTAGGAGTTAAGCTTGGGGATGCTGATACATCTCCAACGTATCTATAATTTTTTATTGTTCCATGCTGTTATATTATCAATCTTGGATGTTTTATAATCATATTATAGTCATTTTATATCATTTTTTGGTACTAACCTATTGACATAGTGCCAAGTGTCAGTTCCTGTTTTTTCATGTTTTTTACATCGTAGAAAATCAATATCAGATGGAGTCCAAATGCCATGAAATTTTACGGAGATTTTTTATGGACCAGAAGGGACATGTTGGGCCCTGGTTGCACTTGGGGGGGTCCTGAGGAGGGGACAGCCCACCAGGGCGCGCCAGGAGGCCCAGGTGCACCCTGGTGGGTTGTGCCCACCTCGGGTGCCCCCGGACCGCCTCTTTGCTCTATAAATACCCAAATATTCCCAAAACCCTAGGGGAGTAGATGAAATATTCATCCAGCCACCACAGAGTGCAGAACCACCAGATCCAATCTAGACACCATCCCGGATGGGGTTCACCACCTCCATTGGTGCCTCTCCAATGATGCGCGATTAGTTCTTTGTAGACCTTCGGGTCCGTAGTTAGTTGCTATATGGCTTCATCTCTCTCTCTCTCTCTCTTGATTCTCAATACAATGGTCTCTTGGAGATCCATATGATGTAACTCTTTTTGTGGTGTGTTTGTTGGGATCTGATGAACTTTGAGTTTATGATCAGTCATATCTTTTTACATCCATGAAAGTTATTTGAGTTTCTTTGATCTCTTATAGCCTCGTATTTCTTCTCCGATATTTGGGTTTTGTTTGGCCAACTTGATATATTTATCTTGCAATGGGAAGAGGTGCCCGGTAGTGGGTTCCGTCTTACGGTGCTTGATCCCAGTGACAGAAAGGGAACCGACACGTATGTATCGTTGCTACTAAGGATAAAAAGATGGGATCTATATCTACGCAATAGATAAACGGGTCTTGTCTACATCATGTCATTGTTCTTATTGCATTACTCTGTTTTTCCATGAACTTAATACACTAGATGCATGCTGGATAGCAGTCGATGTGTGGAGTAATAGTAGTAGATGCAGGCAGAGTCGGTCTACTAATCTTGGACATGATGCCTATGTAATGATCATTGCCTGGATATCGTCATAATTATTTGAGGTTCTATCAATTGCCCAATGGTAATTTGTTTACCCATCGTTTGCTATCTTTCTTGAGAGAAGCCACTAGTGAAACCTATGGCCCCCGGGTCTTCTTCCTCATATATTTTCTTGTGATCTACTTTTCCTTTGCATTTTTATTCAGATCTATTAAACCAAAAATACAAAAATGCTTTGCTTCACTTTATTTTATTTGCGATCTATTATTTCAACCTACTACAATTTTCCGGTATCGTTACCCGAAAAGGATGGACAACCCCTTTAACACGTCGGGTTGCGAGGTGTTGTTATTTGTGTGTAGGTGTTGTTTACGTTGTGTTGCTTGGTTATCCTATTGGTTCGATAACCTTGGTTTATTCACTAAGGAAAATACCTACCGTCGCTGTGCTACATCATCCCTTCCTCTTTGGGGAAATACCGATGTAGTCCTAGCAGATAGGAGCTTTTCTAGCGCTATAGTCAGAGAGCAATCAATGTCTGTCGGTGGAACTGGTCTCATGTGCGTGGACATGTAAGGTTGGTCCGGGCAGCTTCATCCCACAATACCGCCGAATCAAAATAAGATGTTGGTGGTAAGCAGTAAGACTATCACCGCCCACAACTCTCTGTGTTCTACTCGTGCATATCATCTACGCATAGACCTGGCTCGAATGTCACTGTTGGGAAAGGTAGCATGCAATTTCAAAAAGATTCTTACGCTCACGCAAGATCTATCTAGGAGATGCATAGCAACGAGAGGGGGAGAGAGTGTCTGTGTACCCTCGTAGAATGAAAGCGGAAGCGTTTGACAACGTGGTTGATGTAGTCGAACTTCTCCTAGCTCCAACCGATCAAGCACCGATCGTACGACACCTCCGAGTTCTGCACACATTCAGCGCGATGACGCTCCTCGCCTTCTTGATCCAGCTAGGTGTTGAGGAAGTAGATGAGTTTTGTCCACACAACGACGTGGTGACGATGATGGTGAAGTGATCCGCGCAGGGCTTCGTCTAAGCACCGCAAAAATATGACCGGGGTTGTAAACTTTAGAGGGGGCGCCGCACACGACTAACAATTGATGTTATTGTGTGTTCTAGGCGCCCCTCCCCACGTATATATAGGTGGGAGGGGGAGGGGACAGCCTTGGGGCGCCCCAAGTAGGAGGAATTCTACTTGGGGCCTTAGTCCAATTCGCCCCCCTACCATGTTTTCCGGAGGGGAAAGGAAGGAGGAGGGAGGAGGGAACGAAGTGGGAGGCCGAATCCCTCCCCTTCCTTCTCTCTTCCCCTCTTTCCTTCCCTTCAAGTGTGGCCCATATGGGGGCGCGACAGCCCCTGCCGGCTGCTGCATTTCCCCTCTTGGCCCATTAGGCCCATATCTTTTGTCGGGGGTGTCCGAAACCCCTTCCGGTGACCCGATATGTACTCGGTACCCTCCGAAACACTTCCAGTGTCCGAATACTATCATCCTATATATCAATCTTTACCTCTCGACCATTTCGAGACTCCTCGTCATGTACATGATATCATCCGGGACTCCAAAGAACGTTCGGTCACCAAATCACATAACTCATATAATACAAAATCGTCATCGAACGTTAAGCGTGCGGACCCTATGGGTTCGAGAACTATGTAGACATGAACGAGACACCTCTTCGATCAATAACTGAAAGCACAAGTGCTCCATGGGTGATTTTGGTAATTAATGTCAACATATCACTTGTTGAACTAATGCTTCTACCTAGTATGTTTCAGATAAGTTCAACAATGAAGTGGGATGGACTAGAGGATGTGGAACCCCTTCAAGATGCTGAGGACATAGGATTGGCTCAAGCTCAAAGCTCAGGACTCTACATTTTATTTTAGTGATCCAAGATCACATTAAGTCCATAGGAAAGCCAATACTATTAAGAGGGGGTGAGGTGTTGCTCAATTGCTTGCTTGCTCAAGGTGCTTAGTGATATGCTCCAAAGCCCTCAACCACTTTCTCATATCCACAATTGTCCCAAACCAATAGTCAAACTCGGACCCACTGAAACTTTCTATCCAGCGCCACCGAGTTTAGTTGACATAGCCACTGCCAGAAACCCTAATCAATTTGGTCTCACCAATGGGATCTCAGTCTCACCGAGATGGGCTTGCAAACTCTCTGTTACCCATTGCAATAATTTTGGTCCCACCAAGATCTGCCATCGGTCCCACCGAGTTTGCTTGGCCAACTCTCTGTTTCGCTTATTACCCAAAATCGGTCCCACCGAGTTTGTGTAATCGGTCAAACTAAGTTGAGGCTTTACCCTAACCCTAGCACATCGGTCCCACCGAGTTGATCATGTCGGTCTCACCGAAATGCCTAACGGTCACATTATGAACTAAATCGGTCTGACCGAGTTTCATGATTCGGTCCCACTGAGTTTGGTGATCTGTGTGTAACGGTTAGATTTTGTGTGGAGGCTATTTATACCCCTCCACCCACTCTTCATTCGAAGAGAGAGCCATCAGAATATGCCTACACTTCCAACATACATTTTTTGAGAGAGAACCACCTACACTTGTGTTGAGGTCAAGATATTCCACTCCAACCACATAAATCTTGATCTCTAGCCTTCCCCAAGTTGCTTTCCACTCAAATCATCTTTCCACCAAATCCAAATCATGTGAGAGAGAGTTGAGTGTTGGGGAGACTATCATTTTAAGCACAAGAGCAAGGAGTTCATCATCAACGCACCATATATTACCTCTTGGAGAGTGGTGTCTCCTAGATTGGTTAGGTGTCACTTGGGAGCCTCCGTCAAGATTGTGGAGTTGAACCAAGGAGTTTGTAAGGGCAAGTAGATCGCCTACTTCATGAAGATCTACCCGAGCGAGGCAAGTCCTTCGTGGGCGATGACCATGGTGGGATAGACAAGGTTGCTTCTTTGTGGACCCTTCATGGGTGGAGCCCTCCGTGGACTCGCGCAACCGTTACCCTTCGTGGGTTGAAGTCTCCATCAACGTGGATGTACGATAGCACCACCTATCGGAACCACGTCAAAAATCTCCGTGTCTCCAATTGCGTTTGCACACTCCAATCCCATCCCTTTACATTCTTGCAACTTGCATGCTTTACTTTCCGCTGCTCATATACTCTTGTCATGCTTGCTTGATATGTATTGTGAATGTTTAAACTTGTGCCAAAACTCTACTTAAACCTAAAGAAATTAAAAACTGCAACTTTTCTTGATTAAAGTCTATTCACCCCCCCTCTAGACTCCACTTCTCGATCCTTTCAATTGGTATCAGAGAATTGGTCTCCATTTCTTTGGTTTAATCACCATTGGAGGAAGATGGATGAGTTTACGTTGGGGAGTCTTAGACATAGAGTGCCTATTCTTGATGGAGAGTTCTTTCATGAGTGAAAAAATGAGATGCTTGAGATTTTCAATGAATATCATTTGAACAAGTACATTACTAGCCCTTGTGCACCTCATGTTGATCCTTTGCATCCTACCCTTGATGAGTCTATTGAGTTGATCTGCAACCTTAGAACTGTTAATCTTATCACTAGAGGCTTGCCTAGAAACTTGATTGGATGTTTGCCTACTCTTGATTGTGCCTACACTATATGGAGATTCCTTGAGGAACAATTCCCAAATTATTCCTTGAAAATTCTAGATGAAATTCTTCATAAGTCTATTGCCTTGAGTAAGATGAGTTCTAATAATCCCAAGTTTGGTGATTGCTTATTTGAGCTTACTAATCTTACGAGTGCAAAAGGAGATGTTGGAATTATTAGCAATATCATTTCCGAAGTCATTAGAATCCATAGAGATGAACATTGTTACGGTCATATTCTAATGAATTACCCTCTCTAGGAGATGATCCATCACATGATGATGTTGAACATGGATACTATGATGAGGATGAGGATAGTGACCATGATCTTGATGATGCGATGAGACACTTTGTCTTATGGCTAATCTTCGCGGCTACATGGCTGGAGGAAAGGAATGGGTCCTTGATAGTGGATGTACCGATCATATGACCGGAGACAAAGATATGTTTCGTGAGCTTGCTGAAAACGACGGCCCTCGAAAGTATGTCACTTTTGGTGATAACTCAAAGGGTAAGGTGGTTGGCCTCGGTAAGGTGGCCATCTGTAAGTGCATCTAGTGCCACCCCTAGTTGGTTTTGGAGTATTGATGACAAACCTAGTTGAGGGACTAATGTGTTTATGAGAATTGCAGGATAACACAGGTAGAAGTCCCTCATTGATTCGGTTTTCCTACCAGAGATGACCCCTAAAAATGTATGAAGACAATGAAGTCAAAGGTGGTATATGAAGATATTCACATTGAAGACTATGACAAGAGAAGACACCACATGAAGCCTATGGAGCTCGAAGACTTAGATCTTTCGTAGTTCTTTTTATTTTGTGTTGAGTTATAGGAACCACCGTACTGTTAAGTGGGGTCCAAGAGAACCAGTCAGAATGACTGAAGTGATGCCTAACCAAAACCTATGTCTTCGAGTGAAGACTATGAGAGCGAATCTTGTCCAGAGTCGGACAAGTCAGCTTTGCTTGTAGCCCAAGTAAAGTTGCCGTGTGAGTTTGAAATCTGACCGTTGGAACACGTGTCAGTTCCTTAGTGACCCAGGTCATTTCAGACAAATCAGGTCGGGTTGCCAAGTGGCTATAAATAGCCCACCCCCTACAACCATAAACGGTTGGCTGCTCAGATTGAGAGTACGGCTTTTGTCGTTTGAGAGCAACCCACCTCGAAGCCTTTGAGAGAGAATTCCTTGCGAGGATAAAGCCCTAACCACCCAGAGCCAAAGAGAATTGGGCATCACTTAAGTCTTCTTGTCTGTGTGATCTGAAGACTTATTACACTTGAGGACTGTGCATCCTCCAGCCGGTTAGGCGTCGCGTTCTGAGCATCCAAGAGACATTGTGGATTGCCGGTGAACGAAGTCTGTGAAGGTTTGGGAGTCTACCTTGAAGACTTACCAGAGTGATTGGGCGAGGTCTGTGTGACCTTAGCTCAAGGGGAATACGGTGAGGACTGGGTGTCCTGAGCTGCGTGTTCAGGACTGGGTGTCCGGGACTGTGTGTCCTAAGGTTTAAATACCTAGCCGCCCCAACCAGACGTACAGTTGTCACAGCAACTGGAACTGGTCCAACAAATCATTGTCTTCAACGAGTCACTGGTTTCATCTTCCCTTCCCTTTACTTACTGTTACTCCTTGTGAAGTCATTGTATGTTTGCACTATCTTTTGTCTTCACTGAGTGACTGCGTGTTCTGTCTGGCTTCACAATATCTTCCTACCTGATCCTTACTACATTGCTGCTATTAGTCATTGTGCTTTCACTCTATTGAATACTTGACTATGGCTTGCCTAGTGTAGTCTACCTTCCGCTGCAGGGTATTAGGTTTATTTCTATCGTTTGTCTTCATAACTCCCACGTTTTGAAGACTTTCATAAAAATCGCCTATTCACCCCCCTCTAGTCGATATAACGCACTTTCAATTGGTATCAGAGCAAGGTGCTCCCTTGTTCTGTGTGATTCGGTTTAACCACCTGGAGTTTTAGCTATGTCGACTGCAGGGATAATTAAAGTCTCCGCTGCGTGCCCCGTCTTCGATGGAACTGAATATCCCTACTGGAAGAATAAGATGCGCATGCATCTTGAAGCCATTGACGTCGACCTATGGTATGTCGTCGAGAACGGCGTTCCCAAGGCTGGAGAAGGTGTCACTGCTGCTGATGTCAAGAAATTCGTTCAACTGGACTCTACTGCCAAGAATATCATCTGTGGTCATCTGACCAAAGGACAGTATGGCCGTGTGAGTGCTTTGAAGACATCTAAGCTGGTCTGGGACTGGCTCTCCAAGGTCAATGAAGGCATCTCAACCCAGAGAGATCAGAGAATCAGTGTCCTTCGCAACCTCTTCAACCGCTTCAAGCGAAATGACAATGAGAATGTCCAGCACACATTTGACCGACTCACTGACATCACAAATGAGCTTCAAGCCCTCGGCGCTACTGAGATCACCAAACATGAAGTCGTCAAGACACTACTGAGATCACTTGATAGTTCGTTTGACATCCTAGCCCTGATGATTCAAGAACGTCCTGATTTCAAGACACTCGATCCGTCTGACATACTTGAGAGGCTCAACACACATGAGTTTCAGCTTTCTGAGAAAAGAGATATCTACGGTCCAAACTATGGGCGAACTCGTGCCTTGAAGGCAAAAGCTGTCTCCTCATCTGAAGAAGAATCTGACAGCAGTTCTGATGATCCTGAAGACATTGGAAGGGAACTTGCTATGCTTGTCAAGAAGTTCCAAAAATTCACCAAGAAGAAAGGCTTCAGAAAGTCTTCCCGATCAAGCTCAAGGAATGATGAAGCTTCTGCTCATGACTACAAGAAGAAAACATGTCACAAGTGCAAGAAACTTGGCCACTTCATCTCTGAGTGTCCACAGTGGGACAATGAGAACAAAAAGAAGAAGAAGAGCAAGGAATATGACTCTGACGACAAGAAGAAGAAGAAATACTCAAAGTCTTCTTCCAAGTCTTCCTCAAAGTCTTCATCACACAAGAAGAGCTCATCTGGCAAGGCACGTGCGTTTGTTGGCAAGGAAATGGATTCAGAGGAGGAGTCTGCTTCTGAGGAGGCGGAGGTGGAGTCTGAGGAGGAGTCCGATTCAGGCGTCGCAAGTCTGGCTACAGCATACGTTGCCAAGTCCATCTTCAACACTGAAGACAATGACTTCATCACCGACACCGATGCAAATGACAAGGACTACTCCGCTTCTACCTACTGCTTCATGGCACGCGGTGCCAAGGTAAACACACGCACTACTCACTATCAAACATCTAGTGACGATGACTCTGATTGTGGTTCAAAACCCAGCTACAAAACACTTGCTAAAATTGCAACTGAACAACAGAAAGCTATGGAACATATTCAAAAACTGTTAGACAGAAGCGATGATCTGTTAGGTGCTGAAATGACTCGATCTGAATCCTTAATTGAAGACATAAAAAATCTTCACGTTAAGTATCAGGAACTTGAAAGTCGTCATGAAACTCTCTCAACAACTCATGAAAAGCTTTCCTATGATTATCTTCAAAGGAAGCAAGATCTTGAGAAATTGAGAGCGGCTCATGAAGATCTTCAAAAGGAAAACGAGTCACTTCGCGCCAAACAGATCAGTTCCGCTCAGGAAGGATTTGAACCACCATGTCTTAAATGCATTGAGCGTGATAATGCTACTTCTGTTGCTGAATGTTCTACTGCTACTACTGTTGCAATATCTTCAACTGTTGATGTGGTAACTAACCCCTCTGCTGAGGATACCACTGCTATTGCTGATGAGAATGCTAGGTTGAAGACATTGCTTGAAACAGGGATGTACAAAAGTCTTAAAGGGCATCAGACACTATGTGATGTCCTCAAAAAGCAGATTCTGAACCGAAACCCGAGGAAAGAGGGTGTTGGGTTCGTAAGGAAAATGAATGCTGATGGCTCTTACTGGAAACCTGAGCAGTACCCCAAAACCATGTGGGTTGCTGCAAAGGAACCTTCAGCAGATCCATCCAATCTATCTGGCTTCACTTGTGCTAACCCCATTATCATTGATGAATCCTTTGATGCAAACTATATACTGTTTAAGAATCAGAATGGTGAAGTGTTTGCCAGGTACATTGGTACTAACTGCAGGAATGGACCGCCTATGAAGAAGATCTGGGTTCCGAAAAGGTGTCTGGAGAATCTTCCTGTGAATGTCATCATGACACCTCACGTGAAGAAGACAAACCTCAGACCAAAGGCTTCATACGGTCCAAAGGCTTCATACAGACAGAGGACTCACCTGAGTCGCACTAACGCAAATGTTTTGCAGGGAAACCATACTCAGGCATATGAATATGAGAGCGGTTCATCAAACCGCCATGTTCATAAGACCAAGAACTATTCTGCTTATTCTTATGAGTACTATTGTCCGCCTGCAAGACTGTTTGCTAGGGCTCCAAAGCCAAAATTCTCAGATGCTGCACTTAGACTTATTGCTTCTAAGCCACCCTTGAAGATGTGGGTGGCTAAGAAAGCTTAACTCTCTTTTGCAGGGAAAGGTCTCCAGCAGAAAACCAAAATCGTCTGACGCTATTGCTGGGGACCTTAAACATCTTGTAGGGCGCAAGATCAAATGCCCGAATGGTCTTACTATGTACTTCGTTCCTGAATCGCTTGCTACTCTCCCTATTAGTCCTAATCTGGATCTAAGCTTTCATAACCCATTGGTTCGTCAAATGTTTTTGCTTCACAATGCTCTTGGTGAAGCCTATCCCCCTAACTGCACTGTAGGGTACGACACCAGCGTCTTCAGAATGGATTATTGATAGTGGGTGTACAAATCACATGACTGGCAAAAGAAGCCTTCTTATGGACTCAACCTTACGTCCATCCGACAAGAGCCACATCACATTTGCTGACACTGGTAAAAGTAAGGTATTGGGTCTAGGTAGAGTTGCAATCTCAAGGGATCAACACATGGATAAAGTCATGCTTGTTGAATCCCTTGGCTTCAACTTAATGTCTGTCTCAATGCTTTGCGATTTGAACATGATCGTAATATTTGGAAAATATCGTTGCCTTGTACTAATGGAATCTGACAAGTCTCTAGTATTTGAAGGGTATCGAAAAGATGATTTGTACGTGGTAGATTTCTCAGCAGGACCACAGCTTGCCGTATGTCTTCTAGCAAAAGCTTCAGAATGCTGGCTCTGGCATCGGAGGCTTGGGCATGCTGGCATGAGGAACCTCCACACCCTGGCAAAGAAGAAGCATGTCATAGGCATCGAGGGCGTCAAGTTCAAGAAAGATCACTTATGCGGTGCCTGTGAAGCAGGGAAGATGACGAGGGCCAAACATCCCTCGAAGACAATCATGACCACTACTCGACCCTTCGAACTGCTTCACATGGATCTTTTCGGTCCCACTCATTACTCAACTCTTACTACTACTGCTTGCCTCTATGGCTTTGTTATTGTTGATGATTATTCTAGATATACTTGGGTGCACATAATCCTTTACAAGACTGAAGTGCAGGATGTCTTCAGACGCTTCGCCAATCGAGCTATGAACAATTATGGCGCCAAGATAAAGCACATCAGAAGTGACAATGGCACTGAATTCAAGAACACTGGCCTTGATACATATCTTGATACCTTGGGCATCACACATGAATTCTCAGCCCCGTACACGCCACAGCAGAATGGCGTCGTCGAACGCAAGAACAGAACACTCATTGAGATGGCCAGAACGATGCTAGATGAATACAAGACCCCAAGAAAATTCTGGCCTGAAGCCATTGATACTGCATGCCATACAATCAATCGTGTTTATCTTCACAAGCTTCTGAACAAGACATCTTATGAGCTCCTTACTGGCAAGAAGCCAAATGTCAGTTACTTCAGAGTATTTGGCGCAAGGTGCTGGATCAAGGACCCACATCACACCTCAAAGTTTGCACCAAAAGCACATGAGGGTTTTATGCTTGGATATGGAAAGGATTCGCACTCCTACAGAGTCTTCAATCTCTTTCATTACAAAGTGGTTGAAACAGTGGATGTGCGGTTCGATGAGACCAACGGTTCACAAAGAGAGCAACTGCCAAATGTGCTAGATGAAGTTCCATCCAGTGAATCAATCAAGCTAATGGGAACTGGAGAAATTATACCTTCTGAAGCTCATCCTGAAGAAGAACTTATCATCTCAGCACCTGATCAACATGAAGACAATGCTCAGCCTGAAGACATTCCTTCTAACAACGACAATGATCAGCAAGAGCAAAGTCTTCGCCCTGTACATCCTCGCGTTGCCAATGAAGTGCAGATTGAAAGAATAATTGATAGCATCAATGCACCCGGTCCACTCACTCGTTCAAGGGCAACTCAGCTAGCAAATTTCTGTGGGCACTTCGCATTCGTCTCAATAACAGAACCCAAGAAAGTTGAAGAAGCCTTCATGGAACCTGAATGGATTCAAGCTATGCAAGAAGAGCTTCAACAGTTTGAGCTGAATAATGTATGGGAACTAGTTAAGCGTCCTGATCCACGGAAGCACAATATAATAGGCACCAAATGGATATACCGCAACAAGCAAGATGAGCATGGTCAAGTTGTCAGAAACAAAGCTCGTCTCGTTGCTCAAGGATATACTCAAGTGGAAGGCATTGACTTCGATGAAACATTTGCTCCTGTGGCTAGACTTGAAGCCATACGCATACTGCTGGCCTATGCAAATCATCATAACATACTTCTATATCAAATGGATGTGAAGAGTGCTTTTCTCAATGGCAAGATTGAAGAAGAAGTGTATGTTGCACAACCGCCTGGCTTTGAAGATCCAAAACATCCTGACATGGTATACAAGCTCAACAAGGCACTGTATGGCCTCAAACAAGCCCCTCGGGCCTGGTATGACACACTCAAATACTTCCTGAAGAGCAAAGGCTTCATACCTGGTTCCCTAGACCCCACTCTCTTCACGAAGACATATGATGGTGAACTGTTTGTGTGCCAAATATATGTGGATGACATTATCTTCGGCTGCACCAATCAGAAGTACAGTGAAGAGTTTGGATATATGATGCAAGAGCAATATCAGATGTCCATGATGGGAGAGCTGAAGTTCTTCCTCGGTCTTCAAATACGACAACAACGCAACGGCATCTTCATATCTCAAGAGAAGTATCTCAAAGATTGCCTGAAGAAGTTTGGTATGCAAGACTGCAAAGGCTTCACAACACCAATGCCAGCCAAACATCATCTGGGTCCCGACGACAATGGTAAAGAGTTCGATCAAAAGGTATACCGCTCCATGATTGGTTCTTTACTTTATCTATGTGCATCTAGGCCAGATATTATGCTTAGTGTTTGCATGTGTGCTCGATTTCAAGCGGCACCAAAGGAGTCGCATCACTTAGCTGTGAAGCGAATTCTTCGATATTTGGCTCACACCCCAACTCTAGGATTATGGTATCCAAAGGGCTCAGAGTTTGATCTGGTTGGATTCTCGGATGCTGATTATGCTGGTGACAAAGTTGATCGCAAGTCTACATCAGGCACATGTCACTTTCTGGGACGATCACTTGTATGTTGGTCTTCAAAGAAGCAGAACTGTGTATCTCTCTCCACTGCTGAATCTGAATACATTGCTGCTGGATCTTGCTGCGCTCAGCTTCTGTGGATGAAGCAAACACTCAAGGACTATGGCATTCATCTGAAGCAAGTGCCACTTTACTGCGACAACGAAAGCGCCATCAAGATTGCCAACAACCCAGTTCAGCACTCGAAGACAAAGCACATTGAAATTCGTCATCACTTTCTCAGAGATCATGTTGTGAAGGAAGATATTGATATCATACACGTCAACACTGAAGAGCAATTGGCAGATATCTTCACCAAGCCCTTGGATGAGAAGAGATTTTGCAAGTTACGGTGTGAGCTAAATATCCTGGAATCCTCAAATGTCCTGTGATCAGGCACACATCCTAACCCTTATGCATATTGATGACTTAGATGTGCAACACACGAAGTAAAGTATATCTTCAATCAATGAAGACATACATTCTAAGTGTGAATACATTAATGTGGAATTTGACTTCGGAGCGCCACGATAATTGTGCGCCGTGTCTGGGTCTAATACTTCCTATACGGTGGGTAACGCCACCACCAAACGTTCTATTTTGAAGTGTTTCACTCATGGCGTTACCTTGCAATGTCTTCACATTTGGTTTGGCTTCGATCTCAACATATCTTCATGATTATCTTCACTATGTTGATTATATATATATATATATTAGTGTTCTGTCCTCTATAGCATTCACTTATAGCTATGTCTTCTTGTTGAATCTTTTGAACTAAGTGAATGTGATCGGACCCTAACCTCTCTATGCTTTCTATCTCAAATTCTATCTCTCCAAATCATATGCATTCTATTGAAACTGTCGAATGTCTTCTCTGCGTCCTTGTCAGCAGAAGATACAGAGACAACCATTAAGTCCGTTTTCAATGCTCATTCCTCCACATGAAACCCGGAGAAGTAGGAACGACCACCCGACAATCCAGGCGTGCGTGGGACGTGGAACAAACCCCAAAATTCCGCATAATGGCCACGTGTTCCTCAGATGCGAATCGCCAGGGGCACCTGTGTAATAGCGCAGTGCCGCCCATGTACCTATAAATACACACTTCACAGCGGTCATTATCTCTTCTTCCACTCTCGCACGAACCCTAGCGCCACCGCTAGCCCTCGACGACGCCGGCGACGAAGCGCTTCGCTGCCGCAACCTCTCCGACGCCGTCTTCACGCCGACCGCGGACATCGTCCTCTCCGCCGTCGCCGTAGGTGTCCTCCGTCGCCAAGTTAGGGCACGGAAGATCGAACTGCTCGGCCTCATCTTCCACTCCGTCTAGCAGTTCTTAGTGTGGTAAATAAAACTTCCTTTTTACAGCACCGTTGATCCTATGGATTTGTCACTTTCTACCACAAGCAGTTTCTATTCACACAAGTTAGATCTCTCTCATACTGCATCTCATAACATGCCTAGTATATTCACTTATGCTTCACAAAGTAGTTAGATTCCTCACTTGTACTGATCTGTGGATTCGTACAAATCTGGAACCAACTCCTTATCTATGAGTGAATGTCTTCGCACGATGAGGTCAATGTCTTCTAAACTGATTTATCTTCAAAATCTTCTGAGAATGCATATGACCTCTTCCCCTTCCCTCGCACCTTAATGCTGTCACAGGTACATGTCCGTGGGAGAATCCTTTGGTTCTCATAGTCTGCATTCATTTGCAGAATTCTTACAGCATCACATAAATTCTCCCGAAGCCAGTTCCTGTTGGTCCAGCAAGCGAAAACCTTTGAAGCCTTTGAACGTGTTGAAGCCTTTCAAGTTAAAGTTTATGGCTTCAGAGAAAACAGCAAGGAAGGGTGGCAGAAAGCGTCTGGAGAAACATCCAGAGATCTGCTAGATGAACTCTCAGAACTGTACAAGACAGATCCTGAAGAGGATTATAATCAGCGCAAGACCCGAATCCAATGGATTCGAAGATATTGGGCAGAACAATGGTTCAAATACCGATTTGTAACCCAGGAATATGCTGAGAAAAACGCCATCAAGAGACCGTGGGGAGACATCCTATACAAGAATCTTCTGCCCAGGTCCAGAGATGAAGCCATTGAACAAGGCTTCTATCCCTGCATGGTCCGTGGGCCACAACCTGCTGATGCACACGCATCGTCACTACTATGGTGTCGTGACGACAATCTGTTCAAGTGCAACTTCCAGTTTTCCCAGAACTCAGCGAAGCAGAACAAGAAGACTTTGGGGGTAGACTTCAACCCTAGTCCCTCAGCACCAAGGATAAATGGCACACGACATGCAGAACCCAATGTCATCGGTCTTTTCTACAACCTTGAAGGCCTCATCACCCATATCTTGGTTCAAGGGACTGCAGTGAATGAGCCTGCCGTTGACGCTGAATCAGATGAAGTGCCTGCAGCGCTGAAGACAAAGAAGCTGAAGAAGCCTAAAGCTTCAAAGCCTGCCCCTTCACCAAAAATCTCCCGGGCGAAGCCACTAGCAACTGCACCTCCTGAAGACAGTGTGCAGTCCGAAGACTTATCTCGCATCTCCAAGCCCCAGAAGGCCAAGATGCCTCTGCCACACACCGGCCAAGAGCTAACTGCTGCTGCCATTCTGCGCAATGACGCCATCGATCTGTCAAGTGATGAAGATCTTGCAGATGACGCTCTTGAGCAACTCATCAAGAGCAAAGAAGAAGCAGAAATCTTCAATGATCTGCCTCTCTTTGATGTAACCATCATCCACAACTTCATTGACGAGTGGTTTGACACACCAAACATCAGCTTTGAAGATCTGCAGCTACCCATTGGCCCCAGTGTCGCCTTCCAAGGCGCCATTGCTTCAGAACTCGCTATTGCCCAGCGCATTGTTGAACTGAAGCAAAAGATTGACTATGAAAAGGCTCAGTTCAAGAAGCATATGGCCAAGCTCGGCGTGCAGGAAGTGAAGAACTTCAAGAGTATGATGCACGAGCTCAAGGAAGCCTTTGTAAAGAAACATGCAGAAGCTCAGGGTTCGCGTGAGCGCATGAAGACTCTGGCTGACAGATGTGTGCAAGCCTACAATGAGGCTGAGAAGCGCAAGGCCCTTGGGTGTCCTGGCATCGACCCCAGGATGGCCGCAAAGAAGAAGAAGAAGCCTGCTACGGCTGAACCTGACGCACCAAGGCAGGAAGCAGTTCCGATTGTCTTCCCAACTAGACTGACTGGCTCGAAGCCAAAAAGTCGGTCAACCGCTTCAGAGCTCAAGAAGACAAGGACTGCTGAGGCTGAAGCCAGGAAGAGGAAACATTCTGAAGCCTCTCCAACTTCCCCCTCCAAGAAGAAGAGGAAGACCAAGAAAGATCGGGTTGCTCCCACAGAGCCCTTGATAGTTGAACCCATTTCTATGGTCTATCCTGAAGCTGAACGCCAACTGACTATCCATGAGCCTGCTTCCAAAGAGGCTCATGAAGCTAAAGACTTTCCAGCAGCTGATCCCATCGCTGCTGAAGACATTGGTCAACATGACAATGTAGAAGATGGTGCAGTCCTTCCTCAGCTTGAAAACAGCGAACTCATCAGCATTGGTCGTCCACTGACACCAATTGCACAGGATGCTTCATGGGAAGATCGCCCACAAGAGGAAGAAGACTATGAGGCCCAGCCCACTCCAACTCCACAGGCGTCGCCCGCGTTGCGCAGGCTTCGCAAAGGTCCAAGGCCTCAAATCTCTGTTGAAGACAATCCGGTTGCATCAGCCGCGGAAGAAGAAGTCCCACAAGTCCCCCTGTCCCACCAAGAAGCAGTTCTCAAGGAGAAAGTGCTTGTGACCGACCCTCCATCTCGTCAAGTGGAGGATGAACATCTTGAGGCTTCCACAACCACCAATGAAGCTAATGTGGAGCCCTCCCCAACGGAAGAAGAAGACAGCGAAGCCACTGATCCCATCACTTCTGTTCCTGAGTCTACTGCCGATCCCCAGTTCGACTATCATGTTGAGCACAGGCCTCAGGTACAGAAGCCAATCCCAAGATTTCCAAGGTTCCCAGGTCCTGCATCAGCACCTGGCTCCTTAAATATCAATGGCTTCAGGGCAGACAACACATTCTTCGATAGCTCCAGGAACCCCTACTCAAGGGAAAGGATATCATCTGATCGGTTCTGGAGCTATCCTCAGCGAAGCTATTACTCATGCATTCTTTACAACCAAGGTCGCATCTTCCCACACAAGCGCCTTGACATTGAAGCTATAGCTGGTCTGCCCTGTCTGGAAGAAGCTTTGGATTGCTTCAAGGAAGTTGGACTGCTGTCGTTCGTTACTGACCAAGAGCATTGGAATGAAGAGCTGCTGCTCCAATTCTATGCCACACTTCACATCCGCGGGTACAGCAGAGATCCGAAGACTTGGGTCCTGGAGTGGATGACCGGAAACATTCATCATGAAGCCAATGCATTTGACATCATTGAGCTCACTGGTTTGCCCACTCCTGGCGATCTCTACGAGCATGGCTGTCAGCTGCATAGTGAAGCTATTGAGAGCATCTTTAAGAGGCCTGAACCTGATATGAGTCAGATGCTCAGCATGATGAAGCCATTGCCCCAAGATGCTGCTTATCCACAGAGTTCTTCATTGAAGACCTTGAGTATCTGCCAAGAACCATCTATCACATCATCAGGCGAACTCTCTAGCCCATCAAAGGGCACTCTCCAAATGCCAAGCTTGAGGGTGCAATGAAGACTTTGGTCTTCTATATTCTTCATGGAAAATGCTTCAATGCACAGGACTTATTCATCCACCAACTTGCTGCATCAGGCTCTGATCTGTTTGGCTTGAAGTTCTATGCCCCATGGGTAATGCGGCTAATTAAACTTCACTCCGATATCTCATATCAGCCATCTGATCGCAATCATAAGATTTTTCTGCCTGATGTGGATATCTCTACTGAAGCCATCTATCCTAAGCCTGCCAAAGGAACCTCTAAGTCTTCAGAATGCAGAGCATCAGAGTTTCTCACAGAACATTGAAGGAGTTGAAGCAGTCACTCGGGTGTATCCTTTGGCTGGCACTACACGTGCACCACACCCTGCGTCCACTGAAGCCACTGATAGTACAACTGCTCCAAGACCCAAGAAGAGCACTCGTGTTCTCAACGACCGAGAGCTTCTTGTGGCTCTTCATCAGAAACAGGATAGGCATCATGACTGGCTGAAGCGTCAGATGAAAAGCCTCTTGGTGGATGTTAATCGCATTCGCAATCTTGCCACCAAGAATGCTTTCGTTGCCCATGAAACCTGTCGCCGCACATGGAAAGGGCTAACGATGATGTGTTCTGAAGATGATCTCCAAGAGGATGGCTTCACTGAGCGATTCAAGTTTGACTCCACACCTCCTCGAAGAGATGTGCTGCTAGGAACTCCATCCCTTGAAGACTCTGAGTTCTCTTCATCTGCTGCAACAGTGACTGCCAGAGTTATCGAGGATGAAGACGATGCTACTTCACTGCCACCTCCTTCAGCATGCTTCAACTCTGCTCCAAGCTCTTCTGCACCGCCAAACACCACCAACGACCCTGCTACTTCACCTACTCCGCATGGGAACGAGTAGATGCTCTATGTCTTCAAACCTTTTTGGTCCTTACTGACAAAAGGGGGAGAAGCGTATGAGGTTGATAGTCCTCAAGCGGGTCCATATGGGCGGGTGCTTTATATTTTGCTTCGTGCTTACAACTCTCGTTTTGCTACATTTGGTTCTTTGAGTTGTAACACTTAAACTCGATGGTCGTCTGCTACTTATCTGCCACTTTGTTTTGCGATGATAAATTCCGCATGTGCGACGATAAATTCCGCACTTAGATCATTCTGCAGACGTCCATTTTCCATTATGCATTGTCATTATCTTCATATACTTTCACATGCATAGTGGATTGTCATCATAAGTTGAAGTGGATCTCCACAAGTACAACCTGCCATGTGCATTTGCATTCCAAAAGCAAATTACTTATATGCACATCTTCAGGGGGAGCCCTTGCAACTTATGAAGACAATTCCTTATCCTTTACAATTTCACAGATTATATTCCCCGTTGAAAACTTCAACTAGTTTGTCATCAATCACCAAGAAGGGGGAGATTGTAAGTGCATCTAGTGCCACCCCTAGTTGGTTTTGGAGTATTGACGACAAACCTAGTTGAGGGACTAATGTGTTTATGAGAATTGCAGGATAACACAGGTAGAAGTCCCTCATTGATTCGGTTTTCCTACCAGAGATGACCCCTAAAAATGTATGAAGACATTGAAGTCAAAGGTGGTATATGAAGATATTCACATTGAAGACTATGACAAGAGAAGACACCACATGAAGCCTATGGAGCTTGAAGACTTAGATCTTTCGTAGTTCTTTTTCCTTTGTGTTGAGTCATAGGAACCACCGTACTGTTAAGTGGGGTCCAAGAGAACCAGTCAGAATGACTGAAGTGATGCCTAACCAAAACCTATGTCTTCGAGTGAATACTATGAGGGCGAATCTTGTCCAGAGTCGGACAAGTCAGCTTTGCTTGCAGCCCAAGTAAAGTTGCCGTGTGAGTTTGAAATCTGACCGTTGGAACACGTGTCAATTCCTTAGTGACCCAGGGTCATTTCGGACAAATCAGGTCGGGTTGCCAAGTGGCTATAAATAGCCCACCCCCTACAACCATAAACGGTTGGCTGCTCAGATTGAGAGTACGGCTTTTGTCGTTTGAGAGCAACCCACCTCGAAGCCTTTGAGAGAGAATTCCTTGCGAGGATAAAGCCCTAACCACCCAGAGCCAAAGAGAATTGGGCATCACTTAAGTCTTCTTGTCTGTGTGATCTGAAGACTTATTACACTTGAGGACTGTGCATCCTCCAGCCGGTTAGGCGTCGCGTTCTGAGCATACAAGAGACATTGTGGATTGCCGGTGAACGAAGTCTGTGAAGGTTTGGGAGTCTACCTTGAAGACTTACCAGAGTGATTGGGCGAGGTCTGTGTGACCTTAGCTCAAGGGGAATACGGTGAGGACTGGATGTCCTGAGCTGCGTGTTTAGGACTGGGTGTCCGGGACTGTGTGTCCTAAGGTTTAAATACCTAGCCGCCCCAACCAGACGTACAGTTGTCACAGCAACTGGAACTAGTCCAACAAATCATTGTCTTCAACGAGTCACTAGTTTCATCTTCCCTTCCCTTTACTTACTGTTACTCCTTGTGAAGTCATTGTATGTTTGCACTATCTTTTGTCTTCACTGAGTGACTGCGTGTTCTGTCTGGCTCCACAATATCTTCCTACCTGATCCTTACTACATTGCTGCTATTAGTCATTGTGCTTTCACTCTATTGAATACTTGACTATGGCTTGCCTAGTGTAGTCTACCTTCCGCTGCAGGGTATTATGTTTATTTCTATCGTTTGTCTTCATAACTCCCACGTTTTGAAGACTTTCATAAAAATCGCCTATTCACCCCCCCTCTAGTCGATATAACGAACTTTCACCATCTCACATGATAGCTCCATACAAAACGTCATGCTCGTTGAATCTCTTGGGTACAATTTACTTTCAGTATCTAGACTTGCTGATTTCGGCTTCAATGTCCTATTTACTGATGTAGATTGCCAAGTGTTTCGAAGAGACAATCATAAAATGGTATTTACCGGTATACGTAGAGGTGATCTTTACATTGTTGATTTCACTAAAAAGGCTCAACCTAGAACTTGCTTAATTGCTAAATCCTCTAAAGGATGGCTGTGGCATAGAAGGCTAGGTCATGTGGGCATGCGAAATCTTGATAAGCTTATTAAAGGTGATCATATCCTTGGAGTAAAAGATGTCATATTTGACAAGGATAAACTTTGTAGTGCTTGTCAGGTAGGAAAACAAGTTGGAGGGAGTCACCCCGTGAAGAACATCATGACCACGAGAAGACCGCTCGATCTACTTCACATGGATCTCTTTGGTCCCAATGCCTACAAGAGTCTCGGTGGTAACTCATTTGGTCTAGTCATAGTCGATGATTTTTCAAGATTTACGTGGGTGTTCTTCCTTGATGATAAATCGCAGGTCCAAAAGATCTTCAAAAACTTTTCTAGGAAGGCCCAAAATCAATTTGAAGTGAAGATCAAGAAGGTTCAGAGCGACAATGGAACGGAGTTCAAGAACACGAATGTGGATACCTTTCTTGACGAAGAAGGGATTTTACACGAGTTCTCGGCTACGTACACGCCTCAACAAAATGGAGTTGTTGAGAGGAAGAACCGGACTCTTATTGGGATGGCAAGAACGATGCTTGATGAGTACAAGACTCCAAAACACTTTTGGGCGGAAGCGGTTGAGACAGCTTGTCATGCAACAAATCGCTTGTATCTTCACAGCCTACTTGGCAAGACGGCATACGAGCTCCTCACCGGTAACAAACCCCAAGTTGGATACTTTCGAGTATTCGGCTCAAAGTGCTACATTCTTGATAAGCATCGTCGTTCTAAATTTGCTCCTAAACCTCATGAAGGTTTCCTACTTGGTTATGGCTCAAACTCTCACACTTACCGTGTCTACAACAATTTCACCCGAAAGGTTGAAGAGACGGTAGATGTGAAGTTTGATGAATCTAACGGCTCGCAAGTAGAGCAATTGCCAATTGATGTAGGAGACAAAGACCCTTCGGAAGCAATCCAAGACTTGTCTATTGGCAAGATTCGTCCAACGGAGGTGAAGGAGAGTACCTCGTCCATCCAAGTGGAAGCTTCCACCTCACGACAAGGAGAACCAAGAGTTGATACGGAAGCATCCACAAGTGGGACACACCAAGACGAAGAAAACGAGGAAGTACACCAAGATGAACATCAACAACCCCTTCTCCACCACAACAAGAGAACGACAACGTCAACAATGAAGAAGGCCAAGAAGAAGAACAAGATGAAGAGGATGTTCCACCCCGAGCCAAGCAAAAGCTCCCACGAGTTCGAGCAAGAGTCGCCAAAGACCACCCCGTCGAGCAAATCTACAATGATATCCAAACCAGGAGAATCACTCACTCTAAAACTCGTTTGGCTAACTTTTCTGAACATTATTCATTCATCTCTAGCATTGAACCTATGAAGGTTGAAGAAGCATTAGAAGATCCAGATTGGATAAACGCCATGCATGAAGAGCTACACAACTTTGAGAGAAATCAAGTGTGGACATTGGTTGAGAAGCCCGACAACAACCACAATATCATCGGTACCAAATGGGTGTTTCGCAACAAGCAAGATGAAGACGGACAAGTTGTTCGCAACAAAGCACGTCTAGTCGCCCAAGGCTACACTCAAGTCGAAGGTATGGACTATGGTGAGACATATGCCCCCGTTGCTAGACTTGAGTCCATTTGCATCTTACTTGCTTATGCTAATTACCATGATATCACCTTGTACCAAATGGACATTAAAATTGCTTTTTAAATGGTGAAATTGAGGAGGAAGTTTATGTTAAGCAACCTCCCGGCTTTGTCAATCCTAAGAAACCTAATCATGTTTATAAACTTCACAAAGCTCTTTATGGTCTTAAACAAGCTCCTAGAGCATGGTATAAGTGCTTGACCAAGTTCCTTATTGAAAAAGGCTTTGAAATTGGAAAATAGATTCTACTCTTTTTACTAAAAGGGTTAATGGAGAACTATTTGTGTGCCAAATTTATGTTGATGATATAATATTTGGTTCAACTAACGCTCATTTTAGTGAGAACTTTGGAAAGCTAATGTCGGAGAAGTTTGAGATGTCTATGATGAGTGAACTCAAGCTCTTTCTTGGTTTGCAAATCAAACGAACTAAGGAAGGTACCTTTGTCTCTCAAACAAAGTACACCAAGGACTTATTCAAGAAGTTCAACATGCAAGAATGCAAAGGTATAACTACACCCATGCCTACTAGTGGACATCTTGATTTGACCAAAGATGGTGAGCTGGTTGATCAAAAGGTTTACCACTCCATGATTGGCTCATTGTTATATCTATGTGCCTCACGTCCCGATATTATGCTAAGTGTGTGCATGTGTGCACGATATCAAGCGGCTCCTAAAGAATGTCATCTTAAGGCTGTGAAAAGGATAGTGAGATACTTAATACACACACACACACACACACACACACCAAATTTTGGCATTTGGTATCCTAAGAGGTCTTCTTTCGATCTTGTTGGTTACTCCAATTCGGACTATGTCGGAGACAAGGTTGATAGAAAGTCCACTTCGGATACTTGTCAATTTCTTGGTAGATTTCTTGTGGCTTGGTCTTCCAAGAAACAAAACTCGGTATCCTTATCCACCGCTGAAGCGGAATACATTGCCACTGGTTCATGTTGTGCTCAATTACTTTGGATGACCCAAACTCTTAAAGATTATGGGATATATGTGAAACATGTTCCATTGCTTTGTGACAATGAAAGTGCTATCAAGATTGCTCACAATCCCGTGCAACATTCTCGAACTAAGCATATTGAAGTTCTTCATCATTTCATTCGAGATCACGTTGCCAAAGGGGACATTGATCTTAAGCATGTTTGTACCGATAAGAAATTGGCAGATATATTCACCAAACCGCTTGATGAAAAAGTCTTTTGCCGTTTGAGAGGTGAATTGAACATCATTGATGCTTCAAACTTGGAGTAGAAACTCCATTTGGGTACATGCAAGGCATGAGCCTTTGACTAATCCTTGATATTTCTTTTATGATGCTATTTATATGTCTTGGATATACTTGCACCCTTGCATGCTACCTAACCCTTGTAGGTACTTGGATGAATCTAAATCTATGAGATTGCAACCCACTCATATCTTGAGCAATTTATACATCACCAAGTCTCTACACAATGGTGGTTGAAGTCAAGGAAGCACGAAACCCTTCAAACATATCCTTTGACAAACTCTACATTAAGTTTTATGATTGTCATCTTGGATATACAAGTGCTCTTCCTTGCAAAGCTAACCCATGTAGGAAGATGAACTCAAATTCCAAGTGGTGCTCCCAACTCTTGATGAGCTACATCAACCTTGAGCAACCCACACAAGTTCAACTACATGATCAAGATCAATACCACCACCCAAGGTATGTTATTCCATCTTAGAGAAGCTTTACTCCAAGACATGGATCAAAGCAACTCAAAAAGATGTGAATACATCAAGATGCTTAAACAAAAAATGGTAACCCCATTTTGAGCTTAAACGATGAGTATGACCTATGATCAAGTGTCCTCACTTGACTCCTAAGTCAATATACTCTAACATAGGTGACTTTGTCGCCGACCAATTCTAGATGAAGTTCTCTTGTGTTTCTTTGTGCTCTTTCATTTGTCTCGTGCATATTTATTTCCCCTTTCAAAAAAACTTCATCTAGATTTCCTTTCTGATTATTTGTGTTCTGCATTCCCTGTATCCAATTCATTGCAAATCTTTCAGCAAATTCCTTGCAAATCCTTATGAGATTTTACCTACCTAGTGAGCTGAGGTGACAAGTTTTTTCACTATGATGAACTCGGTCACACCGGTTTGTTTCCTTCGGTCCAACCGAATCCTTTCGGCGCCACCGAATCACACAACTCGGTGCTACCGATTTCACTGCAGGAATGACAACTTGCCACTTGTTCCTGCATTCTTCTTGCTCCAGCTCCACTCAATGATTCTTGTCCTCTATCAGCATCACATTCGACTTGCTGCTTTGCTTTGTGACTCAAGGACCAAACCCATTTGTAACAAAAATCCAGAAGAACACTTCTTGGAAATTGATGTCAAAGGCGGGAGAGAGATCACATCAAAGCTTAGTAATTTCTATAGGGGTAGATAATACTAAGGGGAGAGTGTAAGAAACCCCAGATGCTTGGTGTTCAAGAGGAGAGAAGTCACATGTCTTTAAGAGGGGAAAGACATGTTCATAGTTGATTGTTTGCATTAGCTTTATTTCTTTTCTTTGCTCTGATTTTATGTTCCCTATCTTCTCCCAGTATCCCATGCTAGATTCAGGGGGAGCAAGACATCTAAGGGAAGGAAATCCTTGAATTCATTGCACATCTTTACCTTTTGGGACATGTCTATATCCAATGGGGTACTCAGTACTCACTCTCTACATGTCATCCCAGCCTTGGTACTCTTGTGGTTTCATTTGTTTGCTCTGGCTAGTAGGTGTATCTGTGTTATCTAACCTTGTTTACTCAGGTTCATTCCTTCCTAAGCCAACTCAAGACCACAAGGTAAGTATATGCATCACAGTCATATGTATGAGGATTTCTTGCTAATGTACATACTGTTTGCAAGAAGGACTCATGAGCATGAAGGTACATTCCCTATATTCACATCATTTGCTCTGATGCATATAGCCAAGATACATGTAACACATTGCTTACTCTATCATGCTTATGCATTCCCATGCTCCTATATTCCAAATTTACATGTTTGCATACATGTAGGGGGAGCCTATGCATGTTGCATTTCTTTCCAAAGATTTACTTGTTATTCGCTATATCTTTATCTAAAGCTTTGATGTATGTTGTCATCAATTACCAAAAAGGGGGAGATGGAAAGCACAAGTGCTCCCTGGGTGATTTTGGTAATTAATGTCAACATATCTCTTGTTGAACTAATGCTTCTACCTAGTATGTTTTAGATAAGTTCAACAATGGAGTGGCATGGACTAGAGGATGTGGAACCCCTTCAAGATGCTGAGGACATAGGATTGGCTCAAGCTCAAAGCTCAGGACTCTACATTTTATTTTAGTGATCCAAGATCACATTGAGTCCATAGGAAAGCCAATACTATTAAGAGGGGATGAGGTGTTGCTCAATGGCTTGCTTGCTCAAGGTGCTTAGTGATATGCTCCAAAGCCCTCAACCACTTTCTCATATCCACAATTGTCCCAAACCAATGGTCAAACTCGCCCCCACCGAAACTTTCTATCTGGCGCCACCGAGTTCAGTTGACATAGCCACCGCCAGAAACCCTAATCAGTTCGGTCTCACCGATGGGATCTCGGTCTCACCGAGATGGGCTTGCAAACTCTCTGTTGCCCATTGCAATAATTTCGGTCCCACCGAGTTTGCTTGGCCAACTCTCTGTTTCGCTTATTACCCAAAGCCGGTCCCACTGAGTTTGTGTAATCAGTCAAACCGAGTTGAGGCTTTACCCTAACCCTAGCACATCGGGCCCACCGAGTTGATCATGTCGGTCCCACCAAAATGCCTAACGGTCACATTATGAACTAAATCGATCTGACCGAGTTTCATGATTCGGTCCCACCGAGTTTGGTGATTTGTGTGTAATGGTTAGATTTTGTGTGGAGGCCATTTATACCCCTCCACCCACTCTTCATTCGAATAGAGAGCCATCAGAACATGCCTACACTTCCAACATACATTTTCTGAGAGAGAACCACCTACACTTGTGTTGAGGTCAAGATATTCCAGTCCAACCACATAAATCTTGATCTCTAACCTTCTCCAAGTTGCTTTCCACTCAAATCATCTTTCCACCAAATCCAAATCCCGTGAGAGAGAGTTGAGTGTTGGGGAGACTATCATTTGAAGCACAAGAGCAAGGAGTTCATCATCAACGCACCATCTATTACCTCTTGGAGAGTGGTGTCTCCTAGATTGGTTAGGTGTCACTTGAGAGCCTCCGTCAAGATTGTGGAGTTGAACCAAGGAGTTTGTAAGGGCAAGGAGATTGCCTACTTCATGAAGATCTACCCGAGTGAGGCAAGTCCTTCGTGGGCGACGGCCATGGTGGGATAGACAAGGTTGCTTCTTCGTGGATCCTTCGTGGGTGGAGCCCTCCGTGGACTCGCGGAACTGTTACCCTTCGTGGGTTGAAGTCTCCATCAACGTGGATGTACGATAGCACCACCTATCGAAACCACGCCAAAAATCTCTGTGTCTCCAATTGCGTTTGCACACTTCAATCCCATCCCTTTACATTCTTGCAACTTGCATGATTTACTTTCCGCTGCTCATATACTCTTGTCATGCTTGCTTGATATGTATTGTGAATATTTAAACTTGTGCCAAAACTCTACTTAAACCTAAAGAAATTAAAAACTATAACTTTTCTTGATTAAAGTCTATTCACCCCCCTCTAGACTCCACTTCTCGATCCTTTCAATAACCAATAGCGTAACCTGGATGCTCATATTGGCTCATACATATTCTACGAAGATCTTTATCAGTCGAATCGTTATGACAATATACGTTATTCCCTTTGTCCATCGATATGTTACTTGCCCGAGATTCGATCGTCGGTATCTTCATACCTAGTTCAATCTCGTTACCGGCAAGTCTCTTTACTCGTTCCGTAATACATCACCTCGTGACCAAATCCTTAGTCGTTTTCTTACAAGCTTATGATGTGTATTACCAAGAGGGCCCAGAGATACCTCTCCGATACTCAAAGTAACAAATCCTAATCTCGATCTATGCCAAGGCAACAAACACCTTCAGAGATACCTGTAGAGCATCTTTATAATCACCCAGTTATGTTGTGATGTTTGATAGCTCACAAGGTATTCCTCCGGTATCCGGGAGTTGCATAATCTCATAGTCGAAGGAATATGTATTTGACATGAAGAAAGCAATAGCAATAAAACTGAACGATCAATATGCTAAGCTAACTGATGGGTCTTGTCCATATCATCATTCTCCTAATGATGTGATCATGTTCATCAAATTACAACACATGTCTATGATTAGGAAACTTAACCATCGTTGATTAACAAGCTAGTCTAGTAGAGGCTTACTAGGGACACGGTGTTTTGTCTATGTATCCACACATGTATCGAGTTTCCGGTTAATACAATTCTAGCATGAATAATAAACATTTGTCATGATATAAGGGAATATAAAATAACAACTTTATTATTGCCTCTAGGGCATATTTCCTTCACGAACATGGTCGGAAGTACCAGAAGACAGTTCACACAAGGGGGTTACTCAGGTTCAGCCCTCATGGTGAGGTAATACCCTACGTCCTGTTTTGTTTTGTACTAAAGAAGGAGCACCTCATGCGAGGGGGTTACAAGGGAGATGATGAGTATGGCTACCAAGAGTATAATCTACAGAGTAGATGGTAATGGCTACCCCTAGCCCTGCCTTATATAGGTGACAAGGGCTAGGGTTTACACAATGCCTGACCGATCTCATGCCGCCGACATCTTGGCTTGCATGCCAAGATGATCTTCTCGCCTACTGCCCCCCGGGGGTCATCTCCCAAAGCCGGACCTCTACCAGGCCTCCTAGGCCCCGAGGCCGGCCCAATGTCGGACTTCCTACACTATGTGTCACCCTCAGTGTATTGACCGTCAATAGCCCCTGAGCATGTCTGAAGTGATAGTCTTTTGTCTTTCGGAATGAGAACCTAGGTAAGCTACTTCTATCTTGGCAACAGTTGTGGCCTATTCTCATGAGGTCCGTCTTCAGAATACTCGTGCTCGCTGGGTGTGAGGCCTCCTGGGCAGCACTTCCGCGAGTTCGGAATGACCGACACGCCAGAGGGGGGGTGGTTCCGGGGCCTCGTGACCCATATCTCCATGGAGAGCTCTGTGACGTGTCGTGACAGTTGGAAAGATGACCCATAAGTATTCCATTTGTTCGGATTGTTTCTTCAAGGTGAAAACCTAGAGTCTGACCTTGGGTGGTTGGATCCGATGATGGTGGCGATTGAGCGTTGCTCCCTTCGTGAAGACGTTGTTGTTGAAGAACCTTGGCGTATGTGCGTTTCATGAGATAATTGGTGTGGATATAATCATTGCTTTAGTTTGTTGATCACGGATCTAATCGCTTTGAGGTTTTTTTCTTTGCCTACGTATAGCTTTGGTCTTTTTTCCGACAAAGGGCGCTTTTATTATCTCGAAATGTAGGATCAAGCGGATACAAATCATGATGAGCGACACCCGGCCTCTGCATAGCTAAGATGCACACAACCACAAAAAGAATCGTCTGACAAAGTGTGTAAAATAAACCCAACAATTCGGCAACGGTAAAGCCATATGAGACCAAAACTATGCCTATGTCGACGAAGGAGGTGGACCGATCCGAAAATTATACTGCCACCCGTGTTGGGTAAAAACCTCCCTGGCCACCCGCTCCAACCGCATACACGCCACCTTGAACAGTGTATCAGTATAGCTTTGGTCTTATACGACTTTGCTATTTGACAACGTGTTTTTATGCATGCGTGTGTTGGTGTTGGTTTGTGCATTCTATCTATGCATGGGTTGGTTGTGTGCTCAATGTGTTTGCATCCTCTTGATGCTTTGTTTTGAATCAATAAAATCCATCCTTTGTCGAAAAAAATACTCCATTTGTTGCATCCCTTGGAAAGATGAAAGATGACTGTTGGAATAACAAATAAGAATCTCCAACAACTACGGTGGAAAATATTAGAGCAAATACTTAAAACACGTCCATATATATAGTAGTAGTACCCGACTGAACGTTGGCAGAAATTTAAAGGTAGTCTTCACAGTACTCTCAGCAGGAGAAACCAACATACTCTCAGCATATGATCATGGCATCGCCTTGAACGAAATATAGCTTGACGCGTTTACTCCGAGCGGTGACAACTGCTGTTGGCTCGGCTCACTCGACGCGAAGCCCACCTCCACCTCCAATGGTCACCGGGTTGGTCGCGAAAAATTTCCAGGAAGCTTCATACCTTCCTTGTAAGTGTAGGCATGCAAGCGTCCACATGACCCCTATCCTATCCGTTATTTCCTATCTCGGCAATGAAAGTGACCTCGCGTTGTTGTATCTTTTACTCCATTTAATTGTTGACAGTAGTTTTGTCCCGATCGAATTGAGACGTTGCTTGATTGCTTCCAGTAGACATCTCCCTCCCTCCCTCCAAGTTACTAGGCCATGTCAAAAATTTAATTAATGCATCAGCGTTTTTGGGACAAATAGAGGGTCATCGCAGCCAGAAGATTGTGAAATTATTCTTCAAGGCCAATACAATAAGTCAGTATATCCTCGTCCAGCCCCGACGCCCGACTAAATAGTTGTTTCTTCTCATGAAAGTGTTTATTATAGGAGTAAAATTCATCTATGGTACTTGAACTTGTGCCACAAGTTCGCTTTGGTCATCGTACATAAAAAGTTGGTCCATACGGTCATTATGTACAAGTTTAGGCGATTGTACGGTCATGACGGCCAGATGTGTAGTACGTTATTCAATATAGCAACTCTATTCATAAACCGATGAAAGCTGTTCATCTCAACAAATATTATAAAAGGAGTATCTCCGGTTTTCAAATCTATACTAATTTGGCTAAACTTGCCCTCACTTCTTTGCAGAGACCGCGTGTAATTGATATTGTCTTGATACTAGTATATTTTCTTTTTAAAAAAATTAATGAAATTGACCTGCCAAAGTTGAGCCGTTTATAACACTCGTCAGGACAAACGTAGAAGCATAGTCCAGTTAACTGTGAATTCCCATGGCCCCACATTCTCCAGATCCTCATAACGACTACTCCCTCCGTCCCATAATATAAGAGTGTTTTTGACACTGCGCTAAACGCTCTTATATTATGGGACAGAAGGAATAATTTATTCAGTGGTAGTGTAAATTGTCGGTTCCGACGCATGAGATACAGAAACAAGAAAATGCCTAACTGGATGCAAAGAACTAAGATGAATCTACATATCAACATATTATTTCTTGGATTAACATGCACACATGTGGATATATATGACATGAAAAACATGAAAGCAAATATGATCTCGTGAAGAAGCAGTTAAAGAGCAATTGCATTGCATTACTCATCAAAGCACCTTTTCAATACAAGATCTTAAGCAAGAGAACACAACCATAGAAGTTGCAGGACTAATACAGATTTAATCAGCACATTAACCTGTTCACAATATCATTTATGATTAATCGGCAGGATTGCATACATATGCAGTGAAGTAGTGATAAAACAAAAGAGACAGAAAGTGAAAGTACTTTGCAGCTCCTTAGTAAGTTCGGATAGATGTAGTTGATATACCAAGATAAATAAGTGATTTTGTCTATAGATGTACTACTATGTAGGACAACATAAATCAGAGGACACAATTGCTGCAACAAGAGAACTACCTGACATTGCTAGCACAATGAGGATAACTGAAATTGGATACAGAAACAAGAAAAAGCCTAATTGGATGCAAAGAACTAAGATCAATTTACGTATCAACAAATCATTTCTTGGATTAACATGCACACATGTGGATATGACATGAAAAACATGAAAGCAAACATGATCTCGTGAAGAAACGGTTAAAGTGCAATTGCATTACATTACTCATCAAATTAAGCTCCTTTTCAATACAAGCTCATAAGCAAGAGAACATAACCATATACGAAAAGGTGTGGTAGCACCCGGTAGTCCCGACTCCCCTTTATCTGCTCCATTCAGCGTTGATGAGATTCGTGCAAGGGTCTGTCGAACAGCAGCAATGTCAGCGTATTAATCCAGTCCATTTTGACCGAGCAGACAGCGGTGCTGGACAAGTGGGGTAGGTCTGCGCACGTAGGCAGAGGCCCTCTCTCGAGCAGGTCTACAGGACAGGCAGGCTACTGTTGAAATGACCACTCATAGGCTGTGCATGCAGCTATGCTAGTATGACTAGGTGAACATTTGGTCTTTAAACAACTCTATTCTCTTGATGGCATAATATTAAAAGCCGGGTAGTTCATGAACAAGAGAATATATGCCAGATCTGAACCAATATTCGTGGGATGATGTTTCATGGAAAGTTAATTCACTTTTTACCTTGCAACTGTGGGAGACACTGCACAAGGCCTTAAATAATTACTACTGCAACATGTCAGTCCTGATATTGACTGGATGACGCCTACACATGAACAGTGTTATTCTTGGCCTAGTTTTATTTTAAATATACTACTCCACGCTTAGTGATGTACAGTAGGCTGCTAATCAAATTGATGGTCAAATGACAAGGCACATATCTCGACGACGAAGATACATCACTGGCGGCTGAGATAACCGGGAGTCCAGACCCCCGGGTGCTGAAAAGCCGTTCTCAACCATATAACTTGCAGGACTAATAACCTGTTCACAATACTCCATAATGTGCTTTGCAGCTCCTTAGTAAGTTGCGATAGATGGATATACCAAGAGAAATAAGTGATACTCAATAAGCATAGGCAACCACGAGAGGAGACTACCTGACATTGCTAGCACAATTAGCATATAACTGAACTAAGGTGCGGAAGACATGGCGATCAACTCCTTGGCAACAGAGGGGCAGGTTGTGCTTAGATGCTCGAAGCCGTCGCTGGCCATGGCTGCCCTCAGATTTGCCCGAGAGCTGAGAAAATGGATGCATGCAGTCTTGAGCCCGGGGCAACCGTGCAGTTCAGCCAGTGCCAGGATGTTCACCGCCGTGCCTACATTGATGTGCTTGCACAACTTGTCTTCACATACCAACTTCATCCTCTCCAAGTTATACGTGTCCGCTCGACAAGCAGGTGCTGGCACATGGCGTCTTCCTCTTCTTTTCCCATCTCCGGCAGCGAATCGGTGTAGACGAAGCAGAGCAGAGCCTTGAACACCTGCGCCTCCATGCCATCTATGCGGACCAGATCGTTGGTGTTACCCTCCTTCATCGAGCCAAAGAGCTCCGCGCTGAACACCGGCGACCGGGCCGCGAGCACGCAGCGGTGCGCCGCGAATGTCTCGCCACCAGCCTCGAACACGACGTCCGCGCCGCTTCCGGTGAGGAAGAGGCCACTGAGGTGCTGCTTCAGGTCGGACGGGGGAACGTCGACGAACTTTGGAGCTGCTTCCTGGGCAGTCCCCTCGATGCGGACCCTCTTGACGACGGCGAGGTCGCACCTGATGGTGAACGAATCGCCCTTGAGATGCTTCGATTTCTCCAACGCATTCCATTGCACGAACTTTGTGTACCCCCAAGTGCCCTGGCTGGCGAAGCTGTGTGCAGCTTCTGAAGTCCCCGCCGCCGGCTTGGCCTTCTTGAGGAAGAAGAGCCCTCGCTTCTCCGCCTTGAAACCAAACTGGAACCGCGCCATCACTTCCTTGTCCACATTCTCGTCGAGGAAGAGGAAGACGGACACGTGGCCCGCGCTCTCCGCCCGGTCGCCGTTCGGGTAGTAGATGATCCTCCAGCGATGGCCTCCGACGGTGAAAGGGCCGGAAATGAGGCACTGGCTGCTGGGGATGGCCTTGAGGCTTGAGTAGCCGCGGATCTTGAGGTGGTGGTACCCGCTCGCCGTCTCAGCGATGATGGCGGAGGCGGAGGGGGAGGCGGTGGGCGGCATCGCGATCCTAGGCTTCCGATGGGGCGGTGAGCTCCGGCGAGGGCTGGTCGCAAGTAGGGTTTTTGGTGCGGAGCTGCAGAGTGAGGTGGGGATTGAGGAAGAGGAGGCCAATTGGGGAAAGTCGGAATGAGGAGATGTAGGCAAGGTGGTTGGTCTTCCAGGCAAGGCAAGGTTCCGGACATTTCCATCTAATGGGCCTTGGCAGATTTTTCTTCTGGGCCTATTGTGAGATTAATATAAGTTGTTTATAAATTTTTGGTAAATCGGATGTAATATAAACATATTCTGTTTGTTCATTCAGTTCACTATACCTAGTCGACATTATAAAATATCTAAAACATCTTATATTTATGAATGGAGGGAGTACATGACAACTAGACTCTTGTGTTTCTAAAAAAACGCAGATTTTTGACATGGTTCTAGACGCACCTGCTGAAACAGTTTAATTTTTCAATATATATTTAAAGAGTCTAGCAATTAACATAAAACTTGAATAGTAACTTTTATACAAAACCAAATATGTTTTCTTTTTTTTGGCACAGAAGATCGTATAAGTCTTTTCTTTGCGAAACTTTACACAATGTATGACATTAGTTCATGTCATTATTTTCTTAAATAGTTGATTTTTTAAGATTCCTTTAAAAAATAATGTGGGTGTGCCTTGGCCGAGCTTCCATTGGGCACTTTCGATGACACCTTCAGTTCTTGTACACTAAAACAAATCCAGCCGCGTTCTTTTGTTGGAACAATCACTGGATCACACACAAGTGCGTGAGGAATCTATTTCAAAAATACCGGGAGGATGATGAACTTGAAAAGGGAGAGGCTCACACGAACGCATTGGACTCAGCTATTTTGCGACGTGTGAAGTCTGCATCTTTTTTGGTTTTCCTTTCATTTCTTCCTATCTAACCACCTACCCACAATTCGTCTTCCTCATGCCATCCCATAGACTAGACATGGGGTTCTACACATAATTACAATAACATGTAAACGTAAAAAGCTATTCAGCCACAATGCGCACCTAGCGCGATTCATGCGTTATTATAAAATGCATTAAACATGACAATTTCATTCAAAAGCTAACTACAACTTTAAAAATGAGCTATCCAACTGTAATTAAACTCATGAGTATGCTTCATGTTATCTTCGACTAGCCATGTTATGGTATGTATGATGTTGCTCTTCTTCCATAATTTCCTTTGTGTTTGCTTTGATGCTAGTTGTCTGCATCTTAATTATATAGAGGTCTGACATGCATTTATTGCAGTGTTTTAAATAGCGGGCTATGGAAAATAGCGGCGGGCCTCCAAATCAGCTATAGCGAAGCTATAGCGGGCTATTTATGAAGACGACCATTTAGCGGCACCCTGCCGGAAAGGCTATAGCGGGCTATAGCGGAGCTATAGCCGGCTATTTAAAACTATGATTTATTGTGTTTGTATTTGTTTGATTCTTCATTTTAACATCTTTTGTAAAAAAAATAGATAAACTCGTGAGTACAGTTTTTTTTGGTAATTATTATGAGTATGAATAAAATTACAAAGGATGGCAATTTTACCAATGAACATGGGTACCAATGGATACCAACCTGTACGGGTAGGGTATGGACACATTTTCGTGCCCATGTGTGGTGATCGAACCTTATCTGATTAGTCGTGGATAGGACATGGGTACAATTCTGCGACCGTGAGTATGCCCGGACCCTACTCGATTTTCTTACCGATAGTTCAGATATGTTACAAATTCCTGAACCATAGAAACCTCTCGCTGGCTAGCACCTTGATGACCAACAAGTATAGGGGATCTATCGTAGTCCTTTCGATAAGTAAGAGTGTCGAACCCAACGAGGAGCAGAAGGACATGATAAGCAGTTTTCAGCAAGGTATTCTCTGCAAGCACTGCAATTATCGGTAACAGATAATTTTGTGATAAGATAATTTGTAACGAATAGCAAGTAACAAAAGTAAACAAGGTGCAGCAAGGTGGCCCAATCCTTTTTGTGGCAAAGGACAAGTCTGGACAAACTCTTATATAAAGGAAAACGCTCCCGAGGACACATGGGAATTATCGTCAAGATGGTTTTCATCATGCTCATATGATTCGCGTTCGTTATTTTAATAATTTGATATGTGGGTGGACCGGTGCTTGGGTACTGCCCTTCCTTGGACAAGCATCCCACTTATGATTAACCCCTATTTCAAGCATCCGCAACTACAAAAGAAGTATTAAGGTAAACCTAACCATAGCATGAAACATGTGGATCCAAATCAGCCCCTTACGAAGCAACACATAAACTAGGGTTTAAGTTTCTGTCACTCTAGCAACCCATCATCTACTTAGTACTTCTCAATGCCTTACGCTAGGCCCAAATAATGGTGAAGTGTCATGTAGTCGATGTTCACATAACACCACTAGAGGAAATACAACATACATCTCATCAAAATATCGAACGAATATCAAATTCACATGACTACTTATAGCAAGACTTCTCTCATGTCCTCAGGAACAAACGTAACTACTCACAACTCATAATCATGTTCATAATCAGAGAGGTATTAATATGCATAAAGGATCTGAACATATGATCTTCCACCAAATAAACCAACTAGTATCAACTACAAGGAGTAATCAAGACTACTAGCAACCCACAGGTACCAATCTGAGGCTTAAAGACAAAGATCGGATACAGGAGATGAACTAGGGTTTGAGATGAGATGGTGCTGGTGAAGATGTTGATGGAGATTGACCCCCTCCCGATGAGAAGATCGATGGTAATGACGATGGTGATGATTTCCCCCTCCCGAGGGATGTTTCCCCGGCAGAACAGCTCCGCCGGAGCCCTAAATTGGTTCCGCCTCATGGCGGCGGAGTTTCGTCCCGAGAGCTTGCTTCTGATTTTTTTTCCAGGGCAAAAGACTTCATATAGCCAAAGATGGGCACCGGAGGCCTGCCAGGGGGCCCACGAGGCAGGGGGCGCGCCCAGGGGGTAGGGCGCGTCCCCCACCCTCGTGGACGGTGGGTGGCCTTCCTCTGGTGCTTTCTTCGCCCAATATTTTTATATATTCCAAAACTGACTTTCATGGAGTTTCAGGACTTTTGGAGTTGTGCAGAATAGGTCTCTAATATTTTCTCCTTTTCCAGCCCAAAATTCGAGCTCCCGTTATTCTCCCTTTTCGTGTAAACCTTGTAAAATAAGAGAGAATAGGCATGAGTATTGTGATATAATGTGTAATAACAACCCATAATGCAATAAATATCGATATAAAAGCATGATACAAAATGTACGTATCAACTCCCCAAACTTAGACCTCGCTTGTCCTCAAGCGGAAGCCGATAACGAAAAATATGTCCACATGTTTAGAGGTAGAGGTGTCGATAAAATAAAATACGGACATGAGGGCATCGTGATCATTCTATAACAGCAATATATATATATATATATATATATATATATATATATATATATATATATTGTCATATGATTTCTTATGCTAAAGTAACAATCTATTCACAATGTTGAGTATGAATCAGAAACTTCATTGAAAACTAACAAACTATGATCTCGGTCATTGAGGCAATTGCAATTTATCATAACATAGGAAAGAGTCAACATAAGAGCTTTTCAGCAAGTCCACATACTCAACTATTATTTAGTCTTTCACAATTGCTAACACTCACGCAATACTTATGGTCATGGAGTTTTAATCGGACACAAAGAAAGATAGGGGCTTATAGTGTAGCCTCCCAAACCTTTTACCTCAAGGGTAATGTCAACAATAATAGTTCATGATAAATTACATCCAATTGGATATATATATATATATATATATATATATATGGTCGCGCTATTCGTCATCCTGGATGAGTAATAGTTATTTTTCACCCCCCTCTATTTTACCATCAATGCCCTGTAAATTTACGTTTCGTAAATTTTGTCTTATTTTCGACGTAAAAAGAGATTGTAAGAAAATATATAATCATTGTAAAAAATATTTTATGTTATGTAAAATTACAAACGTAAAAATATAGTGTAAAATACACATAAACTGCAAATTTTCTTGGCTTATGACCTATATTTTTATTTTCTTATGTCAAATTTTACGTGGTGAATCAATAGGAATGTAACTATTTAAATTGCAAACGTAATTTAATTATGAAATGATCGTAAGATTACCTCGGGTGAAGAATAACTTATTCTGCACCCTGGATGATGAATAGTATCACTATATATATATATATATATATATATATATATATATATATATATATATATATATATATCCCAGCTATTCTGCAACCCATTCCTAAATAAGCTATTCAGAAACCATTCCTAACTGCTCGAATACAGATAAGCTAACTGTGCGTCATATACTAGTTAACTGTCGGTCGGACTTTTCCTGGCACTGTTTTTTCGCACTATTTTTTTATCGTAATTTTTGAACCATTTATCGGAATGATGCAAACGACATAGCCTTGAATAGCTACTGAATAGGCGGAATTTATGTATGTTGATCGTTGTCCCAAAATCCTTACAGTTTTTAAACAAAATTTTAAAAACAAGAAATTCTTCAAACACGTTTTCGGTGTTTTTGTGAAAGAAATTTTTAAACCGTTTGTTGGAATGATGCGTCCAACACACTATTGGAAAGCTATGGATTAGCCCGAACTTTGGTATATAGAACTTGTTTTCAGATTCGCCATGGTTTAAGAGTAGTTTTAAAAAAACTAACGATATTTTTGTCATTTTTTTCCCGAACTGCTACAATACATGCTAACTGCCCGAGCAGAATAGCTAACTGACGTATGACGACAGAGCTAACTGTCGTGACATAAGACACTTTTTTCCCTGGTTTTCTCGGATCAAGCTAACTACCGGTATTGAAATAGCTAACTGTCGGGGATTGCGGCAGTTAACAACAAGTTAATGGCAGGACTGAAGGTACTATTTTTTTTAATTTTCCATGGGTCATTCGAACTACAGGTCCTGAAATAGCTAACTGTCGGGATTGCGGCAGTTAAGAACTAGTGAACTGCTTGAGTGAAGATATAACCTATTTTTTCTTTCGTTCTTATTTTGCCAAGGTCACGCTAACTGTTCAAGGGCGCATGGCAGTTGAGTGTTCAAGTTAACTTCCACAACTCGCCCACTTAACTGCCACATGCAATAAAAATTGGACTAACATTATAAAAAAACTTTGTTATATTGACATTTTTTCCGAATTGCTACAATACATGATAACTGCCCGACCGGAATAGCTAACTGACGTATGACGACCAAGCTAACTACAGCGAATTAAGACACTTTTTTCCTTGTTTCCCGGATCAAGCTAACTACCGGTATTGAAATAGCTAACTGTCGAGGATTGCGGCAGTTAACAATAAGTTAACTGCAGGACTGAAGGTACTAAATTTTTTATTTTTTATTATTTTCCCTAGGTCATTCCAACCGCAGGGCCTGAAATAGCTAACTATCGGGACTACGTCAGTTAAGAACTAGTGAACTGCTTGACTGAAGATATCAACTTTTTTTTTCTTTCATTCTTTTTTTGGCCAATGTCACGCTAACTGCTCGAGGGCGCATGGCAGTTAAGTATTCAAGTTAACTTCCACAACTCGCCCACTTAACTGCCATTCCTAAATAAGCTATTCATGAACCGTTCCTAACTGCTCGAAAACAGATAAGCTAAATGTGCGTCATATACTAGTTAACTATCGGGCAGACTTTTTCTGGCATCCTTTTTCACACTATTTTTTATCATAATTTTTGAACAGTTTATTGGAATGATGCAAATGGCCTGCAGACCCGAGCTCGCTCACTCCCTCGCTCGCTCCCTTCGGGAAAAGAAACAAGTTGATATATATATCCGGATCACTCCAAACAAAGTGCTTGCCAAAGGAAAAGGTATAAAAAGGGAAAGGTGATGATCACCATGAATCTTGTATAAGGTATAATACAAGAATAAAAGATAGGCCCTTCGCAAAGGGAAGCAGAGGTTGTCATGTGCTTTTTATGGTTGGATGCACAAAATCTTAATGGGAAAGAACGTCACTTTATATTGCCACTTGTGATATGGACCTTTATTATGCAGTCCGTCTCTTTTATTTCTTCCATATCACAAGATCGTATAAAGCTTATTTTCTCCACACTAATAAATCATACATATTTAGAGAGCAATTTTTATTGCATGCAACAATAACAACTTACTTGAAGGATCTTACTCAATCCATAGGTAGGTATGATGGACACTCATGGCAAAACTGGGTTTAAGGATATTCGGAAGCACAAGTAGTATCTCTACTTGGTGCAAAGAGTTTGGCTAGCATGAGGGGGAAAGGCAAGCTCAACATGTTGGATGATCCATGACAATATACTTTATTTCGGATATAAGAAAACATAACCCATTACGTTGTCTTTGTTGTCCAACATCAACTCTTTAGCATGTCATATTTTAATGAGTGCTCACAATCATAAAAGATGTCCAAGATAGTATATTTATATGTGAAAATCTCTCTTTCTTTATTACTTCTTATTAATTGCAACGATGACCAAAACTATGTTTGCCAACTCTCAACAACTTTTATTCATCATACTCTTTTATATGTGAAGTCATTACTCTACATAAGATCAATATGATCTGTTTAATTCTTTTTATTCTTTCTTTTATTCCCTCTAGATCATAGCAAGATAATTGATAACCCACAAGTATAGGGGATCAATTGTAGCCTCTTTCGATAAGTAAGAGTGTCGAACCCAACGAGGAGCTAAAGGTAGAACAAATATTCCCTCATGTTCTATCGACCACCGATAGAACTCTACGCACGCTTAACGTTCGCTTTACCTAGAACAAGTATGAAACTAGAAGTACTTTGTAGGTGTTTTTGGTGAAGGAAATATGCCCTAGAGGCAATAATAAAGTTATTATTTATTTCCTTATTTCATGATAAATGTTTATTATTCATGCTAGAATTGTATTAACCGGAAACATAATACATGTGTGAATACATAGACAAACATAGTGTCACTGGTATGCCTCTACTTGACTAGCTCGTTAACCAAAGATGGTTAAGTTTCCTAACCATAGACATGAGTTGTCATTTGATTAACGAGATCACATCATTAGGAGAATGATGTGATTGACTTGACCCATTCCGTTAGCTTAGCACTTGATCATTTAGTATGTTGCTATTGCTTTCTTCATGACTTATACATGTTCCTATGACTATGAGATTATGCAACTCCCGTTTACCGGAGGAACACTTTGTGTGCTACCAAACGTCACAACGTAACTGGGTGATTATAAAGGTGCTCTACAGGTGTCTCTAAAGGTACTTGTTGAGTTGGCATATTTCGAGATTAGGATTTGTCACTCCGATTGTCAGAGAGGTATCTCTGGGCCCACTCGGTAATACACATCACTATAAGCCTTGCAAGCATTGTAACTAATGAGTTAGTTACAGGATGATGTATTAAGAAACGAGTAAAGAGACTTGCCGGTAACGAGATTGAACTAGGTATTGAGATACCGACGATCGAATCTCGGGCAAGTAACATACCGATGACAAAGGGAACAACGTATGTTATTATGCGGTTCGACCGATAAAGATCTTCGTAGAATATGTAGAAGCCAATATGGGCATCTAGGTTCCGCTATTGGCTATTGACCAAAGAGGTGTCTTGGTCATGTCTAATAGTTCTCGAACCCGTAGGGTCCGCACGTTTAAACGTTCATTGACGATATAATATTATGTGAGTTATGTATGTTGGTGATCGAATGTTGTTCGGAGTCCCAGATGAGATCACGGACATGACGAGGAGCTTCGGAATGGTCCGGAGGTAAAGATTCATATATTGGATGATATGGTTAGGCCAAGGGGTCAGGCCACCACGGGGCTATAAGTCGGTGCAAAAGGAGTTTTGCGGAGGCCAGGGGGCTAAACGCCGGAGACCCCGACGTCTGGCCCTGGGCCAGACGCCGAGGCCCATGGTGTCTGGGCCAGACACCAAGAATTGTGGCATTTGGTCCTGGAGTCTGAGTGGGACTCTTGCCTTTCGGGCAAAACCGACTTTGAGGAGGCTTTTGCTCCAAGTTTCGACCCTAGGGCTCAACATATAAATAGAGGGGCGTGGCTAGCACCAAAGACACATCAAGAAACACCAAGTAGTGTGTCGGCAACCCCGTCCCCTCTAGTTTATCCTCCATCATAGTTTTCGTAACGCTTAGGTGAAGCCCTACGAAGATTGTTCTTCACCAACATCGTCACCACGCCGTCGTGCTGCCGGAACTCATCTACTGCTTTTCCCCTCTTGCTGGATCGAGAAGGCGAGGATGTCATCGAGCTGAACGTGTGCTGAACGCGGAGGTGCCGTACGTTCGGTACTTTATCGGGACGGATCGTGAAGGTGTACGACTACATCAACCGTGTTCATAAACGCTTCCGCTTACGGTCTACGAGGGTACGTAGACAACACTCTCCCCTCTCGTTGCTATGCATCACCATGATCCCGCGTGTGCGTAGGAAAATTTTGAAACTACTACGTTCCCCAACAGTGATATCAGAGCCAGGTTTTATGTGTAGATGTTATATGCACGAGTAGAACACAAGTGAGTTGTGGGCGATACAAGTCATACTGCTTATCAGCATGTCATACTTTGGTTCGGCGGTATTGTTGGATGAAGCGGCCCAGACCGACATTACGCATACGCTTACGCGAGACTGGTTCTACCAACGTGCTTTGCACACAGGTGGCTGGCGGGTGTCAGTTTCTCCAACTTTAGTTGAACCAAGTGTGGCTACGCCCGGTCCTTGCGAAGGTTAAAACATCACTAACTTGACGAACTATCGTTGTGGTTTTGATGCGTAGGTAAGAACGGTTCTTGCTCAGCCCATAGCAGCCACGTAAAACTTACAACAACAAAGTAGAGGACGTCTAACTTGTTTTTGTAGGGCATGTTGTGATTTGATATGGTCAAGACATGATGCTATATATATTGTATGAGATGATCATGTTTTGTAACAGAGTTATCGGCAACTGGCATGAGCCATATGGTTGTCTCTTTATTGTATGCAATACAATCGCCCTGTAATTGCTTTACTTTATCACTAAGCGGTAGCGATAGTCGTAGAAGCATTAGTTGGCGAGACGACAATGATGGTGCAATGGAGATCGAGGTGTCACGCCGGTGACAATGGTGATCATAACAGTGCTTCGGAGATGGAGATCACAAGCACAAGATGATGATGGCCATATCATATCACTTATATTGATTGCATGTGATGTTTATCTTTTAGGCATCTTATTTTGCTTTGATTGACGGTAGCATTATAAGATGATCTCTCACTAAATTCAAGATTAAAGTATTCTCCCTGAGTGTGCACCGTTGCGAAAGTTCGTCGTGCCGAGACACCACGTGATGATCGGGTGTGATAAGCTCTACGTTCATCTACAACAGGTGCAAGCCAGTTTTGCACACGCAGAATACTCGGGTTAAACTTGACGAGCCTAGCATATGCAGATATGGCCTCGGAACACTGGAGACCGAAAGGTCGAGCGTGAATCATATAGTAGATATGATCAACATAGTGATGTTCACCATTGAAAACTACTCCATCTCACGTGATGATCGGACATGGTTTAGTTGATTTGGATCACGTGATCATTTAGATGACTAGAGGGATGTCTATCTAAGTGGGAGTTCTTAAGCAATATGATTAATTGAATTTTAATTTATCATGAACGTAGTCCTGATAGTATTTGCATATCTATGTTGTAGATCAATAGCTTGCGATGTAGCTCCCCATTTATTTTTGATGTGTTCCTAGAGAAAATAAAGTTGAAAGATGTTAGTATCAATGATACGGATTGGATCCGTGATCTGAGGATTATCCTCATTGCTGCACAGAAGAATTATGTCCTTGATGCACCGCTAGGTGACAGACCTATTGCAGGAGTAGATGCACACGTTATGAACGTTTGACAAAGCTCAGTATGATGACTACTTAAATAGTTTAGTGCACCATGCTTTACGGCTTAGAACCGGGACATCAAAAACGTTTTGAACGCCACGGAACATATAAGATGTTCTGAGAGTTGAAATTGGTATTTCATACTCATGCCCGTGTCGAGAGGTATGATACCTCTGACAGTACTTTGCCTACAAGATGGAGGAGAATAGCTCAACCGGTGAGCATGTGCTTAGATTGTCTGAGTACTACAATCGCTTGAATCAAGTGGGAGTTAATCTTCCAGATAAAAAGGTGATTGATAGAGTTCTCTAGTCACTATAACTAAGTTACTGGAACTTTGTGATGAACTATAATATGCAAGGGGTGACGAAATTAATTCCCAAGCTCTTCGCGATGCTCAAATCGGCGAAGGTAGAAATCAAGAAATAGCATCAAGTGGACCACTAGTTTCAAGAAAAGGGCAAAGGAAAAGAAAGGGAACTTCAAAGAAGAATAGCAAGCAAGTTGTTGCTCCCATGAAGAAGCCCAAAGCTAGACCCGAGCCTGGAACTGAGTGCTACTACTACAAAGGAAATGGTCACTAGAAGTGGAACTGCCCTAGATACTTGGCGGATAAGAAGGATGACATAGTGAACAAAGGTATATTTGATATACATGTTATTGATGTGTTACTAGTGTTTATAGCAAACCCCTTGGTATTTGATACTGGTTCAGTTGCTAAGAGTAGTAACTCGAAACGGGAGTTGCAGAATGAACAGAAACTAGTTAAGGGTGAAGTGACGATGTGTGTTGGAAGTACTTCCAAGAATGATATGATCATCATCGCACACTCACTATACTTTCGGGATTAGTGTTGAACCTAAATAAATGTTATTTGGTGTTTGTGTTGAGCATGAATATGATTTGATCATGTTTATTGCAATACTATTATTCATTTAAGTTAGAGAATAATTGTTGTGCTATTTACATGAATAAAACCTTCTATGGTTATACACCCAATGAAATTGGTTTGTTGGATCTCGATCGTAGTGATACACATATTCATAATATTGAAGCCAAAAAATGCAAAGTTAATAATGATAGTGCAACTTATTTGTGGCACTGCCGTTTGGGTCATATTGGTGTAAAGCGCAAGAAGAAACTCCATGCTGATGGGCTTTTGGAATCACTTGATTATGAATCAGTTGATGCTTGCGAACCATGCCTCATGGGCAAGATGACTAAGACTCCATTCTCCGGAACAATGGAGCGAGCAACAAACTTGTTGGAAATAATACATACTGATGTATGCAGTCCGACGAGTGTTGAGGCTCGCGGCGGGTATCGTTATTTTCTGACCTTCACAGATGATTTGAGCAGATATGGGTATATCTACTTGAAGAAACATAAGTCTGAAACATTTGAAAAGTTTAAAGAATTTTAGAGTGAAGTCGAAAATCATCGTAACAAGAAAATAAAGTTTCTACGATCTGATCGCAGAGGCGAATATCTGAGTTACGAGTTTGGTCTTCAATTAAAACAATGTGGAATAGTTTCACAAACTCATGCTACCTGGAACACCACAGCGTAATGGTGTGTCCGAACATCATAACCGTACTTTATTTGATATAGTGCAATCTATGATGTCTCTTACCGATTTACCACTATCGTTTTGGGGTTATGCATTAGAGACATCTGCATTCACATTAAAAAGGGCACCATCTAAATCTGTTGAGACGACACTGTATGAACTGTGGTTTAGCAAGAAACCTAAGATGTCGTTTCTTAAAGTTTGGGGTTGCGATGCTTATGTGAAAAAGTTTCATCTTGATAAGATCAAACCCAAGTCGGAGAAGTGCGTCTTCATAGGATACCCAAAAGTAACTGTTGGGTACACCTTCTATCACAGATCCTAAGGCAAGATATTTGTTGCTGAGAATGGATCTTTTCTAGAGAAGGAGTTTCTCTCGAAAGAAGTGAGTGGGAGGAAAGTAGAACTTGATGAGGTAACTATACCTGCTCCCTTATTGGAAAGTAGTTCATCACAGAAATCTGTTTTTGTGACTCCTACACCAATTAGTGAGGAAGCTAATGATGATGATCATGTAACTTCAGATCAAGTTACTACCGAACCTCGTAGGTCAACCAGAGTGAGATCCGCACCAGAATACAGTAATCCTGTTCCGGAGGTCATGTTAATTGACCATGACGAACCTACAAACTATGAGGAAGCGATGATGAGCCCAGATTCTGTGAAATGGCTTGAGGCCATAAAATCTGAGATGGGATCCATGTATGAGAACAAAGTGTGGACTTTGGTTGACTTTCCCGATGATCGGCAAGCCATAGAAAATAAATGGATCTTCAAGAGGAAGACGGACACTGATAGTAGTGTTGCTATCTACAAAGCTCGAATTGTCGCAAAATGTTTTTGAAAAGTTCAAGGTGTTAACTACGATGAGATTTTCTCACTCGTATCGATGCTTAAGTCCGTCCGAATCATGTTAGCAATTGCCGCATTTTATGATTATGAAATTTGGCAAATGGATGTAAAGACTGCATTCCTGAATGGTTTCTGGAAGAAGAGTTGTATATGATGCAACATGAAGGTTTTGTCGATCCTAAAGGTGCTAACAAAGTGAGCAAGCTCCAGCGATCCATCAATGGACTGGTGCAAGCATCTCGGAGTTGGAATAAACGTTTTGATTGTGTGATCAAAGCATATGGTTTTATACAGACTTGCGGTGAGGCCTGTATTTACAAGAAAGTGAGTGGGACCACTACAACATTTTTGGTAAGAACATGTGAATGACATATTGTTGATCAGAAATAATGTAGAATTTTCTAGAAAGCATAAAGGAGTATTTGAAAGGAGTTTTTCAAATAAATACCTCGATGAAGCTACTTACATATTGAGCATCAAGATCTATAGAGATAGATCAAGACACTTCGTAAGTTTTTTCAATGAGTACATACCTTGACAAGATTTTGAAGTAGTTCAAAATGGAACAGTCAAAGAAAGAGATATTACCTATGTTACAAGGTGTGAAATTGAGTAAGACTCAAAGCCCGACCATGGCAGAAGATAGAAAGAGAATGAAAGTCATTCCCTATGCCTCAGCCATAGTTTCTATAAAGTATGCCATGTTGTGTACCAGATCTATTGTATACCCTACACTGAGTTTAGCGAGGGAGTACAATAGTGATCTTGGAGTAGATCACTAGACAGCGCTCAAAATTATCCTTAGTGGAATAAGGATATGTTTCTTGATTATGGAGGTGACAAAAGGTTCGTCATAAAGGCTTACGTTGATGCAAATTTTGACACTGATCCAGATGACTCTAAGTCTCAATTTGGATACATTTTGAAAGTAGGAGCAATTAGCTAGAGTAGCTCCGTGCAAAGCATTGTTGACATAGAAATTTGCAAAATACATACGGATCTGAATGTGGCAGATCCATAGACTAAACTTCTCTCACAAGCAAAGCATGATCACACCTTAGTACTCTTTGGGTGTTAATTACATGGCGATGTGAACTAGATTATTGACTCTAGTAAACCCTTTGGGTGTTGGTCACATGACGATGTGAACTATGGGTGTTAATTACATGGTGATGTGAACTATTGGTGTTAAACCACATGGCAGTATGAACTAGATTATTGACTCTAGTGCAAGTGGGAGACTGAAGGAAATATGCCCTAGAGGCAATAATAGAGTTATTATTTATTTCCTTGTTTCATGATAAATTTTTATTATTCATGCTAGAATTGTATTAACCGGAAACATAATACATGTGTGAATACGTAGACAAACATAGTGTCACTAGTATGCCTCTACTTGACTAGCTCATTAATCAAAGATGGTTAAGTTTCCTAACCATAGACATGAGTTGTCATTTGATTAATGGGATCACATCATTAGGAGAATGATGTGATTGACTTGACCCATTCCGTTAGCTTAGCACTTGATCGTTTAGTATGTTGCTATTGCTTTCTTCATGACTTATACATGTTCCTATGACTATGAGAGTATGCAACTCCCGTTTACCGGAGGAACACTTTGTGTGCTACCAAATGTCACAATGTAACTGGGTGATTATAAAGGTGCTCTACAGGTGTCTCCGAAGGTACTTGTTGAGTTGACGTATTTCGAGATTAGGATTTGTCACTTTGATTGTCGAGGAGGTATCTCTGGGCCCACTCGGTAATACACATCACTATAAGCCTTGCAAGTATTGTAACTAATGAGTTAGTTGCAAGATGATGTATTACGGAACGAGTAAAGAGACTTGCCGGTAATGAGATTGAACTAGGTATTGAGATACCAACGGTCGGATCTCGGGCAACTAACATACCGATGACAGAGGGAACAACGTATGTTGTTATGCGGTTCGACCGATAAAGATCTTCGTAGAATATGTAGGAGCCAATATGGGCATCTAGGTTCCGCTATTGGTTATTGACCAGAGAGGTGTCTCGGTCATGTCTACATAGTTCTCGAACCCGTAGGGTCCACATGCTTAAACGTTCATTGACGATATAGTATTATATGAGTTATGTATGTTGGTGACCGAATGTTGTTCGGAGTCCCGGATGAGATCACGGACATGACGAGGAGCTCCAGAATGGCCAGGAGGTAAAGATTCATATATTGGATGATATGGTTAGGCCAAGGGGTCAGGCTCACGGGGCTATAAGTCGGTGCAAAAGGAGTTTTGCGGAGGCCAGGGGCAAAACGCCGGAGACCCTGGTGTCTGGCCCTGGGCCAGACGCCAAGGCCCATGGCGTCTAGGCCAGACGCTAAGAATTGTGGCGTTTGGTACTGGAGTCCGAGTAGGACTCTTGCCTTTCGGGCAAAACCGACTTTGAGGAGGCTTTTGCTCCAAGTTTTGACCCCAGGGCTCAACATATAAATAGAGGGGCAGGGCTAGCACCAAAGACATATCAAGAAACACCAAGCCGTGTGCCGGCAACCCCGTCCCCTCTAGTTTATCCTCCGTCATAGTTTTCGTAGCGCTTAGGCGAAGCCCAGCGAAGATTGTTCTTTACCAACACCGTCACCACGCCGTCGTGCTGCCGGAACTCATCTACTACTTCGCCCCTCTTGCTGGATCGAGAAGGCAAGGACGTCAACGAGCTGAACGTGTGCTGAACGCGGAGGTGCCGTACGTTTGGCACTTGATCGGGACGGATCGTGAAGGTGTATGACTACATCAACCACGTTGATAAACGCTTCCGCTTACGGCCTACGAGGGTACGTAGACAACACTCTCCCCTCTCGTTGCTATGCATCACCATGATCCTGCGTGTGCGTAGGAATTTTTTTGAAATTACTACGTTCCCCAACATTTGAATAGGTTTGCAAGAATATAAAGTGCACATAAATAAAAAGTAGGGCCTGTTTAGAGAAAGACACAATAAAGTTAGTATAGCGAGTGTGGAAAAGTGGTGGTAGGAGTTGTGATTTTTTTCCTAAGCAATTGACTACTTTACTAGACCGATAGCAAGTTTTATGTGGGAGAGGCCACTGCTACCATGTCATCCCTGACTTGGAATTCTATGCACTTATGATTGTAACAATTAGCAAGCATCCGCAACTACTAACATTCATTAAGGTAAAACCCAACCATAGCATTAAGATATATTGGTCCCCCTTCAATCCCGTATGCATCAATTTCTATGCTAGGTTGAAGCTTCTGTCACTCTTTCCCTTCAATACATAGTCCTATCAATATACAACTAACCCTATGGTGTGATCCACACGCGCGCTCATATGATGGGCACCAAAGGACAGCAACATAACCACAACCAAATTAAACCAATCATAGCAATTCACCGATCACCGATAGGACAACGAAATCCTACTCAGACATCATAGGATGGCAACACATCATTGGATAATAATATGAAGCATAAAGCACCATGTTCAAGTAGAGGGTATAGCGGGTTGCGGGAGAGTGGACCGCTGTAGATAGAGGGGGGAAGGTGATGGAGTTGTTGGCGAAGATGGCGGAGGTGTTGGTGTAGATTGCGGTGATGATGATGGCCCCCGGCGGCGTTCCGGCGCCACCGGAAGCAAGGGGGAGAGAGCCCCTCTTCTTCTTCTTCCTTGACCTTCTCCCTAGATGGGAGAAGGGTTTCCCCTCTGGTCCATGGCCTCCATGGAGGTGGGGGGACGAGAGCCCCTCCGAGATTGGATGTGTCTCTCTGTCTCTCTCTGTTTCTGCGTTCTCAGATTCTGCCCTTTCACCGTTTCTTATATTCCCGGAGATCCGTAACTACGACTGGGCTGAAATTTTAACACGTCTCTATCCGGATATTAGCTTTGTTGCGGTGAAAGAAGGGCATCAACCGCCTTACGGGGTGGCCATGAGGGCCCAGGGTGCGCCTGACCCCCTGGGGCGCGCCCCCTGCCTCATGGCCCCCTCGGGCATCGTCTTGCGTTGATTCTTCTTCCAAAAAATCACATATCTTCCAAAAAATCTCCGTCGGGTTTTATCCCGTTTGGACTCCGTTTGATATGGATTTACTGCGAAACAAAAAATATGCAACAAACAGGAACTGGCACTGGGCAATGGATCAATATGTTAGTCCCAAAAATAGTATAAAAAGTTGCCAAAAATATATGAAAGTTGTATAATATTGGCATGGAACAATAAAAAATTATAGATACGATGGAGACGTATCAGCACCCCCAAGCTTAACTGTAACACCCCGTATGTAACTTGCCATATTTGTATTCCAACTCTTGCCATTTCCGACACTAAGTTATGTTATTTCCTCGTTGTCGGGTTTTTGTCTTTGTGTTGTTTTGTATTTGTCATGCATCTCATATCATGTCATCATGTGCATTGCATTTGCATGCGTGTTCGTCTCATGCATCCGAGCATTTTTCCCGTTGTCCGTTTTGCATTCCAGCGCTCCTATGTCCTCCGGTGTCCCTTTCTACCTCTTTTCGTGTCTGGGTGTTAAACGTTTTCGGATTGGGCCGAGACTTGCCAAGCGGCCTTAGTTTACTACCCGCAGACCACCTGTCATGTTTCGTACCATTTGGACTTCGTTTGATACTCCAACGGTTAACCGAGGGACCGAAAAGGCCTCGTGTGTGTTGCAGCCCAACACCTCTCCAAAGTGGCACAAACCCTAGCTAAACCTCCTCCATCATCTAGGCCGTTCGATCACGATCGCGTGGCCGCAAACCATGCTCAATTTGGAGCCTCCTAGCTCCTCCTACCTATAAATGTAGCCTCCTCCCCGAAATTTCAGATCATTTCGCACCCTAACCCTAGTCCCCCTCTTCCTCCGCACCGGACAATGTCCGCCGGCGCCGGACGTGTCCGACTTGTCCCTTCGCCACCACGTGGCACCACCCGGTTCGCCCGGCCGCCTCCCTCGCCGCCGGCCCGTCCCGGCCCAGGGCGGGCCCTCTCCGCCGACCGACCGAGCCGCGCGCCCGCCGCCGCCATCGCCTCGCGGCGCCGCCCAGCCTCCGCTCCGGCCACCGCCGGCGCCGCCGCCGACTGCCTCGTCGCCTCCGCCTCCGTTCACCTCCGACGCCGCGTCGCCTCGCGCATCCGGCTGGAGCCGCCGCGCCTGCGCTGCGCCGGCCACCTCGTCGGCCCCTCCGGCCTCTCCTCCCTCTCTGGTGTCCTCCTCCGGCCAGCAAGTCCCAGCGACCTTCCGGTAAACAGTGCTCCGACGAGCGCCTCGGGAAGCATGCAGATCTGGATCCGGAGACCTCGGTTGACTTTTGCCCGAATTTCCAGTAATGTTGTGCATTTTTCATCGCTTCATAACTCATCATTCGGGGCTCCGTTTTGGCCGTGTAGCATATCAAAATGTTCGTATCGACGAGTACTTCATTTCATCTCATTGCATCATGTTCATTTGAGCTCATCTTGATGCCCTAAATGCTGTTGGAAGAGTGCTAGTTTCTGTTAGTTTCAGATTCTTATCAGTAATTGCTCTTTTGTCATTTTTGCCATGATTGATGTGTGCCTCCTATGATCTTGAGCCCTACATGAGTTTTGAAGTATGCCATGCGATCTTTACAGGGGTGTATGCCATGTATTTTTGTGATCTTTGTGGTGACTAGCACAAGCATGCAAAGTAGCTCTCGTAATGTTGCTGATTTCAGGGACTTAGAAATATTCCAAGTCTTTGCCCTGTCATTATTTTTATGCCATGTTTCCTTGTTGCTACAGAGTGATCCATGCCTCTTTTGAGCATGATCAGTAAGGATGTTTTGTAGATATTGTGGTGCTCTATCCATCCATGTCTTTGTTTGCAATTATGGAGCACCCTAGATGAGTCAATCGAGCTCTACTTTTGCTATAAAATGTTCCTGGCAGAATGTTTACATGTTAAGCATTTTGTCGAGCTTGTTGTAGTTGATCCATGCATGCTATGTTGTTGTTCTTGCCATGTTTAGCTTCTATGTCATGTCTACTTGCTGGGTGTATGCTTAGTTTATCATGCAATGCTTTGTGGTGAGTGCATGGAGCTCGTAAACATGCCTACTTAATATCTGTTTTGCCATGTTCCAGTTTTCTACTAAGTCTGAATCTGTTAACGATAATTGCCATGTTCACATGGTTGCCATTGTATTTTCTGATCCCTTTTGGCTTATGGTCAGTAAGGGACTTTTTGTGTATGCTTTGAGTAGTTTCATGCCATGCCTTGCTTTGCCATGATATGTTCCAGTAGCATGTTGTTATCGTGCTCTAAACTTTGCTTCCTGATGTTAAATTCCTGGCATGTTGTTATTTTCACAAAGTATGTAACCTGATATCTTTTGCACTTTTGCCATTCTTGTTTGAGCTTGCTATTGAGTGAATTAGCCATAGCTCAATGTTCATATTTTGTCAAGCATCTTGAGTGGATCCCTGCCATGTATTTTATTGCTATGTTGGAGTGCTGTAGCATGTTGTTCTTGATGCATTTAGATGGCCTCGTGCTGTTAATCGCAGACCGGTGCCATATTTGTTTTCCTTGCCATTTGCAAACGTGTATCCGATTCCAGTGATCTTTATATTGATTTCGACCGAAATCAACTCACATTTCCAGTGGCACTCTTGGTTTTCCAAGTTGAGGCCAGGTTCAATCTTCCTTTCCGAAACATGCATATGCATCACATATCGCATCCCGCATATCATGCCATGTTTTGCATCATGTTGCTTGTGCATTGCACGTGGTTGATTGTGTCTCCCTTTGCTTGTTGTTCTTGCTTGGGTAGAGCCGGGAGATGAGTACGTGATCTAGGAGCCTGTTGAGTACATTTACAAGGATCAAGCTAACGTCAACTCAGAGAACTTTGCAGGCAAGATGACCATACCCTCGAAATCACTTCTATCTTTGCTTGCTAGATGCTCGCTCTATTGCTATGCCTATGCTATGATACCTACCACATGCTTATCATGCCTCCCATATTGCCATGTCAAACCTCTAACCCACCTTGTCCTAGCAAACCGTTGTTTGGCTATGTTACCGCTTTGCTCAGCCCCTCTTATAGCGTTGCTAGTTGCAGGTGAAGTTCAGAGATCGTTCCTTGTTGGAACATGTTTATTGTTGGGATATCATTATTATATCTTGTCTATTTTAATGCATCTATACACTTGATTAAGGGTGGAAGTCTCGGCCTTATGCCTGGTGTTTTGTTCCACTCTTGCCGCCCTAGTTTCCGTCATACCGGTGTTATGTTCCTTGATTTTGCGTTCCTTACACGATTGGGTTATAATGGGAACCCCTTGACAGTTCACCTTGAATAAAACTCTTCCAGCAATGCCCAACATTGGTTTTACCATTCGCCACCTAGCATTTTCCCTTGGGTTTCGCGGACTCAAGGGTCATCTTTATTTTAAACCCCGGGCCAGTGCTCCTCTGAGTGTTGGTCCAAACTGAGCTGCCTGCGGGGCCACCTCGGGGAAACTTGAGGGTTGGTTTTACTCGTAGCTAGTCTCATCCGTTGTGCCCAGAGAACGAGATATGTGCAGCTCCTATCGGGATTTTTTGGCACATTTGGGTGGCTTTGCTGGTTTAGTTTTACCATTGTCGAGATGTCTCGTAACCGGGATTCCGAGTCTGATTGGATTGTCTTGGGAGAAGGAATATCCTTCGTTGACCGTGAGAGCTTGTGATGGGCTAAGTTGGGACACCCCTGCAGGGATTTGAACTTTCAAAAGCCGTGCCCGCGGTTATGGGTAGATGGGAATTTGTTAATGTCCGGTTGTAGAAAACCTTAAACTTAACTTAATTAAAATGAATCAACAGAGTGTGTGGCCGTGATGGTCTCTTTTCGGCGGAGTCCGGGAAGAGAACACGGTCTCGGGTTATGCTTGAACGTAGGTTGTTTTAGGATCACTTCTTGATCATAGTTGTTCGACCGTGCCTTTGCCTTCTCTTCTCGCTCTCATTTGCGTATGTTAGCCACCAAATATGCTAGTCGCTTGCCGCAGCTCCACCTCATACTTTTACCCTTCCTATAAGCTTAAATAGTCTTGATCGCGAGGGTGAGAGATTGCTGAGTCCCCGTGACTCACAGATTACTTCCAAAACCAGATGCAGGGACCGATGATATCGCTCCAGGAGATTCGACTGAGCTCAAGTGGGAGTTCGATGAGGACTCAGGACGATACTACGTTTCCTTTCCAGACGATCAGTAGTGGTGCCCAGTTGGGGCGATCGGGGACTTTGTCGCATTTGGGGTTGTTCTTTATTTTGGTTCCGTAGTCGGACCTTGAGTGTATCTGGATGAATGTAATGTTATTTATGCTATTGTGTGACGTGGCGATTGTAAGCCAACTATGTATCTCTTTTCCTTATTCATTACATGGGTTGTTGTGAAGATTACCTCACTTGCGACATTGCTTACAATGTGGTTATGCCTCTAAGTCGTGCTTCGACATGTGGGAGATATAGCCGCATCGTGGGCGTTACATTAATTCCTGCTCATCCTCGAGTAGGTAAATGATAAAAAATATAATTTTGATGTGGAATGCTACCTAGCATAATCTTGATCATGTAATCTAATCATGGCATGAATATTAAGACATGAGTGATTCAAAGCAATAGTCTATCATTTGACATTAAGACAATAATACTTCAAGCATACTAATAAAGCAATCATGTCTTTTCAAATAACATGGCCAAAGAAAGTTATCCCTACAAAATCATATGGTCTGGCTATACTCCATCTTCACCACACAAAATATTCAAATCATGCACAACCCCGATGACAAGCCAAGCAATTGTTTCATACTTTTGATGTTCTCAAACCTTTTCAACTTTCACGCAATACATGAGCATGAGCCATGGATATAGCACTATAGGTGGAATAGAATATGATGGTGGAGGTTGTGTGGAGAAGACAAAAGGGAGAAAGTCTCACATCAACGCGGCTAATCAACGGGCTATGGAGATGCCCATCAATTGATGTCAATGTGAGGAGTAGGGATTGCCATGCAACGGATGCACTAAGAGCTATAAGTATATGAAAGCTCAAACTGGAAACTAAGTGGGTGTGCATCCAACTTGCTTGCTCATGAAGACCTCGGGTATTTGAGGAAGCCCATCATCGTAATATACAAGCCAAGTTCTATAATGAAAATTCCCACTAGTATATGAAAGTGATAACTCAAGAGACTCTCTATATGAAGAACATGGTGCTACTCTGAAGCACAAGTTTGGTAAAAGGATAGTAACATTGTCTCTTCTCTCTTTTTCTCTCATTTTTTTGTTTTTTGGGGCCTTCCTTTTTTGGCCTTTCTCTTTTTTTTTCTTTTTTTTCCTTTTTTTTTTCTTTTTTTCCCTTTTTTTATCCGGAGTCTCATCCCGACTTGTGGGGGAATCATAGTCTCCATCATCCTTTCCTCACTGGGACATTGCTCTAATAATGATGATCATCACACTTTTATTTACTTACAACTCAATATTACAACTCGATGCTAGAACAAAGATATGACTCTGTATGTATGCCTCCGGCGGTGTACCGGGATGTTCAATGATCTAGCGTAGCAATGACATCCAAAAACGGACAAGCCATGAAAACATCATGCTAGCTATCTTATGATCATGCAAAGCAATATGACAATAAATGCTCAAGTCATGTATATGATGATGATGGAGGTTGCATGGCAATATATCTCGGAATGGCTATGAAAATGCCATGATAAGTAGGTATGGTGGCTGTTTTGAGGAAGATATAAGGAGGCTTATGTGTGATAGAGCGTATCATATCACGGGGTTTGGATGCACTGGCGAAGTTTGCACCAACTCTCGAGGCGAGAAAGGGCAATGCACGGTACCGAAGAGGCTAGCAATGATGGAAGGGTGAGAGTGCGTATAATCCATGGACTCAACATTAGCATAAAGAACTCACATACTTATTGCAAAAATCTGTTAGTCATCAAAACAAAGTACTACACGCATGATCCTAGGGGGATAGATTGGTAGGAAAAGACCATCGCTCATCCCCGACCGCCACTCATAAGGAAGACAATCAATAAATACCTCATGCTCCGACTTCATCACATAACAGTTCACCATACGTGCATGCTACGGGAATCACAAACTTCAACACAAGTATTTCTACAATCCACAACTACCCACTAGCATGACTCTAATAGCACCATCTTTATATCGCAAAACTATTGCAAGGAATCAAACATATCATATTCAGTGATCTACAAGTTTTATGTAGGATTTTATGACTAACCATGTGAATGACCGGTTCCTGTCATCGCTCTAAATAGATATAAGTGAAGCAAGAGAGTTTAATTCTTTCTACAAAAGATATGCCCATGCTCTAACAAATATAAGTGAAGCAAAAGAACATTCTAGAAATGGGGGTTTTCTATGTGAAGAGAAATAGGCAATCCAAACTTCAAATGATATAAGCGAAGCACATGAAGCATTCTATAAAGCCACACTCAAAAGATTTAAGTGAAGTGCAAAGAGCATTCTATAAATCAACCAAGGACTATCTCTGTAACGCCCTCGATGCGGCTATATCTCCTACGTGTCGAAGCACGACTTAGAGCCATAACCGCATTGAAAGCAATGTCGCAAGTGAGGTAATCTTCACACAACCCATGTAATACATAAGGGAAAGAGATACATAGTTGGCTTACAATCGCCACTTCACACAATTACATGAATATAGCATTACAACATCCAAATACAATCAAGGTCCGACTACGGAACCAAAATAAAAGAAGAACCCCAAATGCGACAAGGTCCCCGATCGACCCCAACTGGGCTCCACTACTGATCAACTAGAACGAAACAACACAAAGGACAAGATCTTCATCGAGCTCCTCCTGAGCTTGGTTGCGTCATCGGCATGAACTCATCGGCACCTGCAAGCTGGTTTTGGAAGTATCTGTGAGTCACGGGGACTCAGCAATCTCGCACCCTCGCGATCAAGACTATTTAAGCATATGGGAAAGGTAAAGGTATGAGGTGGAGCTGCAGCAAGCGACTAGCATATATGGTGGCTAACATACGCAAATAAGAGCGAGAAGAGAAGGCAACAACACGGTCGAACAACTATGATCAAGAAGTGATCCTAGAACAACCTACGTCAAGCATTACTCCAACACCGTGTTCACTTCCCGGACCCCGCCGAGAAGAGACCATCACGGTTATACACGTGGTTGATGTATTTTAATTAAGTTAAGGTTCAAGTTATCTACAACCGGACATTAACAAATTCCCATCTGCCCATAACCGCGGGCACGGCTTTCTAAAGTTCAAATCCCTGCAGGGGTGTCCCAACTTAGCCCATGACAAGCTCTCACGGTCAACGAAGGATATACCTTCTCCCGAGACATTCCGATCAGACTCGGTATCCCGGTTCTACAAGACAACTTCGACAAGTTAAAACAAATCCAGCAACACCGCCCGAATGTGCCGACAAATCCCGATAGGAGCTGCACATATCTCGTTCTCAGGGCACACTCAGATTGTCTAAACTTCCGGTAGGCCAACCCAGAGTTGCCCCTGGTGGCCACCGGCGGCTGACAGGTTGGACCAACACTCAGAGGAGCACTGGCCCGGGGGTTAAATAAAGATGACCCTTGAGTCTGCAGAACCCAAGGGAAAGAAAAGGCTAGGTGGCAAATGGTAAAACCAATGTTGGGCATTGCTGGAGGAGTTTTATTCAAGGCGAACTGTCAAGGGGTTCCCATTATTACCCAGCCGCGTAAGGAACGCAAAAATTCGGGAACATAACACCGATATGATGGAAAACTAGGGCGGCAAGAGTGGAACAAAACACCAGGCATAAGGCCGAGCCTTCCACCCTTTACCAAGTATATAGATGCATTAATTAAATAAGAGATATTGTGATATCCCAACAAATATCCATGTTCCAACAAGGAACAACATAGTCATGTTCCCACAAGGAACAAACTTCAATCTTCACCTGCAACTAACAATGCTATAAGAGGGGCTGAGAAAGGCGGTAACATAGCCAAACAACGGTTTGCTAGGACAAGGTGGGTTAGAGGCTTGGTTCAACAATATATGAGGCATGATAAGCAAGTGGTAGGTATCGCAGCATAGGCATAGCAAAAGAGCGAGCATCTAGCAAGCAAAGATAGAAGTGATTTCGAGGGTATGGTCATCTTGCCTGAAATCCCGCAAGGAAGAAGAACGAGTCCATGAGGAAGACAAACGGACGTAGATGGACGGATCCTCACAAACGCAACGTTATGAGAACCAACCCGAAGAAGCAACACCAGAAAGAAGCAAAACACATAGTAAACAACCACCACATGAACATGGCATGATGCACAATCAAGTATGATGCATGTCCGGTTTAATGAAGCATGGCATGGCAAAGTGCACAAGCAATCCTACAAATTAAGTGGAGCTCAATATGCAATGAGTTTCATACTGACGGAACACCACATCAATTATTTAGTTCACTCTCGGTTAGGTACTCAACAAATTTAAATGTTGTTAAACATGGCAAGGGGGTGAAGCAAATGAAAACTACCTATCTAGGCAAGTTTAAATGAGGCCGGAACGACAAACAACAAATCTGGAAACTCCTCATGTGCATATTTTGGTTATGGTACTGTTCTGCCCTAAACATTACTTTAGAGTTGTTAAACATGCAAGATGAGTGCACCAAGTAAATCTAGGCATTTTACTACCCCATTTACATATAAAGATTATTTAAAACGGAGCTACGGTTATTTAGTTATGAATTAAAGCCTTTTAGCATGGCATAGGAGCAAATTATATGCAAACAACATTTTAAACATTTTAAACATGGATGAAAATGACATATAATGAAACTAGATGAAAAACTAAGCATATTTCATATATAATTCATTTTAATCCGATGCACACATTGTGAGTTATTACATGCATGTTGTGCAAGGGGTTTTCTGAAAAACTGCAGTCTATGGAATAATATCTAAATTTGTTCCACGGAGAAAAAAGGAATCGGGCTGCATCTGAGATTGGGCCCAATAGAAGGAAAACAACAATAACAACAACAACAACAACAACAACAACAACAACAACAACAACAACAACAACAACAACAACAACAACAACAACAACAACAACAACAAAGAGGGCGCTCGGGTGTGGCCTCAACCAGTGGGCTGAGGCCCAGTCGGTTGGTTACTGGGCTGCAGCTGGAGAGCGCAGCTGGGCCTTGGAGCCCACCAGATGTACGCGTACGGACGCGGCGCAGTCAACGCAGGCGTCGAGACTATCGTCCTCCTCTCGACAAAGGCCGCACGAGACTTGGGGACGAGCACTCCTGCTCGAAGAAGAGGAAGCAGAGGTCAGCGGCAGGTTCGGCAGGGACGGGGACGACGCTCCGGTGACGGGCGACGCCTGGGTTCGAATCCGGCGGCCGACGCGTTGATCTGAAGCAGAGGAGGCAACGACGTCGAAGCCCTGTACATGGCGGCAGAGAGAGGGAGCAGAGAGATTAGGGAGGTGGAAGAAGAAGGGATGGAAAAGGAGAAGGGCGACGAGGGCTGGCCTTGCTGCGGTGGTCTCCATGGTGAGTCGAGGCGGGGCGCACTGCTGCTAGCCAGCGCGTGGACGAGCTCTTGCTCCTGGTTCGAGAGGGGGCGCAGGAAATCGGGGCGCAGTGGTGCTCTGCAGCTAGACGTGGGAGGAGGCCAGAGGTCCTGCAGGAGATCCTCTCCGGTGACGAGGTGGGGCTCGGTGAGGAGCACGGCATGGAGGAGTCCCTCTCTTGTTGGGCTCGGAGAGCAGGACGAAGCAGAGCAGGAGGGGGTTCGAGTGGAGATCGGGGATGAGGGGAGATCGGGCGCTGCTGGGCAGAGGAGCTCGGGCTCCTGCGAGATTAGAGCGGCGCGGCTTGGTTGGATCGATTGGAAGGAGGAGGAGATTGGCTTGTGCTGAAAACGAGGGAGTTGGTCGTGTCGGCTGGGTGGAGTGGATGGATCTGGGAGGATCTCGATGGAGATGGTGGGTGGGTGGCGGCGACGGACACGGAATGGATGGGACATCCCCTAGGTTTTAGGCTTTTGTCTCAAATTAGACTAGGGGTTCTATATATATGGAAAGAGGGGAGTTTAGGGTAGATTTGGACCCTCCGATCAAAATTGGGCGGTTCAAGAAAAACTAGGTTAGGAAGCCCAATAAACAAAACGGAGACGTTTTGTAGATGTTTGGGGATGATCCCGACACAATGGTGGCGACAGTCCAGGTCGGGTCCGGGACAGCTTTTCGGACGCACGCGCGAGGAGGGCCGCGAGCTGACGAGAGAGATTAGGTAGGGCCTGACGGTGAGTGGTGGTGGGCTGAGAAGAGAGAGGGGGAAAGCAACCCGGCAACTATTTCCGGAGACCGAAAATGTCCGACGTTTGACCGGCTATACTGCCGCTATAGTTAATCGTTGGGGCGTCAAACGAACTCCAAATGCGATGAAATTTGACGGGCGGTCTATCTACACTATAATAAGACTGATGCCAACTTTCAACCCATTCCGAGAACATTTTCCGGCCACTTATAAAATACTATTTCAGACATATCGCGGGCGCGTGCTAGTGTGGTTGGGCTCAGAACGGACAACGGAGAGAATGAGGAGGCCGGGACGGATGCAAGTTTTAAAACATGATGATGCAATGCACATGATGACATGATGAAATGCAACATGCAAGAAAATGACATGGCAACGACAGCGAATAACTGGAAGACACCTGGCACATCGGTCTCGGGGCGTTACAACACTCCACCACTACGAGAGGATCTCGTCCCGAGATCTAGAATGGCACCGGAGGGACAACGGAAAAGGAAGATAAGCGGTAAAAACTAAGTTGCTTCTTTGACAAATGAGTGAAACCACGAACCTTGAAAAGGTTAAGCCATTTCGAGAAAAGAAAACAACGGAGATGAACGAAGTTGAAAACACTCCGTTAGAAAAGAGGGACAAGGAAGAACAACTTCAAGCAGTACTCCGGTTGAGAAGTTATGCAAGACTTGATACGGTGAAAAGAACTTGAGCAGAGGACACGACACTCTGGTTAAACAAGATAGAGAAGGAACAAGACTGATATAATTTGGACAGCACTTCGACTGTAAATGGAAGAAATTGAACATGACCTTGACAAACCGAGATGAGGAGTGAGAAGAGCAACATCACTAGACCTCCGGAGAAAGAATAGAATAAAGATAATTGAGACAAAAGAATGTAGAAGAAAATGCCAACTTCTGCTACAAAAGAGCTTGAAAAGGTATCCTTAGGAGAAGGGTTGAACAGAGTTATTGGAAAAACCAACAACGAAAAGGATTAGCTTGATGTGGGCTTATGGAAGACATCTCAAAATTATGAGATGAAATTCTGCCAATAACGGAAAACAATAGATTGGATTGATATGAGCAAGAAGACGAGAAACTATTTCACCGGGAGGATAGATGAAGAACTTGGGTCATTTATGAGCACCATAAGTAGAAGCAATCCTTAGGGAAGGCTTTAGTTGAAATATAACCCAAGATAACTCCAATGAAGAGATTGATGGATTTAAAATACCTCATTCTTAATAACATGTGAATCATGAAACATGAACTCAAATTATCAAGAATGACATAATACCACCTCCAATGATTCGGAAGAAAGAATTGCACTCCGGATAGCAAGATGAAGAAAAACTTGAGCTGCTTAGCAAAGAATGTCGATGAACACTTCGAGAAGGAATTAAATCCTTGATGAATCCATCATGTATAACCTTCATGAAGAACTCCGGTAATAAAAGAATGAACCAAAATAATTGAATGATGAAAAGAATAAGATTGAAGCCTCGCAATGATTTAGATAGAGATCTCCGTGATAATATAATTGAAAGAGGTTGGAACTCCGGGAAAAAGAGAAGATGAAACAAATGAAACTGAGAATTTGATAAGCCTCCAGAATAAGGAATTAATCTCTTGGATGAAACAAGAATAAGAATTAGATTATGCTTATCCTTCACCAATTTAATTGATGACAAGCAACGGATTTGGCATACTACTTATTCTCGTAGAAAGGATTAGCATAACTTGAGAACGTCTTCAACAAGTTACCGGTAGGATTTGGGGACAACGAATAAATAATTAGAATAGCAACGGAAGAGAATTCTTGAATGAACCACCATAAAAATTAAGAATGAACGAAGAGAAGATAAGGAAAACACCGGGATGAATTAGCAAATAAACGAAGATGCTTGAGAGAATTTAGATCCATGAGAACGAAGGAATCACGACTGATTAGAGATCACTTGAACGATGCACCGGTAAGATTGGAGAATGACAACTGAAAGCTGAGAATGAATAAACCTAAATTTGATGGACTCCATATAATCAAACTGAGAAGACTCTTGAATTGCTCCGGATAGGTGAAAAGAATTATCACAATCAAAACAATTATGAGAGGATGACATCAAGCTAGAACCATGAATCTCTGAGAGAGCGGATAAGATATGGAGGAAAAACTCTTCTCCGATATTCAAATGTTGAGAATGATGATGAGAAACACCACCATGAATTGTTGAGATACTCCGGGATGAAAAATTAGAAAGGTTGAACCAACAATGAAAGAATTTGACAGATCTTGGAGAAAGACATATGACTAATGAAAATTTAAACTTACGTCAAACTTTGACAAGAATTTAGGATAGCTCCGGGAAAATAAGAAGAGTTAGGTAAGATCCTGGGAAAAGACCTATGGGTTAGGGCCCACTCAAAAGAAACACCGTAGAACGATTTAAAAGAGAGAATGCACCGATAAGATTAAATGGCTAGAATGAGATAACAACCTCGAAAGAGCTTGAAAGGATTACGAAAGCAGAGTGGAAACACGAATCTTCGAGATATCTTGAACACTCCGGAACAAATGAATGGCAAGCGGGGAAGATTAAGAGGTGCACTGGCATAAGTAAGCATTGAAACGAGGAAAATATATGATCAACAAAGCTTGACTTGAATCCACCGGAGAAGAAAACGAGTGAAGAGTGACGAACTTGAAGCTCCGTTAGAATCTTCATGAGAATCACCGGGTAAGAACATGAAGGAAAAGAATGGAGAGACTTCACATGAATAAAAAGATACTTGATTCAGAATTCTGAGTCCTTGAAGAAACAAGGGTGGGTGGGCGGGAAAAAAAACAAAAGCAACTTGGAGACGGATGAAACAAACACCGTTGAGAAGAACTGATACTTGATCTTGCGGATGTTGAAATGATCGGAACCACTAGAAGAGAAAAACACGCCGGTTGAAAAGGATTGACAAAACAATCTCGATGATCAAGAATGATTAGTATTCGCATAGAAATATGAGAACACTGCTTGGGAAAGGTATGGAATCAACATTTGACTCTGAAGCAACTCGAATACTACAACTCAAAACAAAACAAAGGATTGGCTTGCGAAATAAGCCAGAACAAACATATGATAGAGATTTCGTCCAAAGTTTTCGTGGTGGGGCCTACACGGGCTCGATCGTACAGCACCATCATGTACAAGGCAGTGCACATGACATACGAAGCGTCCCCAAGTCGGCATAGCCAAGGACTCTTTAAGACACAACAAGACCACTGTAAAACCAACCATGGATAGGCGGACCACTAGACGTCGAACCCCAATTTCATATCATACATCTGTCGGAAATATATCCTAAGAGCTACTTGAATTCCCACTTATAAACTCCTGAAATTTTCCGGTTATGCAATCAGGTGTTGGGGATACAGGGGAAGCATAACATCTCACCCAAATCTAGCAAATCCTACGTCCAACTGTATCCATCCTTCAATACATAACCGAGAAAACTTCGGAAACCATCTACCTCAACCTTTGAAAAGCATCCGTTATACGAGTTATGGCAATACTCCCGAACTCCCGCCCCAGTACTGGGTGGCGTCGAGGTTATCTCACCAACAACTGCATAAAAGAGATTTTCGATGTCGGCGAACTAAACTCAGGTATTCCAGAACTGCAACGATAAAATTGTGACGACAACACCTCGGAGCTCAACTCCCCGGGACACTGCCACAACCCTTAAATGACAGGAGGCACCAAGAACAATGTTCTCGTCACAAAACCATCGGAACGATTCCAAGATACCCGCGTGATCCTAAATTTTTTTTAGTGAAATTTGAGGAGAGAAGAGTCAATACTCTATGTCAGGATGCCTTACCAGAGCGATGAAGGGACTGGGGAGTAAAAAGAATTCTTAAACTCTCCGATATATAATTCCTAAATGACTCAAAACATTTTTCTAGACTCAACACGGCTGCTAAAAACGATCAAGCAGTGAGGGCTCCTAAGGTCGGGGAAGGCTCTAATACCAACTTGTAACGCCCTCGATGTGGCTATATCTCCTACGTGTCGAAGCACGACTTAGAGGCATAACCGCATTGAAAGCAATGTCACAAGTGAGGTAATCTTCACACAACCTATGTAATACATAAGGGAAAGAGATACATAGTTGGCTTACAATCGCCACTTCACACAATTACATGAATAGAGCATTACAACATCCAAATACAATCAAGGTCCGACTACGGAACCAAAATAAAAGAAGAACCCCAAATGCGACAAGGTCCCCGGTCGACCCCAACTGGGCTCCACTACTGATCAACTAGAACGAAACAACACAAAGGACAAGATCTTCAACGAGCTCCTCCTGAGCTTGGTTGCGTCATCGGCACGAACTCATCGCCACCTGCAAGCTGGTTTTGGAAGTATCTGTGAGTCACGGGGACTCAGCAATCTCGCACCCTCGCGATCAAGACTATTTAAGCTTATGGGAAAGGTAAAGGTATGAGGTGGAGCTGCAGCAAGAGACTAGCATATATGGTGGCTAACATACGCAAATGAGAGCGAGAAGAGAAGGCAACAACACGGTCGAACAACTATGATCAAGAAGTGATCCTAGAACAACCTACGTCAAGCATTACTCCAACACCGTGTTCACTTCCCGGACCCCACCGAGAAGAGACCATCACGGTTACACACGCGGTTGATGTATTTTAATTAAGTTAAGGTTCAAGTTATCTACAACCGGACATTAACAAATTCCCATCTGCCCATAACCGCGGGCACGGCTTTCTAAAGTTCAAATCCCTGCAGGGGTGTCCCAACTTAGCCCATGACAAGCTCTCACGATGAACGAAGGATATACCTTCTCCCGAGACATTCCGATCAGACTCGGTATCCCGGTTCTACAAGACAACTTCGACAAGTTAAAACAAATCCAGCAACACCGCCCGAATGTGCCGACAAATCCCGATAGGAGCTGCACATATCTCGTTCTCAGGGCACACTCAGATTGTCTAAACTTCTGGTAGGCCAGCCCAGAGTTGCCCCTGGTGGCCACCGGCGGCTGACAGGTTGGACCAACACTCAGAGGAGCACTGGCCTGGGGGTTAAATAAAGATGACCCTTGAGTCTACAGAACCCAAGGGAAAAAAAGGCTAGGTGGCAAATGGTAAAACCAATGTTGGGCATTGCTGGAGGAGTTTTATTCAAGGCGAAATGTCAAGGGGTTCCCATTATTACCCAACCGCGTAAGGAACGCAAAAATTTAGGAACATAACACTGATATGACGGAAAACTAGGGCGGCAAGAGTGGAACAAAACACCAGGCATAAGGCCGAGCCTTCCACCCTTTACCAAGTATATAGATGCATTAATTAAATAAGAGATAATGTGATATGCCAACAAAAATCCATGTTCCAACAAGGAACAACATAGCCATGTCCCACAAGGAACAAACTTCAATCTTCACCTACAACTAACAACGCTATAAGAGGGGCTGAGCAAGGCGGTAACATAGCCAAACAACGGTTTGCTAGGACAAGGTGGGTTAGAGGCTTGGTTCAACAATATAGGAGGCATGCTAAGCAAGTGGTAGGTATCGCAGCATAGGGATAGCAAAAGAGCGAGCATCTAGCAAGCAAATATAGAAGTGATTTCGAGGGTATGGTCATCTTGCCTGAAATCCCGCAAGGAAGAAGAACGAGTCCATGAGGAAGACAAACGGACGTAGATGGACGGATCCTCACAAACGCAACGTTATCAGAACCAACCCGAAGAAGCAACACCGGAAAGAAGCAAAACACATAGTAAACAACCACCACATGAACATGGCATGATGCACAATCAAGTATGATGCATGTCCGGTTTAATGAAGCATGGCATGGCAAAGTGCACAAGCAATCCTACAAATTAAGTGGAGCTCAATATGCAACGAGTTGCATACTGACGGAACACCACATCAATTATTTAGTTCACTCTCGGTTAGGTACTCAACAAATTTAAATGTTGTTAAACATGGCAAGGGGGTGAAGCAAATGAAAACTACCTATCTAGGCAAGTTTAAATGAGGCCGAAACGACAAACAACAAATCTGGAAACTCCTCATGTGCATATTTTGGTTATGGTACTGTTCTGCCCCAAACATTATTTTAGAGTTGTTAAACACGCAAGATGAGTGCACCAAGTAAATCTAGGCATTTTACTACCCCATTTACATATAAAGATTATTTAAAATGGAGCTACGGTTATTTAGTTTTGAATTAAAGCCTTTTAGCATGGCATAGGAGCAAATTATATGAAAACAACATTTTAAACATTTTAAACATGGATGAAAATGACATATAATGAAACTAGATGAAAAACTAAGCATATTTCATATATAATTCATTTTAATCTGATGCACAAATTGTGAGTTATTATATGCATGTTGTGCAAGGGGTTTTCTGAAAAACTGCGGTCTCTGGAATAATATCTAAATTTGTTCCACGGATAAAAAAGGAATCGGGCTGCTTCTGAGATTGGGCCCAACAGAAGGAAAACAACAACAACAAAAAAAAGGCGCTCGGGTGTGGCCTCAACCAGTGGGCTGAGGCCCAGTCGATTGGTTACTGGGCTGCAGCTGGAGAGCGCAGTTGGGCCTTGGAGCCCACCAGATGTACGTGTACGGGACTTGGGGACGAGCACTCCTGCTCGAAGAAGAGGAAGCAGAGGTCAGCGGCAGGTTTGGCAGGGACGGGGACGACGCTCCGGCGACGGGCGACGCCTGGGTTCGGATCCGGTGGCCGGCGCGTTGATCTGAAGCAGAGAAGGCGGCGGCGTCGAAGCCCTGTACATGGCGGCAGAGAGAGGGAGCAGAGAGATTAGGGAGGTGGAAGAAGAAGGGATGGAAAAGGAGAAGGGCGACGAGGGCTGGCCTTGCCGCGGTGGTCTCCATGGTGAGTCGAGGTGGGGCGCACTGCTGCTGGCCAGCGCGTGGACGAGCTCCTGCTCCTGGTTCGAGAGGGGGCGTGGGAAATCGAGGCGCCGTGGTGCTCTGCGGCTGGACGTGGGAGGAGGCCAGAGGTCCTGCAGGAGATCCTCTCCAGCGACGAGGTGGGGCTCGGTGAGGAGCATGGCATGGAGGAGTCCCTCTCCTGTTGGGCTCGGAGAGTAGGACGAAGCAGAGCAAGAGGGGGTTCAAGTGGAGCTCGGGGATGAGGGGAGATCGGGCGCTGCTGGGCAGAGGAGCTCGGGCTCCTACGGGATTAGAGCGGCGCGGCTTGGTTGGATCGATTGGAAGGAGGAGGAGATTGGCTTGTGCTGAAAACGAGGGAGTTGGTCGTGTCGGCTGGGTGGAGTGGATGGATCTGGGAGGATCTCGATGGAGATGGTGGGTGGGTGGCGGCGGCGGACACGGAATGGATGGGACATCCCCTAGGTTTTAGGGTTTTGTCTCAAATTAGACTAGGGGTTCTATATATATGGAAAGAGGGGAGTTTAGGGTAGATTTGGACCCTCCGATCAAAATCGGGTGCTTCAAGAAAAACTAGGTTAGGAAGCCCAATAAACAAAATGGAGACATTTTTTAGATGTTTGGCGATGATCCGGACACAATGGTGGTGACAGTCCGGGTCGGGTCCGGGACAGCTTTTTGGACGCACGCGCGAGGAGGGCAGCGGGCTGACGAGAGAGATTAGGTAGGGCCTGACGGTGAGTGGTGGTGGGCTGAGAAGAGAGAGGGGGAAAGCAACCCAACAACTATTTCCGGAGACCGAAAACGTCCGACGTTTGACCGGCTATACTGTCGCTATAGTTAATCATTGGGGCGTCAAACGAACTCCGAATGCGATGAAATTTGACAGGCGGTCTATCTACACTATAATAAGACCGCACACCAACTTTCAACCCATTCCGAGAACATTTTCCGGCCACTTATAAAATACTATTTCAGACATGTCGTGGGCGCGTGCTAGTGTGGTTGGGCTCAGAACGGACAACGGAGAGAATGAGGAGGCCGGGACAGATGCAAGTTTTAAAACATGATGATGTAATGCACATGATGACATGATGAAATGCAACACGCAAGCAAATGACATGGCAACGACAACGAATAACTGGAAGACACCTGGCACATCGGTCTCGGGGCATTACAATCTCATACCAGCATGGTGCATAAAAGAAAAGTGAAAACTAATTGCAAAAGACGCTCCAAGATTGCACATATCGCATGAACGAAACGAATCCGAAAACATACCGATACTTGTTGAAGAAAGATGGGATGCCTTCTGGGGCATCCCCAAGCTTAGACGCTTGAGTCTCCTTGAATATTTACTTGGGTTGCCTTGGGAATCCCCAAGCTTGAGCTCTTGTCTCTCCTCCTTATCCTCGTATCGAGACCTCCTCGATCTTCGAACACTTCATCCACACAAAACTTCAATAGAAAACTCGATAAGGTCCGTTAGTATAATAAAGCAAATCACTACTATAAGTACTGTTGTAAACCAATTCATATTTTGTTGTTGCATTGTATCTATTGTAATATAACTTTTCCATGGCTTAATCCACTGATATAAATCGATAGTTTCATCAAAACAAGCAAACTATGCATCAAAAACAGAATCTGTCTAAAACAGAACAGTCTGTAATAATCTGAACATTCACCATACCTATGATACTCCAAAAATTCTACCAAAATTAGGAAATATAAAAAAAATTGTATATAAAGACACTGCAAAAAGTTTCAGAACCATTTGACGTTCCAGCAAAAAATGTAAAATCGCGCACTATAGCCAAAGTTTATGTCATGCACCGTACAAACCAACAAGTAATCTAAAACATCCTAAAGGCAAACCTTGGCACATTATTTTTATTTTTAAACTTTATAAAAGCACACAGCATGAATAAATGACTCGCTAAAACTTCCGGGTTGTTTCCCTGGCAGCGCTTTCTTTAAAGCCATTAAGCTAGGCATATAGTGCTCAAGTAATGGATCCATCCGGATCCCAAGGTATATCAAAGCCAATTTTAATTAACAATGATTTAGCATTTAGTAGTGAGCACGAAGCAACATATATCATGTAATGACGAAGTCTAACTCTCTTCCTATGCATGGGCATGTCATAAGAGAACAATTCATGCACACAAAGTAAAGGCCAATGCATAGTATAAACAGTTTCTTGCAATTTTTTCGTGTTGGAAACATAAAGAGGCGGAGATGTAGTTCCTCTCTCATAATAATTGCAAGTAGGAGCAGAAAGCACATGCATATTATATCTATCAAAATCATCAGGTGTAATAGTAAAACACAACCCATCAATATAATCCTTAATAAGGGTAAACTTCTCCGATATAGTGTAGTTGGGAGAATTCAAAAAGATAATAGGACTATCATGCATGGGTGCAATAGCAACAATTTCATGTTTAACATAAGGAACTATAGCAAGTTCATCTCCATAAGCATAATTCATATTGGCATCTTGGCCACAAGCATAGCAAGCATCATCAAAAAGGGATATTTCAAGATAATCAACGGGATCATAACAATCATCATAGCATTCATCCTTCGGTAAGCACGAAGGGAAATTAAACAATGTATGAGTTAAAGAGTTACTCTCATTAGAAGGTGGGCACAGGTGATCAATCCACTCTTCCCTGTTTTGTTCTTTGCTCTCCTCCTCATCTTTTTCATCCAATGAGTTCACAATGTCATTAATTTCTTCTTCCATAGACTCCTGCAAAATATTAGTCTCTTCTTGGACAGTGGAGGAGTCCTCAATATATTGTTTAACATAGGCATTAGAAGCATAATTATCATAACAATATTTAAGTATGGAAAATTTTTCAGATTTGTAAAGAGTAGCATCATACTTTTCAATCAAAGAAGCAGTTTCATAAGCTCCCTTAAAAGCAACAAATTCTTCAATCTGTTGAACATCATAGTAATTATAAACACCCTTAGCATAAGAAGATACGATTCCATTATCGCTAAACTCACACTGGTAGGGAAGGTGTTTCTTAGGATTTTCAGAACAACAAGTACCATCATATATTTCACATCAATTCCAAGCATAGCACTGCAAACGATGAATTTGATCCAGTAAAAGTTCCCCTTTTGAGATAAGCGGTGTGGCACATAACAAGTGATGTAGGGTAGAACCCTAATCGGTCGATCTTTCACGAAAGGAGCAGATCCTGCGATGAACACGAAGAACACAACGGGGAAACAAGGGGGAATACAAGAGGAAACACAAGAGAAACACTAAACCAACGTAAGATAGTGACACATGTGCTAGATCCTCGGATACATAGAGTTCACACGTACATGATCAACTAAGGACGATACAAGGGTGGCCGGTCTTCTCCGTGAGGAGGTCTTGATGTTCTTCTCCGCGAGGAGGTCTTGAATCCAAAGGGATCTTCTCCAAAGAGGTCGCGGTCTCTCTCGAGGAGTAGATCCAATGTGGATGAGCAATGCACTATCTCTCAAATGAGCTAAACCAATGCTAACCCTAGAAAGGAGGAGGGAGAGGTCTATATATAGTCTAAGTGCAAATGGGGGCGAAAGTAGGGGTACAAGGGCCTCGGGCCCGAAACTGGACACAGCCAGGTACCGGAAGTCCGCTGGGGACTGGTCGTCCAATGTCTCATGAGCGTCCGGTCGTCCGGACTCCTCCTGACGTCCGCTGGATTCGTTCTGTGATGGGGGTGTCGGACGTCCGGTATCTTCGGACTTCCGCTGATGGTGGCTCGGGTGTGGTCGCGCCAGTCGTTCGTTCCTTGGCCTCGGGTGTAGGGGCACCGATCATCCGGTCTGGACCGGACGTCCGTTCACTGGGGCTCGGCTGATGCTTCAGGCGCCGGACGTCCGGTCCCGGCCGGTCGTCCGGTGGCTGGGATTCCTTCCGCAGCTCTTCTTCTTCTCCATCTTCACGTCCATCTTCCTCCTCTTCTTCTCCTTGCTCCTTAGCTTCTCCATGATACCTGAGTATGCACAAAGTGTCTATATGAGGTAGTAGCCATGTCTCATGTGCATCAAAGTGGAAATGTGAGAGGAGAGATGTCACCTCAATTTCAAGAGCTCTTGCACGTGCTCATGTCATGGGTCCGCTAGGCACTTGGTGAGACGATGGTAGGTCCATGGGATGCTCTGCATCATCTCCCCTCCCTTGGGGAAGATCCATCCGTGGATCAAATTCTTCATCACCATGGTAGGGAGAGATATCTTTGATGTTGAAGATATCGCTCACGGAGTACTTGTCGCGAGGAATGTCGATCTTGTAGGCGTTGTCATTGTAGCGTGCAAGCACCTTGAAGGGTCCATCCGCTCGTGGTCGAAGCTTGGACTTGCATTCTTGTGGAAAGCGGTCCTTGCGAAGGTGTAGCCAAATGATATCACCAATGTTGAATACTGTCAGGACCCCGATCCTAAGTCACACCGATCTAGCATGTAACACATCATATCACTTTGCGATCTCACGCACGGTATTCCCACGGGTGCCACCATACCTGGCCCGGGACCGTTTGCGCCTTTTGGCTCACGTATATGATAGTGTCGCTAGCATCCATATGACAGAGAACCCGGGCCAACATGAATAGTCATGAACCCAAAGTGGCACTAACTTACGGGGACAGGCATACATGAATCAGCATCGAACGTGTCGGTCATCAGCGTGTAAATCTGGGCTCTAGCAACTGAGCTAACAGGACTCCGGGAACCGGGCTGTAGCAGGCTAGCAGGACTCCGGAAGTCACCGCGTGACATTTCCTCGAAGGGACAGACACATGAACGAAGTGGATCACATGCCGGCCGGTCTAAGTGTTCCGGAGCAGTACTAACTGAGCTAGCTGGACTCCAGTGAACCGGGTTGTAGCAGACTACCATGGCTCAATGGAAGCACTAGACTACATTTCCCCATAAGAGAGGCTACCAAGGATAGACAACTAGGTTGTCGGATCCCACACATACCAAGCATTTCAATCATACACACAATATGCCCGATATGTGTAAATACAACATGGCATCACAACATGACTCTACAACTCAAGTATTTATTCAATAGGCTCCGAGGAGCAAGATATTACAAACATGGGTCTCATGACCCAACATTCAGAGCATACAAGTCAAAGAACATGAGGAAGCTTAACATGTCTGAGTACAGACATCTACAAATGAAAAAGGCTGAGAAGCCTGACTATGTACCAGATCCTGCCAAGGGCACAAGATCTTAGCTGAAGTAACAAGCTAAACATCAAAGTCCATGCGGAACTAATAGTGAGACTGAAGTCTCTCTGCAAAACATAAAATAGGCAAACGTGAGTACAAATGTACCCGGCAAGACTTACATCAGAACTAGCTACATATGCATCAGTATCAATAAAGGGGGTGGTGAAGTTTAACTGCAGCAATCCAGCTTTGACTCAGTGGCTAACCTGAACTACGACTGCAAGTAACTCTTTTGAGGTGGCGCACACGAGTCCACATATTCACCATAACAATACACCAGTATGGATCCGCTCTCGTCTCCCTACGAGAACACCATCCATAGCACTCACGCTTATCTTGCGCATTTTAGAGTATCCACTTTCACTTGTCTATGAACTGCATAGGCAACCCATAAGTCCTTTACCGCGGACATGGCTATTCGAATAGATCATTTATAACCCTACAGGGGTGTACTTCTTCACACACGCTCTCGCCACTTACCACCATGTACACGTTGTGTATCTCGGCAACCTTCAAGTGGAGGCCTGGCGAGGGAGTCGCCCACGACCTGACTAACCACACAAGTCTCTAGTCCAGATTTATCGCCTATTCGGGTTCCATCCGCGAGGAGATCTGGTCAGGGTTTCTCTCACAGCCCCAAACGATGTGTGCAGGGTTCCCGAGACACCAAACAGGCGCCCGGTACACCGTGCCACGGTGTATCTACCACATCATAGCCCACCCCTAGGGTCAGCACTACGCACGGCCTCCAACACATATCCTACAAACACCAGAAACTAGTGGCAACTCCTGGATAGAGGGCAAGGGTAGTTAATAAGTCGAGAGGGTCCATTGGTTTCGGGCCCAATGCGTGGTAGTAGCTATTCATGGATCACAAACACAGAACTCAGTTCCTAAGGACGGCTTCAATGAGACAACCCACCATGTACTCCTACATGGCCTCTCACCGCTACCTTTACCAAATCGTGTTCACACACTTACCTCACACACAGTAGGACATGTTCATCACCATTCCAATTCATCCCCGATGAATCAGACCTGACTCAACTCTAAGCAGTAGTAGGCTTGACAAACAAGCATGAGTGAGTAGGCACATCAGGGCTCAAACAACTCCTACTCATGCTAGTGGGTTTCATCTATTTACTGTGGCAATGATAGGTCATGCAGAGGGAAAGGGGTTCAACTACCGCAGCATGTAACAATTGAATCGTTGTTGTCCTAATGTAGTAAAAGAGAGCAGGAGCGAGAGAGTGGGATTGTATAGGAATGAACAAGGGGGTTTTGCTTGCCTGACGGAGTGGTAGAAGGATACTGGCCATCAGTTGGATACTCGTGAATATCCTTGGAGGCAGAACCTACCACGAAGAACACATCGAAGCACAATCATCACATGGCAATATGCAACAATATGATGCATGCAATGACATGGCAAAATGAGTGTGTTTTGGCTAATGCAACTTAGAACAAGTTGGTTAGAGCTCATTTGAATCAAGATTCAAATGCAAACCCAAAATAAGAGGTCATATTAGTGCATTAACTTGTTTCATCTAAACAGTAAGGTTAAAGTGTTCTCACATGCATGAAACTAGTACAGATGGAAAGATTGAATTTTTCTGATCAATTTTCATATATAAATCTTTGCATTTGGAGTTACGGTAGATTTTCTATGATTTTTAGAAGTTTAGGCAATTTTCTGGAATTTTCTGAATTATTTTAAATCCAGAAAATGATTAACTGCGTCAGCATTATGTCATGTTGGCGTCAGCAGGTCAACAGGGCTGCCCTGGGTCAAACATGACCAGTGGGATCCACTGGTCAGTGACACAGTGTTGGTTAGTGTCGCTGACAGGTGGGACCTGGTCAACGGACACATCAGCAAGTCAATACTGACGTGTGGGGTCGGTCAAACTATGACGTGGCCAGGTCAAACTGACCTGTGGGGCCCGTGTGGTTAGTTAAGTCTAAACAGGAGCTAACCAGGGTTAATTAGGCAGCGGGTCCCAGTAGTTAGTGAGAAAGGGGTAGCTAGCGGGGTCATTAGTGGCTAATGACAGCGCCACGTCGGCTTAGCCGGAGTTCTGCCGGCGGTGACCAAAACGCGGCGGAGGGCATCGGGATTTCACTACGGGGTCCGGTTTGGCGCGCGGGGAGCATCTACGGGGAGCTGGAGGTGCGCCGCATCCATTGGTGGTGGTGGTCGGTCCGGGGTGGCCGGAATCGTAGCCCGCGGCGATGTTGGCGGCTACCGGAGCTCGGGAGCGAATGGGACGCGGTTGCGGTGGCCGTGGTGATGTGCGTTTAGCACCTATGGCGTCTACGTGGTGCGGTGAGTACGATGGGTGCATGCTCAGGACCAAATGGTCACCGGAGCATCACCGGCGACTAGCGCGGGAGGCGGCGCGTTAGGTTGCAGGCGAGGCGACGGCTACGGCGCATGAGGGAAAAAACGGAGAGGGGGAGCAGGAGCTCACGGAGGGTGCGACGAGATGCTCAGCGGGCTCGGGGGCGCGTTGAGGTCGATGGGGCAGCGAAGGTGATCTCCGGCGGCCGGAGGTGAAGACGACGATGATCGCGGCTCTCCAGGGCTTCCCGCGTCACGTGGCTCGACGGAGAGGCATAGGCGACGGTGGCGGGGCTCGTGGACAGGTCAGTGAGGCGAGGGGGAGGCGGTGGCCATGGTGGACGGCGACGGTGGCGACGAGCTCAGCTCGGTGGTGCGCGCGAGAGGGGAGCAGAGGAGGGGTTGGGGTCCAGGGGAGAGAGGAGAGGTGCAGGGGGCGAGGGGGAGTGCGTGGCACTCGGGGCTGGCTCTAGAAGCGGCGGAAGCAGGAGGTGGCCACGCGTGTGCCAGCGCGCGGCGAGCACGCGCCCTCCTGCCCACTGGCAGGAGGTGGGAGACGACTGGCAGTGCCAGGTGGGCTGGGCCGGCATAGTGCCAGGCCGGCTGGGCTGGACAGGTAAGCCAGGTGAGTTCTAACCCTTTTCTATTTTTGTTTCTGTTTTCTAATTTGCAGTTTGTTTTTGATCCAGTTTTAAAAACCAAATCAATCCTATAATTCCTGAAAATATTAATGAGCACTTTCTGAATTATTTCAGTGGCCCATAAATAGTTCCAGCATTATTTGAGCATTTAAATTATTTATAGTGTTTAAATGCCCAAAGTCAAGTAGTTTATGATTTAATTCAAAAATCCAGGAATGACCTATATATATGTGTGTTCATCATTTTTGGCAAGGTTTTCACCTTTATCAGAAATCATGAACATTTCCAAAGGGCATTCTGGGTCATTGAAAAATATTTTATTTGAACCTATTGAATTTCATTTGGTGCTAGGGTTTACCAATCCCCATTTCAAATTACATAAAATTTAAACATGATGCAACAGACAAGTGCTAGCCTAGTGCAAGGTAAAGCTAGGGATGTGACAAATACCATGGGGTGCTTGTTGATGTTGAGCTTGGTCGCAAGTCGTTGTACTTGGCGCTCGATAGTATGTCTTGTATCTTTATACACCTTCTTGAGATGAGTCACATGTGCACTTGCGTCCAAATTGATGCCCGCTTGGAGTGGTAGAGGAAGAATGTCCAATGGGGACAAAGGGTTGAATCCACAGATGACCTCGAAGGGGGACTTGCCGGTTATTGAGTGTCTTGCTCGGTTGTAGGTGAACTCGGCGATAGGTAGGCACTCCTCCCACTCCTTGATGTTCTTCTTGATGAGTACTCGGGGTAGGGCGGAGAGTGTGCGGTTGGTCACCTCCATTTGGCCGTCGGTTTGAGGATGGTAAGCCGTGGAGAAGAGTAGCTTGATTCCGAGCTTGGCGCATAGGGTCTTCCAAAAGTAGCTAAGGAACTTGACGTCGCGGTCCGAGACGATAGTCTTTGGAACTCCATGTAGATGCAATATTTCCCTACAAAATAGATTAGCAACATGCGAAGCATCGTCTATCTTGTTGCAAGGAATGAAATGTGCCATTTTTGAGAAATGGTCCACAACGACAAATACCGAATCCTTCCCATTTCTAGTCCTAGGCAAACCAAGTACAGAGTCCATGCTAATCTCTTCCCATGGTTCATATGGAATTTGTAGAGGCATATAGAGGCCATGGGATTGAGCTTTAGACTTAGCTTTGCGACATGTCGAGCATCGGTTGGTGAATCGGTTGACGTCACGAAACATCTTGGGCCAATAGTAGTTTTTTGAGAGTGTAGCAAACGTCTTGTCGCGTCCAAAATGTCCCATTAAGCCTCTCCATGAGATTCCTACAAAAGCAACAAACGAAGAGAAGACTCGGGGATGCAAAGTTTGTTAGCTCTCATAAAATATCCATCTTTGATGTAATGTCGTTCCCAAAAGGTGTGCGTCAAACACTTATCATAAGGGGTAGCAAAAGTAGGGTCATACTCATACAAGTCTTTTATATGCTCAAAACCAATGACATCCGATTCAAGTTGAATAACAAGCATGCATATGCAGGAAAGGGCATCTGCCACAATGTTTTCCTTACCCTTAATGTACTTGATGACATAAGGAAAAGACTCAATAAATTCACTCCATTTGGCATGACGCTTTTTCAACTTGGTTTGGCCCTTAAGATACTTGAGCATTTCATGATCGGTATGAATGATAAACTCATGAGGGCGAAGATAGTGTTCCCATTCATGCAAAATGCAGACTAAAGCATATAGCTCTTTGTCATAGATGGGGTAATTGAGTTGCGCGCCGGAGAGTTTCTCACTGAAGTAAGCTATGGGGCGCTTCTCTTGCGTTAACACACCTCCTACGCCATTACCACTAGCATCGCAATGAATCTCAAAAGGTTTGTCAAAGTTGGGTAAAGCAAGCACGGGAGCATGAGTAAGCAAATTCTTAAGCTCATTGAAAGCGGTATCTTGGGATGGTCCCCAAACAAAAGGCGCATTCTTCTTGCTCAAAGCATGCAAAGGCGAAGCAATGGTGCTAAAATATTTCACAAAGCGACGATAGAACCCCGCAAGGCCAAGAAAGCTATGCACTTGTTGCAAATTGGTTGGTTGTGGCCAAGTCTTAATAGCATTGATCTTGGACTCATCAACATGAACACCCTTATAGGAAAAAACAAAACCCAAGAAAACGAGCTTGTCAACGCCAAAAAGGCATTTCTCCATATTAGCATAGAGATGCTATTTTCGAAGAGTTTGCAAAACGGTTCGGACATGGGTGACATGCTCTTTGAGAGACTTGCTAAAGACAAGGATATCATCGAAGTAGACCACAACAAACACACAAATGTAGGGGCGAAAGACATGATTCATAAGACGCATAAAAGTACCCGGTGCTTCCGATAGACCCATAGGCATGACTAACTACTCATACAAACCAAACTTGGTTTTGAAAGCGGTTTTCCATTCATCACCCTCTTGTATGCGGATTTGATAGTAACCACTCTTAAGATAAATTTTGGAAAAGATAGTGGCACCACTAAGTTCATCAAGCATATCATCAAGGCATGGAATGGGATACCTATAACAAATGGTGATAGCATTGATAGGTCTACAATCGGAGCACATGCGAAAGCTAGCATCTCTTTTTGGCACAAGAATGACCGGGGCGGCACAAGGGCCCAAACTTTCACGCACATGTCCATGGTCTATGAGATACTTTACTTGCCTTTGTATTTCTTTGGTTTCTTTGGGGTTGACGCGGTAGGGCGCTTTGTTCAGAAGCGGTGCTCCGGGGATGAGGTCGATGCGGTGCTCAATGCCTCGTAGTGGAGGTAGTCCCGGAGGTAGCTCGTCGAGGAAAACATCATGAAATTTCTGCAAAAGAGAAGACAACACTAGAGGAAGAGTGTGAGAAGTGTTAGTTTGTGGCGCATTGTCCTCGCACACAAGGACATAGTGTAGGACACTAGATGAGTTCTCACACACTCCTCGTATCTCACTTTTGGTGGCAAATAGGACTAAGTTCTTCTTTTCGCTCATCATGGAGGTGTTCGATTTGGGCTTGTGGCGCTCACTCTCTTTTTGGTGGCTCGCTCTCTCACTATGATCTCCATGATGGGTGGTTTGCTTGTCAACGATCACTTGGCTTGGCGACATTGGATGAAGTACGTACTCCTTGCCCTTCATCTTGAAGATGTAGTGGTTCGTTCGGCCGTTGTGGATGACTCCTCTATCAAATTGCCATGGGCGTCCAAGGAGAAGGTGGCAAACGGTCAGTGGAACGACGTCGCACTCTAAGGTGTCTTCATAGGCACCAATTTTGAAGGAGACTTGTACTCGATGCTCGACTTGGATAGTGCCGGAGTCGCTAAGCCATTGCACTTTGTATGGATGAGGATGCTTCGTCTTGGGAAATTGGAGCTTGGAGCAAAGTTCTTTACTTGCAAGGTTATGACAACTCCCTCCATCGATGATGACCTTGACGGATCTTCCATTGATGCCGGCCTTGGTGTGGAATATGTGGCATCTTTGGTCTTCTTCTTGGTGATGTTGGAGAGTCAAGACCTTGGAGACAATAAGAGCGGGACTTGAATCTTCATCGCAAAAGACTTGTTCCTTTTCATCGTTCACTTGCCGGTGCATGGCAACTTTCTCAAGAGCGTCCATTTCTCCTTCACTCATCGAGTCGTAGGTGCCGTCATCATTGAGGATCATGGTCCACTTGTTGGTGCACTCATAGGACTTGTGGCCTTGGCCTCCGTATGTGAAGCATTTGAACGAACTTGTCTTGATGGACTCATCGGTTGGAGTGGATGATGATGAAGCTCTTGGCTTGAAGTTACTCATAGTAGGAGGATGACTTGGAGTTGACGAAGCTTTCTTGGGACTCGACTTGTCGACGTTGCTTGTAGAAGGCTTTGTAGACAGTGTTGGGGTCGTTGAAGCTTGGGTGTTGGATAAGCCGTATGACTTGGATGAGAACTTGGCATACTTGTAATCGTCTTGCACTTGACATTCCGCTTTGGTAGCTTGATGCACTAGCTTGATGAGGTTTGAGTATGGTTGGAAGTCGGCGATCTTCTTGATAGGATGGTTGAGTCCATTCAAGAAACGTGCCATTGTTTGCTCATCGTCTTCCGTGACATTGGCTCGTATCATGGCAATCTCCATCTCCTTGTAGTACTCTTCAATGCTCTTGGTTCCTTGCTTGGGTAGTTGGAGTTTCTTGAAGAGGTCGCGGTTGTAGTAGGTAGGCACAAAGCGTGCTCTCATGACATCCTTCATTTGTGCCCAAGTAGTGATGGGTGGTTCACCTCTTGCCTCTCGGCGCTCGATGACTTGTTCCCATCAAATGAGTACATAGTCTTAGAACTCAAGGGATGCCATTGCGATCTTCTTCTCTTCATCGTAGTTGTGCAAGCGGAAGATTTTGTCGACCTTCAATGCCCATGATAGGTATTCTTCGGGATCGTTGCTTCCGTTGAACTTGGGCATGGTGAACTTGAGCTTGCCGTAGCGTTGCTCTTCATTGTGTTGGGGTCGGGGATGATGACGCCCATGTTGTTGATGATTGTCAAGCTCGTGTTTCTCTTGGTGAGGAGGGTTGTCAACCTCATGTTTCTCTTGTCGTGGAGGATTTCCATTGTCGTCATGCTCTTGATGAACTTGATGTTCTTAGCGAGCTTGTGGAGGAGCTTGTCGAGCTCGAGGACGAGCTTGAGGAACTTGACGATGCACGCGAGCTTGAAATCTTCATTCTTGAATTTCTTCGTGAAGTGCTTCTTCTTGTTCTTGAGCTTGTCGGCCTCGGTTGTCTACGGCTCGACTTGAATCTCGGAGGGCTTGTTGCGTCACAAGTGCTTGAGCTTCACGGAGTTGTTTTTCTTGGCGTTGTGCTTCGGCATGTTATGCTTCTTGGTGTAGACGCGCGCTCTCTTCCTCTTCATGTTGGCGTTGTCATTGCCGTTCTCGTGCTAGTGCAAAAGCCTCTTGAGTTTGACGTTGTCGGCGCTCTTGAGAGTCGGTGTCATGTAGGGGATTGAGGCTTGCTTGACGATCGTTGCGCGCGGCACAGCGTATAGTGTTTGATGTCGATGTACTTGAGCCGGAGAGGGTGAAGTCGGAGTGTCGACTTGAGCGGGTTCTTCTTGATGAAGACGAAGTGGAAGAAAAGCGGTTGAGCAACAAAGCGCGAATCTCGTCCATCCTTGCGTCATTCTCTTGCTTGTGATTGTTGAGCTTGTGGTCGAAGTAGTCCCTTGTACGTTGCTCGGAGAGTCGCAAGTTGGCGGCGAGGTTGTCGATGCGTTCACTCATGGCTTGTTGCTCTTGATGCAAAGCATGTTGTGCACCAAAGAGGTGGTTCTTGGTGACGTAGGAGTTCATGTCGTCGTCATGCTCAATGAAGAGTGGGTTTGTAGAAGTACTTGGCCTATACATCATTCCAAGAAAAATGTGAGTGGTAGAAAGAGAAAAACGAATACCAAATGTACCTTGACCGAAGTTGAAAGTGGATCGATGATCACTCCAATGTAGGACAAGGAAATAGCACAATTGGTACTAGCTCTTGTGGTTTCTCACACCTACACAAGTAAAAGCTTATGGTGAAGCTTGGTTAGGATGGTGGCACAAAATTTGATGCAATTGTAAGTGAGCTTCAATAATGTTGGAAAAGATTCACAATGTGCAATGTAACAAGTAGACCAAGCATATAAGGTACACGGAAACACACGTGCAAAAAGATAAGTGGGGTCGTGCAACCAAGTGTGAGCCAAAATGTGGAATCCACAAAAATTCTCTTGTTGCACAACACTAGAGATACGCTAGCACGATTGCACAATAGGAAGATACAAAGAACTTGTGCACAACCTACTTAGCAAAAATGCAATGACTTCTATCCCAAATATGTTCTATGCGAGGTGTTTCTATGATATGATCCAAGATGATCAAGTATGACAATCTTAATGTTGTAAGATGCTATGGTTCTTGCTTAAAAGCTCTTTGCTTATCTTTCCTATTTGCTTAAAAGCTTGGTTGGCTCTTTGATGTTTGAGCTCTTTTCTCATGCAATGCTTGACGAACCAAGATAGCAATTGTGTATGCGATGACAACTTTGTGACACAAAGGATGATACCTATATATGCAACAATGATGTATGTATGCTATGGGAAGTATGATCACTAATATGCACAAGTCTCGCTGCCGGCAATACTCAATGGCTAGTCTCGATGGGTAAGCAACACATAGGAGTAATGCTATGATGGCTATCAATGTAATGGCAAGAATGATGTATCATGATACCAAGATGAGGTTACCGTTCTTGATTACGGTATGGTGTCAAAATGGCGGACCGAAATACTAAGATGTAGTCGAGGTGGTCGTTGTTGATGACGTGTCCGTGGCGAAGATGAGCACGGTGATGTCGATGTCGAACCATACCTAGATAGCCGAAACACAAAAGGAGACAGTACCGCAACTCAAATTCTCAAAGCTCGAAGTAGCAAACGTGTCGGGGAGCGAAACAGATAAGCAATGATGGTGGTTTGCGGAAGTGGTGATGGTGTAAAGGTGGTAGGAGTGCGAATGCGGAAATGTGGGGCGGTGGTGGTGACTAAACTGAAGAAATTCAGTTTCATCAGGGAACTTTGGACGTCCGGTGGGGGAGCGGTAGTCCGGTCGTTGGACGTCCGGTGGCTAGCGGACGTCCGATGCCTGGGAACTGCTATGGCACGGGAAGAACTTCACGTGGGCGGGGTGGATGATGTGAAATTCGTCGATTGTGGGCGATTTAGTAGATGGAAAGGGTGGAGACAGGGGGAAAAGCTAGATCCACTCAAAACAAAGCAAATCCACGGATCCAAACCAACAAAATTTCAACACACCAACAAATCACAAAAAAAAATTGGGGCTATTTTTGTGGGGAACTTTCGAATTAGGACGAAAAACAACAAAAACTAGGCTAGAAACACAACGGGGAGGCTCCAAAATCGTGATCAACGTGGCTCATGATACCAAGATGATGTAGGGTAGAACCCTAATTGGCCGATCTTTCACGAAAGGAGCGGATCCCGCGATGAACACGAAGAACACAAGGGGGAAAACGAGGGGGAACACAAGAGAAACACTAAGCCAACATAAGATAGTCACACATGTGCTAGATCCTCGGATACATAAAGTTCACACGGTACACAATCAACTAAGGACGATACAAGGGTAGCCGGTCTTCTCCGTGAGGAGGTCTTGATGTTCTTCTTCGCGAGGAGGTCTTGAATCCAAAGGGAACTTCTCCGAAGAGGCCGCGGTCTCTCTCGAGGAGTAGATCCGATGTGGATGAGCAATGCTCTATCTCTCAAATGAGCTAAACCAATGCTAACCCTAGAAAGGAGGAGGGAGAGGTCTATATATAGTCTAAGTGCAAATGGGGGCGAAAGTAGGGGTACAAGGGCCTCGGGCCCGAAACTGGACACAGCCAGGTACCGAACGTCCGCTGGGGAACGGTCGTCCGGTGTCTCATGAGCATCCGGTCGTCTGGTCTCCTCCGGACGTCCGCTGGATTCGTTCTGTGATGGGGGTGCCGGACGTCCGGTAGCTTCGGACTTCCGCTGATGGTGGCTCGGGTCCAGTCGCGCCGGTCGTCCGGTCGGGGCCGGACGTCCGTTCCTTGGCCTCGGGTGCAGGGGCACCGGTCGTCCGATCTGGACCGGACGTCCGCTTGCTGGGGCTCGGTTGATGCTTCAGGCGTCGGACGTCCGGTCCCGGCCGGTCGTCCGGTGGCTGGGATTCCTTCTGCATCTCTTCTTCTTCTCCATCTTCACGTCCATCTTCCTCCTTTTCTTCTCCTTGCTCCTTAGCTTCTCCATGAAACCTGAGTATGCAGAAAGTGTCCGTATGAGGTAGTAGCCATGTCTCATGTGCGTCAAAGTGGAAATGTGAGAGGAGAGGTGTCACCTCAGTTTCAAGAGCTCTTGCACATGCTCGTGTCATGGGTCCGCTAGGCACTTGGTGAGACGATGGTAGGTCCATGGGATGCTCCGCATCAACAAGCATGCTCATCTAAAGATTTGCCCTCAACTAAGCTAGTTGGAGTTTCAGCACGAGCACAAAGGGATCGAAGATGATCCAAGTAAAAAGCTTTAGGAGTGTGATAGATTTTGAGTGGTTCTTCAACCATTGGTGTAGCAGGTACAACTAATTTTTTTGTATTTTGCGTTTCCTACCCAACACTAGAGATAGAAAACAACTTAGAACAGCAAATAAAAATTACTTAGTGATAAAGCAAACAAGCACACACGAGAATATTCACCCCACGCTATGACTCCCCGGCAACGGCGCTAGAAAAAGGTCTTGATAACCCACAAGTATAGGGGATCAATTGTAGCTTCTTTCGATAAGTAAGAGTGTCGAACCCAACGAGGAGCTAAAGGTAAAACAAATATTCCCTCAAGTTCTACCACCGATACAACTCTACACACGCTTAACGTTCGCTTTACCTAGAACAAGTATGAAACTAGAAGTACTTTGTAGGTGTTTTTGGATAGATTTGCAAGAATATAAAGTGCACGTAAATAAAAATTAGGGGTTGTTTAGATAAAGACACAATAAAGTTAGCATAGCGAGTGTGGAAAAGTGGTGGTAGGAGTTGTGAAATTGTCCCTAAGCAACTGACTACTTTACTAGACCGATAGCAAGTTTTATGTGGGAGAGGCCACTGCTAGCATGTCATCCCTGACATGGAATTCTATGCACTTATGATTGGAACTATTAGCAAGCATCTGCAACTACTAACGTTCATTAAGGTAAAACCCAACCATAGCATTAAGATATATTGGTCCCCCTTCAATCACGTGTGCATCAATTTCTATGCTAGGTTGAAGCTTCTGTCACTCTTGCCCTCCAATACATAGTCCTATCAACATACAACTAACCCTATGGTGTGATCCACGCGCGCGCTCATATGATGGGCACCAAAGGACAGCAACATAACCACAAGCAAATTAAACCAATCATAGCAATTCACCAATCACTGATAGGACAACGAAAATCTACTCAAACATCATAGGATGGCAACACATCATTGGATAATAATATGAAGCATAAAGCACCATGTTCAAGTAGAGGGTATAGCGGGTTGCGGGAGAGTGGACCGCTATAGATAGAGGAGGGGAGGTGATGGAGATGTTGGTGAAGATGGCGGAGGTGTTAGTGTAGATTGCGGTGATGATGATGGCCCCCGGTGGCGTTCCGGCGCCACCGGAAACGAGGGGGAGAGAGCACCCCTTCTTCTTCTTCTTCCTTGACCTTCTCCCTAGATGGGAGAAGGGTTTCCCCTCTGGTACATGGCCTCCATGGAGGCGGAGGGGCGAGAGCCCCTCCGGGATTGGATTTGTCTCTCTGTCTCTCTCTGTTTCTGCGTTCTCAGATTCCGCCCTTTCACCGTTTCTTATATTCCCGAAGATCCGTAACTCCGATTGGGATGAAATTTTAACACGATCTCTATCCGGATATTAGCTTTCTTGCGGCAAAAGAAGGGCATCAACCGCCTTACGGGGTGGCCACGAGGGCCCAGGGCGTGCCTGACCCCCTGGGTCGCGCCCCCCCTGCCTCGTGGCCCCCTCGGGCATCGTCTCGCGTTGATTCTTCTTCCAAAAATCACATATATTCCAAAAAAAATCTCCGTCAGTTTTTATCCCGTTTGGACTCCGTTTGATATGGATTTACTGCGAAATAAATAACATGCAATAAACAGGAACTGGCACTGGGCACTGGATCAATATGTTAGTCCCAAAAAATAGTATAAAAAGTTGCCAAAAGTATATGAAAGTTGTATAATATTGGCATGGAACAATAAAAAATTATAGATACGACAGAGATGTATCAATAATCAAGCCCTCGACTCAAGACTAATCTTTATTATATATAGCTCACGGACTCGATTACATAGAAGGATCATAATGAAAAACTCAAAACTAGATCATACTAAAACTTTACTCTACTAGATCAAGATATTATCTAAAGGATCGAACTAAGAAAAATGGTAAAGATAGGAGTGTGATGGTGATACGATACTGGGGCACGTCCACCAAGCTTGGTAGTTGCCAAGGGGAGTGCCCATACCCATGTGTTTATGTCTCCTTCCTCAGAGGCGGTGATGATAGAGTTGTTGATGATGTAGGCTTGTCATCCATCCTCCAAGGCATAGGCTCACCATCATAGAATGATGATCGAGTCTCCGGGATCTTCAAATCTGCAGCCAAACTCATCCTTTTGAATCTATATTCATACTCACAGTTTTAGTTTTGCTGGTCATAGATCTGGGCTAGGAGGTGCTCGATTTTCTCGTGAAGCTTGAAGATGGTCTCCCCAATATTCTTGGCATCTAGCTTGTGGTTGTTGGTGAGCTCCGTGATCATTATGTGGTTGGCGTCGAGTCCATGTTCCACCATCTCCTGGCACTTGAAAACTTGTTGCTCCATTGCTTCGAGTCTTGTCTCCATGCTTTCGGTCCTCCTTGGTCCCTCAACATCACGGATGTGCATCAACCCCTCACGCATCTCATGAAGGAAATATGCCCTAGAGGCAATAATAAAGTTATTATTTATTTCCTTATTTCATGATAAATGTTTATTATTCATGCTAGAATTGTATTAACCGGAAACATAATACATGTGTGAATACATAGACAAACATAGTGTCACTAGTATGCCTCTACTTGACTAGCTCATTGATCAAAGATGGTTAAGTTTCCTAGTCATAGACATGAGTTGTTATTTGATCAATGGGATCACATCATTAGGAGAATGATGTGATTGACATGACCCATTTCGTTAACTTAGCACTTGATCGCTTAAGTTTACTTCTATTACTTTCTTCATGACTTATATATGTTCCTATGACTATGAGATTATGCAACTCCCGAATACCGGAGGAACACTTTGTGTGATACCAAACGTCACAATGTAACTGGGTGATTATAAAGGTGCTCTACAGGTGTCTCCGATGGTGTTAGTGGAGTTGGCATATATCAAGAATAGGATTTGTCACTCCGATTGTCGGAGAGGTATCTCCGAGCCCTCTCGGCAATGCACATTACTATAAGCCTTGCAAGCAATGTAACTAATGAGTTAGTTACAGGATATTGTATTATGGAACGAGTAAAGAGACTTGCCGGTAACGAGATTGAGCTAGGTATTGGGATATCGATGATCGAATCCCGGGCAAGTAACATACCGATGACAAAGGGAACAACGTATATTGTTATGCGGTTTGACCGATAAAGATCTTCGTAGAATATGTAGGAACCAATATGAGCATCCAGGTTCCGCTATTGGTTATTGACTGGAGACATGTCTCGGTCATGTCTACATAGTTCTCGAACCCGTAGGGTCCGCACGCTTAAAGTTCTGTGACAATAGGTATTATGAGTTTATATGTTTTGATGTACCGAAGGTAGTTCAGAGTCCCAGATATGATCATCAACATGACGAGGAGTCTCGAAATGGTTGAGACATAAAGATTGATATATTGGAAGCCTACATTTGGACATCGGAAGAGTTCCGGGTTAAATCGGGATTTTATCGGAGTGCCGGAGGGGTTACCGGAACCCCCCGGGGGTTAATGGGCCTTATTGGGCCCTAGTGGAGAGAGAGAGAGGCCGGCCAGGGCAGGCCGCACGCCCCTCCCCTTCTGGTCCGAATTGGACTAGGAGAGGGGGGCGGCGCCCCCCTTTCCTTCTCCTTCTCCCCCTTCCTTTCCCCCTCCTAGTAGGAGTAGGAAAGAGGGGAATCCTACTCCTACTAGGAGGAGGATTCCTCCTCCTGGAGCGCCCTCTAGGGCCGCCCGGCCTCCCCCCTTGCTCCTTTATATACGGGGGCAGGGGGCACCTCTAGACACACAAGTTGATCATTGATCTCTCCCAGCCGTATGTGGTGCCCCCCTCTACCATAAACCACCTCGGTCATACTGTAGCGGTGCTTAGGCGAAGCCCTGCAACAGTAGCTTCATCAACATCGTCACCATGCCGTCGTGCTGACGAAACTCTTCCCCGAGCTCTACTGGATCGTGAGTTCGCGGGACGTCACCGACCTGAACGTGTGCTGAACGCGGAGGTGTTGTACGTTCGGTACTGAGGATCGGTCGATCGTGAAGACGTACGACTACATCAACCGCGGTATCATAATGCTTCCGCTTAACAGTCTACGAGGGTACGTGGATGACACTCTCCCCTCTCATTGCTATGCATCACCATGATCTTGTGTGTGTAGGAAAATTCTGAAATTACTACGTTCCCCAACAGTGGCATCCGAGCCAGATTATTGCGTAGATGTTATATGCACGAGTAGAACACAAGCGAGTTGTGGGCGATACAAGTCATACTGCTTACCAGCATGTCATACTTTGGTTCGGCGGTATTGTTGGATGAAGCGGCCTGGACCGACATTCCGTGTATGCTTACGCGAGACTGATTCTACCAACGTGCTTTGCACACACGTGGCTGGCGGGCGTCAGTTTCTCCAACTTTAGTTGAACCGAGTGTGGCTACGCCCGGTCCTTGAGAAGGCTAAAACAACACTAACTTGACGAACTATCGTTGTGGTTTTGATGCGTAGGTAAGAACGGTTCTTGCTCGGCCCGTAGCAGCCACGTAAAACTTGCAACAACAAAGTAGAGGAAGTCTAACTTGTTTTTGCAGGGCATGTTGTGATGTGATATGGTCAAGACATGATGCTATATTTATTGTATGAGATGATCATGTTTTGTAACAGAGTTGTCGGCAAGTGGTAGGAGCCATATGGTTGTCGCTTTATTCTTTGCAATGCAATCGCCCTGTAATTGCTTTATTTTATCACTAAGTGGTAGCGATAGTCATAGAAGCAATAGTTGGCGAGATGACAACGATGCTACAATGGAGATCAAGGTGTCGCGCCGGTGATGATGGTGATCATGACGGTGCTTTGGAGATGGAGATCAAAGGCACAAGATGATGATGGCCATATCATATCACTTATATTTATTGCATGTGATTTTTATCCTTTATGCATCTTTTTCTGCTTTGTTTGACGGTAGCATTATAAGATGATATCTCACTAAATTTCAAGGTAAAAGTGTTCTCCCTGAGTATGCACCATTGCCAAAGTTCGTCGTGCCGAGACACCACGTGATGATCGGGTGTGATAAGCTCAACATTCATCTACAACGGGTGTAAGACAGTTTTACACACGCAGAATACTCGGGTTAAACTTGATGAGCCTAGCATATGCAGATATGGCCTCGAAACACTAAGACCGAAAGGTCGAGCGTGAATCATATAGTAGATATAATCAACATAGTGATGTTCACCATTGAAAACTACTCCATTTCATGTGATGATCGGTTATGGTTTAGTTGATATGGATCACGTGATCACTTAGATGATTAGAGGGATGTCTATCTAAGTGGGAGTTCTTAAGTAATATGATTAATTGAACTTAAATTTATCATGAACTTAGTACCTGATAGTATTTTGCTTGTCTATGTTATTATAGATAGATGGCTTGTGTTGTTGTTCCATTAACTTTTAATGCGTTCCTTGAGAAAGCAAAGTTGAAAGATGATGGTAGCAATTACACGGACTGGGTCCATAACTTGAGGATTATCCTCATTGCTGCATAGAAGAATTACGTCCTGGAAGCACCGCTGGGTGCCAAACCCGCTGCAGGAGCAACGCCAGATGTTATGAACATCTGGCAAAGCAAAGCTGATGACTACTCAATAGTTTAGTGTGCCATGCTTTACGGCTTAGAACCGGGACTTCAACGTCGTTTTGAACGTCATGGAGCATATGAGATGTTCCAAGAGTTGAAGTTAATATTTCAAGCAAATGCCCGGATTGAGAGATATGAAGTCTCCAATAAGTTCTATAGCTGCAAGATGGAGGAGAATAGTTCTGTCAGTGAACATATACTCAGAATGTCTGGGTACCATAATCACTTGACTCAGCTGGGAGTTAATCTTCGGGTTGATAGTGTCATTGATAGAGTTCTTCAATCACTGCCACCAAGCTACAAGAGCTTCGTGATGAACTATAATATGCAAGGTGTGGATAAGACGATTCCCGAGCTCTTCGCAATGCTAAAGGCTGCGGAGGTAGAAATCAAGAAGGTGCATCAAGTGTTGATGGTCAACAAGACCACCAGTTTCAAGAAAAAGGGTAAAGGGAAGAAGAAAGGGAACTTCAAAAAGAACGGCAAACAAGTTGCTGCTCAAGAGAAGAAACCCAAGTCTGGACCTAAGCCTGAGACTGAGTGCTTCTACTACAATGGGACTGGTCACTGGAAGCGGAACTACCCCAAGTATTTGACGGATAAGAAGGATGGCAAGGTGAACAAAGGTATATGTGATATACATGTTATTGATGTGTACCTTACTAGAGCTCGCAGTAGCACCTGGGTATTTGATACTGGTTCTGTTGCTAATATTTGCAACTCGAAACAGGGACTACGGATTAAGCGAAGACCGGCTAAGGACGAGGTGACGATGCGCGTGGGAAATGGTTCCAAAGTCGATGTGATTGTTGTCGGCACGCTACCTCTACATCTACCTTCAGGATTAGTTTTAGACCTAAATACTTGTTATTTGGTGCCAGCGTTAAGCATGAACATTTTTTCTGGATCTTGTTTGATGCGAGATGGTTATTCATTTAAATCTGAGAATAATGGTTGTTCTATTTATATGAGTAATATCTTTTGTGGTCATGCACCCTTGAAGAGTGGTCTATTTGTGTTGAATCTTGATAGTAGTGATACACATATTCATAATGTTGAAGCCAAAAGATGCAGAGTTGATAATGATAGTGCAACTTATCTATGGCACTGCCATTTGGGTCATATTGGTGTAAAGCACATGAAGAAACTCCATACTGATGGACTTCTGGAATCACTTGATTATGAATCACTTGGTACTTGAGAACCATGCCTCATGGGCAATATGACTAAAACATCGTTCTCCGGAACAATGGAGCGAGCAACAGATTTGTTAGAAATCATACATACTGATGTATGTGGTCCGATGAATGTTGAGGCCCGCGGCGGGTATTGTTATTTTCTCACCTTCACAGATGATTTGAGAAGATATGGGTATATCTACTTAGTGAAACATAAGTCTGAAACATTTGAAAAGTTCAAAGAATTTCATAGTGAAGTGGAAAATCATCGTAACAAGAAAATAAAGTTTCTACGATCTGATCGTGGAGGAGAATATCGAGTTATGAGTTCGGTTTACATTTGAAATAATGTGGAATAGTTTCGCGACTCACGCCACCCGGAACACCACAGCGTAATGGTGTGTCCGAACGTCGTAATCGTACTTTACTAGGTATGGTGTGATCTATGATGTCTCTTACTGATTTACCGCTATCGTTTTGGGGTTATGCTTTAGAGACAGCTGCATTCACGTTAAATAGGGCACCATCGAAATCTGTTGAGACAACACCTTACGAACTGTGGTTTGGCAAGAAACCAAAGTTGTCGTTTCTTAAAGTTAGGGGGTATGATGCTTATGTGAAAAAGCTTCAACCTGGTAAGCTCAAACCCAAATCGAAGAAATGTGTGTTCGTAGGATACCCAAAGGAAACTGTTGGGTACACCTTCTATCACAGATTCGAAGGCAAGACATTCGTTGCTAAGAATGGATCCTTTCTAGAGAAGGAGTTTCTCTCGAAAGAAGTGAGTGGGAGGAAAGTAGAACTTGATGAGTTAACTGTACCTGCTCCCTTATTGGAAAGTAGTTCATCACAGAAACCGGTTCCCATGACACCTACACCAATTAGTGAGGAAGCTAATGATGATGATCATGAAACTTCAGATCAAGTTACTACCGAACCTCGTAGGTCAACCAAAGCAAGGTTCACACCCGAGTGGTATGGTAATCCTGTGCTGGAGGTCATGTTACTTGACCATGACGAACCTACGAACTATGAGGAAGTGATGATGAGCCTAGATTCCGCAAAATGGCTTGAGGCCATGAAATCTGAGATGGGATCCATGTATGAGAACAAAGTGTGGACTTTGGTTAACTTACCCGATGATCGGCAAGCCATCGAGAATAAATGGATCTTCAAGAAGAAGATTGACACTGACGGTAACGTTACTGTGTACAAAGCTCGACTTGTTGCGAAAGGTTTTTGACAAGTTCAAGGAGTTGACTACGATGAGACCTTCTCACCCGTAATGATGCTTAAGTCTCTCCGAATCATATTAGCAACTGTCGCATTTTATGATTATGAAATTTGGCAAATGGATGTAAAGACTGCATTCCTGAATGGTTTTCTGGAAGAAGAGTTGTATATGATGCAATATGAAGGTTTTATCAATCCAAAGGGTACTAAAAAGTGTGCAAGCTCCAGCGATCCATTTATGGACTAGTGCAAGCCTCTCGGAGTTGGAATAAATGTTTTGATAGTGTGATCAAAGCATATGGTTTTATACAGACTTTTAGAGAAGCCTGTATTTACAAGAAAGTGAGTGGGAGCTCTGTAGCATTTCTAATATTATATGCGGATGACATATTATTGATTGGAAGTGATATAGAATTTCTGGATAGCATAAAAGGATACTTGAATAAGAGTTTTTCGATGAAAGACCTCGGTGGAGCTGCTTATATATTGGGAATCAAGATCTATAGAGATAGATCAAGACACTTAATTGGACTTTCACAAAGCACATACCTTGATAAAGTCTTGAAGAAGTTCAAAATGGATCAAGCTAAGAAAGGGTTCTTGCCTATATTACAAGGTGTGATATTGAGTAAGACTCAATGCCCGACCACTGCAGAAGATAGAGAGAAAATAAAAAGTGTTCCCTATGCTTCAGCCATAGGCTCTATCATGTACGTAATGCAGTGTACCAGACCTGATGTGTGCCTTGCTATTAGTTTAGCAGGGAGGTACCAAAGTAATCCAGGAGTGGATCACTGGACATCGGTCTAGAACATCCTGAAATACCTGAAAAGGACTAAGGATAAGTTTCTCGTTTATGGAGGTGACAAAGAGCTCGTCGTAAATGGTTACGTCGATGCAAGCTTTGACACTGATTCAGATGATTCTAAATCGCAAATCGGATATGTATTTATACTGAATGGTGGAGTTGTTAGTTGGAGCAGTTCTAAACAAAGCGTCGTGGCAGGATCTATATGTGAAGCGGAGTACATAGCTGCTTCGGAAGCGACAAATGAAGGAGTCTGGATGGAGTTCATATCCGATCTAGGTGTCATACCTAGTGCATCGGGTCCAATGAAAATCTTTTGTGACAATACTGGGATCAAGTCCAGGTGGGAGACATAGAGAGATGCAAGATACATACGGATCTAAATGTTGCAGACCCGCTGACTAAGCCTCTTCCACGAGCAAAACATGATCAACACCAAGACTCCATGGGTGTTAGAATCATTACTGTGTAATCTAGATTATTGACTCTAGTGCAAGTGGGAGACTGAAGGAAATATGCCCTAGAGGCAATAATAAAGTTATTATTTATTTCCTTATTTCATGATAAATGTTCATTATTCATGCTACAATTGTATTAATAGGAAACATAATACATGTGTGAATACATAGACAAACATAGTGTCACTAGTATGCCTCTACTTGACTAGCTCATTGATCAAAGATGGTTAAGTTTCCTAGCCATAAACATGAGTTGTTATTTGATCAACGGGATCACATCATTAGGAGAATGACGTGATTGACATGACCCATTTCGTTAGCTTAGCACTTGATCGTTTAAGTTTACTTCTATTGCTTTCTTCATGACTTATATATGTTCCTATGACTATGAGATTATGCAACTCCCGAATACCGGAGGAACACTTTGTGTTCTACCAAACATCACAACGTAACTGGGTGATTATAAAGGTGCTCTACATGTGTCTCCGATGGTGTTCATGGAGTTGGCATAGATCGAGAATAGGATTTGTCACTCCGATTGTCGGAGAGGTATCTCTGGGCCCTCTCGGTAATGCACATCACTATAAGCCTTGCAAGCAATGTAAATAATGAGTTAGTTGCGGGATGTTGTATTACGGAACGAGTAAAGAGACTTGCCGGTAATGAGATTGATCTAGGTATTGGGATACTGATGATCGAATCTCGGGCAAGTAACATACCGATAACAAAGGGTACAACATATATTGTTATGCGGTTTGACCGATAAGGATCTTCGTAAAATATGTAGGAACCAATATGAGCATCCAGGTTCCGCTATTGGTTATTGACCGAAGACATGTCTCGGTCATGTCTACATAGTTCTCGAACCCGTAGGGTCCGCACGCTTAAAGTTCTGTGACAATCGGTATTATGAGTTTATATGTTTTGATGTACCGAAGGTAGTTCGGAGTCCCGGATATGATAACGGACATGATGAGGAGTCTCGAAAAGGTCGAGACATAAAGATTGATATATTGGAAGCCAACATTTGGACATCGGAAGAGTTCCGGGTGAAATCAGGATTTTACCGGAGTGCTGGAGGGGTTACCGGAACCCCCCGGGGGTTAATGGGCCTTATTGGGCCCTATTGGAGAGAGAGAGAGGGGCCGGCCAGGCCAGGACGTGCGCCCCTCCCCCTCTGGTCCGAATTGGACTAGGAGAGGGGGCGCGGCGCCCCCTTTCCTTATCCTTCTCTCCCTTCCTTTCCCCCTCCTAGTAGGAGTAGGAAAGAGGGGAATCCTACTCCTATTAGGAGGAGGATTCCTCCTCCTGGCGCGCCCTCTAGGGCCGGCCGGTCTCCCCCCTTGCTCCTTTATATATGGGGGCAGGGGGCACCTCTAGACACACAAGTTGATCATTGATCTCTCCCAGCCGTGTGCGGTGCCCCCCTCCACCATAATCCACCTTGGTCATACTGTAGCGGTGCTTAGGCGAAGCCCTGCAACGGTAGCTTCATCAACATTGTCACCACGCCGTCGTGCTGACAAAACTCTTCCCTGAGCTCTACTGGATCGTGAGTTTGCGGGACGTCACCGAGCTGAACGTGTGCTGAACGCGGAGGTGCCATACGTTCGGTATTGAGGATCGGTCGATCATGAAGACGTACGACTACATCAACCACGTTGTTATAACGCTTCCGCTTAATGGTCTACGAGGGTACGTGGACGACACTCTCCCCTCTCGTTGCTATGCATCACCATGATCTTGCGTGTGCGTAGGAAAATTTTGAAATTACTACATTCCCCAGCATCTCAATGGTTTGAGGGTGTTGCAGCACTTCCGCGAGGTAGGGATTGATGACCTTCTCAAAGAACTTGTCCTTGGGGGCGCTTGGAGACGGCATGATGATCTAGATCTGTCAGAAAAACAGCTTGAAACAAGAACAGGAGGTATTTGCATGATACGGTGGTCAAAACCTTCGGGGGATTATATAATGAATTTTTACCGACCAAAAGAAGTATCGTGCAAGAAAACAGAGTCCGGAGAGCACACGAGGTACCCACAAGGCAGGGGGCGCGCCCAGGGGGGTAGGGCGTGCCCTCCACCCTCGTGGACGCCCCGTGTCCTTCCCGGACTACTTCTTATTTTCCTATTTCTTAAATATTCCAAAACGGAGAAAAATTGCTATTAGAACTGTTTTGGAGTCGGTTTACTTACCGTACCACGTACCTATTCCTTTTCGGAGTCTGAAACGTTCTGGAAAGTGTCCCTTATGTATTCCTCCAGGGTTACGGTTTCAATAACATTAGTTTCAACATTTAAGGGATTACTTGAGATGTAATGTTTGATTCTTTGACCGTTCACCACCTTCAGATTTGTGCCTTCGAAGTTGTTGATTTTTATGGCACCGGAATGGTAGACCTCCTCGATAACGTAAGGGCCTTCCCATTTAGAGAGGAGTTTTCCTACAAAAAATCTTAAACGAGAGTTGTATAGCAAAAGATAATCACCTACGTTAAACTCACGTTTTTGTATCCTTTTGTCATGCCATCTTTTAACCTTTTCTTTAAACAGTTTAGCATTCTCATAGGCCTGAGTTCTCCACTCATCAAGTGAGCTAATGTCAAATAGTCTCTTCTCACTGGCAAGTTTAAAATCATAATTGAGCTCTTTAATGGCCCAGTATGCCTTATGCTCTAATTCGAGAGGTAAGTGACATGCTTTTCCATAAACCATTTTATACGGAGACATACCCATAGGATTTTTGTATGCAGTTCTATAGGCCCATAATGCATCATCAAGTTTCTTGGACCAATTCTTTCTAGATCTGTTAACAGTCTTTTGCAAAATTAATTTAATCTCTCTATTACTCAATTCTACTTGACCACTAGACTGTGGGTGATATGGAGATGCAATTCTATGATTAACGTCATACTTAGCAAGCATTTTACGAAAGGCGCCATGAATAAAATACAAACCACCATCAGTCATTAAGTATCTAGGGACTCCAAACCTCAGAAAAATAACTTCTTTAAGCATCTTAATAGAGGTGTTATGATCAGCACTACTAGTTGGAATAGCTTCTACCCACTTAGTAACGTAATCAACAGCAACGAAAATATGTGTATACCTATTAGAGGAAGGAAACGGTCCCATATAATCAAAGCCCCAAACATCAAATGGTTCAATAACAAGTGAATAGTTCATGGGCATTTCTTGACGTCTACCAATATTACCAATTCTTTGACATTCATCACAAGACAAAACAAACTTACGGGCATCTTTGAAGAGAGTAGGCCAATAAAAACCGGATTGCAATACCTTATGTACAATTCTGTCTCCAGCGTGGTGTCCTCCTGATACGTCTCTGTTGTATCTATAATTTTTGATTGTTCCATGCCAATATTACACAACTTTCATATACTTTTGGCAACTTTTTATACTATTTTTGGGGACTAACATATTGATCCAGTGTCCAGTGCCAGTTTCTGTTTGTTGCATTTTTTTGTTTCGCAGTAAATCCATATCAAACGGAGTCCAAACGGGATAAAAACTAACGGAGATTTTTTTTTGGAATATATGTGATTTTTGGGAAGAAAAATCAACGCGAGACAATGCCCGAGGGGGCCATGAGGCAGGGGGCGCCCCCCAGAGGGTCAGGTGCACCCTGGGCCCTCGTGGCCACCCCATAAGGCGGTTGATGCCCTTCTTTCGCTGCAAGAAAGCTAATATCCGGATAGAGATCATGTTAAAATTTCAGCCCAATCGGAGTTACGGATCTCCGGGAATATAAGAAACGGTGAAAGGGCGGAATCTGAGAACGCACAAACAGAGAGAGACAGATCCAATCTCGGAGGGGCTCTTGCCCCTCCCATGCCATGGAGACCATGGACCAGAGGGGAAACCCTTCTCCCATCCAGGGAGAAGGTCAAGGAAGAAGAAGGAGGAGGGGGCTCTCTCCCCCTCGCTTTCGGTGGTGCCGGAACGCCGCCGGGGGCCATCATCATCGCCGCAATCTACACCAACACCTCCGCCATCTTCACCAACATCTCCATCACCTTCCCCCCTCTATCTACAACGGTCCACTCTCCCGCAACCCGTTGTACCCTCTACTTGAACATGGTGCTTTATGCTTCATATTATTATCCAATGATGTGTTGCCATCCTATGACGTCTGAGTAGATTTTCGTTGTCCTATCGGTGGTTGATGAATTACTATGATTGACTTAATTCGCTTGTGGTTATGTTGCTGCCCTTTGGTGCCCATCATATGAGCACGCGCTTGGATCACACCATAGGGTTAGTTTTATGTTGATAGGACTATGTATTGGAGGGCAAGAGTGATAGAAGCTTCAACCTAGCATAGAAATTGATGCATACAGGATTGAAGGGGGACCAATATATCTTAATGCTATGGTTGGGTTTTACCTTAATGAACGTTAGTAGTTGCAGATGATTGCTAATAGTTCCAATCATAAGTTCATAGAATTCCAAGTCAGGGATGACATGCTAGCAGTGGCCTCTCCCACATAAAACTTGCTATCGGTCTAGTAAAGTAGTCAATTGCTTAGGGAAAATTTCACAACTCCTACCACCACTTTTCCACAGTCGCTATACTAACTTTATTGTTTCTTCATCTAAACAGCCCCTATTTTTATTTACGCGCTCTTTATTATATTGCAAACCTATCCAAAAACACCTACAAAGTACTTCTAGTTTCATACTTGTTCTAGGTAAAGCGAACGTCAAGCGTGCATAGAGTTGTATCGGTGGTCGATAGAACTTGAGGGAATATTTGTTCTACCTTTAGCTCCTCATTGGGTTTAACACTCTTACTTATCAAAAGAGGCTACAATTGATCCCCTATACTTGTGGGTGATCAAGACCTTTTTCTGGCGCCGTTGCCGGGGAGCAATAGCGTGGGGTGAATATTCTCGTCTGTGCTTGTTTGCTTTATCACTAAGTAATTTTTATTTGTTGTTCTAAGTTTTTTTATCTTTAGTTATGGGTAGGAAACGCAAAATACCAAAAAAATTAGGTGTACCTGCTACACCAATGGTTGAAGAACCACTCAAAACCTATCATGCTCTTAAAGCTTTTTACTTGGATCATCTTCGATCCCTTTGGGCTCGTGTTGAAACCCCAACTAGCTTAGTTGAGGGAAAATCTTTAGATGAGCATGCTTGTTATGTGCGACACCGCTTATCTCACAAAGGGGAACTTTTACTGGATCAAATTCATCGTTCGCAGTGCTATGCTTGGAATTTGTGTGAAATATATGATGTTACTTGTTGTTCTGAAAACCCTAAGAAACACCTTCCCTACCAATGTGAGTTTATCGATAATGGAATCGTATCTTCGTATGCTAAGGGTGTTTATAATTACTATGATGTTCAACAAATTGAAGAATTTGTTGCTTTTAATGGTGCCTATGAAATTGCTTCTTTGATTGTAAAGTATGATGCTACTCTTTACAAATCTAAATTTTTTGCCATACTTAAATGTTGTTATGATAATTATGCTTCTAATGCCTATGTTAAACCATATATTGAGGACTCCTCCGTTGTCCAAGAAGAGACTAATATTTTGCAGGAGTCTATGGAAGAAGAAAGTGATGAAACTGTGAGCTCATTGGATGAAAAAGATGAGGAGGAGAGCGAAGAAAAAGGAGGAAGAGTGGATTGATCACCCATGCCCACCTTCTAATGAGAGTAACTCTTCAACTCATACATTGTTTAATTTCCCTTCGTGCTTACCGAAGGATGAATGCTATGATGATTGTTATGATCCCGTTGATTCTTTTGAAATATCCCTTTTTGATGATGCTTGCTATGCTTATGGACAATATGGCAACATGAATTATTCTTATGGAGATGAACTTGCTATAGTTCCTTATGTTAAACATGAAATTGTTGCTATTGCACCCACGCATGATAGTCCTATTATCTTTTTGAATTCTCCCGACTACACTATATCGGAGAAGTTTGCTTTTGTTAAGGATTATATTGATGGGTTGCCTTTTACTATTACACATGATGATTTTGATAGATATAATATGCATGTGCTTGCTGCTCCTAATTTCAATTATTATGAGAGAGGAACTACGTCTCCACCTCTCTATGTTTCCCACACGATAAAATTGCAAGAAACTGATTATGCTATGTATTGGCCTTTACTAGATGTGCATGAATTGTTCTTATATGACATGTCGATGCATAGGAAGAGAGTTAGACTTCATCATTACTTGAGATATGTTGCTTTGTGCTCACTACTAAATGCCAAATCATTGCTAATTCAAATTGGCTTTGATATACCTTGGGATCCGAGTGGATCCATTACTTGAGCACTATATGCCTAGCATAATGGCTTTAAAGAAAGCGCCGCCAGGGAGACAACCCGGAAATTTTAGAGAGTAATTTATTTCTGTTGTGTGCTTTTATGAAGTTTAAAAATAAAAATAATGTGCCAAGGTTTGCCTTTAGGATGTTTTAGATTGCTTGTTGGTTTGTGCGGTGCAGGACAGAAACTTTGGCTGTAGTGCATGATTTTACATTTTTTACTGGAACGTCAAACGGTTCTGAAAGTTTGCACCGTCTTTCTATACAAATTTTTTATTTTTTCTAATTTTTGTAGAATTGTTGGAGTGCCATAGGTATGGTGAATGTTCATATTATTACAGACTGTTCTGTTTTAGACAGATTCTATTTTTGATGCATAGTTTGCTTGTTTTGATGAAACTATCGATTTATATCAGTGGATTAAGCCATGGAAAAGTTATATTACATTATCTATAATGCAATAACAAAATATGAATTGGTTTGCAATAGTACTTAGAGTAGTGATTTGCTTTATTATAATAACGGATCTTACCGAGCTTTCTATTGAGTTTTGTGTGGATGAAGTGTTCGAAGATCGAGGAGTTCCCGATGTGAGGAGAAGGAGGAGAGGCAAGAGTTAAAGCTTTGGGATTCCCAAGGCACCCCAAGTAAATATTCAAGGAGACTCAAGCATCTAAGCTTGGGGATGCCCCGGAAGGCATCCCATCTTTCTTCAACAAGTATCGGTATGTTTTCGGATTCGTTTCGTTCATGCGATATGTGCAATCTTGGAGCATCTTTTGAATTTAGTTTTCATTTTTCTTTTATGAACCATGATGGTATGAGATAGTCATTGGTTTATTTATAGAATGCTCTTTGCACTTCACTTAAATCTTTTGAGTCTGGCTTTATAGAATGCTTCATGTGCTTCGCTTATATCATTTGAAGTTTGGATTGGATGTTTCTCTTCACATAGAAAACCGCCATTTGTAGAATGCTCTTTTGCTTCACTTATATTTGTTAGAGCGTGGGCATATCTTTTGTAGAAAGAATTAAACTCTCTTGCTTCACTTATATCTATTTAGAGAGTTGACAGGAATTGGTCATTCACATGGTTAGTCATAAAATCCTACACAAAACTTGTATATCACTGAATATGATATGTATGATTCCTTGCAATAGTTTTGCGATATAAAGATGGTGATATTAGAGTCATGCTAGTGGGTAGTTGTGGATTGTACAAATACTTGTGTTGAAGTTTGTGATTCCCGTAGCATGCACGTATGGTGAACCGTTATGTGATAAAGTCGGAGCATGATTTATTTATTGATTGTCTTCCTTATGAGTGGCGGTGGGGGACAAGCGATGGTCTTTTCCTACCAATCTATCCCCCTAGGAGCATGCGCGTAGTACTTTGTTTCAATGACTAATAGATTTTTGCAATAAGTATGTGATTTCTTTATGACTACTGTTGAGTCCATGGATTATACGCACTCTCATCCTTCCATCATTGCTACCCTCTTAGGTACCATGCATTGCCCTTTCTCGCCTCGAGAATTGGTGCAAACTTCGCCAGTGCATCCAAACCCCGTGATATGATACGCTCTATCACACATAAGCCTCCTTATATCTTCCTCAAAACAGCCACCATACCTACCTATCATGGCATTTCCATAGCCATTCCGAGATATATTGCCATGCAACTTCCATCATCATCATATACATGACTTGAGCATTTATTGTCATATTGCTTTGCATGATCGTAAGATAGCTAGCATGATGTTTTCATGGCTTGTCCGTTTTTTGATGTCATTGCTACGCTAGATCATTGCACATCCCGGTACACCGCCGTAGCCATTCATATAGAGTCATACCTTTGTTCTAGCATCGAGTTGTAATATTGAGTTGTAAGTAAATAAAAGTGTGATGATCATCATTATTAGAGCATTGTCCCATGTGAGGAAAGGATGATGGAAGCTATGATTCCCTCACAAGTTGGGATGAGTCTCCGGACTTTACAAAATATAAAAGAGGCCAAAGAAGCCCACCAAAAAAAGAAGAAAAAAAGAGAAAAAATAAAAAAATTGAGAAAAAGAGAGAAGGGACAATGTTACTATCCTTTTACCACACTTGTGCTTCAAAGTAGCACCATGTTCTTCATACAGAGAGTCTCTTGAGTTATCACTTTCATATACTAGTGGGAATTTTCATTATAGAACTTGGCTTGTATATTCCGATGATGGGCTTCCTCAAATGCCCGAGGTCTTCATGAGCAAGCAAGTTGGATGCACACCCACTTAGTTTCAATTTGAGCTTTCATACACTTATAGCTCTAGTGCATCCGTTGCATGGCAATCCCTACTCCTCGCATTGACATCAATTGATGGGCATCTCCATAGCCCATTGATTAGCCGCGTCGATGTGAGACTTTCTTCCTTTTTGTCTTATCCACACAACCTCCATCATCATATTCTATTCCACCTGTAGTGCTATATCCATGGCTCACGCTCATGTATTGCGTGAAAGTTGGAAAGGTTTGAGAACATCAAAAGTATGAAACAATTGCTTGGCTTGTCGTCGGGGTTGTGCATGATTTGAATATTTTGTGTGGTGAAGATGGAGCATAGCCAGACTATATGATTTTGTAGGGATAACTTTCTTTGGCCATGTTATTTTCAAAAGACATGATTGCTTTATTAGTATGCTTGAAGTATTATTATCTTAATGTCAAATGATAGACTATTGCTTTGAATCACTTGTGTCTTAATATTCATGCCATGATTAGATTATGTGATCAAGATTATGCTAGGTAGCATTCCACATCAAAAATTATCTTTTTATCATTTACCTACTCGAGGACGAGAAGGAATTAAGCTTGGGGATGCTGATACATCTTCGTCGTATCTATAATTTTTGATTGTTCCATGCCAATATTATACAACTTTCATATACTTTTCACAACTTTTTATACTATTTTTGGGGACTAACATATTGATACAGTGCCCAGTGCCAGTTCCTGTTTGTTGCATATTTTTTGTTTCGCAGTAAATCCATATCAAACGGAGTCCAAACGGGATAAAAACTAACGGAGATTTTTTTGGAATATATGTGATTTTTGGGAAGAAAAATCAATGTGAGACGATGCCCGAGGGGGCCACGAGGCAGGGGACGCGCCCCAGGGGGTCAGGCGCGCCTTGGGACCTCGTGGCCACCCCATAAGGCGGTTGATGCCCTTCTTTCGCCGCAAGAAAGCTAATATCCGGATAGAGATCGTGTTAAAATTTCAGCCCAATCGGAGTTACAGATCTCCGGGAATATAAGAAACAGTGAAAGGGCAGAATCTGAGAACGCAAAAACAGAGAGAGACAAAGAGACATATCCAATCTCGGAGGGGCTCTCGCCCCTCCCATGCCATGGAGACCATGGACCAGAGGAGAAACCCTTCTCCCATATAGGGAGAAGGTCAAGGAAGAAGAAGAAGAAGGAGGGTGCTCTCTCCTCCTTGCTTCCGGTGGCGCCGGAACGCCGTCGGGGGCCATCATCATCGCCGCAATCTACACCAACACCTCCGCCATCTTCACCAACATCTCCATCACCTTCCCCCTCTATCTACAGCGTCCACTCTCCCGCAACCCGATGTACCCTCTACTTGAACATGGTGCTTTATGCTTCATATTATTATCCAATGATGTGTTGCCATCCAATGATGTGTGAGTAGATTTTCGTTGTCCTATCGGTGGTTGATGAATTACTATGATTGATTTAATTTGCTTGTGGTTATGTTGTTGTCCTTTGGTGCCCATCATATGAGCGCGCGTGTGGATCACACCATAGGGTTAGTTGTATGTTGATAGGACTATGTATTGGAGGGCAAGAGTGACAGAAGCTTCAACCTAGCATAGAAATTGATGCATACGGGATTGAAGGGGGACCAATATATCTTAATGCTATGGTTGGGTTTTACCTTAATGAATGTTAGTAGTTGCAGATGCTTGCTAATAGTTCCAATCATAAGTGCATATAATTCCAAGTCAGGGATGACATGCTAGCAGTGGCCTCTCCCACATATAACTTGCTATCGGTCTAGTAAAGTAGTCAATTGCTTAAGGACAATTTCACAACTCCTACCACCACTTTTCCACACTCGCTATACTAACGTTATTGTTTCTTTATCTAAATAGCCCCTACTTTTTATTTATGCGCTCTTTATTATCTTGCAAACCTATCTAGAAACACCTACAAAGTACTTCTAATTTCTTACTTGTTCTAGGAAAAGCGAACGTCAAGCGTGCGTAGAGTTGTATTGGTGGTTGATAGAACTTGAGGGAATATTTGTTCTACCTTTAGCTCCTCATTGGGTTCGACACTCTTACTTATCGAAAGAGGCTACAATTGATCCCCTATACTTGTGGGTTATCACCTCCATAAGCCTCGGAGTGACACTTGCGTAGGATTTGTTCCTGTTCATGCTCAGGTACACAACGTCTAATAACACCATCTACTCCTTTATAAAGATGTGGGTCATCCCATAAGTAATGTCTTAAATCATAGAAGAACTTTTTCTTTTGCTGGTATGTAAAACTAGGTGGTATAAATTTAGCAACAATGTAATTAGCATAATCAGCATACCATGGAGCAGTACGAGAAGCATTTATGACAGGTAATTGTTCATCAGGAAAGCTATCATCAATAGGTAGTGGGTCATCAAGAACATTCTCTAACCTAGATAAGTTATCTGCAACGGGGTTCTCATCTCCCTTTCTATAAATAATATGCAAATCAAATTCTTGTAGCAAGAGAACCCATCTAATAAGTCTAGGTTTAATATCTTTCTTTTTGTAACATCCCAAATTTTCAATTTGGAAAGTTATACATTAGATCATCATTGCATATCATAATTTATTTGCTTTTGGTTTTGATCCTAGAAATTCTACGCAACTCAAGGACCCACGGAGAGAGTTGGGGATTTCGTTATTTTCATATTTGAGTTTTCTCAAATTTTGAGAATAGGATCATTTGATTTTAATTATTTTATCAACAATTATTTCTATTACAAAAATATGAGAGAGGGGATAAAATTACTTTCCCAAAATAAAGAAATATTGAGGATTTAATAATAAAATCAAATACGATTTTATTTCGAAGTTTTTCGATATTTTATTTGAATTTAGGAAAAATGTGTGTTTTTCAAAATTGCATTTAGGCCCCAAATAATTGTTCACCTTGTGGGGCTTGATTTTAGAAGCCGGGGAAAATTTATTTTGGGATTTTTGGAGTCCGTTTAGTATTTCTTTTATTTGTTTTTCTGCGTGGAATTAATTTTAAAAACGCAACCGACCTACGGACGTGTCCGATCCGGACACTAGGCCTGTCCAGGCTTTATAAGCCGGGGAGCCCAGCACGGGACCTCCCCAAGCCCTAGCGCGCCGACCGCTGCCGCCGCCGACCGCCGCCGCCGCCGGAGCCCCGCCGGAGTTGCCGGGTAGTTTTTTTAGACGCCGGTTTTTTTTCCGAAAAACCGTTCGGTTTTTCCGACGGTTTTGTTCATTTTTTTAGTTTCGGTTTTTTTAATAGATCGGTTTTTCCGATTCATTTAAATAGCGAGCGTCCGTTCGTTCGTTCGTTCTAGCGAACATTCGTCGTTTTTCTTTTCTCGGATTAAATCCGCGATTTTTCTGAACGCGATTCCTGATCCGATTTTCGTTTTAGTATAACTTTTCGCTCGTTTATCGGAATCAGGCGATTCAAGCGCTTGGAGTTTCGTCTCGAAACCCTCTATCCATTTAACCAATTTAAACAAGTTCTTGCCACTATAAAAATTGCTCTAGATCCAGAATAGTAAACGAAGCATGTTTCTTTTGTCGTTTGACTTGCGTTGCTTCATTTGATTTGATTCTTTTTGCCAACCGGAGTTCTTAAGTTGAACCTTCTGGTTAGATCTCTTATTTGAGTTTTACCTGTGAATTAGTTGAATACTTATTGTATGTTTGTTTGTTTGTCTGCGACAGAATACCCGGAGTGCGCTGCATGTTACTTCGAATCTCTAGGTTTCGCGGATCATCAGCAAGGCAAGTAACACTTTGATCATACCTCCTACTACCCAGTTTTATTGCATTAGATCAATCCTCAAACATTGCATGATTAGGATCTAATTAAATTGTGGGATGGCAAGTAGTTGAGGTAGTACCTATTACCTGTTGTATTATCCAACCTTTGGGAGTTACTTCTACGTTTGCCTATTATGCCATGCTATGCTAGTAGGCGTGGATTGGGTGAGTGATATCCATGACAGATGTGAGTTTGTTAATTAATGGTTTATCTAAGGTGGCAACTTAAATACACATCTGGGTGGATTGAGGTACCTGGGTATTCCAGGATTGCCTGTTTTTCTTTATGGACCGCCACCCAGGCCCAAAGGGATCATGAAATTTTTCATACTAGAAACTTCCGTGTGCAGCCACAAGCTATTATGGGCTCTAGCATAGTTGATTAAGTCGTGCGAACTCTTGCAGGGTAGACTAGCAGATGTAGGGGAAAGTAGGTGTAACGGTCTATCCATCGTAAGGTGCTAGCGCTTCTGAAAGACTGTGTCTCGGTCATCCGTTTCTCAAACACCATGTAGTGCGAGAAACCAAATGGAGGCGATCAAGTCTTGTGGGGAAAAGTGCGCGAACCTCTGCAGAGTGTATAAACTAATCATGGTTAGTCGTGTCCCTGGTTATGGACATCTTGAGTATCTAGTACTTGGATTATCATGTGAATCTCATCATGTTACTCTAAAATTTAATTTTGATGGGTTTGTTTAATGAAGATGCTTAATTGGGATTGAGAATGCTGTCAACCATTCTCAATGTTTAACAACTATCATGATAGTTAAATAAAATTTATTCCTTTGCAGTAGGGAAAAATTAGCTTTACGCAAAACTGTAACCATAGAGCTTTCCACCAGCCAAATATGCATATAGTATAGCTGTTTCATTCCATTACTCTCTATGTGTTACCTTGCCAGCATATTCCATGTGCTGACCCGTTTTCGGGCTGCAACGTTAATGTTGCAGACTTTTCAGACGACGATTAAGGAGTTTTAGGTCGTGGTTCTATACTCAGTGATGTCGTTGGACTTGATGGACTCACTTATCTTCCAAGCTTTCCGCTGTTATCGTTATAGATGGCCTTAAGCCATATTTATTGTAATAAGTTCTCTATTGAGACACTCAATGTAATAAGTGTGTGATTGCTACTCTGTTATAAATCCTTTAAGTATTGTGTGGTGTCAGCATTACTGATCCAGGGATGACACCTGAGCACAGAGATTGGACCATTTAAGGTCTGGTCGCTACAAAGATGGTATCAGAGCACACGCTGACTGTAGGACACGACCACTAAGCTAAAGACCTAGATCACTACTCACTCTCTTCTCTTCTGACCTCTCATCTTTTCTACTCTTTAGGATGGCGGATGCAAGGAACAAGTTCACGCAACCGGATGAAGATACACCCTTTGGACGTCACCTGAAGGAAGTCACTAGATACCTGAACATAGCAGTACCAAGCTTCACCGGAACCTACAACACCACTTTACCTGAAGAAGAGCGCTAGATGATTCAAGTTTAAGTTCCAGGAAGGACGTTCATGCCAGTCACTGAGCCCACAAAATTTTCTTTTGATGCACCAAATTGGAGTCTAGGAAAGAGCATGGCAGCTCACATCGCCATGGGACGCATTGGAGAAGTCTACCGCAATGATCTCAAGGATACTATCTACCAGATTTGTGGGCGCCGCGATGAGCACTGGGAGATGATCAGCACCAGAAAGGATAGATCAATTGCAGCTTTTATCCAGGAATTAAACCAGCACATTCGACGTCAGGAGAACCAGATGTGCGCCGACATGATAGACCTGAAGAAGGCAAGGACAAGAATCAAGGAACTTGAGGAAGAACTCAAGGCTACACGTGAAGATTATGAAGAGGAAATAGAAGTATTAGTGGATAAGAATGACGATCTGATCAAGAAGATCGGAATATTTATGGGAGGCCCTACACCAGTAGATGAAGACGAAGAACCCAAGTAGATTCGCCCGGAAGACTACATCATCATCGACGACACCGACTCGGACCCAGATGATAGCGATGATGACTATGTTGATGAAGCCGGAGCAGATATCATGGAGTCTGCAACCAAAGAATATTTCTAGTAGACCACCTCATTAGTAGTAGTAGTCCACCATGTAAATACAGTAGTCCGAGCACTTTTGCGATAGTTAGATCGATTGCATGCCCTTGTTTGATTGAATGAAGTGAATTGTTTGCTTTTGCCTCATGTGCATATGGGTAGTGTTTTCTCTTTAGACCCCCTCTATTCTTAACTCTCATCTTTTCTAAACCCTCAGATGCCTCCGAGACCTGACCCCGGATTTACCTTTCCACCGGAGCTCACCCAGTTGATCCAGCAGCAGAACACATTGATGCAGTTGCTAGTCCAGAATCAGAATCAGGGGAACAACAACAACAACCCACCACCACCACCACCACCTGTTGATCACTTAGCCCGTTTTCTTAGGCTGAATCCGCCGGTGTTTTCCAGTAGCACCGAGCCGATAGTAGCAGATGATTGGCTCCGCAAGACAGCTAGAGAGTTGACCACAGCAGGATGCACAGATGCGGAGAAGGTGAAGTTTGCCGCACATCAGCTTGAAGGACCCGCAGCATCATGGTGGGAGAATTTCACAGCCACTTTCCCTGTCGACACTGTCACATGGGACCAGTTTCAGCAGGCTTTTCGAACTGCCCATGTTTCAGCAGGAGCTATGGCCTTGAAGAAGCGAGAGTTTCGCAACTTGCGCCAAGGAGGACGGACAGTTGGCCAGTATGTGGAGGACTTTAGTAAATTAGCACGTTATGCCCCAGATGACGTTGCTACAGATGCAGCTAAGCAGGAGAAGTTTCTGGAAGGACTGAATGATGAGTTGAGCATGCAGTTGATGGTAGCAACCTTCAACAACTACCAGGAGTTGGTAGATCGTGCTCTTATGATTGAAGGGAAGCAACAGCAAATTGAAAATCGCAAGAGGAAGTATGCACAAGGAAAGTACAATTCAGGAGCTCAGCAGAAGCCACGATTTACCCCTAGATCGGGAGGACATTTTCAGCATACCCATGGAGGACATAGCTCGCACAATCACAACGACACCAAGAATGGTAATGGTAATGGAGGAAGCAGCGGCTAGAACCGTACCAACCCATCAACCCCAGCCAAGAAAGACCTGAGCCAAGTCACTTGCTTTAAGTGTCAGAAGACCGGACATTATGCCAATGAATGTCCTGAAGGCCAGAATGGCAATGGAAGCTCTGGGAAGAAGCCGAACCCTTTCAACAGGGGACAGGTGAACCACGTTAATGTGGTGGAGGTTGAAGAGCAGCCGGACGCAGTAATCAGTAAGTTTTTGGTTAAGTCATTTACTGCACTCGTTCTTTTTGATACTGGTGCATCGCATTCATACATATCAAGGGGATTTGTGGATAAGTATAACTTGCCCACTAAGGTTCTTAGAACACCTATGCTAGTAAGCTCACCAGGAGCGGAGTATATGGCCAGTCAAGGATGTTTCCAAGTGCCATTAAGTATAGGAAGGCATATTTTCCCAACGGATTTAATTATTCTGGAATCCCAAGGTTTGGATGTAATTCTCAGTATGGATTGGCTGTCGATGTATGGGAAACATCGATTGCGCCAGTAAGACAATTTTGCTTACCACGCCAGAAGGAAGAAGGATCAAGTATGTATCCCGGCATGAGCCAAATAGGACACAAGTAAATTCCTTATCAGGAGTTGTGCAGGAGGAAGTACCAGTGGTAAGGGATTTCCCTGACGTATTTCCCGAAGAGTTGCCAGGCATGCCACCGGATAGAGATATTGAGTTCTTGATTGAGCTATTGCCAGGCACAGGGCCAATATCAAAGAGACCATACAGGATGCCCGCAAAGGATTTGGTGGAAATTAAGAAGCAAATTAAGGAGTTACTAGATAAAGGTTACATTCGCCCAAGTTCGTCGCCTTGGGGATCACCAGTACTTCTAGTGGAGAAAAAGGATGGATCGTTAAGGATGGTTGTTGACTATCATGGGTTGAAGGAAGTAACGATCAAGAACAAGTACCCACTACCAATGATCAATGATCTGTTTGATCGATTGCAAGGAGCTAAAGTGTTTTCCAAGATCGATCTGCGATTAGGATACCACCAGTTGAAGATTCAAGAACGGGATATACCCAAGACAACTTTTACCACCAGGTATGGGTTGTATGAGTATACCGTTATGTCATTTGGTCTGACTAACGCACCTGCCTATTTTATGAACATGATGAACAAAGTGTTTATGGAGTTCTTGGATAAGTTCGTCGTGGTGTTCATTGATGATATTCTGGTTTACTCAAAGAATGAAGAGGAGCATAAGGAACATTTGCGTTTGGTTCTTGGAAAGCTCAGGGAACATCAACTATATGCCAAGTTTAGCAAATGTGAGTTTTGGTTGAAGGAAGTAGGATTCCTCGGACACGTTATATCTGGAGAAGGAATAGCAGTTGATCCCACTAAAGTTGATACTGTGACCAAGTGGGAGGCACCAACAACAGTTGGAGAGATCCGGAGTTTCCTTGGACTCGCAGGATACTACCGGAGATTTATTGAGAATTTCTCCAAAATTTCAAAACCTATGACGGAGTTGTTAAAGAAGGATACCAAGTTCATATGGACTGAGGAGTGTGAGGCTAGTTTCCAGGAGTTGAAGAAACGCTTGGTTACTTCACCCGTGTTGATTTGCCAGACCAGACCAAGGATTATGAGGTGTATTGCGACGCTTCACGACGAGGACATGGAGCAGTGCTTATGCAGGAAGGGAGAGTTGTTTCATATGCCTCACGACAACTAAAACCCCACGAATTAAATTATGCCACGCACGATTTGGAGTTAGCAGCCGTAGTGCATGCATTGAAAACATGGAGACATTTCCTCATTGGAAATCATTGTGAAGTGTACACGGATCACAAGAGTTTGAAATACATTTTCATGCAGAAGGAGTTAAACCTCAGACAAAGGAGATGGTTGGAGCTCATCAAGGATTATGATATGAGATTGCATTACCATCCCGGAAAGGCTAATGTAGTAGCTGACGCATTGAGCCGTAAGAGCCATGTCAATACACTAATGACGGGAGAAATACCAAAGGTGTTAGCCGAGGATCTTCGTGAGCTATGTTTGGAAATAGTTCCGAGAGGCTATGTAGCAGCATTGGAGATTCAGTCAACTTTGATGGATAGCATCAGAGAAGCTCAGAAGACTGACAAGGAGATTGCCTCTATAAAGGAGAAAATGAGCGAAGGAAAGGCTAAAGGATTTCGTGAAGATGAGCACGACACCCTATGGTTTGAAGACCGTGTTTATGTGCCCAATGACCCGGAGATCAGGAAGTTGATTCTGCAAGAGGCACACGATTCACCATATTCGATTCACCCAGGAAATACCAAGATGTATTTGGATTTGAAGGATACCTTCTGGTGGACCGGAATGAAGAAAGATATTGCGGAGTATGTTGCGGTTTGTGATATATGTCAAAGAGTAAAGGCAGAGCATCAGAAGCCAGCAGGATTGCTACAGCCATTGCCGATACCCGAATGGAAGTGGGATAAGTTAGGCATGGATTTTATCACGGGATTACCCAGGACTCGTTCAGGCTATGACTCGATTTGGGTCGTAGTTGACCGGTTAATGAAAGTAGCTCATTTCATCCCAGTAAAGACCACTTACACCAGTGCTAAGTTGGCAAAGATATACATGACCAGGATTGTATGCTTACATGGAGTTCCGAGGAGTATAGTATCAGATAGAGGAACCCAGTTTACCTCAAAGTTCTGGAATCAGTTGCACGAAACTTTGGGTAACAGGCTAGAGTTCAGCACAGCTTTTCATCCACAGACAGATGGACAGACCGAGAGAGTCAATCAGATTTTGGAGGACATGCTGAGAGCTTGTGCGCTAGATTATGGATCTAGTTGGGATGACAATTTGCCATATGCAGAATTCTCTTACAACAACAGCTATCAATCCAGTTTAAAGATGGCCCCTTTTGAAGCCTTGTACGAAAGGAGGTTCAGGACACTGTTGTCGTGGGATGAAGTTGGAGACCGCCAGTTGTTTGGACCTGATTTGATTAAGGAGTCTGAACAAAAGGTGAAATTGATTCGCGATAGGCTCAAGGTAGCTCAATCCAGGCAGAAGAGTTATGCAGATTCAAAATGCAAGGAGACATTTTACGAAGTCGGAGACAGAGTTTATCTTCGAGTACCCCCACTTCGGGGAATAAAGCGCTTTGGTGTTAAGGGAAAGTTAGTGCCACGATTTGTAGGACCATACCGAGTATTGGAACGTATGGGAGAAGTGGCCTACAAGTTGGAATTTCCTGAAGGATTGTCAGGAGTTCATGATGTGTTCCATGTTTTCCAGCTAAAGAAGTGCCACGCGGAGATGGCTGACATACCCTTGAGAGACACAGTGCCATTGGAAGCAATTCAGTTGGATAACAATTTGACCTATGAGGAGAAACCAGTTAAGATTCTTGAGTTTGCCAGCTGAGTCACCCGCAGCAAGGTTATCAAATTTTGTAAGGTTCAATGGAGCCACCACACGGAGGATGAAGCCACCTGGGAGCGAGAGGAACATTTGCTCAAGGACCACCCTCACCTATTTTCTAGCCAACCCGAATCTCGAGGGCCAGATTCATCTTAAGAGGGGTAGGTTTGTAACATCCCAAATTTTCAATTTGGAATGTTATACATTAGTTCATCATTGCATAACATAATTTATTTGCTTTTGGTTTTGATCCTAGAAATTCTACATAACTCAAGGACCCACGGAGAGAGTTGGGGATTTCGTTATTTTCATATTTGAGTTTTCTCAAATTTTGAGAATAGGATCATTTGATTTTAATTATTTTATCATCAATTATTTCTATTACAAAAATATAAGAGAGGGAATAAAATGTGTTTCCCAAAATAAAGAAATATTGAGGATTTAATAATAAAATCAAATAAGATTTTATTTCGGAGTTTTTTGATATTTTATTTGAATTTAGGAAAAATGTGTTTTTTTCAAAATTGCATTTAGGCCCCAAATAAATGTGCACCTTGTGCGGCTTGATTTTAGAAGCCGGGGAAAATTTATTTCGGGATTTTTGGAGTCCGTTTAGTATTTCTTTTATTTGTTTTTCAGCGCAGAATTAATTTAAAAAAAACGCAACCGACCTACGGGCCGTGTCCGACCCGGACACTTGGCCCGTCCAGGCTTTATAAGCCGGGGAGCCCATCCCGGGACCTCCCCAAACCCTAGCACGCCGCCGCCGCCGCCGCCGCCGCTCGAGCGCCGCCGCCGGAGCCTCGCCGGAGTTGCCGGGTAGTTTTTTATTAGACGCCGTTTTTTTTTCTGAAAAACCGTTCGGTTTTTCCGACGGTTTTGTTCGTTTTTTTAGTTTTGGTTTTATTTTAATAGATCGGTTTTTCCGATTTATTTAAATAGCGAGCGTTCGTTCGTTCTAGCGAACGTTCGTCGTTTTTCTTTTCTCGGATTAAATCCGCGATTTTTCTTATCGCGGTTCCTGATCCGATTTTCGTTTTAGTATAACTTTTCGCTTGTTTATCGGAATCAGGCGATTCAAGCGCCTGGAGTTTCGTCTCGAAACCCTCGATCCGTTTAACCAACTTAAACAAGTTTTTCCACTGTAAAAATTGCTCTAGATCCAGAATACTAAATGAAGCATGTTTCTTTTGCCGTTTGACTTTCGTTGCTTTGTTTGATTTGATTCTTTTTGCCAACCGGAGTTCTTAAGTTGAACCTTCTAGTTAGATCTCTTATTTGAGTTTTACCTGTGCATTAGTTGAATACTTATTGTATGCTTGTTTGTTTGTCTGCGATAGAATACCCAGAGTGCGCCGCCTGTTACTTCAAATCTCTAGGTTTTGCGGATCATCAGCAAGGCAAGTAACACTTTGATCATACCTCCTACTACCCAGTTTTATTGCATTAGATCAATCCTAAAACATTGCATGATTAGGATCTAATTAAATTGAGGGATGGGAAGTAGTTGAGGTAGTACCTATTACCTGTTGTATTATCAAACCTTTGGGAGTTACTTCTACGTTTGCCTATTATGCCATGCTATGCTAGTAGACGTGGATTGGGTGAGTGATATCCATGACAGATGTGAGTTTGTTAATTAATGGTTTATCTAAGGTGGCAACTTAAACACACATCTGGGTGGATTGAGGTACCTGGGTATTCCAGGATTGCCTGTTTTTCTTTATGGACCGCCACCCAGGCCCAAAGGGATCATGAGATTTTTCATACTAGAAACTTCCGTGTGCAGCCACAAGCTATTATGGGCTCTAGCATAGTTGATTAAGTCGTGCGAACTCTTACAGGGTAGACTAGCAGATGTAGGGGAAAGTAGGTGTAACGGTCTATCCATCGTAAGGTGCTAGCGCTTCTGAAAGACTATGTCTCGGTCATCCGTTTCTCAAACACCGTGTAGTGCGAGAAACCAAACGGAGGCGATCGAGTCTTGTGGGGAAAAGTGTGCAAAACTCTGCAGAGTGTATAACCTAATCATGGTTAGCAGTGTCCCCAGTTATGGACATCTTGAGTATCTAGTACTTGGATTATCATGTGAATCTCATCATGTTACTCTAAAATTTAATTTTGATGGGTTTGTTTAATGATGATGCTTAATTGGGATTGAGAATGCTGTCAACCATTCTCAATGTTTAACAACTACCATGATAGTTAAATAAAATTTATTCCTTTGCAGTAGGGAAAAATTAGCTTTACGCAAAACTGTAACCATAGAGCTTTCCACCAGCCAAATATGCATATAGTATATCTGTTTCATTCCATTACTCTCTATGTGTTACCTTGCCAGCATATTCCATGTGCTGACCCGTTTTCGGGCTGCAACGTTAATGTTGCAGACTTTTCAGACGATGATTAAGGAGTTTTAGGTCGTGGTTCTATACTCAGTGATGCCGTTGGAGTTGATGGACTCACTTATCTTCCAAGCTTTCCGTTGTTATCGTTATAGATGGCCTTAAGCCATATTTATTGTAATAAGTTCTCTATTGAGACACTCGATGTAATAAGTGTGTGATTGCTACTTTGTTATAAATCCTTCAAGTACTATGTGGTGTCAGCATTACTGATCCAGGGATGACACCTGAGCACAGAGATTGGACCGTCTGAGGTCTGGTCGCTACACTTTTCCATAAGATATCAAATAGCAGCATGATCAGTGTGAACAGTTACTTTAGAATCGACAATATAAGGTCTGAACTTATCACAAGCAAATACAACTGCTAAAAATTCTTTTTCAGTAGTGGCATAATTTCTCCGGGCACTATCTAGAGTTTTACTAGAAATATTGGATAACATTTAATTTCTTATCAACTCTTTGTCCTAGAACAGCACCTACAGCATAATCACTAGCATCACACATAATTTCAAAGGGTAAATTCCAATCAGGTGGCTGAACAATAGGTGCAGAAATCAAAGCTTTCTTAAGTATTTCAAATGCTTCTACACAATCATCATCAAAGACAAAAGGAACATCTTTTTGTAAGAGATTAGTCAGAGGCCTAGAAATTTTTGAGAGGTCCTTAATGAACCTCCCATAAAAACCGGCATGACCAAGGAAACTTCTTATACCTTTAATGTCCTTAGGACACAACATCTTTTCAATAGCATCAACTTTAGCTTTATCAACTTCAATACCTGTTTCAGAAATTTTATGCCCCAAGACAATACCTTCATTAACCATAAAGTGGCACTTCTCCCAATTCAAGACAAGACTAGTTTCTTCACATCTCTACAAAAATCGGTCAAGGTTGCTTAAGCAGTCATCAAAAGAAGTTCCATATACGGAGAAAATCATCCATGAAAACCTCAACAATCTTTTCACAGAAGTCAGAGAATATAGCAGTCATACATCTTTGAAAGGTAGCAGGTGCATTACATAAACCAAAAGGCATACGTCTATAAGCAAAGCTACCGAAAGGGCAAGTAAAAGTGGTCTTTTCCTAATCCTCTTTTGACACAGGTATTTAAGAGAAACCAGAATAACCATCAAGAAAGCAAAAATGTGTATGTTTGGATAATCTTTCTAGCATTTGATCAATAAAAGGTAAAGGGTAATGATCCTTTTTAGTAGCTTTATTTAGTTTGTGGAAATCAATTACCATTCTATAACCTGTAACAATTCTTTGTGGGATCAATTCATCTTTATCATTAGGAACAACAGTAATACCTCCCTTCTTAGGTACACAATGGACATGGCTTACCCACTGACTATTGATAATCCCCAAGTGCAGGGAATCATCGTAGCAATTCCCAATGGTGGAAGTGATAAGTATGGAGTGTCGAACCCACAAGGAGCTAAAGGTAAGATCAATATTCTCTCAAGCCCTATCCTCCACTGATACGACTCTACGTACACCGAACGTTTGCTTCCAAGTAGAAACGAGAAAGAAAACTATGGTGTGGGTATGAAGAGGATAACTTTGCATGATATCGGAGAGCTAAAATATGAAAGTGGGTGTTGTTATCATAAAGTTAGAATATATTACTAAATATTATAAATAGCGAGTGTGGAATAATGATGGGTCGGTGTGCAGAATTGTCTTAGGCAATTGTTGATAAGGCCGATAGTCGTCATTGTAATTTCATATGAGGGAGAGGCATAAGCTAACATACTTTTTATTCTTGGATCACATGCACTTATGATTGGAACTCTAGCAAGCATCCGCAACTACTAAAGATCATTAAGGTAAAACCCAACCATAGCATTAAAGCATCAAGTCCCCTTTATCCCATACGCAACAACCCCCTTACTCGGGTTTATGCTTCTGTCACTCAACCAACCCACTATAAGCGAATCATGAACGTATTGCAACACCCTACAGAGAGAATCCCTCACGCTTGCGCGACACGGAGGGCACAATAGGACAGCACCAAAATAAAACATACAACTCGTACCAATCTAGATCATCAATCAACCCAAAGACAAAGGATATCTACTCAAAACATCATAGGATGGCAACACATCATTGGATCATAATATGTGGCATAAAGCACCATGTTCAAGTAGGGATTACAGCGGGGTGCGGGAGAGTGGACCGCATAAAAGAGATGAGGATGGTGATGATGATGGTGATGTTGATTGAGACGATCACCGCGGCGATGATTCCCCTTCCGATGGCACTCCGGCGCCATCGAGAGAGAGGAGGAGAGGTTCTCCCCCTTGTGCTTCCTCCTCCATGCCCCCCTGGATAGGGAGAGGTTCCCCCTCTGGTGCTTGGCCTTCATGGTGATGATGGCCCCTCCGGGATCCTCCTCCATGCCCTCCGGTGATGATGGGCCCCTCCGGCAGGGTGCCAGAGAGAGCCTAGATTGGTTTCTCATGGCTACAGAGGCGTGCGGCGGCGGAACTTCTGATCTAGGTTATTTTCGGGGGGTTTCTGTATTTATAGGAATTTTTGGCGTCGGTTTCACGTCAAGGGGGGTCTCCGAGTCGTCCATGAGATAGGGGCCCACGCCCAGGGGGTGCCCCCCACCCTCGTGGACGGCTCGGGACTCTTCTGGCCCAACTCTTTTACTTCGGGGGATTCTTCTGGTCCATAAAAATCCATCAAAAATTGGCTCGTAAATTGGACACTGTTTGGTATTCCTTTTCTGCAATACTCAAAAACAAGGGAAAACAGAAAGTGGCACTAGTCTCTAGGTTAATAGGTTAGTCCCAAAAATCATATAAAATAGCATATAAATGCATGTAAAACATCTAAGATGGACAATATAATAGCATGAGTACTTCATAAATTATAGATACATTGGAGACGTATCAGCATCCCCAAGCTTAATTCCTGCTCGTCCTCGAGTAGGTAAATGATAAAAGAAATAATTTATGAAGTGTGAATGCTAGCAAGTGCATAAGTTTCATCAATGATAGTTCCAATCACTTTTTCTAGCATCATTATGTTTCATAACAGTAGCTCAACTCATGAAACTTCTCATGATCAAGGAACAGGCTATTCACATGTTAAAGTATAGATCATAAACTTTCTTGAAAACTAACAAACTGTGCTCTTAGTCATTAAACAATTGCAATTCATATTATTTTCGGGAAGGGTCTATATGAGAGCTTTGATTCAGCAAACTCCACATACTCAACTATCATTTAATCTTTCACAATTGCTAACACTCATGTGATATTTATGGGTTCAAAGGTTTAATCGGACATAGAGAAAGATAGGGGCTTATAGTTTCGCCTCCCAACCTTTTACCTCAAGGGTAATGTCAACAATAATAATTTATGAGAACCTACATCCAAGTGGATATATATATATATATATATATATCCGGATCGATCCAACACAAAGTGCTTGCCAAAGAAAAAAGTGTAAAAAGGAAAGGTGATGACCACCATGACTCTTGTATAAGGGTAGAAGATAAAAATAAAAGATAGGCCCTTCACAGAGGAAAGCAGAGGTTGTCATGCGCTTTTATGGTTGGATGCACAAAATCTTAATGCAAAAGAACATCACTTTATATTGCCACTTGTGATATGGACCTTTATTATGCAGTCCGTTGCTTTTATTTCTTCCACATCACAAGATCGTATAAAGCTTATTTTCTCCACATTAACAGATCATACATATTTAGAGAGCAATTTTTATTGCTTGCAACAATGACAACTTACTTGAAGGATCTTACTCAATCCATAGGTAGATATGGTGGACTCTCATGGCAAAACTGGGTTTAAGGATATTCGGAAGCACAAGTAGTATCTCTACTTAGTGCAAAGAATTTGTCTAGCATGAGGGGGAAAGGCAAGCTCAACATGTTGGATGATCCAAGACAATATAATGTTTCGAATATAAGAAAACATAACCCATTAAGTTGTCTTCCTTGTCCAACATCAATTTTTCATCATGTCATATTTTAATGAGTGCTCACAATTACAAAAGATGTCCAAGATAGTATATTTATATGTGAAATCTCTCTTCCTTCAATATTTTTTCATGAATTGTTCAAGTGGCCAATTCTGCGTTTGCTAACTTCCAATAAGTTTACTACCTATACTTATTATCTGTGAAGCCATTACTCCCCATGTTGTAAGCATATGAAACATTTATAAATTCAGATTTATGATATTCAATTCATTCAACCATTTACTCATAGGATATATGTGAAGCACGTGAGTAAATGACAAACTACTCCAAAAAGATATAAGTGAAGAATACTGGATAGTCAAATAATTAGCTAGCCATGGGAGGATTCTTTTTCACTCAAGATTTCAGATCCAATGATTTTATTCCAACAACAAGTAAAATTTAAAATACGCTCCAAGCAAAACACATATCATGTGACGAATAAAAATATAGCTCCGAGTAAGGTATATCGATAGTTTTGAAGACGAAAGAGGGGATGCCTTCCGGGGCATCCCAAGCTTAGGCACTTGAGCTTCCTTGAATATTGCCTTGGGGTGCCTTGGGCATCCCCAAGCTTAGGGTTTTTCCACTTCTTATTCTCCTCATAGCGATGTCTCACCCAAAGCTTGAAAACTTCAATCACATAAAACTTAACAGAACTTCGTGAAATAGGTTAGTATGATAAAGAGTAAACCGTTCACTTTGGTACTGTTAAAGACAATGTTCATAATTTTTCTCACACAATGCCTACTGTGCCAAATCATTTCTACAATTTATATTGAGAAATATAAGCCATAGAAACTAAAAAACAAGCAAGCTATGCAATGAAAACAGAATCTGTCAGAAATAGAACAGTCTGTAATGATCTGAACAACAACCATACTTCTGCTATTCCAAAAATTATGAAATAAATTGGCGGACATGAGGAATTTGTCTATTAATCTTTTGATAAAAAAAACAACTCAATCGCACTCTTCTGTAAAAAATGACAGCTAATCTCGTGAGCGCAAAGTTTCTATTTTTTACAACAAGATCACATTAACTTTCACTCAAGTCTTCCCAAAGGTCTTACTTGGCACTTTATTGAAACAAAAGCTATAAAACATGATTACTGCAGTAGCTTAATCATGTAAACACACAAAAGCAGTAAGGGTGAATATTGTGTTGTCTCCCAACAAGCGCTTTTCTTTAAATGCCTTTTAGCTAGGCATGATGATTTCAATGACGCTCACAAAAAAAATAAGAATTGAAACATAAAGAGAGCATCATGAAGAATATGACTAGTGTAACATCCCGATAATCATGCTATAGTAATCTCCCCCTAATGATGCCATGTCATCACCTTTTTACTAAGCCAATGGTCACTTGATCAAAATTTAAGTCAAACTCAAATTTAAAATAAAGTAAAAATAATATTTTCCCAACCGCAAATAAAAAAATGTTCGTCTGATTGTAAATATTCACTAACTATTTTCATGAAGAAATCAACTTAATTTGAATTACAAATGTCCCTAGAAATATTTAAAGTGGTCCAACAACACGTAACTTGGCCTTTTTGAATTCAAAAAATAATTATCCTTTTCCGAATATTCTAGAGACTTATTCGTGGATCAATAATCTTGCGCTGGAATTTCATGCAAAGTTTCATAATTAACAGAATTCGTTTGATCACTAAACTTTTTAGAGGACATAGCTACTTATAACAAAAAAAAGAATAGAAAGAACCATAAAGAACCATGGTACACGTTTGGCCCAATTACCAAAAGTAGGATGCCCAGCCCATCTCCCCTCGTCTAGTACCTCCTGTACACGGGCGGGATCGTGGCGGCCATCCAGGCCACCATGGCCACCGATGGCGCCGTGGAGGCCATCCCACGGCTCCTCTGGGGGATAAGGAGGCCACCCCGAATCCCTGGGACAAACCCTAGCTCCATTCCCCTTGCTCCCTCGCTCACCATCGTCGATTTGGACGCGCCCGAGTGTGCAGCCGCCATGGCCGTCGTCGTAGTCCTGGCCAGCGTTCTCCCTGTCGCCTGAGTAGACGTCCAAGAGCCTCACCGTTGTTGTCTCCCTCGTCGCGCCTTCTGGATAGGACCGGGAGGGCCGCATCACGTCGCCATCGTCGGTCTTCTCCGCCACGGTGGTCGTCGTCCGTCGTCAGATCCCGCTACTCCGGACGTCCCCAACCCCCCTCGAGCTCGCCTGCGTCCTCCCCGGTGAGCACCACGTCGATTCCCCCTGTTTTCCTTTTCAGTCCATCGTGGTAGACGCCTCCCCGAACGTAGCCGCCATGGCCAGAGCTCGCCGCGCTCGCACTAGCGCCTGGGCTCCCCTGTCCGTGCCCGGTCGCGCTCACGCCCGTGCCCACCTGCCGATGTCGTCTGCGCCCGCGTTCTCGCCGCCGTTGCCGCTGACTGCCGTTGCTTCTTGCTCTCCTCCTGCTACTGTCGTGCTGCCGCCTGAAGCTCGTCTCGGCAGCACCTCCGCGCGTCCGCCCGCGCGTGTGGTCGCTGCGCCCCCCATGCCGCCCGTTGCTCCCGCGCTCGCCCTGCTACTCCCTCTCCTTGCGCTGCTGATGCTGCTCGCGTACTGATGCGGCTGTGCTACTGCCGTTGCTAGATGCGTAGCATACTGCTGCTGATGCGTGCTACGTACTGAAGCTGTGTGCTGCTGCTTGCTCCTGACGTTTATTGCTACTAGTTGCTGCTATCCACTTGCTGCCACCGCTCCTGGCCATGGCCGTCAAGGCCCGTGTACATGGGCCATGTTCTTGCCGTGTGTGTGCGTGAGTCGTGCGTGTGTGTCGTGTGTGTGTGTGTGCCGTGTGTGTGCATGCTGTGTGTGCGTGCGTGTTGTGTGTGTGTGTAGAGTGTGGTCACGCCCCCTGCCGTTGCTCCTCTGCTGCTCTGCTACAGTAACTGTTACTGTAGCAGTAGCTAGCTTTGCTACTCCTATGTTGATTAGCCCCCTGAACAGCCTCAAAACAGCAACTAAACCAAACCTAACATAGCTAAAATAAATATGTGTGGGTAGTACATTTGACAAGGTTTAAAATGTTCCATTTGATCAAATTCAAAAGGTGTAAGGATTAAATGCAATGAAAATGACAAAAGTCTATGTTCTGTTAACAGAAAAAACGAAAAACAGTTTTATTTTCATAGCTACTTTAGTGCTCTTGATGTTCAAGCAAATGAACTCTAATATGGTTGTAATTGGTACTAACATGTAGATCACAGAAAAGTACTCAAAATTGATATAAGGCACTAACTCATGGGATGTACAGAACAATAGTTGTAGTCTTTTAAAAACAGCCAAGTGATGTTTAAAAAGACTATCGAATTCTCAGACTTAGCAAAATTTCAGGGTTTTCTAGAATATTGGTTAAAACTTTAGAAATTCATATAAAAAACCCTAGCTCGGATGAAAAAGTTTTATACATGAAAGTTGCTCAGAGCGACGAGACGAATCGTAATACGCTCTCCGTTCATCTCTCACATGCCCCTAGCATAGCGAACATCAAACCTTTCCCCTCCGGATCATCTGTCCGAAAATGCAAACTTCGGGAAAACTTTCCCGGATGTTATCCCCCTTCGCCGGTAGCGTGTAGTGCCACGTTAGAATACCCCTAACACCGCTTTTTGTCTTGTCATGCATAGTATTGCACTTGTTTGCTCTGTATTTACTGTTTCTTCCCTCTTTTCTCTCCGGTAGACCCCGAGACCGCTGCTAAGGTCCCGGTGATCGACTACGTCACCGACGACCCGTCCTTCTCGACTGAGGAACCAGGCATGCAAACCCCCCTTGAGCATTTTGGTATAGCCTATTTCTTTCCCTCTCATGCTTGCATTAGAACTGCTTTCTGTATGATCCTATTCTGGTGCATAGCCTGCTTTTGTAACCTGCTTACTGTTACCTTACCTGCTTATCCTAAACTGCTTAGTATAGGTTGGTTAGTGATCCATCAGTGACCCCCACTTTGTCCCAGTTGCCCCGCTTTATGTTCGATGACTCGATCGACGTGATCGACGTCCAGGCCCCGATACCGCACATCACCCCCACTAGTTGTACGACTCTGCAGAGTTACCATCGAGTGCCGAGGGTGGAACCTCTTACATCACCCCTGATGAGATCTCTGCAGTGTAGCTATTCAATCGTGGTCCTTGAGGGTGATTTTCTCCTTAACCACTTCCGATATGGCTCTGTCGTGCAACCCCTCAAGTGTGAACCTCGAGGGTGGATCCTCTTACGTTCACCTTGATGATTACATCGAGTGGAATTCACCGGGGGTGATTCCTCGGGTTTTTTCCCTTGATGTTTGGACACACAGTTACTATGGTTACTATGACTTTACACTGAACCATGTTACTAAAGACGGGTCGGCCCTGAGGGGTACCCGCGCGATCTTAATAGCGAGTGATGTGGAGTCGGGTTGACCTAGAAGGTGCCCACGAGATACTTACGAGGCGTGGCCAGGCATTCTTAACCCTTGCCGCAAGTACTCGAAACGGGGCGACGGGGTCACATCTTTCATGAGTCTCTGATCGTGACCGCATTACCAACACACTAGCGGTTTGGATATTTGATCCGAGGGGCCTCTGGCCTGATAGCACTAACCATCACGTGGGTATTGTATGGGCGTTTTGCGTCGTATGCATTAGCCGAAGCTTAATAGACGTCATGCGATTGAGCGCCGTGCGCTGGGTTGGACGGGTAAGCACCTACCTTTTTAAGGAGGTAGCTAGATATGCTCACCGGCCACCCATGCAACGTGCAGGAGTTCCTGAGGCGATGGCCCATGACCCCTGGGGGCATAGGTTTAGTCCGGTGTGTTGGCCTCTCTATTAAGCCTAGGCCGGGTTGCGGCGTATTGTTTGGCCGAGGCCGGGCATGACCCAGGAAAGTGTGTCCGGCCGGAGTTAATCGAGTGTGGTGGGTAAGTTGGTGCACCCCTGCAGGGAAGAAAACATCTATCGATAGCATGTCCGACGGTAACGGACACTTGGAGTTGTATCCCGATCGCTACAACTAGAACTGGATACTTGAGGTGATAACTGGATAGTATAGTTTTGGGATTGCTTTCTCGCAGGGAGTCGAGAAAAGATCTCTGGCCGAGGTTGATAACACTACTACTACTACTTTACATTATGTTGATCTGTGCTCTTCTATATGCTGCAACATGCTTGAAGATGCTAGTCTTTGATAAGCTAGGCTTTCTGATAACCCACAAGTATAGAGGATCGCAACAGTTTTCGATAAATAAGAGTGTCGAATCCAATGAGGAGCTAAAGGTAGAACAAATATTCCTTCAAGTTCTATCGACCACCGATACAACTCTACGCACGCTTGACGTTCGCTTTACCTAGAACAAGTATGAAACTAGAAATACTTTGTAGGTGTTGTTGGATAGGTTTGCAAGATAATAAAGAGTACGTAAATAAAAAGTAGGGGCTGTTTAGATAAAGAAACAATAAAGTAAATATAGCGAGTGTGGAAAAGTGGTGGTAGGAGTTGCGAAATCGCCCCTAAGCAATTGACTACTTTACTAGACCGATAGCAAGTATTATGTGGGAAAGACTACTGCTAGCATGTCATCCCTGACTTAGAATTCTATGCACTTATGATTGGAACTATTAGCAAGCATCCGCAACTACTAATGTTCATTAAGGTAAAAACCAACCATAGCATTAAGGTAAATTGGTCCCCCTTCAATCCCGTATGCATCAATTTCTATGATAGGTTGAAGCTTCTGTCACTTTTGCCCTCCAATACATAATCCTATCAACATACAACTAACCCTAGGGTGTGATCCATGCGCACAATCATATGATGGGCACCAAAGGATAGCAACATAATCACAAGCAAATTAAATCAATCATAATAATTCATCAACCACCGATAGGACAACAAAAATCTACTCAGACATTATAGGATGGCAACACATCATTGGATAATAATATGAAGCATAAAGCACCATGTTCAAGTAGAGGGTACAACGGGTTGCGGGAGAGTGGACCGCTGTAGATAAAGGAGGGAAGATGATGGAGATGTTGGTGAAGATGGCGGAGGTGTTGGTGTAGATCGCGATGATGATGATGGCCCTTAGTGGCACTCCGGTGCCACCGGAAGCGAGGGGGAGAGAGCCCCTCCTTCTTCTTCTTCCTTGACCTCCTCCCTAGATGGGAGAAGGGTTTCCCCTCTGGTCCATGGCCTCCATGGCAAGGGAGGGGCGAGAGCCCCTTCGAGATTGGATCTGTCTCTCTGTCTCTCTCTGTTTCTGTGTTCCCTAATTCTTCCCTTTCACCGTTTCTCATATTCCCGGAGATCCGTAACTCCGATTGGGCTAAAATTTTAACACGATCTCTATCCGGATATTAGCTTTCTTGCGGCGAAAGAAGGGCATCAACCGCCTTACGGGAGGCCCACGAGGGTCAGGGACATGCCCATGGGGGCAGGCGCGCCCCCCCTGCCTCGTGGCCACCTCGGGCACCGTCTCGTGTGGATTTTTCTTCCCAAAAATCATATATATTCCAAAAAAATCTCTGCCAGTTTCCCGTTTGGACTCCGTTTGATATGGATATTCTGCGAAACAAAAAACATGCAACAAACAGGAACTGGCACTGGGCACTGAATCAATATGTTAGTCCCAAAAATAGTATAAAAAGTTGCCAAAAGTATATGAAAGTTGTAGAATATTGGCATGGAACAATCAAAAATTATAGATACGACGGAGACGTATCAGCATCCCCAAGCTTAATTCCTGCTCGTCCTCAAGTAGGTAAATGATAAAAAAGATAATTTTTGATGTGGAATGCTACCTAGCATAATCTTGATCACATATCTAATCATGGCATGAATATTAAGATACGAGTGATTTAAAGCAACAGTCTATCATTTAACATAAAAACAATAATACTTCAAGCCTACTAATAAAGCAATCATGTCTTTTCAAAATAGCATGGCCAAAGAAAGTTATCCCTACAAAATCATATAGTCTGGCTATGCTCCATCTTCACCACACAAAATATTCACATCATGCACAACCCCGATGACAAGCCAAGCAATTGTTTCATACTTTTGACGTTCTCAAACCTTTTCAACTTTCACGCAATACATGAGCGTGAGCCATGGACATAGCACTATAGGTGGAATAGAATATGATGATGGAGAAGACAAAAAGGAGAAGATAGTCTCACATCAACTAGGCGTATCAATGGGCTACGGAGATGTCCATCAATAGATATCAATGTGAGTGAGTAGGGATTGCCATGCAATAGATGCACTAGAGCTATAAGTGTATGAAAGCTCCAGCTGAAACTAAGTGGGTGTGCATCCAACTTGCTTGCTCATGAAGACCTCGGGCATTTGAGGAAGCCCATCATCGGAATATACAAGCCAAGTTCTATAATGAAAATTCCCACTAATATATGAAAGTGATAACTCAAGAGACTCTCTATATGAAGAACATGGTGCTACTTTGAAGCACAAGTGTGGAAAAGGATAGTAGCACTGCCCCTTCTCTCTTTTTCTTTCATTTTTTTTGTTTTTTTGTTTTTTTGGTGGGCTTCTTTGGCCTCTTTTTTCTCATTAAGTCCGAAGTCTCATCCCGACTTATGGAGGAATCATAGTCTCCATCATCCTTTCCTCACTGGGGCAATGCTCTAATAATGATGATCATCACACTTTTATTTACTTACAACTCAATATTACAACTCCATGTCTAGAACAAGGTATGACTCTATATGGATGCCTCCGGCGGTTTAACAGGATGTGCAATGATCTAGCGTAACAATGATATCAAAAAACGGACAAGCCATAAAAACATCATGCTAGCTATCTTACGATCATGCAAAGCAATATGACAATGAATGCTCAAGTCATGTATATGATGACGATGGAAGTTGCATGGCAATATATCTCGGAATGGCTATGAAAATGCCATAATAGGTAGGTATGGTGGCTGTTTTGAGGAAGATATATGGTGGGTTTAAGGTACCGGCGAAAGTTGCGCGATACTAGAGAGGTTAGCAATGGTGAAAGGGTGAGAGTGCGTATAATCCATGGACTCAACATTAGTCATAAAGAACTCACATACTTATTGCAAAAATCTATTAGTCATCGAAAAAAAGTACTATGCGCATGCTCCTAGGGGGATAGATTGGTAGGAAAAGACCATCGCTCGTCCCCGACCGCCACTCATAAGGAAGACAATCAATAAATAAATCATGCTCCGACTTCACCACATAACGGTTCATCATACGTGCATGCTACGAGAATCACAAACTTCAACACAAGTATTTCTACAATACACAACTACCCACTAGCATGGCTCTAATATCATCATATTTATATCGCAAAACTATTGCAAGGAATCAAACATATCAAACATATTATAGATACGACGGAGACGTATCACTTTCCCCTTCTCTTCTGGCATTCTGCAGTTTAGTCCACGGATACAACCCATTTCCTTTGATACAGATACATACTTAGTTTAGATCTGATGTAAGTCTTGCGAGTACTTTGGATGAGTACTCATGGTTGCTTTGCTACCTCTTTTTCTGCTATATAGCGACCATATGACGGATCCCAGGAGCCAGACGACAGCACTGATGCCTACTACTACATGATGGCCGCTGACAATCTGGAGTAGTTAGGAGGCTCCCAGGCAGGAGGCCTTGCCTTTTCAATCAATGTTGCTTTTGTGCTAGTCTTCTTAAGGCAAACTTGTCTAACTTATGTCTGTACTCAGATATTGTTGCTTTCACTGACTCTTGTGTATTCGAGCTTACGTATTAGAGCCCTCGAGGCCCCTGGCTTGTAATATAAAGCTTGTATTATTTTATTTTTGTGTCTAGAGTTGTGTTGTGATATCTTCCCGTGAGTCCTTGATGTTGATCGTACACATTTGCGTGTATAATTAGTGTATGATTGAATCGAGGGCGTTACAACTAGCATATTTAAATCTAACCCACTTCCTATGCCTAGGGATTTTGTGAGCACATAATTTATAGGAACAAGAATCAACTAGCATAGGAAGGAAAAACAAGTATAACTTCAAAACTTTAAGCATTTAGAGAGGAAACTTGATATTATTGCAACTCCTACAAACATGTATTCCTCCTTCATAATAATTTTCAGTAGCATCATGAATGAGTTCAACAATATAATCATCACATAAAGCATTATTTTCATGATCTATGAGCATAGAAATTTTACTACTCTCCACATAAGCAAAATTCTCCTCATTCGGAATAGTGGGAGCAAACTTCTTCTAAATCCACTTTAGATGATAGTATTATTCATACTCCAAAAGATATAAGTGAATTTCATGGAGCATTCTACAATTAATATAGACTAATCAATATCCAAGCTCAAAATATATAAGTGAAACACATGAAGCATTCTATAAAACCGTACTTAAAAGATTTAAGTGAAGCACAAAAAGCAATTCTATAAGATCATACTTAAAATATATAAGTGAAGCACATGAAGTATTCTATAAATCAATAAAGGGCTATATCATACTATCATGGTTCTTAAAGGAAAAACAAAAACACAAAGGACACAAATTATGTGAACAAAACAAAAACCGAGGTATACCGATAATTGTTGAAGAAGAAAAATGGGGTGCCAACCGGGGCATCCCCAAGCTTAGATGCTTGGGTATCATTGCAATATTTACTTGGAGTGCCTTAGGCATCCCCTAGCTTGAGATCTTATCTCTCTTTATTCTTCTCATATTGATAGCTCCTCGATCTTCGAACACTTTATCCACACAAAACTTTAACAAAAACTTTGTGAGATCCGTTAGTGTAATAAAGCAAATCACTACCTTTAGGTACTGTTGCAAACTTATTCCAATTTTATATTAGAACTGTATCTACTGTATTCCAACTTCACCATGGTTCATACCCCCCGATACTACCCATAGATTCATCAAAATAAGCGAACAACTCATAAAAAACATAATCTGTCAAAAATAGGACAGTCTGTAGTAATCTGGAAGTTTAGTAAACTTCTGTAACTCCAAAAAATTCTAAACAAATATGAAAATTTAAAAAATTAATACATAAGTAATGTGCAAAAAGTTTCAGACCCATTTGACTTGCTAGTAAAAAATGTAAAATCACGCGCTACAGCCAAAGTTTCCGTTTTTTACTATACATAGTAAACAAGCAATCTAATCATCCTAAAACCAAGGCTTGGCACATTATTTTTATAATACAATGGATATATACAAGGGGTAATTATTTTCAGAGAAGCTTCCATGAATTTTTTTACATTGTTTCCATGAGCATGAACACAAGTGTTCAAGGTCGACCCTCACTTCTCCAATGCATCACCTTCCAATCACTTCTCTTATTGAAAAACTTTTTAGGCCTGAGAGGCAAGTAATTTTTTTGTATTTTCATTCTTTAAAAAATTTGTATGTTTCACCCATAACTAAACAAAAAACAAAAAGGAAAAAACAAAATCTACTTAGTGAATAAAGCAAACAAGCATACATAAGAATATCAACCCCGCGCTATTGCTTCCCGACAACGGCGCCAGAAAAGAGCTTGATAATCCCCAAGTGCAGGGAATCATTGTAGCAATTCCCAATGGTGGAAGTGATAAGTATGGAGTGTCGAACCCACAAGGATCTAAAGGTAAGATCAATATTCTGTCAAGCCCTACCTGCCACTGATACGACTCTACATACACCTAACGTTTGCTTCCAAGTAGAAACGAGAAATAAAACTACGTTGTGGGTATGAAGAGGATAACTTTGCATGATATCGGAGAGATAAAATATGAAAGTAGGTGATGTTATCATAAAGTTAGAATATATTACTAAATATTATAAATAGCGAGTGTGGAATAATGATGGGTCGCTGTGCGTAATTGTCTTAGGCAATTGTTAACAAGACCGATAGTCGTCATTGCAATTTCATATGAGGGAGAGGCATAAGCTAACATACTTTCTCTTCTTGGATCATATGCACTTATGATTGGAACTCTAGCAAGCATCCGCAACTACTAAAGATCATTAAGGTAAAACCCAACCATAGCATTAAAGCATCAAGTCCCCATTATCCCATACGCAACAACCCCCTTACTCGGGTTTATGCTTCTGTCACTCAAGCAACCCACTATAAGCGAATCATGAATGTATTGCAACACCCTACAGCGAGAATCCCTCATGCTTGCGCGACAGGGAGGGCACAATAGGACATCACCAAAATAAAACATACAGCTCGTACCAATCTAGATCATCAATCAACCCAAAGACAAAGGATATTTACTCAAAACATCATAGGATGGTAACACATCATTGGATCATAATATGTGGCATAAAGCACCATGTTCAAGTAGGGATTACAGTGGGGTGTGAGAGAGTGGACCGCATAAAAGAGATGAGGGTGGTGATGATGATGTTGATGTTGATGAAGACGATCACCGCGGCGATGATTCCCCTCCCGATGGCACTCCGGCGCCACCGAGAGAGAGGAGGAGAGGTTCTCCCCCTTGTGCGTCCTCCTCCATGGCCTCCCCCATGGACGGGGAGAGGTTCCCCCTCTGGTCCTTGGCCTTCATGGTGATGATGCCCCTCCGGGATCCTCCTCCATGCCCTACGGTGATGATGGCCCCCTCCGACAGGGTGTCAGAGAGGGCCTAGATTGATTTCTGGTGGCTACAGAGGCTTGCGGCGGCGGAACTTCCGATTTAGGTTATTTTTTGGGGGTTTCTGTATTTATAGGAATTTTTGGCGTTGGCTTCAGATCAGGGGGGTCTCCAAGTCATCCACGAGATAGGGGCCCACGCCCAGGGGGTGGGGCGCACCCCCCACCCTTGTGGACGGCTCGGGACTCTTCTGTCCCAACTCTTTTACTCCGGGGGCTTCTTTTGGTCCATAAAAAGCCATCAAAAATTGGCATGTCAATTGGACTCCGTTTGCTATTCCTTTTCTACAATACTCAAAAACAAGGGGAAAACAGAAACTGGCATTGGGCTCTAGTGTAGCGACCAGAACTCAAACAGCCCGATCTTTGTGCTTTAGTGTCATCCCTGGATCAGTAATGCTGACACGCACAGTACTTGAAGGATTTATAACAGAGTAGCAATCACACACTTATTACATCGAATGTCTCAGAAGAGAACTTATTACAATAAATATGGCTTAAGGCCATCTAATAACGATAACCGCGGAAGACTTGGAAGATAAGTGAGTCCATCAACTCCAATGGCATCACTGAGTATAGAACCACGACCTAAAGGCACCTTACTCGTTTTCTGAAAAGTCTGTAACATGAACGTTGCAGCCCGAAAACGGGTCAGCACATGGAATATGCTGACAATGTAACACATAGAGAATAATGAATAGAATAGGCTATACTATATGCATATATGGCTGGTGGAAAGCTCTATGGTTACAGTTTTGCGTAAAGCCAGTTTTTTCCTACTGCAAATGAATAAATTTTATTTAACTATCATGGTGGTTGTTAAATATTGAGAGTGTAGACACCCTCTCAATCCCAATTAAACATCATCATTATAACCCAACAAAATTAATTAAAGTCACAATGACGAGATTCACATGATAATCCAAGTACTAGATACTCAAGTTGTCCATAACCGGGGACACGGCTAACCATGATTAGTTTATACACTATGCAGAGGTTTGCGCACTTTTCCCCACAAGACTCGATCTCCTCCGTTGGGATTCTCGCACTACATGGTGTTTGAGAAACGGATGACCGAGACATAGTCTTTCAAAAGGGCTAGCACCTTACGATGGGGTAGACCGTTACACCTACTTTCCCCTACATCTGCTAGTCTACCACTGTAAGAGTTCGCACGACTTAATCAACTATGCTAGAGCCCATAGTAGCTTGTGGCTGCACATGGAAGTTTCTAGCATGAATAATCTCATGATCCCTTTGAGCCTGGGTGGCGGTCCATAAACAAAAACAGGCAATCGTTGGAATACCCAGGTGCCTCAATCCACCCAGATGTGTATTAAAGTTGCCACCTTAAATAAACTATTAATTTTAACAATCTCACATCTGTCATGGAATACACTCAAACCCAATCCACGTCTACGAGCATAGCATGATAATAAGCATAACGTAAAAGTAACTCCCAAGGGTTTGATAATAAAACAGGTAATAGGTGCTACCTCATCTACTTCCCAACCCACAAATTAATTAGATCCTAATCATGCAATGTTTTGAGGATTGATCTAATGCAATAAAACTGGGTAGTAAGAGGTATGATCAAAGTGTTACTTGCCTTGTTGATGATCCGCGAAACCTAGAGATTCAAAGTAGCAAGCGGCGCACTCCGGGTACTCTATCGCAAACAAACAAGCACACAATAAGTACTCATCTAATGCACGGGTAAAACTCAAATAAGAGACTAACCAGAAGGTTCAACTTAAGAACTCCAGTTTGCAAAAAGAATCAAATCAAACGAAGCAACAAAAGTCAAACGGCAAAAGAAACAAGCTTCGTTTACTAATCTGGATCTAAGTCAAATTTTACAGATGCAAAAACTTTTTTGAGTTGGTTAAACGAAAAGAGGGTTTCGAGACGAAACTCCAAGCGCTTGAATCGCCTGATTCCGATAAACAAGCGAAAAGTTAAACTAAAACAAAAAACGGATCAGAAATCGCGATCAGAAATAATTGCGGAAAATCCGAGAAAAAGAAAAACTGACGAACAGATTAACGAACGAATGTTCATTATCTAAAACTAAACGACGAATTCGTCTGTTAAAACGAACGAACGGGCGAACTCTCGCTAGATAAATAAACCGGAAAAACCGATCTATTTAAAAAACAAAACTAGGGTTTTTCTAAAAAAACCCGGATCAATTTCTTTAGAAAAACCGGGGCGGCGGGCGGCTACCTCGGCTCGGGCTCCGGCGAGGTCCGGCGGGGTCCGGCGGGGCTCCGGGCTGCGTGGGGTGGCGGGGCAGCGGCGACGGCGATAGGCTACGGGGGCGGCTGCGGCTTGCGGCGGCGCGGGCAGCAAGGGGCTGCGGCGGCGGCGACGACTCGGGGCTCCAGGGGGGCCCGGGGTGGTATTTAAAGGAGGGGGGAGAGGCGGCGGCGGCTCCGACTTGGGGAGGGGGTCAGGCGGCGGCGACGGCTCCGGCTCGGACTCTCCCGAGTCTGGCGGCGGCACGGGACGAGGAGGCGATGGCACCTGGCGGGCCGGTCTGGCTCGGCTAGACTTCGGCCCAGTCGGGCGCGCGGGAGGTTTGTTTTTTTTAATAATTCTGCCGAACTAAGAAAAAAATCCTAGAAAAATAAATAAAAAATTTAAAAATGCCAAAATAAATTTTCACCGTCTAAATAAAATATTTAGGACAGGATGAACATTTTCTTGGCCCTAAAATGCAGTTTTTGAAAACGTGCAATTTTTCCTAAATTCAAATAAAACAACGAAAAACTCCGAAATAAAATCTTATTTAATTTTTTTTATTAAATCCTCAATATTTCTTTATTTTGGGAAAGTTATTTTATTCTCTCTCACTTATTTTTATAATTTGAACTAATTGAAGATAAAAAAAATCAAATGATCCTATTTTCAAAATTTGAGAAAACTCAAATATGAAAATAACGAAATCCCCAAGTCTCTCCGTGGGTCCTTGAGTTGCGCAGAATTTCTGGATCAGGCTCAAAAGCAATAAAATATGATATGCAATGATGATCTAATGTATAACATTCCAAATTGAAAATTTGGGATGTTACAAACCTACCCCCTTAAGATGAATCTCGCCCTCGAGATTCGGGTTGGCTAGAAAATAGGTGAGGGTGGTCCTTCAGCAAATCTTCCTCTCGCTCCCAGGTGGCTTCATCCTCGGTGTGGTGGCTCCACTCAACTTTGCAAAACTTGATAACCTTGCTGCGGGTGACTCGGCTGGCATACTCGAGAATCTTGACTGGTTTCTCCTCATAGGTCAAATCACTATCCAACTGAATGGCTTCCAGCGGCACTGTATCTCTCAGTGGTATATCCGCCATCTCTGTGTGGCACTTCTTCAACTGGGAGACGTGGAACACATCGTGAACTCCCGACAATCCTTCGGGCAACTCCAACTTGTAGGCAACTTCTCCCATACGTTCCAAAACTTTGTATGGTCCCACAAAATGTGGCGCTAACTTTCCTTTAACTCCAAAGCGCTTAACTCCCCGAAGTGGAGATACTCAAAGATAAACTCGGTCTCCGACTTTGTAAACGGTCTCCTTGCGTTTAGAATCTGCGTAACTCTTCTGCCTGGACTGGGCTATCTTGAGTCTATCGCGAATCAATTTCACCTTCTGTTCAGACTCCTTAATAAAATCCGGTCCAAACAACTGGCGGTCTCCAACTTCATCCCACGACAATGGGGTCTTGCACCTCCTTCCGTACAAGGCTTTGAAAGGGGCCATCTTCAAACTAGATTGATAACTATTGTTGTAAGAGAACTCTGCATATGGCAAATTGTCATCCCAACTAGATCCATAATCTAGCGCACAAGCTCTCAGCATATCCTCCAAAATCTGATTGACTCTCTCGGTCTGTCCATCTGTCTACGGGTGAAAAGTTGTACTGAACTCTAGCCTGGTACCCAAAGTTTCGTGCAACTGATTCCAGAACTTTGAGGTAAACTGGGTTCCTCTATTTGATACAATGCTCCTCGGAACTCCATGCAGACATACGATTCTGGTCATGTATATCTTTGCCAACTTAGCACTGGTGTAGGTGGTCTTTACTGGGATAGAATGAGCTACCTTCGTCAAGCGATCGACTACAACCCATATCGAGTCATAGCCTGAACGGGTCTTGGGTAATCCCGTGATGAAATCCATGCCTATCTTATCCCACTTCCATTTGGGTATCGACAATGGTTTGTAGCAATCCTGCTGGCTTTTGATGCTCTGCCTTTACTCTCTGACATACGTCACAAACGGCTACATACTCCGCAATATCCTTCTTCATTCCGGTCCACCAGAAAGTATCCTTCAAATCCAAATACATCTTGGTATTTCCTGGGTGAATCGAGTATGGTGAATCATGGGCCTGTTATAGAATCAACTTTCTGATCTCCGGGTCATTAGGCACATAAACGCGGTCCTCAAACCATAAGGTATCGTGCTCATCCTCACGAAATCCTTTAGTTGTTCCTTTGCTCAACTTCTCCTTTATAGAGGCAATCTCCTTGTCGGTCTTCTAAGCTTCTCTGATCTTATCCATCAAAGTAGACTGAATCTCCAATGCTGCAACGTAGCCTCTCGGAACTATCTCCAAACATAGCTCACGAAGATCCTCGACTAACTCCTTCGGTAAATCTCCCGTCATTAGTGTGTTGACATGGCTCTTACGGATCAACGCATCGGCTACTATGTTAGCCTTTTCGGGGTCATAATGCAATCTCATATCATAATCCTTGATGAGCTCCAACCATCTCCTTTGCCTGAGATTCAGCTCCTTCGGCGTGAAAATGTACTTCAAACTCTTGTGATCCGTGTACACCTCACAATGGTTTCCAATGAGAAAGTGTCTCCAAGTCTTCAATGCATGCACTACGACTGCTAACTCCAAATCATGTGTAGCATAATTCAACTCATGGGGCTTAAGCTGTCGTGAAGCATACGAAACAACTCTTCCCTCCTGCATAAGCATGGCTCCAAGTCCTCGACGTGAAGCGTCACAATACACCTCGTAATCCTTGCGCTGATCTGGCAGAATCAGCACTGGCGAGGTAACCAAACGTTTCTTCAACTACTGGAAACTGGCCTCACGTTCCTCAGTCCATATGAACTTGGTATCCTTCTTCAAAAACTCCGTCATAGGTTTTGCAATTTTTGAGAAATTCTCTATGAATCTCTGGTAGTATCCTGCAAGTCTAAGAAAACTCCGGATCTCTCCAACTGTTGTTGGTGCTTCCCAATTTGTCACAGTGACAACTTTGGTGGGATCTACTGCTATTCCTTCTCCGGATATAACATGTCCGAGGAATCCAACTTCCTTCAACCAAAACTCACATTTGCTGAACTTGGCATATAACTAATGTTCTCTGAGCTTCTCAAGTACCAAACGCAAATGCTCCTTATGTTCTTCTTCATTCTTTGGATAGACTAAAATATCATCAATGAACACCACGACGAACTTATCCAAAAACTCCATAAATACTTTGTTCATCATGTTCATGAAATATGCATATGCGTTAGTTAGACCAAAGGACATAATAGTATACTCATACAGCCCATACCTGGTGGTAAAAGCCGTCTTAGGTATATCCTGCTCTCGAATCTTCAACTGATGGTATCCTGATCGCAGGTCGATCTTGGAAAATACCTTAGCTCCTTGCAATCAATCAAACAGATCATTGATCATCGGCAGTGGGTACTTGTTCTTGATTGTTACTTCGTTCAATCCTCGATAATCAATAACCATCCTTAACGATCCATCCTTCTTCTCCACTAGAAGTACTGGCGATCCCCAAGGTGAAGAAACTTGGGCGAATATAACATTTATCCAGTAACTCCTTAATCTACTTCTTAATCTCCTCCAAATCCTTTGCAGTCACTCTATACAGTCTCTTAGATATTGGTCCTGTGCTTGGCAAAAGCTCAATCAAAAACTCAATATCTCTATCCGGTGGCATGCCTGGCAACTCTTTTGGAAATACATCCGGAAAATCCTTTACCACTGGTACCTCCTCCTGTATAACTCCTGATAAGGAATTTACTTGAGTCCTATTCGGCACATAATGTGATACATACTTGATCCTTCCTCCTTCTGGGGTGGTAAGCAAAATCGACTTACTGGCGCAATCGATGTTTCCTCCATACATCGATAGCCAATCCATACCCAGAATTACATCCAAACCTTGTGATTCCAAAATTATTAAATCCGAGGGGAAAACATGCCTACCTATACTCAATGGCACTTGAAAACATCCTCGACTGGCCATATACTCCGCTCCTGGTGAGCTTACTAACATAGGTGTTCTAAGAACTTTGGTGGGCAGTTTATACTTATCCACAAATCCCTGTGATATGTATGAATGCGGTGCACCAGTATCAAAAAGAACGATTGCAGTAAATGACTTAACCAAAAACTTACCTATTACTGCATCTGACTGGGCTCCAACCTCCTCCACGTTAACGTGATTCACCTATCCCCTGTTGGAAGGGTTCGGCTTCTTCCCAGAGCTTCCATTGCCATTTCCATTCTGGGCTTCAGGATATTCATTGGCATAATGTCCGGTCTTCTGACACTTATAACAAGTGACTTGGCTCAGGTCTCTCTTGGCTGGGGTTGATGGGTTGGTACGGTTCTGACCGTTGCTTCCTTCATTCCCATTACCATTTTTGGGGCCATTATGATTGTGCGAGCTACCTCCTCCATGGGTATGCTGGAAATGTCCTCCCAATTTCGGGGTAAAACGTGGCTTCTGCTGAGCTCCAGAGTTGTACTTCCCTTGTCCATACTTCCTCTTGCGGTTCTCAGTCTGTTGCTGCTTTCCTTCAATCATAAGAGCACGATCTACCAACTCCTGGTAGTTGTTGAAAGTTGCTGCCATCAACTTCATGCTCAACTCATCATTCAAACCTTCCAGAAACTTCTCCTGCTTAGCTGCATCTGTAGCAATGTAATCTGGGGCATAACGTGCTAGCTTACTAAAGTCATCCACATATTGGCCAATGGTCCGTCCTCCTTGGCGTAAATTGCGAAACTCACGCTTCTTCATGGCCATAGCTCCAGCTGACACATGGGCAGTACAGAAAGCCTGCTGAAACTGATCCCATGTGATCGTGGCTATAGGGTAGGTGACAGTGTAATTCTCCCACCATGATGTTGTTGGTCCATCCAACTGATGTGCGGCAAAGCGCACCTTCTCAGCATTAGTACATCCTGTAGTGGTTAACTCCCTTCCAATCTTGCGGAGCCAATCATTTGCTACTATAGACTCGGTGCTACTGGAGAACACCAGCGGATTTACCCTATGAAAACGGGTTAAGTGATCAACAGGTGGTGGTGGTGGTGGTGGATTGTTGTTGTTGTTGTTCCCCTGATTCTGATTCTGGACTAGCAACTGCATCAGGGTATTCTGCTGCTGGATCAACTGGGTGAGCTCTGGTGGGAATGCAAATCCGGGGTCACGTCTCGGAGGCATCTGATGGGTTTAGAAAAGATGAGAATATAAGATAGAATAAGGTCTAGAGAGAAGACACTACCCATATGCACATGAGGCAAATGCAAACAAAATCACTTCATTCAATCAAACAAGGGCATACAATGGTCTATCTATCATTACAAAAGTGCTCGGGCTATACTAGATACATGGGAGAATACTACTACTGATATGGTGGTCGACTAGAAAAACTGCTCCGATGAAGACTCCATGATATCTGCTCCAGCTTCATCAACATAGTCATCATCGCTATCGTCTGGGTCCGAGTCGGTGTCGTCGATGATGATGTAGTTCTCTGGACAAGTGCAATCATCTTCTCCTCCAGTTGCGGGAAATCCCATGAACACTTTTAACTTCTTCTTCAGATTATCATTCTTCTCCACTAGCGTTGCTATCTCCTCCTCATATCCATCGCACGTAGACTTGAGTTCTTCTTCCAGCGCTATGATCTTGGTCATGGCCTTTTTCAGGTCTATCATGCCTGCGTACATCTGGTTCTCCTAGCGTCGAATGTGCTAGTTTAACTTCTGGATGAAAGCTGCAATTGATCTATCCTTCCTGGTGCTGGTCATCTCCCATTGCTCATCTCGGCGCCCACAAATCTGGTAGATAGTATCCTTGAGATCCTTGTGGTAGACTTCTCCAATACGTCCCATGGCGATGTGGGCTGCCATACTCTTTCCTAGACTCCAGGTTGGTGCGTCGAAGAAAAACTCTATGGGCTCAGTGACTGGCATGAACGTCCTTCCTAGAACTTGAACTTGAATCATCCAGCGTTCCTCTTCAGGTAAAGTGGCGTTGTAGGTCCCGGTGAAGCTTGGTACTCCAATGTTCAGGTATCTAGTGACTTCCTTCAAGTGACGTCCAAAGGGGGTATCTTCATCCGGTTGCGTGAACTTGTTCCTTGCATCCGTCATCCTAAAAGAGTAGAAAAGATGAGGAGTCAGAGATGAGAAGAGTGAGTAGTGATCTAGGGCTTTTAGCTTAGTGGTCGTGTCCTACAGTCAGCATGTGCTCTGATACCATCTTGTAGCGACCAGACCTCAAACAGTCCGATCCCTGTGCTTTAGTGTCATCCCTGGATCAGTAATGCTGACACGCACAATACTTGAAGAATTTATAACAGAGTAGCAATCACACACTTATTACATCGAATGTCTTAGAAGAGAACTTATTACAATAAATATGGCTTAAGGCCATCTAATAACAATAACAGCGGAAGGCTTGGAAGATAAGTGAGTTCATCAACTCCAACGGCATCACTGAGTATAGAATCACGACCTAAAGGCACCTTACTCGTCGTCTGAAAAGTCTGCAACATGAACGTTGCGGCCCGAAAACGGGTCAGCACATGGAATATGCTGGCAATGTAACACAAAGATAATAATGAACAGAATAGGCTATACTATATGCATATATGGCTGGTGGAAAGCTCTATGACTACAGTTTTGCGTAAAGCCAGTTTTTCCCTACTGCAAAGGATTAAATTTTATTTAACTATCATGGTGGTTGTTAAACATTGAGAGTGTAGACACCCTCTCAATCCCAATTAAACATCATCATTAAAACCCAACAAAATTAATTAAAGTCACAATGATGAGATTCACATGATAACCCAAGTACTAGATACTCAAGTTGTCTATAACCGGGGACACGGCTAACCATGATTAGTTTATACACTCTACAGAGGTTTGCGCACTTTTCCCCACAAGACTCGATCTCCTCCGTTGGGATTCTCGCACTACATGGTGTTTGAGAAACGGATGACCGAGACATAATCTTTCAGAAGCGCTAGCACCTTACGATGGGGTGGACCGTTACACCTACTTTCCCCTACATCTGCTAGTCTACCACTGTAAGAGTTCACACGACTTAATCAACTATGCTAGAGCCCATAGTAGCTTGTGGCTGCACACGGAAGTATCTAGCATGAATAATCTTATGACCCATTTGAGCATGGGTGGCGGTCCATAAAGAAAAACAGGCAATCGCTGGAATACCCAGGTGCCTCAATCCACCCAGATGTGTATTAAAGTTGCCACCTTAAATAAACCATTAATTTTAACAATCTCGTATCTGTCATGGAATACACTCAAACCCAATTCATGGGGTAAGCATAACGTAAAAATGTAAAAGTAACTCCCAAGGGTTTGATAATAAAACAGGTAATAGGTGCTACCTCATCTACTTCCCAACCCACAAATTAATTAGATCCTAATCATGCAATGTTTTGAGGATTGATCTAATGCAATAAAACTGGGTAGTAAGAGGTATGATCAAAGTGTTACTTGCCTTGCTGATGATCCGCGAAACCTAGAGATTCAAAGTAGCAAGCGGCGCACTCCGGGTACTCTATCGTAAACAAATAAGCACACAATAAGTACTCATCTAATGCATGGGTAAAACTCAAATAAGAGAACTAACCAGAAGGTTCAACTTAAGAACTCCGGTTTGCAAAAAGAATCAAATCGAACGAATCAACGAAAGTCAAACGGCGAAGAAACAAGCTTCGTTTACTAATCTGGATCTAAGTCAAATTTTACAGATGCAAAAACTTGTTTGAGTTGGTTAAACGGAAAGAGGGTTTCGAGACAAAACTCCAGGCGCTTGAATCGCCTGATTCCGATAAACGAGCGAAAAGTTAAACTAAAACGAAAAACGGATCAGAAATCATGATCAGAAATAATCGCGGAAAATTCAAGAAAAAGAAAAACTGACGAACAGATTAACGAACGAACGTTCGTTATCTGAAACTAAACAACGAATTCGTCCGTTAAAACGAACGAACGGGTGAACGCTCGCTAGATAAATAAACCGGAAAAACCGATCTATTTAAAAAAACGAAACTAGGGGTTTTCTAAAAAACGAGATCAGTTTCTTTAGAAAACCGGGGCGGCGGGCGGCTACCTCGGCTCGGGCTCCGGCGGGGTCCGGCGGGGCCCGGGCGGCGTGGGGTGGCGGGGCGGCGGCTCCTGGCGGCGGCGGCGGCAGGCGGCGGGGGCGGCTCCGGCTTTCGGCGGCGCGGGCGGCGAGGGGCTGTGGCGGCAGCGACTCGGGGCTCCGGGGGGCCCCGGGGTGGTATTTAAAGGAGGGGGAGAGGCGGCGGCGGCTCCGACTTGGGGAGGGGGTCAGGTGGCGGCGGTGACTCCGGCTCGGACTCTCCAGAGTCCGGCGGCGGCACGGGACGAGGAGGCGGTGGCGCCTGGCGGGCCGGCCTGGCTCGGCTGGGCTTCGGCCTAGTCGGCGCGCAGGAGGTTTGTTTTTTTTGAAAAAATAATTCCGCCGAACTATGAAAAAAATCCTAGAAAAATAAATAAAAATCTAAAAATGCGAAAACAAATTTTCACCGTCTAAATAAAATATTTAGGACATGCTGAACATTTTTTTGGCCCTAAAATGCAGTTTTTGAAAACGTGCAATTTTTCCTAAATTCAAATAAAACAACAAAAAACTTTGAAATAAAATCTTATTTTATTTTTTATTAAATCCTCAATATTTCTTTATTTTGGGAAAGTCATTTTATTCCCTCTCACTTGTTTTTATAATTTGAAATAATTGAAGATAAATAAAAAAAATCAAATGATCCTATTTTCAAAATTTGAGAAAACTCAAATATGAAAATAACGAAATCCCCAACTCTCTCCGTGGGTCCTTGAGTTGCGTAGAATTTCTGGATCAGACTCAAAAATAATAAAATATGATATGCAATGATAATCTAATGTATAACATTCCAAATTAAAAATTTGGGATGTTACATCTATGTTAATAGGTTAATCCCAAAAATCATATAAAATAGCATATAAATGCATATAAAACATCTAAGATGGATAATATAATAGCATAAATACTTCATAATTTATAGGTACGTTGGAGACGTATCAACTATCAACAACAGGATAAATTATACCTACCTCCAAAAGTTTTAGTATTTCTTTTCTTACCACTTATTTCATCTTAGGATTTAACCTTTGTTGGTGATCAACAACCGGTTTAGCGTATTTCTCAAATTTTATTTTGTGTTGGCATAGAGTGGGACTAATGCCCTTAAGATCATCAAGAGTACATCCAATAGCAGCACGGTGCTTCTTCAGAGTTTTCAATAATTTCTCTTCTTCTTGCTCAGAAAGGTTAGCACTGATAATAACAGAATATATCTTCTTTTCATTAAGATAAGCATATTTGAGAGTATCAGGTAGTGGTTTAAGCTCAAATATGGGATCGCCCTTGGGTGGAGGAGGATCCCCTAGAATTTCAACAGGCAAATTGTGTTTTAAAATAGGTCCCTGGTTAAAGAATACTTCATCTATTTCCCTTCTTTCATTCATAAACATATCATTTTCATGGTCTAGCAAATATTGTTCTAAAGGATCGTTAGGAGGCACGACAATAGAAGCAAGACCAATAATTTCATCTTTACTAGGCAATTCTTTATCATGAGGTTGTCTATGAAATTTAGCAAAATTAAACTAATGAGACATATCCCCTAAACCAATAGTAACAATATCCTTTTTGCAATCTATCTTAGCATTAGCAGTATTCAAGAAGGGTCTATCAAAAATAATGGGACAAAAATCATCTTATGGGGAATCAAGAACAAGGAAATCAGTATGGTATTTAACTTTCCCACACAAGACTTCAATATTTCTAACAATCCCAATTGGTGAAATAGTATCTCTATTGGCAAGCTTAATTGTAACATCAATTTCTTCTATCTCAGCAGGTGTAATATCATGCATAATTTCTTTGTATAAGGAATGAGGTATTGCACTTGCACTAGCACCCATATCATATAAGCCATGATAACAATGATCTCCTATTTTAACAGAAACAACAGACATGCCTACAACGGGTCTATGTTTAGTTTTAGTATCGGGTCTAGCAATTCTAGTAGCTTCATCATAGAAGTAAATAACATGCCCATCAATATTATCCCCAAGAGGTCTTTAACCATAGCAATATTAGGTTCAACTTTAATTTGCTCAGAGGGTGTAGGTGTTCTAGTATTACTCTTATGAACCATAATTGAAACTTTAGCATGACCCTTTATTCTAACATGGAAATGTGGTTTCTCAATATAAGCGGTAGGAACAATAGGATCAACATTATAAGTGATAGTCTTTTCTTCAACTTTAATAGGTTCAGCTACTTTTACTTCAATGGGAGGATGATATTTAATACATTTCTCCTTAGGGAGATCAACATGAGTAGCAAATGATTCACAGAAAGAAGCTACTATCTTAGAATCAAGTCCATATTTAGTGCTAAATTCACGAAAGGCATCGGTATCCATAAAAGACTTAACACAATCAAACTTAGGTGTTATATCTGACTCCTTACTTTCGCCGAGTTCCCAATCTTCAGATTTGCGTTTAATTCTTTCCAATAAATCCCATTTGAATTCAATAGTCTTCATCATAAAAGAACCAGTACAAGAAGTATCGAGCATGAAGCGATTACTGAGAGAAAGCCGAGCATAATTTTTTTGAATAATCATTTCTCTTGAGAGCTCATGATTGGGGCATGAATATAACATTGACTTAAGCCTCCCCCAAGCTTGAGCGATGCTTTCTCCTTCGCGAGGCCAAAAATTATATATATAATTACGATCACGATGAACCAGATGCATAGGATAAAACTTCGGACGAAATTCCAATTTCAATCATTTGTAATTCCATGACCCAAAATCATCACATAGCCTAAACCATGTCAATGCCATTCCCTTCAAGGATAAAGGGAAAACCTTCTTCTTGATAACATCCTCGGGCATACCTGCAAGCTTAAATAATCCACAAACTTTATCCACATAGATTAGGTGCAAATTGGGATGCAATGTTCCATCTCCTGTAAAAGGATTAGCTAGCAGTTTCTCTATCATACTCGAAGGAATTTCAAAGTAAACATTTTTAGTAGGTTCAGTAGGTTGAGGAGTAACTCTTTGCTCTACTGATCGGGGTGAAGATACCCCGAATAAGCCCCTCAAAGGATTACTTTTCATAGTAACAAGTGACAATAAATTTCAGCACACTATATAAATTTTTCCTTACCAAATTCCACTTACCAAAGACGCTTCACTCCCCGACAACGGCGCCAGAAAAGAGTCTTGATGACCCACAAGTATAGGGGATCTATCATAGTCCTTTCGATAAGTAAGAGTGTCGAACCCAACGAGGAGCAGAAGGAAATGATAAGCAATTTTCAGCAAGGTATTCTCTACAAGCACTGAAATTATCGGTAATAGATAGTTTTGTGACAAGGTAATTTGTAACGATTAGCAAGTAACAAAAGTAAACAAGGTGCAACAAGGTGGTTCAATATTTTTTGTAGCAAAGGACAAGCCTGGACAAACTCTTATATAAAGGAAAACGCTCCCGAGGACACATGAGAATTATCGTCAAGCTAGTTTTTATCACGCTCATATGATTCGTGTTCGTTACTTTGATAATTTGATATGTGGGTGGACCGGTGCTTGGGTACTGTCCTTCCTTGGACAATCATCCCACTTATGATTAACCCCTATTGCAAGCATCCGCAACTATAAAAGAAGTATTAAGGTAAACCTAACCATAACATGAAACATGTGGATCCAAATCAGCCCCTTACGAAGCAACGCATAAATTAGGGTTTAAGATTCTGTCACTCTAGCAACCCATCATCTACTTATTACTTCCCAATGCCTTCCCCTAGGCCCAAATAATGGTGAAGTATCATGTAGTCGACGTTCACATAACACCACTAGAGGAAAGATAATATACATCTCATCAAAATATCAAACGAATATCAAATTCACATGACTACTTATAGCAAGACTTCTCCCATGTCCTCAGGAACAAACGTAACTACTCACAAATCATATTCATGTTCATAATCAGAGGGGTATTAATATGCATAAAGGATCTGAACATATGATCTTCCACCAAATAAACCAAGTAGCATCAACTACAAGGAGTAATCAACACTACTAGCAACCCACATGTACCAATCTGAGGCTTACAGACACAGATCGGATACAAGAGATGGACTAGGATTTGAGATGAGATGGTGCTGGTGAAGATGTTGATGGAGATTGACCCCCTCCCGATGAGAGGATCGATGGTGATGACGATGGTGATGATTTCCCCCTTTCGGAGGGATGTTTCCCCGGCAGAATAGCTCTGCCGGAGCCCTAGATTGGTTCCGCCAAGGTTCCGCCTCGTGGCGGCGGAGTTTCGTCCCAAGAGTTTGCTTCTGATTTTTTCCAGGGCAAAAGACTTCATATAGCCAAAGATGGGCACCGGATGCCTGCCAGGGGGGCCACGAGGCAGGGGGCGTGCCCCCACCCTCGTGGACGGTGGGTGGCCCCCCTCTGGTGCTTTCTTCGCCCAATATTTTTTGTATATTCTAAAACTGACTTTCATGGAGTTTCAGGACTTTTGGAGTTGTGCAGAATAGGTCTCTAATATTTGCTCCTTTTCCAGCCCAGAATTCCAGCTGCCGACATTGTCCCTCTTTGTGTAAACCTTGTAAACTAAGAGAGAATAGGCATAAGTATTGTGACATAATATGTAATAACAGTCCATAATGCAATAAATATCGATATAAAAGCATGATGCAAAATGGATGTATCACACCTCCACCACACATGATAATAGAAATTACGTAAACCAACCTTCGATGTTGTGTTGATCTGCCCAATGGGTACCCATCAGGCATGAATACCCATAGGGTGTGTTTGGTTGGCTGGGTGCCTCTAGCCTGCACCGCATGGGGGATGCTAGCTGATTGTGGCCTGGTTGAGGTGATGCAAGGATGAGCTGAGATTGGTGTTTGGTGGACTGTATGAGATTGCTGCTCGAAACATGTTGTATACGACATATTTTGTTTGGTAGGCTGCACTGGTGACTAATTCTGTTAAATCTTCTCCTTCAATTTTAGTTATTTCAATTGGATCTGGACCATTCCATGGACAGAGAAATAAGTAAAACAAATCTAAACTAAAATCTAAACCTAAACTGTCGGATGAAGTGCACGCAATGTCAGTGTCCAAGGGAGACGTCTCTGGTAGATCGTAGATGGGTCTATGGGGAGGAGATGGTCGTGGTGGGGATGGACCAACCAGAAAACATTCCGGCTCCAGAGAATCGATTGCAGCAGTTGTATTGGCGGCGGTGTCGCGGTTCAAGAGCAGAGATGGGGGAGAAACATGACGTTGGCGGAGTTCGGCGATCGTGGGCCCTGACGTTGTCGTCCTCCGGTGAGGGCGTGGAGGAGCGCCGGCTACGTCGTCCTCATGCGAGGGCGGGGAGGAGCGTCGACGAGGGCGGGGAGGAGGGCCGACGGTGACATCCTATGGCGAAGGCGGGAATGGCGGTGGGAAGAAGATGGGAGACGATAGGGTCGAGAGCGAGGCGAAGAGGCAAGGACGAGCCTGCACGAGAGAAACGCTCGGATTCTGCGTCCCTCTCAGCCATGCCTACTTTTGCATCGCCTGGGCCAGGCTGAGAGGGCCATGCAACAAACCAAACATGGGCTAAGATGCGAGCCAGGTGCGAGTCACCCATCCAAACACACCCGCAGTGTATAAGCATAGGCATGAATATTTATCCGATGGGTAGCATATGGATATAATTTTAATCCCATGAGACACGTGGGTATGAAATTATTATGTCGGCACTATACCATACCCATTGCCATCCTTAAAACTTACAGATGTTTAAAAAAATAATAAGTTTTTGGGTTAAACCTGTTCCAAGCTACCTTGCTGGGCCTGTAGAGCAGCGGCGCTCGTGTGCGAGAGGCAGATCAATCCTAGCCCATTTTCGTCCCGCGATCTCCGCGCAAGCCCACCAGTAAAACCCTAAACCCTAGTGGATGGTTCTGGATCCTCCTCGTCTCCTCTCTTCCTCTCCCTTCTCCCTCTAAAATCCGCCTCTCCCTTCCCCATTCCCTTTCCTCCTCCCCAAGAAACAACCGGAGCTCGCACATCATCTCACCTCGGCGCCTCGCCCCCCTAGCCTCTACGCACCTCGACTCCGGCGCCATCTCGCTGCATTCGCCATGTACCGCGCCGCCGCCAGCCTCGCCTCCAAGGCTCGGTGAGTGCTCCCCTCCGCGCCTCCCAGCGCTGCGATCTGAATCTCTTGTGATCTTCTGCTGTGCGGCTGCTAACCCGTGTACGTGGTTGTTCGTGCAGGCAAGCCGGGAGCAGCGCTCGCCAGGTGAGAGGATTTGCCCTGCTCGAATTGCTGTTTGCGGTTGCCTGGTATTCTAGCTGGTAGTTCTAGGTCGAGTAGCGTCGCTCGGCGCGGGTTCAAGTGGAGATTCGATCGCGTTATTTAGTCAGTTTGGTAGCGCGTGCGAGAGCGAGACCCTGTGGTGGTCTGTGCGGGGTTCAGTCGAATCTAGGCAAGCTTGAATTGCTTAGGATCCAGCGGATTTGTTTCAATAATAAGTAATGGAAATGATCTGCCGTATTATGTTGTTTGGCAGTGAAAGATCTATTGCTTCCTCCTGGTGTTGTGGACTTTCACGCTCACGGTTGGCTGGTGATTTAGTCTGTGTAGTCGGTTTAGCCGCAAGGCCTCTAGTTGGTGTAATGCGGGTTGGTTCACAGTACAATTATGCTCCAATTGATAACTTAAGTCTGTTAACAGTGGCATGATAGCAAGACCAAAGTTAAAAAAAAGCGCTAGGTGTTAATTCTGCGTTTTGCTACCGCCTTCAGCTTTTCTGACCAAAGCGCAAAAGCGCAGTTATGCTGACAATAAGCGTAATTCAGTGCTAGGCGTTTTGTTTAGCAGCAGGATGTAGTAGTATATGATATCTCAATTGGGCGTTTCTTGACTTGATGCGTTGTATGTGATACTGTGTAGGTTGGAAGCAGGCTTGCCTGGAGCAGGAACTATGCCGCCAAAGACATCAGGTTTGGTGTCGAGGCCCGTGCCTCCATGTTGAGGGGTGTCGAGGAGTTGGCAGATGCGGTGAAAGTGACCATGGGTCCTAAGGTATAACTATGTCCTTATACCCTTTTTTTGGTGAATAAGCCTATTACACATTCAAGGGGCAACAACTGTTGGATCATCTTTTCTCTCTCTTTTATATTCCCATAAAAACTGTCATAGCTCAGATTCTTTACTTGTTGAATTCTACAGGGGCGCACTGTGATCATTGAGCAGAGCTTTGGTGCCCCAAAAGTCACAAAGGATGGTGTGACTGTTGCCAAGAGCATTGAATTTAAAGATAGAGTCAAGAACGTTGGTGCAAGCCTTGTAAAACAGGTTGCTAATGCAACAAATGATACTGCTGGAGATGGTATGTCATATTTATGTCCTGCTGGTTTCTTATGTGCAACCAATATTGAATCTGTTTTGTGAAGTATTCCTTCCATGCTTGTCTGTTGGATATACTCCCTCCGTCTGAAAAAAACTTGTCCCAAGCTTGTGCCTCAAATGGATGTATCTAGCATCATTGTGCCTCAAATGGATGTATCTAGCACTAGATGACAAGCTTTTTCGGACGGAGGGAGTATCATCTTATTTTTGCTGTACCGTCACTTCTTTTCAGGAGCATTAATAATGTCTTCACTCTTAAGTGTAATTGCAGTTTGATCATTAACACTGAACAAATTTGATATGTCAGTGCTTTTGTTCTATCACATTCTCAACAATTGTAAATATTGTGTTAAATTGCGCTGTTTATAGGTTCTTCCTATCGCCTTCATCATTTGTCTTCTGTTTGAATTGTTAAACCATAGTTTCTAACCATGTTGTGCTTGTTATGTTCCAAATTCAGGTACCACATGTGCCACTGTTTTGACAAAAGCTATATTTACTGAGGGCTGCAAGTCTGTAGCCGCTGGAATGAATGCAATGGATCTAAGGCGTGGAATCTCAATGGCGGTTGATGATGTTGTGACAAACCTAAAGGGCATGGCTAGAATGATCAGCACTTCAGAGGAAATAGCACAGGTAACACCCGAACTGATTAACTACAAAGTTCTTAGTTTCTAATTTATTACTGATTTTGTTTCTCTTCTCTTACAAAGGTGGGTACAATATCAGCAAATGGCGAAAGGGAAATCGGTGAGCTGATTGCTAAGGCTATGGAGAAGGTTGGGAAAGAAGGTGTAATCACCATTGTGGTAAGATTTTCTAAGTTCAGATTACCAGAACTATAAAGGGCAGCCCGGTGCATGTAGCTCCCGCTTGCGCAGGGTCCGGGGAAGGGTCCAACCACTTTGGGTCTATAGTACGCAGCCTTTCCCTACATTTCTGTAAGAGGCTGTTTCCAGGACTTGAACCCGTGACCTCTTGGTCACAAGGCAGCAGCTTTACCACTGCGCCAAGGCAGCAGATTACCAGAACTATGTTCACCAATAATGTGTAGCCTGGCCTATTATTTTTCTTTCATTTTCTTTTCCATCCATTAGCATAACAGCTAGTCAGTTTCTTGGTCCATGGCATACTAGTGCAAACAACCTCCCCTAATAATTATTTGAGTGCAAATCTGTACTGGATACCGTTCATAGATACAGTTCAACTTGATCTATATTGACACTGAGCCAACGTTTACGAGTCGACGAGTCGATGAGTCGTTCGAAGGTTGAGACTCATAGACTAATCGTGACTAGTGTAGACTACTGCTGGACTAGTTGACATGGTACTGTAGTTCACAACTTGCAGTAATCAATTACTAAAACCTAGTATTAATATGTAATATATACTATAGAAAGTGCATTGGAGCGTCAATTTGTCCTGCAGATTAGTCAAGTAAGCATATTTCCATGTTGGATCCTTGCTCCTAGTTGGCTTCTTGCAGGATCCTTCGATGGATCATATTGCTCATTGGTCTGAGCTGCAGCTGCTGAATACAGTACTTGAGATATTTCCGGCATAGGCATTGCACTTTAGACCTAAGGATCTTGAAACTGAAGCAAACAAAACGAAATAAAGAAGAGGGCAGGGGGTAAAAATCGAATCAAAGAAGGGAAGAAGAGAAGGGAGAAATTACTTTGCTAGTATGCTTGCTTGCTTACTGCAACCTGAGGGACGAGCGGATCCAGTAGCCAGAAGGCAGCAGAGGGAGACCGTAGGGCAGATCTAGGGAGAGCAGAAGCAATGGAGGGAAAGGGCCAGAGCAGAGGAGTGCAGATCCATGAAGAGCATAAGCAATGGAGGGAAAGGGGCAGGGTGGCTGGCTCACTTATCCCCTCCCAATCCCTAAAAAATAAAGAAATTGAGTCGAACGACTCAAGGTGCACGACTAGTCTAGACTAGTCTACGACTAGTCCTTCGACTCCTCGACTCGGCGAACTAGTCTACACGAGATTTCTAGTCGACACACAGAATGCGACTCATAGACTAGTCTAGCGACTAGTCTCGACTAGTCCCTCGACTCGTAATCAATGCACTGAGCGCAGAAGATAATGTTAGACATAACTCTACATCTATAAGTATGTTTTACTTCTAGGAGTTGCACTCAACAGAAACTTCAGTCTAGAAATTGAGCCTATTACAAATTCCTGTATTTGTAAGAACTAAGAAACAGCTAAATGAAACAGTAAAGTGGATGTGTCCTCAATCCTCAGTGCGTGTGCTTAGCGGGAAATGTGGAGCTAATTTAAAGTATACTTTCTTTCTAGCATTTTGTGATTTTAGTTTGAGTTTGTGTCATCTTAACTCGGTGATCAGAAGAAAAGGTGACACATTCACCGGATATTTTGTCTGTGTGGAAGTCTCAGTCCCAATCTGTGTTGTGCATAGATCTGTTTGTAATGCATGATTTTGTACTGTTCTGGATAGTGAAAGTTCATGAGGGCTATGGCCATTGGACTTTCTGGATGCTTCTCTGTCAATGCTCCGAGTCTTATTTGCTTGTAATATCCTGGCTTAATCGTTCATGTGCAGGATGGTAACACCCTTTATAATGAGCTTGAAGTTGTGGAAGGCATGAAGCTCGACAGGGGTTACATCTCTCCCTACTTTATTACCAACCAAAAGACCCAGAAATGTGTAAGTACTATTTAATTTACGTTGCTGCTAGCTGCTTGTTAGTCTCAAAATTTGGTTGTTGTTTATCATAGTAGTGTTGCAGTTGTAAATGTTTTTATTCCTGTTTTTATCCCACAGGAATTGGAAGACCCCTTGATCTTGATCCATGACAAGAAGGTTTCGAACATGCATGCAGTAGTTAAAGTGTTAGAGATGGCTCTGAAGGTGCTTTTTTTGTTCTAATCTTGAAACCTTGACCAATATTGTTGTCATAGTGGTCTTCGCTGCTATAGTGACTAATGTGTTGTCCTCAACAGAAGCAAAAGCCTCTACTGATTGTTGCTGAAGATCTAGAAAGTGAGGCATTGGGCACTCTGATTATCAACAAGCTCCGTGCAGGCATTAAGGTCAGTAAATTCAATCTCCTTTTCATCTGACTTCTGTATGGCCGGTTGTCCTTAATCGATGTGGAATTCAGGTCTGTGCTGTTAAAGCTCCTGGTTTTGGGGAGAACAGGAAAGCAAATTTACAGGACCTTGCTATCCTTACTGGCGGAGAAGTAAGTTGGGAAGTTATTGAATATCTCCATGTTTTTGTGAGTCATCTATGTTTCTGAAATCAGCACATTTCATTATTCAGGTCATAACTGAAGAGCTTGGGATGAACCTTGAGAACTTTGACCCGGAGATGTTAGGTACATGCAAAAAGGTATGATCACTAGAAGTATGAGCATTTTTGAATACCTTTGGAGGTTGTTAACCAAAATGTATGAGCATTTTTAAATACCTTTGGAGGTTGTTAACCAAAATGTTCTGTTCTGTCTTTGCTGCAAAGCTCTTAAGATAATAATTCTCGCCCCAAGGTTTGAAGGCCAGTTCTTTTGGCAGCTTAAAAAATGAGCCACCCCCACCCCAGCTTTTCCCATAAGCTGCCTCTCTTGATCATTGGGGCTTCTGAACTAGTTATGGGATAACTAATTTAGAAGTCTCAACAAACTTAGAGTGCGGCTTATTTTTTAATCTGGGAGGAGGCAGCTTAATTTTTAAGCCACTCAAAAGAACTGGCCCTTATTCCTCTGATAGTAAGCTTACAATATTCATCAAATTATTTTTTCATTAATGAGCTTCCATTTCAGGTGACTGTTTCTAAGGATGACACTGTTATTCTTGATGGAGCTGGAGACAAGAAGAACATTGAGGAGAGAGCAGATCAGGTTCATGCAACTTCAATTTAATGTGCCGTGACTTGTTAATTGAATTGTATCTTATTTATATATCATGGCAACTTACATGAATATTGTGTCACAGATTAGATCTGCAATTGAGCAAAGTACTTCTGATTATGACAAGGAAAAGCTGCAAGAGAGGTTGGCCAAGCTTTCTGGAGGTGTTGCGGTTCTAAAGGTGAGGTTCATGCTCCTCGTGCAAATTGAAGAGAGAACTATAGTTCCTTGTTTTATTTCCTATCAGTTAGCATTACCTATTTATCTCAGAATCTCAGACTAGCATTTCACAGTACTATATTGACTGAAAATGAGTGAGACTGGCTATAGTAAGAGTTTCTTAGTTGACATAAAAATGCAACTGATATTGCTCCATCTGTACCCTGTCCCAAAATAAATGCAGTTGATTTAGTATAAAATTTGTACTACTAATTTAGTACTAAATCAGCGACACTCATTTTGGGACGGAGGGAGTACATTCTATGTCTTGCTCTGCCTGAGGATGCTATTGAATTGCTGATGGACTGTTAATATAGTAGTAATAGGTGATTCCTTTCATGCTACTATATCTTTTCTATTGTTTTGACCTGTGTACTTTGACCTGTCCTACAGATTGGAGGAGCCAGTGAAGCTGAAGTTAGCGAGAAGAAGGACAGAGTTACAGATGCACTTAATGCCACTAAAGCTGCTGTCGAAGAGGGTATCGTGCCAGGTACTGCACCATGCACATTCTGAATATGGCTTATTTTGAATAGTTTTTGGTCTTCATTGTTACTACTAGCAAAAATTGATGTTCTTTGTGTGCTCCTGTAGTTTGTATCTTAAGCATCACTGTCCTGAGAATATGGTTTGTATTTAATGGTTATGCAGGTGGTGGTGTTGCCCTTCTATATGCATCAAAGGCTCTGGATAAATTGCAGACTGCAAACTTTGACCAGAAGATTGGCGTGCAGATCATTCAGAACGCTTTGAAGGTTGGGGAGAAAATAATTATCTGTTTTGTCCTGATTTCTTTTGACTGTGTGCTGATTTCTGAAAAACCTCGCAGACACCAGTGTACACCATCGCTTGCAATGCAGGCGTAGAAGGGGCAGTTGTTGTTGGCAAGCTTTTGGAGCAAGAGAACACTGATCTTGGATATGACGCAGCTAAAGGTATGATGTCCTTGACCATTTGCTTGATCTTGTCCTATTTTGAACAAGCGGAGTCTTGTTACTGATGCCGTAATTATCTCTGCATCTAGGTGAATATGTGGACATGGTGAAGGTCGGTATCATTGATCCACTGAAGGTGATCAGAACTGCCTTGGTGGATGCTGCTAGGTACTTACTGGCTACAACCTTATGCTCATGATAGTTGATTGTATCTTAGTAAGAACAATATTTGATGAGCACCAGCACTAACGTTTTGCCTTGTTATCTTGCAGTGTGTCATCTCTGATGACCACAACAGAGGCCATCATCGTGGAGGTTCCTAAAGAGGAGAAAGAGGCTCCTGCCATGGGCGGCATGGGTGGAATGGATTACTAAGCCATGAACACGGACGATATATGAAGCAAACTGGAACATATTGATTAGGGGATTTTTTGGGTGTAGTCCCATCTTTGATGTAATTTTATTGTCGCTGGGTTGACAGTTTTGATCGTGCGGACGATGTTCCAAACGGAGCCAGTGTTGGACGAATAAAGAGTAGTCGTCGAGAGCTGAAACACTTATCGGAACTGATTAGTGACACCTGCTAAAGGCCAATTAATGAAGAGTTGCGCGTTTCACTTGTTTATTCTCGTCTATAATACAACTAGTATCGTCCCTTGTTCTGCACGTTCCATTGTAAAATAATGAAGTCTTTGGCCGGGGTCGTTGGAGTGAGTCGGTTTAGGTTTGAGTAGCGACCAAGATTCCGTTTCCGTGTGCGGAATTGTTTGACAGTGGGAGGATATAAGCCCGGGATAGTTGGCTCCCCTCCGCTCCTCGACTTGAGAGATTGAGAGATGGCGGGGTCGGAGGAGCAGCAGCAGAGGGAGCTGATGCTGTTCGACACGAGGACAAAGAAGGCGGAGATGTTCCGGCCGCTGGTGGAGGGCAAGGTGAGCATGTACGTCTGCGGTGTGACGCCCTACGACTTCAGCCACGTCGGCCACGCCCGTGCTTACGTCGCCTTTGACGTCCTCTACAGGTACGTCGGCCACGCCTCCTGTGCGTTTCGAATATCTGTTAACAGCTGGTTGGAGACCCGTCGATATCGATTGGCTGAAATTTCGCCGGAAGGGATACGGTCAAAACCCGCTTTCCTAAACTCTTTTTTTTGAGAAGGCAGGTGTCGCACAGGGCGGGCACCACTACATGGGCCAGCCCATGTGGCCGTTTTCCTTTTTTTTCTCCATTTGTTTTTTTCGGGTATTTTTCTCTCCATTTGTTGATTATTCTTTTTCTGTTTCGTCTCTTCTCTTCAGGTTTTTCAAGCGGGTTTTCTGTCTAGTTTTTTTTTCCTTTTTCTTTGCTGTTTTCAAATTCCAAATTCATCAAATGTTTATTTCCCATACTTCTAACCAGGCTCTGTTGCATTTTTAACCCAATAATAACAAAGGTTATCACGTGTTATTTGATACTAGATTCGTGATATATCTCAATGAGATTTAGTTACACGGACATCAAGCAAAACGTGACTTTGCCCTCGTCCCGTCCCGTCCCTCGCGTTGCCCCTAGGGCGACTTGGCGGAGTCTAGGGTTTTCCCCCGCCGCCTCCCCCCACCTCCCCCACCCCCTCGCCGCCACCGGAGACGACCGCCGGGAAAGCCCGCGCGGGCGCCGGGAAGGTGGTGGCGGGGTCTTCGGCGCTCCTTCACGGAGACCATCAGATCCAGGGCGGCGGCCCCTGCTGGCGTGGCGTGCGGCGTGCCTGAGGGTTCGGCCGCGAGGACGGCGAGCCGCAGGCGTGCCAGATCTGGAGGTATTGCCCCTCCCTTCCATGCATCCCTTCTCAGTCCCCGGTTCGGTTTGGATCCACCTCCGGTGTATTCTGGTGGAGCATATCGGTGTCCGAGGAAACCTTGGCCACCTTGGCTGGCCGGCAGCGGCGACGCCGCCTTTTGGCGCCGGTTTCCTCCTTGGGGGCGCTGCTGAGGGCACCATCTCTCCACTCCGACCCATGTCCGGGTGAAAGCCCAAGATCCGATGCGGATCGGGCGTCGGCGGCTCCCCGTGCACCGTAAACTTCCTGGAGGTGGCGCCAAGGACATTGGGATCGGATGGGAGGGTCTGCAGGTGAGGGGTGGGGGTGTGCTGCCTCCCTTTCGGTGGACGGTGTTTCTTTCTACATATTCTTGGCGATGACTCTTGGCGGCATGGAGCAGCGGAGGCTTGGCGTCAGATGTGTGGTGACGGATACGCGCAGGAGGTCGATGCTGTCTGGCGTCGTGGTGGCGTCGGCGGCAGCGAGACCGAGCAAGGCCGATGCAACAGTACAGCTCTGAAGATGGATATGTGGCAGGTGGTTGTGGCGGCCTCATACCCGGCAGGCGTCCTGGTTGAGGAGCACGCCGGACTGGTGGGTGCCCATACCTGGCAGGCGTCCTGGTTGGGACCTCAGGTCTTAGATGTTAGGTTTGGCTGCGAGGTCTGTTTGGTATTAGGCCCAGACCATCAGCGCCCCTTCATCAGTTAGATAGGAGTAGCGACAGAGGTTGCTGAGATGGTGGCTTTGGTCTTACTGTTGTACGACTTTGTAAGGTCTTGTGTTAATAATTAATAAATTGGCCGTATGCATCGTCCAGATGCAGAGGCCGGGGGTATTCCCCCTTTTCTAAAAAAAATTCAATGTTTGGATTGATAACATAAGCCTAAAACTGAAATACATATAATTATGAAGCATGTGTTGAATCCAAGTAGCATAATATAATTAAACATTTGAGCCTTTTTTCATCCATGGTTGCATGTTGAGGTGGGCCTTTTCCCATGCATAGTTGCAATGATGAGATAAATATGTCAGTGGGATCAACTACTTAGTTATACAATATATGATTAGTCCTTGTTTTCGTACATGCCTTTTGTTTTGGTTAATTTTGTTAATTGTCAAGACTTCTGAGGGTTATATTTTTACGCTCTGTTTTCTTTCTTTCTGAACAAGATGCGGTGTTATCTTCGATAGTTGAACCTTGATGCTTGCTCTAAACTTCCAATGATACGCTCTTTTAACAACGCTTCATATGGTCTATGCTTTGAGGGAATGGTACATACGAGTTTGTTATGTCGTTGCGCTTATCATCTTAATTTATTTTCATTCAGGTACCTAAAGTACTTGGGGTACGAGGTTGAGTATGTGCGCAACTTCACTGATATCGATGACAAGGTAATAAATCATTGATAAATTTTTGAGAAAAGACTTAATTTGTTGAGTAAAATAATAAGAACTGTCTAATGGAAACTTTTGGTCATGTTGGATGAATGTACGCTATACCTGAAAATAATATACAGTGTACCTAGCTTGTTCTCTAGGAATTCCTGTACTATTATGCACTCAAGTGGAAACTGATGTCTTTGTATTTGCCTAATTCCCTGTTTTGTTATAATGGAGTACATATTCTATCTTCTGTTTATCGTCCATCAAATTATTTCTTGAAATTTAGGTAACTTAGGTTTTAATGGGTTTCAAACTCACTTCTGGAGCAAATTTCCCATTAAAATAGTTTTCTATGTCTGAACTATGTTCTGAAATGCATCCTACTGAAAGTCATTTTCAATATCTTGGGGGCATGCAATGCACGAGATAGTCAATTCTGAACTGCTGTTTTTCGCATGCAGATTATTAGACGAGCAAATGAAGCTGGTGAAACGGCAACTAGTTTGAGTAGTCGGTTCATCGATGAGTTCCTGCGTGACATGGTTGAACTTCAGTGCTTGCCTCCTACTCGCGAGCCACGTGTGACGGAGCACATTAAGCAGATAATAGATTTGATAACCAAGGTACTCAACTACATTTCCTCCAAAAAGAAAAAACTGTGCAACTACAATAAGGGAAAATAAAAACCAATATAGAAGGATAACTGATCAATTTGCTTATCTGTGCTTGTCACCCATTCCATGAAATCAAACCTTCAGTAGTTGCTTGTTTAACTTCCCCATTGCGCAAGAGGGCATAAAATCTAAGTTGTTTACTTTTACCGGTTCCATAATTCATATCATTTGGCTTGACATTAACAACTATCTTCTACTTGTATATGCAAATGACAGCTAGAGGAAAAAGGGAAAGCCTATACTATTGAAGGAGACGGCGTATACTTCTCAGTTGATAATTTCCCTGAATATCTTAGTCTGTCTGGAAGGAGCTTAGACCATAATCTTCCGGGTTCACGAGTCGCTGTCGATACAAGAAAGCGCACTCCTGCTGACTTTGCATTATGGAAGGTGCTTACTATTTTACCTTTTTTTTTTACTTTGTGGTTAATTTTTGTTATTGTTGCCTTTAGTCAAGTGCTTAATTATCCTTCACATTTTCTGTTCAGTTTGCGAAGGAGGGTGAGCCATTCTGGGAAAGCCCTTGGGGCCGTGGAAGACCAGGATGGCATATTGAGTGCAGTGCAATGAGCGGGCATTATTTAGGCCATGCGTTTGATATTCATGGCGGAGGAAAAGATTTGATCTTTCCACATCATGAGAACGAGCTCGCACAAAGCAGAGCAGCGAATCCTGAGAGCGAGGTCAAATGCTGGATGCATAATGGCTTTGTCAACAACAATGGCCAGAAGATGGCAAAAGCAGACAAAAACTTCTTCACTATCAGAGATGTAAGGGGCTTTTTTTCTGTTAGCAGTATGCTTTCCAGTTAAAATATACTCCCTCCGTCCCAAAATAAGTGTCTCGACTTTGTACTAACTTTAGTACAAAGTTGTACTAAGGTTAAGACACTTATTTTGGGACGAGGAGTATATCATTTGTTTGTAGCCGAGGCTGACCATTTTGTTCTTGTCGCTGTAGGTTATCGCTCTGTACCATCCAATGGCTCTCAGGCTATTCCTGATGCGAACACACTACAGGTCCGATGTTAACCACTCTGATGTAGGCCTTGAGTTTGCATCTGGCCGTGTGTACTACATCTATCAGGTATTTAATGTTTGCAAACTTAATGTCAGGATGCTCCCTATTTTTATCCGAGTTATATAGATTTGAACTGTCGTGTTGTAATTCCTTGGACAATTTATTACCCAGACTCTACAAGACTCTCAAGAGGTTATATCCTTGTACCATGATGATGAGTTGGACGTCCCAGTACCAGCAGGCGATCGCAAGGTGGTTGACGACAACCACGAGAGTTTCCTGAGACACATGTCGAACGATCTTCATACCACAGGCGCCCTTGACGAGCTTATGAAGCCAGTGAGAGCAATGAACAACAACTTGAGTGATCTGAAGGTATTTACGCTGCATCTTTAGTTTTGCAGTTGATGAGCATTGAACTGTGCTACTGGGAATGAAAGGAAAGTAACTCATCTGATAGTGCTGTAAAAAAAAAACTCATCTGACAGTGTGTTGTGTACTTGTGTTGTCAGAAATTGCAGCAGAAACTGGAGCAGCAGCAGAAGAAAGAGCCAGAGAAGAAGAAGCAGCAGCAGCAGAAAAAGAAACAGCCCGAGGAGAAACAAGAGGAACATTATGTACAAGCTCTGGTTGCCTTGCACGTCGAAGTCACGAATAAACTGTCTATTCTTGGCTTGATGCCGTCATCGCCCTTGGCTGAGGTAAATTTATTGGTCTTGATTGATATTATTTATTTATTGTTGCCACTAGTCTTTTCTGGGGGTCGAAGATATATATGTTGAATTATTTTTGTTCTGAGAATCAACAAAAATGGTCAAAACTTGTAGGTGGTGAAGCAACTGAAGGAGAGGGCGCTGAAGCGAGCAGGGATGAGTGAAGAGGAGCTGCAGCAGGTGATTGAGCAGAGAAGCGCTGCGAGGAAGAGGAAGGAGTTTGCGGAGTCGGACCGGATCAGGGCGGAGCTCTCTGCCCGCGGCATCGCCTTGATGGATGAGCCTGCCGGGACGCTGTGGAAACCATCTGAACCAGAACTAGCTGAAGAAGCGTAGGCATATACCAGTACCCATTATGTTCAGTTGTTCACGTAGGTAGAATGAAGGACTCCGCATGGCGTGCCATGTGTTTACAAATACAGCTGTAGAATGAGAGAATAACCCATTGATTATATTCTCAGCTGTTGACAAGAAGAAGAAGAAGAAGAAGAAGAAGAAGAAGAAGAAGAAGAAGAAGAAGTCGAGTTATTTGCATTGTGCATCTATCTGTAATTTACACTTGTCAGTCATACCCTCTGGGTCGATGCTTTTTCTGGTACGGGGGCGTGGATACCTCCGGGCAGGGCATCCTTGGTTAGCTCGCGAATTGCGTCGTAATGAAGGGCGGCGCGGGAGGAGGAGGAGAAGGAGGGTCCAGCACCGCACCGGTGTGTGTAATTACACAAGGAATTAGCAAGTACAATAACCATGGAGTACCGCGCCTGCCTGCCTTGCTGACTCTGCACTAAGTATACAGAGAGAGAGAGAGAGAGAGAGAGAGAGAGAGAGAGAGAGAGAGAGAGAGACGCAGGCAGCTAGGCAAGACGTCGCTGTCCCGGGTTCGCGCAGACGGCAACAAGGCGGTCGGATGGATGCTGGGCGCGTGCGTGCTTGCGTGTGGTGTGGTGTGCCTCAGGCCTGCCATTGAATGGCGTGAAGAATGAGATGGGAGGGTGGATGAGAGGAGGAGTGGGCGCTTTGAGTCGCCGCATAAGTTATGCTCACAATGCTTTGGAGATGTAAAAACATGAAATGTAAAAATTTACATCTTCAAAAAATGCGTTTTACATCTTCAAAAAGAGGCAACTTCAACAGATGATATATATTGGTGATGTAAAAGTGCAACTCCAATAGATGATGCAAATGTAGATGTAAAACCAGTCGGCATGAGAGCCGGCGGGCGAGCGCCGAGAGCTGGGATGAGCACCGGCGGACCGAGCAGCGGCAGGAGGTGTGCCGACAGCCGAGCGACGAGAGCCGGTAGGTCAAATGCGGAGGCGGGAGCTCGAATGATCGGCGGCGTGGTTGTAAATCGAGCGGCGAATTGGTCGCGGCGGGACGACGGCTGTGTGATACGAGAAGGTCGAGTCTGGTGGCGGAAAAGCGGTAGCGGCAGGTGCGCGGCTCGAATCCAGCAGCGGCGGGGCGTCTGGGGGAGTTCAAATCATACAGCGGCGGAGAAGCGGCCAACTTGAGCGATTTGGAGCGGCGGCGAAGCAGCGACGGAAGCGGCGGTGGGGGCGGTGGAACGGCAGCCGCGACGGCAACCGGCCAGGGTGAGGCAAAACAGGCGCGATGGCATGGCGGCGGCGGGATTGGGGTTGGTGGTCGCGCCGGCGAAGGCCCCCACGTGTAGGCGGCTGCGATGGAGAAGGCGACAGGGTCGTCGGAGTCGACCATGGCCCGGGCGGCAGTCGGCAGAAGAAAGGAAAATAAAAACGGTCGGGTTACATCTTCTGTAGGTGGAGACGTATACTTACATCTCGAAGTGTTGTATTTTACATGAGCAGTTTTAATATGGTCCTTCTTATTTTCTCATTTTACATGAAAAGTAAGAGTACATAATAGATTTAAATGGATCAATCTATTGGAGACGCTCTTACGTTGGTTACCAGCAGAGCAGAGTGGATCCACAGTATTTACTTCCGTATTGCAAAAAAGGGAAGCTCGAGGCCATTGACCGGCACCGTCCTTGCCTCATTCACGGTTGATGAGTATAGATAGATTGCCTGCACTTTGCGACCGGACGGTACCAACATGTCAGGTACAGTTAAGTGAAGCTCCTCAGGTAGCTGATGACAGCTTTCGGGTTGCTTCCTGCTGTGATCTAGGCAGGCAGATGGATCCTCGCAGGCGCAATCAAATCAATCGCACCCACAGTTGCCCATTTGGTGGGCAGGTTAATTTTGGGACTGACTTTTCTTTCTAAGTGCAGCATCACTCCCAAACACATTATAGTTCCACCATGTCATTTACAAGAGTCGGGAAAGAGGCCGTAAAAACAGGTGCATATCCTTGCACGCATGGCAGTAGTGATGGAGCTTAGGTTGTGTGTCTAGCATCTCGAGCCGCGGCTCGATTGCAAGACAGGGTCATCACTTTCGTGGACTCTTGTGTCATGACCGCACACGTATGCAGCTGCCGGGATTGTAGAAAGTAGATGCGGCAACACTAGACGACCTTGATCTGGTGGTGCTTCTCGCGTATCCGACTCAAATTTTGCGTAAAAACTCTAGGTCTGATCCTAGTTCGTCATACCTGGCACTGGCAGCTACCCGGTTTCAGGTTTTGCTTGGAGTTTGTTTGGAATCGATTTTTGGGGTAAAAACCCAAGATATGGCCGTTAGTGATTGGATCCGGCGAAGTTGGTGAGCGTGTATCGTTCCCTTTCTAAAGGCATTGCTTTTGAAAAATCTTTCTCTTAGTCATTGTGTGGTCAAGATATGTTCCATGCAGATGGTCATTGCTGCATTCAATTGTTGTTTCTATCACTTTGGTTTTTCTTTTCATTTCCCCTGCCTAGGCATAGCTTCAATATTGTATGACTTAGCCCTTTATATGGTGTGATCCTTCGTATGTCTGCGCTGATGTTGGCTTTGTGTATCTTAGTTATATGGAAGCTGGGTGTATACTCATTATGCTTGAATTTCATTGATACCACATTACAGTAGATTACATTTTTGTGCCCTGGAACTAAAAAACTGCTCGCCCCGAGCCTCCCGGGTCGCTCCTGGGGCGATTCCAGAGGTGCCTCCAGCCGCCACCAAGAAAGCAGATTACCACCGCCAAAACCCTCGGCACCCCCGGAGGAGGTCGTCCAACGCCGGACGGCATCGGCGGGCGCTCTCCCGTTTCTTCCCCCCTCCCCAAACAACCTTCAGATCCGGTGGCAAGTCCCACCTCGTGGTGGCCTTAGCGGCGTCAGCGGTGGCGGACACACTCGGATTGGTGTTGCCCGCCGTGAGAGGCCGACTTAATCCTGACGCCCATCCTCACGGTCATCTGCACGCCAGGGTTGGGCTGGGAGATTGGTCCCTCTCGCGCTGGCGGCTGGCGGCATCCGATTATATCTGGAAAAGAGCAGTCGAGATTGTGTCCCACGACAGTCGGAGGGTCAGCTGCCTTGCCATGCACACACACACACACACACACGCACACACACACACACACATGCACTCACCCCCCCCCCACACACACACACACCCCACACTCACACACTGATGCGACCCAGTGTAATATAAATTCTGAGGTCTTTGATGTTTCGCCTGAAGCCGGTAATGTTCAAAAATACACTGCATGTACACCTGATTACATACGGCCAAGTCACGAAGATGAACATGCACTAGTAAATGGTATGGTCATGCAAACTGATGTGTTGGAGACCACGTGCATAGATGAGGAAAAGAAGGGCGTTCAGTTTGAGATTAAATGCCACCGTATCAGACGTGCATGTGGAGGAAACCAAGGAAAAGAGCATCCTAATTATTTTGGTAAGCCACGATTAGAAGATGGCATGAAGGAGTCCACGAGCCATCGTGAATGTTTCCTTGGCAGAATTATCTACTACGCCAGAATTAAAACAAGAAGATTATTTACGTTTATTTTTCTATCCCGCAAGGAAAAGATAAACATGAGGATTCTTTTTATTTGGGAATTATTCAGCTTAAAGGACGTCGGCTGGGGTCCACCACAGACAGGGAAAAAGCCACATCAGAACTAGCAGTTTTTGTTTTCTTAGATAGATCAAGTCGGTTTAGCATATACGTAGGAGTTATCTTTTCTTTTAAATATGTAGCAAATGCTTGCTTTCCAAGCTATTTATGGTGTGCGTGCGTGAGGTCTTTGGACCAAGTCAGGGTGCGGCTATTATATAAAGCCTATCTAGTCCTTTGTAAAGGTGAGGTTATATTTCGATAATAAACACGATGTGTTTTTAGGGTAGACACCCGTATCGAGTTTTGGGGGAAGCTGTCTAAAAATCCCTAAGTTTTGGAGGAAGCTTTAGAAAACCTCTTTGTTGCGATTTCTCTTCGTGAAAATTGTTTTGCGCGTGAGTGCCGTCGTCGAGATTGGTTTTCTCGTGCTGGACCGTAAGGTTCAATCCCTCTATTTCGCGTACATCGCGTGCGCGGGCGAGAGGTTACTACTGCTGAAGGTGGAGTGTCGTGAAAGGTCGGGCCGCAACAACAGATCGGATCTCTCCACGAGGTCCGGTCTACATCAGGTGGTATCAGAGCAAGGTTGTTCACGACACTGTGCAAGAGATGACTGAATTATCATGGAAGCTAAGCTATGGATTTCAATTGGAAGAGGAAGGTCGATGGGATGGACTTTTTCATACTCGTGTTGTGGTACAAGAGAGATCATGCGCCATGACAATCGACCACATGAGTTTTATCAATGCTGCAAGCATCGAGATGGTGGAGAAGCTAGATCTACCAATGACACCACGAGCACAACCATACTTGTTTCGTTGGGGTCATGAAGAGCTCAGTGTCACACACCAAACAAAGGTACCGTTTTTGTTGGGAAATTTTCTTTGCACGGTTTTGTGTGACGTAATTCCGGTACTGATGGTTTTATGTCACTTATTGTTGGGCAAGCCATGGTACAAAGAGCACGATGTTGCTTATGATTGTCAAACACACGTATATACCGTCAAGAAGGGTAAGAAGTACGACCTTGTGCCCATGGGTCAGAATCATTTTATTGCTTGGAGAAGAGAACATCAGAAGAAGATAAAAGAAGAGGAAGATGCAAAAAAGAATATGGTTGAAGCTACTGAAATTTCTATGATCACCATTCAATCCGTACATGAAAATATTGTTATAAAGATTGAGTCGAAACCGAGGACGGTTTCCGTTCAAGGGGGAGAGGATGATGCGACCCAGTGTAATATAAATTCTGAGGTCTTTGATGTTTCGCCTAAAGCCGGTAATGTTCAAAAATACACTGCATGTACACCTGATTACATACGGCCAAGTCACGAAGATGAACATGCACTAGTAAATGGTATGGTCATGCAAACTGATGTGTTGGAGACCACGTGCATAGATGAGGAAAAGAAGGGCGTTCAGTTTGAGATTAAATGCCACCGTATCAGACGTGCATGTGGAGGAAACCAAGGAAAAGAGCATCCTAATTATTTTGGTAAGCCACGATTAGAAGATGGCATGAAGGAGTCCACGAGCCATCGTGAATGTTTCCTTGGCAGAATTATCTACTACGCCAGAATTAAAACAAGAAGATTATTTACGTTTATTTTTCTATCCCGCAAGGAAAAGATAAACATGAGGATTCTTTTTATTTGGGAATTATTCAGCTTAAAGGACGTCGGCTGGGGTCCACCACAGATAGGGAAAAAGCCACATCAGAACTAGCAGTTTTTGTTTTCTTAGATAGATCAAGTCGGTTTAGCATATACGTAGGAGTTATCTTTTCTTTTAAATATGTAGCAAATGCTTGCTTTCCAAGCTACTTATGGTGTGCGTGCGTGAGGTCTTTGGACCAAGTCAGGGTGCGGCTATTATATAAAGCCTATCTAGTCCTTTGTAAAGGTGAGGTTATATTTCGATAATAAACACGATGTGTTTTTAGGGTAGACATCCGTATCGAGTTTTGGGGGAAGCTGTCTAAAAATCCCTAAGTTTTGGAGGAAGCTTTAGAAAACCTCTTTGTTGCGATTTTTCTTCGTGAAAATTGTTTTGCGCGTGAGTGCCGTCATCGAGATTGGTTTTCTCGTGCTGGACCGTAAGGTTCAATCCCTCTATTTCGCGTACATCGCGTGCGCGGGCGAGAGGTTACTACTGCTGAAGGTGGAGTGTCGTGAAAGGTCGGGCCGCAACAACAGATCGGATCTCGCCACGAGGTCCGGTCTACATCACACACGCACACACACATACATATTTTTGGATGGTGCATGGGAGCTCTCCCAATTTCATTAAGATAGAAAAGCAAAATCCAGCAATCCGGTTTATAAGAAGAACTAGGCTAAAAATCACAATAACCGAATCCAAGCAAAAACCAAACACTTTGTTTAAACACCCCCTTCCCCAAACAGACACTAGAGTTTGACGATAGGGACTAGAAGAATACACGCACACGGCATCAAGGAACATCGTTTTAGCCAGACACAAGAGCGTCAAGGCCCAAAACTAATCAATGAAGCTCAAGAGCAACCGAACTGATTACCATACTCCCGACAAGACTCATCCATAGAGAGTCTGGCCACCACCTCTGAATTCATGCATCATGAACTAATATTATCTTGTGGAAGATATCCTATGAAGCCCACCTTTGATTTCCCAATGCCTGTCAAAAAATTTAATGCCTCGATCACTTGCAATGAGAGGAATTTTTGTAAATGTCCATGTAGTCCTTCATCTTGAGCTCAACACCCTCTACTTTGCTCACTTTTGAAAACTCATCAAAGCCTCCAACAACCTATGCTCTGCACGCTTGCCCATCGGGATGTTGCACACATTGTTCTTCCTTTCTAGATGCCCGATGAGAGAGAGAGAGAGAGAGGGATAGATAGATAGATAGAGAGAGAGAGAGAGGGAGAGCATATTTCTCCGACTGCAAGGGTGTCGGTGTCCCAAGAAGAGCATGTGTAACGACACAAGTAACCTTACTGAGAAAATCTTGAACAAAGATTGGTGGTGCAACAACCCGAGTCACCTAAAAAACATCACTCCTCTCCTTGACCTGGGATTCAACCTCAGCGTCAGGCTTGCCAATGGCCGCCAACATGTGCTTCACAGACCCAGGTAGCTCTTCCAATTGAGCATCGGACATGCATAATGCACATCGGTGGTCGAGGAGTAGCCACTTGGTCCAACATGATCAGAGCCTCGAAGCACATGATGTAGAAAAACTCCTCGTTGATGGAAATCTACACTATCATTATCAACTTTAAATCTTTTGGCATCTACACTATGAACATGTGTAATATTACGCTCGAGATTCATTAAGAATAAACCATTGACCATCGGAGCATGACCATAAAACATATCTCTCATATAAATCGAACAACCATTATTCTCAGACTTAAATGAGTAGCCATCTCGTATTAAACGAGATCCAGATACAATGTTCATGCTCAAACTTGGCACTAAATAACAATTATTAAGGTTCAAACCTAATCCCGTAGGTAAATGTAGAGGCAGCGTGCCGACGGCGATCACATCGACTCTGGAACCATTCCCGACGCGCATCGTCACCTCGTCCTTCGCCAGTCTCCGTTTATTCCGCAGCTCCTGCTGTGAGTTACAAATATGAGCAACGGCACCGGTATCAAATACCCAGGAGTTACTACGAGTACTTGCAAGGTACACATCAATCACATGTATATCAAATATACCTTTGGTGTTGCCTGCCTTCTTATCCGCTAAGTATTTGGGGCAGTTCCGCTTCCAGTGACCCTTCCCCTTGCAATAAAAGCACTCAGTCTCAGGCTTAGGTCCATTCTTTGACTTCTTCCCGGTAACTGGCTTACCAGGCGCAGCAACCTCCTTGCCGTCCTTCTTGAAGTTCTTCTTACCCTTGCCCTTCTTGAACTTAGTGGTCTTATTGACCATCAACACTTGATGTTCTTTCTTGATTTCAGCCTCTGCTGACTTCAGCATCGAGAACACTTCAGGAATGGTCTTTTCCATCCCCTGCATGTTGTAGTTCATCACAAAGCTCTTGTAGCTTGGTGGGAGCGACTGGAGGATTCTGTCAATGACCGCCTCGTCTGGGAGGTTAATGTTCAGCTGGGTCATACGGTTGTGCAACCCAGACATCTTCAGGATGTGCTCACTGACAGAACTGTTTTCCTCCATCTTACAACTGTAGAACTTGTCGGAGACATCATATCTCTCGACCTGGGCATGAGCTTGAAAAACTAGTTTCATCTCTTCGAACATCTCATATGCTCCGTGGTGCTCAAAACGCTTTTGGAGCCCCGGTTCTAAGCTGTAAAGCATGCCGCACTGAACGAGGGAGTAATCATCAGCACGAGACTGCCAAGCATTCATAATGTCTTGGTTCTCTGGGACGGGAGCGTCACCTAGCGGTCCTTCTAGGACATATTGTTTCCTGGCAGCTATGAGGATGATCCTCAGGTTCCGGACCCAGTCCGTATAGTTGCTGCCATCATCTTTCAGCTTGGTTTTCTCTAGGAACGCGTTGAAGTTCATGTTGACATTAGCGTTGGCCATTGATCTACAAGACATATTTGCAAAGGTTTTAGACTAAGTTCATGATAATAAAGTTCTAATCAAATTATGAACTCCCACTTAGATTAGACATCCCTCTAGTCATCTAAGTGTTACACGATCCGAGTCGACTAGCCCGTGTCCGATCATCACATGAGACGGACTAGTCATCGTTGGTGAACATTCTCATGTTGATCGTATCTTCCATACGACTCGTGTTCGACCTTTCGGTCTCCGTGTTCCGAGGCCATGTCTGCACATGCTAGGCTCGTCAAGTTAACCCTAAGTGTTTTCGCTGTGTAAAACTGTCTTACACCCGTTGTATGTGAACGTAAGAATCCATCACACCCGATCATCACGTGGTGCTTAGAAGCGACGAACTGTAGCAACGGTGCACAGTTAGGGGAGAACACTTCTTGAAATTTTTGTAAGGGATCATCTTATTTACTACCGTCGTCCTAAGTAAACAAGATGCATAAACATAATAAACATCACATGCAATTATATAGTTGTGACATGATATGGCCAATATCATATAGCTCCATTGATCTTCATCTTCGGGGCTCCATGATCATCTTGTCACCGGCTTGACACCATGATCTCCATCATCATGATCTCCATCATCATGTCTTCATGAAGTTGTCACGCCAACGACTACTTCTACTTCTATGACTAACGTTTAGCAATAAAGTAAAGTAGTTTACATGGCGTTATTCAATGACACGCAGGTCATACAAAAAATAAAGACAACTCCTATGGCTCCTGCCGGTTGTCATACTCATCGACATGCAAGTCGTGAATCCTATTACAAAGAACATGATCTCATACATCACAATTCATCATTCATCACAACTTCTGGCCATATCACATCACATGATCAATCGCTGCAAAAACAAGTTAGACGTCCTCTAATTGTTGTTGCATCTTTTACGTGGCTGCAATTGGGTTCTAGCAAGAACGTTTTCTTACCTACGAATCACCACAACGTGATTTTGTCAACTTCTATTTACCCTTCATAAGGGCCCTGTTCATCGATTCCGCTCCAGCTAAAGTGGGAGAGACAGACACCCGCCAGCCACCTTATGCAACTAGTGCATGTCAGTCGGTGGAACCGGTCTCACGTAAGCGTACGTGTAAGGTTGGTCCGGGCCGCTTCATCCCACAATACCGTTGAGCAAGAAAAGACTAGTAGAGGCAAGTAAGATGACAAAATCCACGCCCACAACAAAATTGTGTTCTACTCGTGCAAAGAGAACTACGCATAGACCTAGCTCATGATGCCACTGTTGGGGAACGTTGCAGAAAATTAAAATTTTTCCTACGGTTTCACCAAGATCCATCTATGAGTTCATCTAAGCAACGAGTCAAGGGAGAGAGTTTGCATCTACATACCACTTGTAGATCGTGTGCGGAAGCTTGCAAGGTGATGATGTAGTCGTACTCGACGTGATTCGAATCACCGATGACCAAGCGCTGAACGGACAGCACCTCCGCGTTCAACACACGTACGGGACGGGAGACGTCTCCTCCTTCTTGATCCAGCAAGGGGAAGGAGAGGTTGAGGAAGACAGCTCCACCGGCAGCACGACGGCGTGGTGATGGTAGAGAGGCAGTACTCCGACAGGGCTTCGCCAAGCACACAACGGAGGAGGAGAGGTGTTGGGGAGGGGAGGGCTGCGCCTTGGAGGGTTGTGCGGCTGCCCTCCCCTCACCCCTCTATTTATAGGGGGAAGGGAGAAGGGGACCGGCCCCCTAGAACCCATCTAGGGGGGGTGCGGCGGCCAATGGGAGAGGGGGAGAGGGTGGCTTGCCCCCCAAGCCAAGGGGGGCGCCCCCTCTAGGGTTCCCCCCTCAACCCTAGGCGCAAGGGCCCAAGGGAGGGGGTGCGCCCAGCCCACCAGGGGCTGGCTCCCTGCCCCACGCAGCCCATGTGCCCCCCCGGGAGGGGTGGCCCCTCCCGGTGGACCCCCGGAACCCTTCCGGTGGCCCCGGTACACTACCGGTATGACCCCGAAACTTCCCGGTGTCCGTTTGACAACTTCCCATATATAAATCTTTACCTCCGGACCCTTCCGGAGCTCCTCGTGACGTCCGGGATCCCATCCGGGACTCCGAATAACATTCGGTAGTCACATACTAGTCTTCCTAATAACCCTAGCGTCACCGAACCTTAAGTGTGTAGACCCTACAGGTTCGGGAGACATGCAGACATGACCAAGACGCTCTCAGGTCAATAACCAACAGCGGGATCTGGATACCCATGATGGCTCCCACATGCTCCTCGATGTTGTCATTGGATGAACCACGATGTCGAGGATTCGATCAAACCCTGTATACAATTCCCTTTGTCAATCGGTACGTTACTTGCCCGAGACTCGATCGTCGGTATCCCAATACCTTGTTCAGTCTCGTTACCGGCAAGTCACTTTACTCGTACCGTAATGCATGATCCCGTGTCCAACACCTTGGTCACATTGAGCTCATTATGATGATGCATTACCGAGTGGGCCCAGAGAGACCTCTCCGTCATACGGAGTGACAAATCTCAGTCTCGATCCGTGTCAACCCAACAGATACTTTCGGAGATACCTGTAATGCACCTTTATAGTCACCCAGTTACGTTGTGACGTTTGATACACCCAAGGCACTCTTACGGTATCCGGGAGTTACACGATCTCATGGTCGAAGGAAGAGATACTTGACATTGGCAAAGCTCTAGCAAAACGAACTACACGATCTTTTATGCTATGCTTAGGATTGGGTCTTGTCCATCACATCATTCTCCTAATGATGTGATCCCGTTATCAACGACATCCAATGTCCATAGTCAGGAAACCATGACTATCTGTTGATCACAACGAGCTAGTCAACTAGAGGCTCACCAGGGACATATTGTGGTCTAAGTATTCACACGTGTATTACGATTTCCGGATAATACAGTTATAGCATGAATAAAAGACATTTATCATGAACATTGAAATATAATAATACTTTTATTATTGCCTCTAGGGCATATTTCCAACAGTCTCCCACTTGCACTAGAGTCACCAATCTAGTTACATTGTGATGAATCGAACACCCATAGAGTTCTGGTGTTGATCATGTTTTGCACGCGAGAGAGGTTTAGTCAGCGGATCTGCGACATTCAGATCCGTGTGTACTTTGCAAATCTCTATGTCTCCATCTTGAACATTTTCACGAATGGAGTTGAAACGACGCTTGATGTGCCTGGTCTTCTTGTGAAACCTGGGCTCCTTGGCGAGGGCAATAGCTCCAGTGTTATCACAGAAGAGTTTGATCGGCCCCGACGCATTGGGTATGACTCCTAGGTCGGTGATGAACTCCTTCACCCAAATCGCTTCATGCGCTGCCTCCAAGGCTGCCATGTACTCCGCTTCACACGTAGATCCCGCCACGACGCTCTGCTTGCAGCTGCACCAGCTTACTGCTCCACCATTCAACATATACACGTATCCGGTTTGTGACTTAGAGTCATCCAGATCTGAGTTGAAGCTAGCGTCGACGTAACCCTTTACGACGAGCTCTTCGTCTCCTCCATAAACGAGAAACATGTCCTTCGTCCTTTTCAGGTACTTCAGGATATTCTTGACCGCTGTCCAGTGTTCCTTGCCGGGATTACTTTGGTATCTTGCTACCAAACTTACGGCAAGGTTTACATCGGGTCTGGTACACAGCATGGCATACATAATAGATCCTATGGCTGAAGCATAGGGGATGACACTCATCTCTTCTTTATCTTTTGCCGTGGTCGGTGACTGAGCCGAGCTCAGTCTCACACCTTGTAACATAGGCAAGAACCCCTTCTTGGATTGATCCATTTTGAACCTCTTCAAAATCTTATCAAGGTATGTGCTTTGTGAAAGACCTATGAGGCGTCTCGATCTATCTCTATAGATCTTGATGCCTAATATATAAGCAGCTTCTCCAAGGTCCTTCATTGAAAAACACTTATTCAAGTAGGCCTTAATGTTGTCCAGAAATTCTATATTATTTCCCATCAAGAGTATGTCATCTACATATAATATGAGAAATGCTACAGAGCTCCCACTCACTTTCTTGTAAACGCAGGCTTCTCCATAAGTCTGCATAAACCCAAACGCTTTGATCATCTCATCAAAGCGAATGTTCCAACTCCGAGATGCTTGCACCAGTCCATAAATGGATCGCTGGAGCTTGCATACTTTGTTAGCGTTCCGAGGATCGACAAAACCTTCCGGCTGCATCATATACAACTCTTCCTTAAGATGTCCATTAAGGAATGCTGTTTTGACGTCCATCTGCCATATCTCATAATCATAGTATGCGGCAATTGCCAACATGATTCGGACGGACTTCAGCTTCGCTACGGGAGAGAAAGTCTCGTCGTAGTCAATCCCTTGAACTTGTCGATAACCCTTAGCGACAAGTCGAGCCTTATAGATTGTAACATTACCATCCGCGTCCGTCTTCTTCTTAAAAATCCATTTGTTTTCTATCGCTCGCCGATCATCGGGCAAGTCTGTCAAAGTCCATACTTTGTTTTCATACATGGATTCTATCTCGGATTTCATGGCTTCAAGCCATTTGTTAGAATCCAGGCCCGCCATCGCTTCTTCATAGTTCGAAGGTTCATTGTTGTCTAACAACATGATTTCCAGGACAGGGTTGCCGTACCACTCTGGTGCGGAACGTGTCCTTGTGGACCTACGAAGTTCAGTAGTAACTTGATCCGAAGTACCTTGATCATCATCATTGTTTTCCTCTTCAGTTGGTGTGGGCATCACAGGAACGGTTTCCTGCGTTGCGCCACTTTCCCGCTCAAGAGGTAGTACTTCATCGAGTTCTACTTTCCTCCCACTTACTTCTTTCGAGAGAAACTCTTTTTCCAGAAAGCATCCGTTCTTGGCAACGAAGATCTTGCCTTCGGATCTTAAGTAGAAGGTATACCCGACAGTTTCCTTAGGGTATCCTATGAATACGCATTTTTCCGACTTGGGTTCGAGCTTTTCAGGTTGAAGTTTCTTGACATAAGCATCGCATCCCCAAACTTTTAGAAACGACAGCTTAGGTTTCTTTCCAAACCATAATTCATACGGTGTCATCTCAACGGATTTAGACGGTGCCCTATTTAAAGTGAATGTTGCTGTCTCTAGAGCGTATCCCCAAAATGATAGCGGTAAATCGGTAAGAGACATCATAGACCGCACCATATCCAATAGAGTGCGATTACGACATTCGGACACACCGTTTCGCTGAGGTGTTCCAGGCGGCGTGAGTTGTGAAACGATTCCACATTTCCTTAAGTGTGTACCAAATTCGTGACTTAAGTATTCTCCTCCACGATCTGATCGTAAGAATTTTATCTTTCGGTCACGTTGATTCTCTACCTCATTCTGAAATTCTTTGAACTTTTCAAAGGTCTTAGACTTGTGTTTCATTAAGTAGACATACCCATATCTACTCAAGTCATCAGTGAGAGTGAGAACATAACGATATCCTCCGCGAGCCTCAACGCTCATTGGACCGCACACATCGGTATGTATGATTTCCAACAAGTTGGTTGCTCGCTCCATTGTTCCGGAGAACGGAGTCTTGGTCATTTTGCCCAAGAGGCATCGTTCGCACGTGTCAAACGATTCCTAATCAAGAGACTCTAAAAGTCCATCGGCATGGAGCTTCTTCATGCGCTTGACACCAATGTGACCAAGGCGACAGTGCCACAAGTATGTGGGACTATCATTATCAACTTTAAATCTTTTGGCATCTACACTATGAACATGTGTAATATTACGCTCGAGATTCATTAAGAATAAACCATTGACCATCGGAGCATGACCATAAAACATATCTCTCATATAAATCGAACAACCATTATTCTCAGACTTAAATGAGTAGCCATCTCGTATTAAACGAGATCCAGATACAATGTTCATGCTCAAACTTGGCACTAAATAACAATTATTAAGGTTCAAAACTACTCCCGTAGGTAAATGTAGAGGCAGCGTGCTGACGGCGATCACATCGACTCTGGAACCATTCCCGACACGCATCGTCACCTCGTCCTTCGCCAGTCTCCGTTTATTCCGCAGCTCCTGCTGTGAGTTACAAATATGAGCAACGGCACCGGTATCAAATACCCAGGAGTTACTACGAGTACTGGCAAGGTACACATCAATCACATATATATCAAATATACCTTTGGTGTTGCCTGCCTTCTTATCCGCTAAGTATTTGGGGCAGTTCCGCTTCCAGTGACCCTTCCCCTTGCAATAAAAGCACTCAGTCTCAGGCTTAGGTCCATTCTTTGACTTCTTCCCGGTAACTGGCTTACCAGGCGCGGCAACCTCCTTGCCGTCCTTCTTGAAGTTCTTCTTACCCTTGCCCTTCTTGAACTTAGTGGTCTTATTGACCATCAACACTTGATGTTCTTTCTTGATTTCAGCCTCTGCTGACTTCAGCATCGAGAACACTTCAGGAATGGTCTTTTCCATCCCCTGCATGTTGTAGTTCATCACAAAGCTCTTGTAGCTTGGTGGGAGCGACTGGAGGATTCTGTCAATGACCGCCTCGTCTGGGAGGTTAATGTTCAGCTGGGTCATACGGTTGTGCAACCCAGACATCTTCAGGATGTGCTCACTGACAGAACTGTTTTCCTCCATCTTACAACTGTAGAACTTGTCGGAGACATCATATCTCTCGACCTGGGCATGAGCTTGAAAAACTAGTTTCAGCTCTTCGAACATCTCATATGCTCCGTGGTGCTCAAAACGCTTTTGGAGCCCCGGTTCTAAGCTGTAAAGCATGCCGCACTAAACGAGGGAGTAATCATCAGCACGAGACTGCCAAGCATTCATAATGTCTTGGTTCTCTGGGACGGGAGCGTCACCTAGCGGTCCTTCTAGGACATATTGTTTCCTGGCAGCTATGAGGATGATCCTCAGGTTTCGGACCCAGTCCGTATAGTTGCTGCCATCATCTTTCAGCTTGGTTTTCTCTAGGAACGCGTTGAAGTTCATGTTGACATTAGCGTTGGCCATTGATCTACAAGACATATTTGCAAAGGTTTTAGACTAAGTTCATGATAATAAAGTTCTAATCAAATTATGAACTCCCACTTAGATTAGACATCTCTCTAGTCATCTAAGTGTTACACGATCCGAGTCGACTAGGCCGTGTCCGATCATCACGTGAGACGGACTAGTCATCGTCGGTGAACATTCTCATGTTGATCGTATCTTCCATACGACTCGTGTTCGACCTTTCGGTCTCTGTGTTCTGAGGCCATGTCTGCACATGCTAGGCTCATCAAGTTAACCCTAAGTGTTTTCGCTGTGTAAAACTGTCTTACACCCGTTGTATGTGAACGTAAGAATCCATCACACCCGATCATCACGTGGTGCTTAGAAGCGACGAACTGTAGCAACGGTGCACAGTTAGGGGAGAACACTTCTTGAAATTTTTGTAAGGGATCATCTTATTTACTACCGTCGTCCTAAGTAAACAAGATGCATAAACATAATAAACATCACATGCAATATATAGTTGTGACATGATATGGCCAATATCATATAGCTCCATTGATCTTCATCTTCGGGGCTCCATGATCATCTTGTCACCGGCTTGACACCATGATCTCCATCATCATGATCTCCATCATCGTGTCTTCATGAAGTTGTCACGCCAACGACTACTTCTACTTCTATGACTAACATTTAGCAATAAAGTAAAGTAGTTTACATGGCGTTATTCAATGACACGCAGGTCATACAAAAAATAAAGACAACTCCTATGGCTCCTGCCGGTTGTCATACTCATCGACATGCAAGTCGTGAATCTTATTACAAAGAACATGATCTCATACATCACAATTCATCATTCATCACAACTTCTGGCCATATCACATCACATGATCAATCGCTGCAAAAACAAGTTAGACGTCCTCTAATTGTTGTTGCATCTTTTACGTGGCTGCAATTGGGTTCTAGCAAGAACGTTTTCTTACCTACGAATCACCACAACGTGATTTTGTCAACTTCTATTTACCCTTCATAAGGGCCCTGTTCATCGATTCCGCTCCAACTAAAGTGGGAGAGACAGACACCCGCCAGCCACCTTATGCAACTAGTGCATGTCAGTCGGTGGAACCGGTCTCACGTAAGCGTACGTGTAAGGTTGGTCCGGGCCGCTTCATCCCACAATACCGTTGAGCAAGAAAAGACTAGTAGAGGCAAGTAAGATGACAAAATCCACGCCCACAACAAAATTGTGTTCTACTCGTGCAAAGAGAACTACGCATAGACCTAGCTCATGATGCCACTGTTGGGGAACGTTGCAGAAAATTAAAATTTTTCCTACGGTTTCACCAAGATCCATCTATGAGTTCATCTAAGCAACGAGTCAAGGGAGAGAGTTTGCATCTACATACCACTTGTAGATCGCGTGCGGAAGCTTGCAAGGTGATGATGTAGTCGTACTCGACGTGATTCGAATCACCGATGACCAAGCGCTGAACGGACAGCACCTCCGCGTTCAACACACGTACGGGACGGGAGACGTCTCCTCCTTCTTGATCCAGCAAGGGGAAGGAGAGGTTGAGGAAGACAGCTCCACCGGCAGCACGACGGCGTGGTGATGGTGGAGAGGCAGTACTCCGACAGGGCTTCGCCAAGCACACAACGGAGGAGGAGAGGTGTTGGGGAGGGGAGGGCTGCGCCTTGGAGGGTTGTGCGGCTGCCCTCCCCTCACCCCTCTATTTATAGGGGGAAGGTAGAAGGGGGCCGGCCACCTAGAACCCATCTAGGGGGGGTGCGGCGGCCAATGGGAGAGGGGGAGAGGGTGGCTTGCCCCCCAAGCCAAGGGGGGCGCCCCCTCTAGGGTTCCCCCCTCAACCCTAGGCGCAAGGGCCCAAGGGAGGGGGTGCGCCCAGCCCACCAGGGGCTGGCTCCCTGCCCCACGCAGCCCATGTGCCCCCCCGGGAGGGGTGGCCCCTCCCGGTGGACCCCCGGAACCCTTCCGGTGGCCCCGGTACACTACCGGTATGACCCCGAAACTTCCCGGTGTCCGTTTGACAACTTCCCATATATAAATCTTTACCTCCGGACCCTTCCGGAGCTCCTCGTGACGTCCGGGATCCCATCCGGGACTCCGAATAACATTCGGTAGTCACATACTAGTCTTCCTAATAACCCTAGCGTCACCGAACCTTAAGTGTGTAGACCCTACAGGTTCGGGAGACATGCAGACATGACCGAGACGCTCTCAGGTCAATAACCAACAGCGGGATCTGGATACCCATGATGGCTCCCACATGCTCCTCGATGTTGTCATCGGATGAACCACGATGTCGAGGATTTGATCAAACCCTGTATACAATTCCCTTTGTCAATCGGTACGTTACTTGCCCGAGACTCGATCGTCGGTATCCCAATACCTTGTTCAGTCTCGTTACCGGCAAGTCACTTTACTCGTACCGTAATGCATGATCCCGTGTCCAACACCTTGGTCACATTGAGCTCATTATGATGATGCATTACCGAGTGGGCCCAGAGACACCTCTCCGTCATACGGAGTGACAAATCTCAGTCTCGATCCGTGTCAACCCAACAGATACTTTCGGAGATACCTGTAATGCACCTTTATAGTCACCCAGTTACGTTGTGACGTTTGATACACCCAAGGCACTCTTACGGTATCCGGGAGTTACACGATCTCATGGTCGAAGGAAGAGATACTTGACATTGGCAAAGCTCTAGCAAAACGAACTACACGATCTTTTATGCTATGCTTAGGATTGGGTCTTGTCCATCACATCATTCTCCTAATGATGTGATCCCGTTATCAACGACATCCAATGTCCATAGTCAGGAAACCATGACTATCTGTTGATCACAACGAGCTAGTCAACTAGAGGCTCACCAGGGACATATTGTGGTCTAAGTATTCACACGTGTATTACGATTTCCGGATAATACAGTTATAGCATGAATAAAAGACATTTATCATGAACATTGAAATATAATAATACTTTTATTATTGCCTCTAGGGCATATTTCCAACACTTATGAGCTCATCCATCACCAAAGGAAAAAAGATAAAAGAAGGAAAAAAGATAAAAGAAGGAAAAAAGATAAGAGAGCAAATCTGACCCATCGGCGTAGTCCTATTTTAATTGGAAAGTCTTAGTGTCACTACCATTTTTTTAAATACTTGTTACAACATTATCGTATACGTCCTTGATGAGGGTAGTGTACTTTTTGGAACTTTGTGTTTATCCAAGGTCAACCACATGACATTCTAGATAATATTATTGTAGGCCTTCTCCAAGTCAACTAACACCATCTAGAGATCCATTTTCTCCCTATGTCTCTCAATAAGTTGTTGTATGAAGAAAATGGCTTCCACATCGACCTCCTATGCATGAAATAAACTAATTTTTTATAACACTTGTCATTCTTCTTAAGCGGAGCTCAACGAACGTCTTCCACAACCTCATTGTATGGCTCATCAGCTTATTTCCACAATAATAGAACTTTGAATGTAGCCATTATTCTTGAAGATTAGTCCTAATATACTCTATCTCCATTCTTCGGACATCTTGTTTGGCCAAAAAATGAAGTGGAAAATCTCAGTTAGCCATACTATTTCAGTGTGTAAAAGGCATCTCCACATCTCAATGAGGATATAATCAGGGCCCATCACCTTCCCCACTTCCATCATTTTTTGACCTCAACCTCCTGGATCCGCCATAAAAATTGTGAATAGAAAAATTGAATCTACAAAGGGAAGAATTCTAAAAGTTGTGTCACCTCAAATAAGGAACGAATACAACAGAAAAAAAGAAGAACAAGTTTCTTTCTAAGGAAGAAAGAATCCTAAAATCACGGGGGTGGTATTATCCAAAGAACAAATGGAAAAATAAATAAAAGAGCAAAAAAAACAATATAAGAAATAAAGAATTATGAAGTGATGGTACCTCAAAAAAAGAGAGGAAATGAAAAAAATCTTATAGAGAGAAAAACAAGTATCTTCCTAAGGAAGAAATAATGGCGGTGTTACCTAACAAAAGAAATGAACAAAAACAGAAACAAAAAGACCAAAATTTCTTTCTTTGAAAAATGAATTACAGAAGTGGTTTAATCCTAAAAGAAACAAGAGAAACTAAACATGATACTATTTACTATTAATATTATATAACTATGCCTAACATGAACACTCATAAGACTTATTGTCAAACTACTTTCTTATATACAGGAATGAAAATACATTGAAAACTTGCACACACACACACACACACACACCCCTTATGCAAAAAAGCTTGCACTATTTGGTGTTGTGCAAGATCTAGTATAAACTAGTGCAATTTTAATAATAATTATGATTCGGGTAGATCAACCAAAAGGTTCATTCCATTTTAAGGTCCTAACACGAATTTAAGTAGTATCACAAGATTGCAACACGAGATACACTCTCACATGCACAAATATAGGAGAAAATTCAATGGAAAAATAGCCGACTAAGCATAAATAAGCAAACATATAATAAAACAAAGACAAAAACTTATTTTATTGATTCAAGTAGATCAATTAAAAAAATCCATTTTAAGTTTCTAAGACAAAAATAAGAAGTGTCACACGATTTCAACATCAAATACTTTGCCGCACACACTTATATAGGAGAAAAGCACTTGGCCAAAAAAGACCGACGAAGCATCAATGAACAAAGGCATAATAAAACAAAAGCATAAATAAATAAATGTGTTTATTCTATGGTAGAATGAATCAAGGGCATTAATATACCCTTAAAGGAGAAAGAAAATAAAGGAATAACTCAAAACAAATGATGTCGAAAATTTGTAAAAAAAATCATATAGTTGCATGATACAAAATGGTTTGCACGATAATTTCTAGGTCACACAAATTGGCATCTCCTTGGAGCATTTTTGTGAGTTCACCACCTTGTAGGAGATGATTATTGGCATGATCTTCGACATGGCATGGCAACGCAATTATTTGGAAGTTCATGAAAAACGGGATGTACTCGAGGTTCCCGGCTTACAAGGCCCACTTTGAGGGGCTCACCGCTACACCCTTGATCAAGACCATTTGGAAGGTCCCCCCTCCCCCCCACGAAGTGCAAGTTCTTCGGTTGGCCGATCATCCACAATAGGGTTTGGACGGCCGATAGGCTCCACAGTAGGAGTTGGATTGGGGTTTATTGCCCTTTTGTACCAAAGTGCAAGAATCATTGACACGTCTTCGCTTCCGATGTCGGTACATGATTAGTGTGTGGAATGAGGTCAAGGCGTGGCTCGTATTAGGCGATATTATGACTAGCTTATGTTCAAGAATTCATCCGATTAATTCCTACTCGTAGGGTCACCGAGTAGCCGATAAAGTGATAAATCGTCCGAACAGAACAACTAACACCGCCGCCCCATGGTCACCGTCGATAGGATCAAGGAGGAAGCTAGCTAACGGGCGGCGGAGTATTGTATTGCCGAGAGGAGTTGTTTTATATCGCCGCTTTATTTATGTCTCATGTAATTAAACCTCTCCTTAGTTAACAAAAATAGCAAATCCGTTGCCTTGTTTTAAAAAAAGGAAGGATAAATCCAAAGTGGAATCCAGTCTTTTCTTTAGGGAGTGTAGTCTAGTCTTTGAGAACGCTTCTTTCTACATCTTGTTCAGACCCCGTTTGGTATCATGGATTCCCGTATTTTTAGACAGTAAGGTTTGAAATCCCGCTGTCTGTAAAACAATGGCCAGAACTCAGAAACTATTGGTGTTTAACAATTCTTCGTCCTGATGGGAGCTCTTTTATGGTACCCTGGGGTAAATTCTGACCGTCAATTCGTGAAATCGTACGATGTGTGATGACATATACTGCTCCAGTTCTCGCGAGTGGTAGACCATGCACTGGTGAGCTCCCGTCCTCCAGTATAGATGTCCTGAGGGCATTTTGGGAAGAAAAAAATCGACAGAGGTAATCAGCCCGGCCGCGTGTCGAACAGGCCCATCCGTCCCTCGTGTCCAACTAGCCCACCCCGCCCTCCCCATCCAATTTCGTTCCCTCCCCTAAAAAAAATCCGATTTCGTCCCCACCGTTTGGCCCCGATCTCCACCGCGCTCTAGGGTTCCGGCCGCCGCCGGCGAGGGCCTGCCATTTGAGGCGCTCGAGGAGGATTCGCCGTCCCCCGACGCCGCTGCTCCCCTGGACCCCGTCGCGCTCCGGGACAGGCCCGCGCTCACCCCTTCCGCCCGCCGCCGGCGAGGGCCTGCCATTTGAGGCGCTCGAGGAGGACTCGCCGTCCCCCGACGCCGTTGCTCCCCTGGACCCCGTCGCGCTCCGGGACAGGCCGACGCTCACCCCCGACTTCTCTCGCCTCGTCTTCTCCATGGAGCTCCCCTGCCGACGGCCCACGCCGGAGCTTTGGGCCGACCTCCCCTCCGGCAGCACGCGCCGCCCGAACCCAGTTGGCGCGTCGGCAATTTCAATATTGCGCTCTCACAGTCCGGCTCTGCTCGTGCCAAGCTCTAGGTATACGTTCTAATCCTCTTTGCAAATCTTAGGCTGAAATTGGATGTGATTTGCTTAATTCCAGTAGTAGTTTCTGAGAAATATATATTTCATAGCACGAGCACGTAGTATGAGAGATTATTAGAGCAGTAGTTGTACCTACTACGACATGTATTTTGCCGTTGATTGTACAAGTTCACATGTACATCTCTGAATAAAGAAAAACCTTATTGCTGATGTTATAGAACAGAGGTGGTGTTGTTCGACTTCCATTATGCAGTACCATTTCTTGCAAAATACTTCCAATTAGAATAGTTGTCGTTCAGTATTTGCCTACCTCTAATACCATTCCTCACAAAATACATACACCTTTTTTAGTGTCTGAATTTTATTATCTGTTGGTGATCAGTTTTTCGTACTCCAGCTCTTGGATGTGCTATCCTCCCTTCTCACTCTCGGGCTCCAGCAGCAAATGGACGAAAAGCATCACGAAGCAGCTCAGCTCCATCTTCTATAGTTATTTCTTGAATCTGTGATATACTATATAATGCATTCTGTAGAAAACAGAATGATGTTCATTGGAGCCTCTCTCTTGCTATGTTTCTTCCATTTGTTTCTGCTCTAAGAAAACTCCATACTTGGAAAATGTCTCTTCATGACTTCTTCGAAGTTTTTTCTGTAGTTTTCAGTCTTGGGTGCGTGCAGTTTCTTCATGTCACATCTGAAATTTGGGCCCATGTATGTACATTGTAATTAGCAGGGCCTTCCCTGTTTGTGATACTAAATGAGGTACCTCTATATATAGGTTTGCACCGTGTCATTTTTTCCTGTCATTAATTGATCTTCATACCAAGAAAATCCTGTTGGAGGGATATCGTGCATACTCTGGTTTTCAGTGCTTTTTATGAGAAGAGGGTTTTCAAGTAATTATTTTTATCTTTGATCTGAACAACAATAATACTTTAGGATTGATCAACACCTGTGTAATATGTAGCCTGAGTTGTGGCTCATGGTAGTACACCACATGGTTGAGTACCTGAGATGGAAAGCCAATCATTAAGATTTTTTTTCTGTAGACAATTACTAAGTATTTTGAACATATTTTTCCTGCCATCTATTTTTTTTGAAATTGGTTGCTTGATTAGAAATACTGACTGTTAGTATGTACTCCCTCGTCCCAAAATTCTTGTTTTATTCTATTTGCAACAATTGGCGATTGGTACGAGTACTTATTGACATATCAGTCTAAGGTTTGAGCTTGTGATGCAACTGTGATTGTACTGAACAGTGTCGAATGAATTCGTCAGTTAGAGCGTGCATGTACTTGAGTGTTTGGTAGATTTCTTCTCTCTGGTCTTCAAAAATACCCAAATCGACGCGTATTTTGTCATGCTAGTACTGATCAAGAAGGTGTTGACTTGTACATTCAATTCACATGGCCGAGATATTCACTTGTTTAACTTCACACTTATTAATTACAGTCCAGGATCTGCTAAACCTTGCAAGTACAGGAGGATGAGTGCTCTCTGTCCTACAAGTCAAAGAGGCCTCCAGGTCAAACAATGCTTGCTGTCACTAGAAACCGATCAAACTTAAAATTCTGTGTGAAACCATGTGCTTGAGATTTCCCACTGAAATACTCATGTACGTGCTTTATAATTATAAGTTTCTCCAGTTGAGTCTGTCTACTTTGTCATGACTAAATGATTCAAAAATAGGGATCGCACCCCATGACTGCCTTCTATTTAGTTTAGATCAAGCTAAAACTTGTTCCTGAATTTCGTAGCCACTTATATGTTCAGTTGTGTGATTTGCAGGCTGAGACCTTGCTAGGTTACTTGCGTGCACACATGGTGGGCAAAATTTGATGCCATTTCATGCAATGCCATCACGTACATCATGTGCAACTAAGACCGTTCGGGTCTGCCGGAGATGAAGTTTGAAAGGCGTTTTCTTTTCCAACTTAATCAAATGAGCTCAATCTTTTTCCACGCCCTCACAGCACCATCGCAAGCATGCATGCCAATTTTTGTTGATTTCCGACGTTCGATGTGTTTTTTTAATGGTTTTTGGCTGAAAAACCATAAACACCGTCTGGACTGACGCAACGTGCGATCAGTGTCCGAATTCGTTCAAATCTTGTGTGGGGGTATAGAATGGGCATGCGCACATGCAGGCAAAAGTTTGTGTCATTTTATGCATGCCATCATGTATTTTTTCAACTCAACGAAATGAGCCCAAACTTTTTCCACACCCTCACAACACCATGGCAAGAATGCATGCCAATTTTCGTTGATTCCCGACGTTTGATGCATTTTCTAGGGTTTTCTCGGTGAAAAAACCCTAAAACACTGCCCGGGCGTGACGCAACGTGCGTTAGGTGTCCGGCTTCGTCCAAATTTTACGTGGGGGGTATAGATAGGGCATGCACACGTGCTGGAAAAATTTGATGTCATTTCATTCATGCCATCACGTACATCATGTGCAATCAGGACCGTTCAGGTTTGCCGGAGGTCAAGTCTCAAAGGCATTTTCTTTTCTAACTCAACCAAAAATGAGCCCAAACTTTTTCCACACCCTCACAGCACCATGGCAATAATGCATGCCAATTTTTGTTGATTCCCGACGTTCGATGCATATTTTAGGGTTTTCCCGGTGAAAAAACCGTAAAACACCGCCCGGACATGACGCAACGTGCGTTCAGTGTCCGTTTTCATCCAAATCATGCGTGGAGGGATAGATTGGGCATGCACACATGCTGGCAAAATTTGGTGTCATTTCATCCATATCATCACGTACATCATGTGCAATCAGGACCGTTCGGGTCTGCCGGAGGCCAAGTCTCAAAGGCATTTTCTTTTCCAACTCAACCAAATGAGCTCAAACTTTTTCCAATTTTTAGGATGTACAGAAGGATATTAGGTGACTCCAATTATCTGTACAAAATAATTTGCGACCCTAGTTATAGTATTTTCCAAATATAGGGTGTATAGTTTTTGGCACGAAAATTAAAGAACGCATGTGGAGTGAAAATTTCACAAGTTTTGGGCGAGATTACACCTGACTAATTGACATGAGAAAATAAAGGAGTTTGCCTAATATAAGTAAATGTAATCAAATCCCTAAAAAAATACTCAAACAAGTGGGGCAACGCAAGACACCTTATATTTTGAACTTTTTCTAAAAGATCTATACACCTTATATCAAGGAACGGAGGGAGTATTTTTTTATTGCGAGCTATCTGAAGTGACATAAATAACTATATATCTGAAAAGTTACATAAAAAATATTTGTTCATTTGGTTAGGTTGTCTAGTGATGTCCTCAAGGTCACGGGTTCGAATCCCATTGTGGACATTATTTATATTTTGCTTGTAATTATTTTTTATTATCTGTAGCCCAAAACGGTAATTCATTTTGTGATTTTCAGCTATTGCCTCCTTTTCAGTGTATACTTTGCATACATGTGCAACCATCCGTCCAGATACCGCCATAGCCAACTTTTCAGCTCAAGAACAAAATATATAACTCACCCAAGAAATTAGAAATTGACTCGCGAGATCATATGAACACGCTTACTATGCACTTCCTAATCCCAATAAAATGACCTTCATGCGATAAGATAAATCATTCAGGAAACACCAACACAATAAATCTTCTGCCACACAACGCAACAAAATAATAGTTTCAGAAGATGCATCAATAGCATGAGTAGACGAGTACATGAGCGGCACCACCACTAAAAAAATCAATTCATATAAGTCTGGCATTATAAAAGTCAGGCATTATAAAAATAAAATTCACTTCTTTGAAACATTGTTTTCATTCCAAATCTCGTTAAACGGCTTCCACCTCTTGTTGGATGTCTTGGATGGAGCACCTTTCGGTTTAATTATTTTTGGATTCCGGACATTTCCTAGATATGCTTGGCTTGACCCTGAAAAATATGCTGGAAGAAGGCCCAGTGATGCCGCCTCATTTTCCCCACCATCTTCGCCGCCTTCAGCTATAATACCCTTGAGAAAATCCACCACCTTTTGTGACGTCTCCTGCCTGTTTGAAGCTTTGAATAAATACAGACTACAAATGTTCCGGAGTTCATGGTAACGATCCATCCGCTCAGACCATTCATGCATATTACCATTCCTCTCTGAGTCAAATGCGGACTTGCCTACCATCGTCCATCTTGTTGAGACACAACACCTAGGAATGCTGACTAAGCCAAGGTATTTTAGAACAGGAAAAATGTGAGCGCACGGGATCTCCGATTCCATCTTTAGACAACGGCAATTCAAGCTCTGAAGCAACGGGCCTGCCATGACAAACCTCACATCATACGTCACATGCCTACTCTCTTTGCGAGCTACTGTATACAGAACAAAAGCATCATTCTTGGTCACTTCTGCTACTTCCCATTTTGACAACTGCATGATTTGATGTTTTACCTTCTTGAACATCACTGGAGTATAAATGAGAGCAGCACTTCTCTCAAGTGGATCAGCTGTTAATTCAGTAAAAGGTACTGTCAATGAAGCTGTAGCATCCAACTCGGCCTCATTCTTGCGGATACGCGATAAACAGTGATCTGAGTGCTCTAGCAAATCAACAAGTGACATTCTCCTATCCAGATTCTTATGAAGCCTAGAGTTTAGGCTTTCGCTACGCTGATTGCTCTGCATGCCAAGGAAATATCTACCTTTCGTATAGGCCCTAGACCACTTCTTCCTCAGCTCGTACATCGTCATAATCCAAGCATCTTTTTCAGAGATATCATAATCCACCATAAACTCAACCCAACGTCTCTCAAACTCATCGACATCCCAGATGTGACAAACAAATTTCCTAAAATCCTTGAGCTTTTGCTTCCGTAGGTGTCGTATCATGTTTTGCTCGATGTGCCAGCTGCACAACCGGTGATCTGTATTGGGAAAAACCGCCGCTATTGCCTTCGCCATTGCATGGTCACCATCTGTGATAACTGATCTAGGATGTTTCTGCTGCGTTGACTCCAAAAATGCTTCAAGCAACCACACAAAAGATGCCTCGGTCTCAGCTGAGACAATACCGAAGCCAAACACGGTCGTGCTGCGATGGTGATTCACTCCTATGAAGGGGACAAACGGCAGGTTGTATTTGTTCACACGGTAAGTGCTATCAAAGATCACGATGCCACCAAAGGCATCGTAGTCAATCCGAGACTGTGCGTCTGCCCAAAAGATGTTCAGCAGATGCCCTTCACTATCAGTTGTATACTTGTAAAAATATTCGCCATCCATGTCCTTTGGGGCTGCCATATAACGGAGCACAAATTCGGCATCACGGCCTTCTATCCTTTCCTTCTTGTACTTGGCAACAAAATTATACAGGTCCCGAGGTATAAAGCCTACCTTGCTGAAACCACCACTATCCTTCTCCATTACTTCCATTATTTGATGTGTTCGAAGGCCACCAATTCCATACTCAATGGCATCAGCCTTTTGCACATCACTTAGCCCACGATGTGACCTTATGTAAGTTGTCTGCTCAGGCTTAGCGAGTGGATGGTTATGTTCGTCCACAAAATCTTTTACAAACCATTCACCATTATCCATACGAAGCTCGATCTCCATCCGAGCACCACATCCACAACGTGACAGCGGCCTAGGAGTTCGCACCCGTTTAGTCTTCTCAAAGTGCTTCCTCGCCCGATATCCTTCTTTAGAGCAGACATAGAGGCGCCGAAAAGCTATGTTCGTGTCCGACTTCCTAGTCAGTTCTTCCTTTCTAACACCAAAACCCTTTGACCGAGCATATGCATTATAGTAATTGTAACCTTCTTCCTCGCTGCCAAAAATTTGACTGACTATCGTGTCATATTCTGCAATGTCCTCCAGGGTGGCACTCCCATATTCCATGTCAAACACTGCAATTAATAAAGAATCAAATCTAACTTATTTGAATTCCACTTGTGAAACTGAAACTCGTTTCAGTACGAAGAATAAGATAGCCTTAGTATGTCGTGCTAAAAGTATGAACAATAAGATCAAAATGCATCAGTAACAATGCTTGCGTATATAATCAAACAGAACATTACATATACTCCAGTATGTCATTGAACAACATTTGGTACTATTTTTTTTATTGTCCGAAACTGAGCCATGATGTTTCGACGTTCATAGACAGCAGTACACAGGCATATGAATTCTAGCACAAAACAACATTACACTTAATAAACCGTGGCTACGCCCCCCCTCCCCCCACTATCCAGCACAAATGACCCACTGATAAACACCATGTACCAGATGACAATGCATTCCGTAAGAACATTTCTTTTGACAAGCATGCACTGCAGGATCTAATTAACTCTGATTTTCCCCATCATGCAAGATCTAATTAACTGTGATTTTTTCCATCCTGCAGCACTACTCAACATGATTTGTCCATGAACTGAAGACATGCCAATTCTACTTTAGTGTTCACAAGAGTAATCCTTACCACGTCCAGATACAGGGACGCGCCGCAGAGGTCCACGACGGCAAGCGTGGATATACAAGGGCGGAAGCAGCTTCGTCGAGTAGGGTGGCGCGGCCGCAGGAGCAGGGCTGTGCGTGGGAGAGTGGCAGCGACTGGCGGCGGCGCCCACGGCAGGGAGAAGGAGGCGAGCGGCGGCGACTGGCGGGGTGGCGCGGCCGCAGGAGCAGGGCTGTGCGTGGGAGAGTGGCAGCGACTGGCGGCGGCGCCCACGGCAGGGAGAAGGAGGCGAGCGGCGGCGACTGGCGGCGCCGGCAGGGCGGCGACTGGCGGCGGCAGGGAGAAGGAGGCGAATGACTGGGTGTGCCGTGTGCGTACAAAATGGGCTGAAACCTAGGCCCGTGGCAAAAATAAAACATGTCGCACTTAATTTTGATGCTTATCCTACCTTCAAGAATTCAATGGTCAGATTTAGTTATACTGGTCCATCTTCTTCGGCAGTATAGGGTACCGTAAAAAAGCTCCCTGGTGGAGACTTTTGCAGCACACTATGGCTCTAATAACGTGCGAGCACCCAAATTCCGAGATACAGTAGCTTGGACGCTGATAGAGTGACAGTGAAATATGGGCAGAAAGTGGCAGCTTTGAAGATGTGGAAGTTGAAGTGCCAGTATCTCATTACACATACGCGGCGCACGTATCTAACATGGTGGCCTGATAAATTCCATGCAGCATTCTGCCGGGCCGCACATGGACGGGCGCTAGCTCTTCTTCCTCTATATATAGGCCTCTTCCGCCCGAGTCCATCCAAACCGGTCTCGTGCATCGCCCACTAGCTAGCGTACGTGACGATCGATCAAGCCACCGGTGCACTGCCTCGACAGATCAGTTCACGATGACGATGGCCGGCGGTTCTTCGGCCGTGGCGATCATGGCGCTGGGCGTGGTCCTCCTGGCGGCGCCGTCGGAGTGCGCGCGCGCCTTCTTCGTGTTCGGCGACTCCCTGGTGGACAACGGCAACAACAACTACCTGATGACGACGGCGCGCGCCGACTCGCCGCCGTACGGGATCGACTACCCCACGCACCAGGCCACCGGGCGCTTCTCCAACGGCCTCAACATCCCGGACATCATCAGTACGTGGCGACCACCCCTAGCAATCTGCCATTGATTTTGGTTAGCCAGTGCATGCTCGCGCAATGTGTGTACATGTTGGATCACGTGCGTGCGTGCGTCTCAGGTGAGCAGCTCGGCGCGGAGCCGACGCTGCCGTACCTGTCCCCGGAGCTCCACGGCGCGAAGCTGCTCGTGGGCGCCAACTTCGCGTCGGCGGGCGTCGGCATCCTCAACGACACCGGCATCCAATTCGTACGCGCGGCACGAACTCATCCCCAGCTCGGTTGATAATACTAGTTGGTACTATATGCATGCATTTGGACGGTGGTGCAGGTGAACATCGTGAGGGTGAGCAGGCAGCTGCAGTACTTCGGCGAGTACCAGGGGAAGCTGCGCGCGCTGGTGGGCGCGTCCCAGGCGACGCAGATCGTGAACCGGGCGCTGGTGCTCATCACCCTCGGCGGCAACGACTTCGTCAACAACTACTACCTCATCCCCTTCTCCCTCCGCTCCCGCCAGTTCTCCCTCCCCGACTACGTCCGCTACCTCATCTCCGAGTACAAGAAGATCCTCACGGTATGGTAACACACACCTCTGCACCTTCCGGCAACACCACTAGCCACAGGTAAGCAGAGACGAGCACCGGCTGACGCGTACGTTGGATGCATGCATGCAGAGGCTGTACGACATGGGCGCGCGGCGCGTGCTGGTGACGGGGACGGGCCCGCTGGGCTGCGCGCCGGCGGAGCTCGCGCTCCGGAGCCGCGACGGGGAGTGCGACAGGGACCTGATGCGCGCGGCGGAGCTGTTCAACCCGCAGCTGTCCCAGGCCCTGGAGGAGCTCAACGCGCGCTACGGCGACGGGACCTTCATCGCCGCCAACTCCTTCCGCGTCCACTTCGACTTCATCAGCGACCCGGCGGCGTACGGCTTCCGGACGGCCAAGGAGGCGTGCTGCGGGCAGGGGCCGCACAACGGCATCGGCCTCTGCACGGCGGTGTCCCACCTGTGCGCGAACAGGGACCAGTACGTGTTCTGGGACTCGTACCACCCCACGGAGCGCGCCAACCGGATCATCGTCAGCCAGTTCATGACCGGCTCGCTCGACTACGTCAGCCCGCTCAACCTCAGCACCGCCCTCCACATCGACGCCAGCCTCATGGACTGATGATATGCTACTAGAAGCTACGTACGTGTCGATCCGTAACTTTGTTGATTGTTGGTTGCTGCATGGCGTGGTTCATGCCACTCTCGGTTTTGAATGTGGTGTTAGTTGTGTGTTGCTAATTGGAGATCAATAAATCGTGTAACTAGTAAGCGTGTTACTGCAATGAACGTGTCATACTCGAAAACATAATGACCAGTGAGATGTACTCCTTCCATCCAGAAATACTTGTCATCAAAATAGATAAAAAAAGTATATTTAGAACTAAAATACATTTAGATACAACTCTTTTTATTCATCTTGATGACAAATATTTTCAGACGAATGGAGTATCTGCCAATGAAAACAGGGAGTAATAATGGTAACCAGTAAGGATCAGGGAGATATGGTGAAATGCATGTCTTATAACAATACAACATGGTAATAGCAAATTGTAAACTAAATACACTAAGAAAGAAGGTACAATTCAAGTTGTCGCATGCATCAATTCAGCATCCGAAAAAATGAATCATGTACATCAGATTTCTCCTGGATCAAAACAGGAATCACACATACTTGGAACGATTTCGGATGTTCCTTTGTATAACCCATTACACTAGGTAGATGATTTAAAACTCAATGATTGGAATGAGCATTTTCTATGTCCATGATTGTTCTAGTCATCCTAGTAGCATCTCACAAACTCTTCTCGTATTCCTCCGCTTCTTTCAGTTAAATCTGGTGCTCTATATTTTAACTTCTGGATATCTTTTTTATATTAATAAATTATGTACATACAATCAACCATACAAAGTGATCACCCAATACCAGTTTTATGAAACATGGAAACTAATTAAATGTTCTGTGTAACCCAGGAACTAATCTTATCCGCTTTTGAATGCTTCGCTTTGATCGGTGCTGCCCAAAGTCCTTCTTGGAGGTAAAACTTCCATCCCTGGATATGTGGAGCTGCTGCTCGAAAGATCTTATCGTTTCTGATCGACCAAATACCCCAACAGCCCATAGTGACAATATCTAGTGCAATATCTGGAGGGAGTTGTACCATGGCTAGTTGGAAATCATCAACGATGGCGATGCATCTAAGCTTGGAAGGAATGATGGATTCCCAGCATTGAAGTGCAAAAGGGCAATTCCAGAAGAGGTGGAGCAGGTGTAACGCCCTCGATGCGGCTATATCTCCCACGTGTCGAAGAACGACTTAGAGGTATAACCGCATTGAAAGCAATGTCGCAAGTGAGGTAATCTTCACACAACCCATGTAATACATAAGGGAAAGAAATACATAGTTGGCTTACAATCGCCACTTCACACAATACATGAAAAAAACATTACATCATCCAGATACAAACAAGGTCCGACTACGGAACCGAAATAAAAGAAGACTACCCAAATGCTACACAGATCCCCGATCGTCCCAACTGGGCTCCACTACTGATCAACTGGAAATGGAACAACATAACAAACATGATCTTCATCGAGCTCCTCCTTGAGCTCGGTTGCGTCACCTGCACGGTATCATCGGCACCTGCAAACTGATTTTGGAAGTAACTATGAGTCACGGGGACTCAGCAATCTCACACCCTCGCGATCAAGACTATTTAAGCTTATAGGAAGGGTAAAAGGTATGAGGTGGAGCTACATCAAGCGACCAGCATATATGGTGGCTAACATACGCAAAAGAGAGCGAGAAGAGAAGGCAAAGCACGGTCGAGAAACTATGATCAAGAAGTGATCCTAGAACAACCTACGTCAAGCATAACTCCAACACCGTGTTCACTTTTCGGACACCGCCGAAAAGAGACCATCACGGTAACACACGTGGTTGATGTATTTTAATTAAGATCAACTTCAGGTTTTTTACAACTGGACATTAACAAATTCCCATCTGCCCATAACCGCGGGCACGACTTTCAAAAGTTCAAATCCCTGCAGAGGTGTCCCAACTTAGCCCATCACAAGCTCTCACGGTCAACGGAGGATATTCCTTCTCCCAAGACAATCCGATCAGACTCGGAATCCCGGTTACAAGACATCCCCGACAATGGTAAAACAAGTCCAGCAACACCACCCGAATGTGCCAACAAATCCCGATAGGAGCTGCACATATCTCGTTCTCAGGACACAACGGATAAGCAATCCGTACAACTAAAACCAGCCCTCGAGTTTCCCCGAGGTGGCGCTGCAAGGGGCTCTAGTTTGGACCAACACTCAGAGGAGCACTGGCCCGGGGGGTTTAAGAAAGATGACCCTTAAGTCCGTGGAACCCAAGGGAAAAAGAGGCTAGGTGGCGAATGGTAAAACCAATGTTGGGCATTGCTAGAGGAGTTTTATTCAAGGCGAACTGTTAAGGGTTCCCATTATAACCCAACCGTGTAAGGAACGCAAAATCCGGGAACATAACACCGATATGACGGAAACTAGGGTGACAAGAGTGGAACAAAACACCAGGCATAAGGCCGAGCCTTCCACCCTTTACCAAGTATATAGATGCATTAATTAAATAAGGGATATTGTGATATCCCGAAAAATATCCATGTTCCAAACATGGAACAAGCTCCAATCTTCACCTGCAACTAACAACGCTATAAGAGGGGCTGAGCAAAGCGGTAACATAGCCAAACAACGGTTTGCTAGGACAAGGTGGGTTAGAGGTTTGACATGGCAATATGGGAGGCATGATAAAGCAAGTGGTAGGTATCGCAGTAAAGGCATAGCAAAAGAGCGAGCATCTAGCAAGCAAAGATAGAAGTGATTTCGAGGGTATGGTCATCTTGCCTGAGATCCCGCAAAGAAGAAGAACGAGTCCATGAAAAAGACAAACGGATGTAGCCAACGGGTCCTCACAAACGCAACGTTATCGGAACTAACCCGAAGAAGCAACACCGGAAAGAAAGCAAACAACATAGTAAACAACCACCACATAAACATGGCATGATGCACAACCAAGTATGATGCATGTCCGGTTTAAATATGCATGACATGGCAATATGCAACAAACAACACTACAAATTAAGTGGAGCTCAATATGCAACGAGTTGCATATTGACGGAACACCACATGACTTATTTAGTTCACTCTCGGTTAGGTACTCAACAATATTAACTGTTGGTTAACATGGCAAGAGGTGAAGCATAACAAAACTATATCATTTAAACAGTTTAAATGGGGCCGGATATAACAAATAACGAATCCGGTAAATCCCCATATGCATTAGTAATTTATTGCACCAACAATTTAAACATTTTAATTGTTGTTATCATGATGCGGATGACATGAACAAGTTTATGCAATTTTTATTAAAAGTTGACAAGAGCATTATGAAGCATTTTGTCATCGTGGCGGAAACGAAAAGGCGTGCCACGACAACGATAATGGTAACGGTGCCACGGCAACGTTTCGGGTTCCGGTACTTTATTGAGATACCGATGCAAAGGGGAAATGTGCGGATGCGTGCAAAAGATGGTGGGGCGCTCCCGGATACCGGGTTCCCACGGGTTAGTGGCATGGAAACGAGTGACAATACGGACATGGTGCAGACAAAGGGGGCATCTCATCCAACATGCATTCATTCGTTCACGGGCGTCGTCTCGGGGTTATACCTTCGAGGTTGGACTTTTCGGAACGGATCAAGTTCATATCGGGAAGTAGGCGTTCTCGCGACGGCGGTAGTGGAAGTAGTCGTACATGACGGCGATAGAGGTACTCGCGACGGCAGTAGTACACGTTCGTTTCCGGAGAGGTACTTGACGAATCCAACGTTTTCGGGGCAACGGTAGTGGTACTTGGCAAAACGCATGTCAACGTTGTTGTTCTCGTATCGTCATGGAGGTAGTCGTTCACTCGATGGTTTTATCGGAACATCATCAACGGTAGAGATCCACCTTGGCATTCCGAAGGGGTACTTGTCGTCGTGGTACTTGGCGGAAAACACGTCGAGGGTACTTGTTCTCGCATCATCGTGGAAGTAGTCGTTCGGGCTCCCGTGTGAACTTGCCGGTCTTGGTCTCCGCAGCGTAGTTGTGCAAAAGTGTCGTCGGGCTTGGACGAATCCGGAGGCGTGCACGAGCGGTGGTGATCTTGGAAGTATGTGACCGAAGCATGGAGGTGGACACGGTCAACGGAGGGACGTACATGCGGTCGGATCTGGCAGGCAGCAGCACTGCTCGTCCTTCTCGGTTGAGGCTGAGGCGAAGTAGGGCATGGCAAGCAGACAGCAAGGCAAGGCAGCTCGGGGCGGCTGCGTGCCTCCAGGAGCGATGTAGGGCTGTAGACGCGCACAGAGAGAAGCTACGGACGAGAAGGAATGCCACGACGGTGCTGGTCTCCGGCAAGGCGGCTGGAGTCGAGGAGCTTGGGGCGGCCACGGCGAGCGAGGAAGCAACATGGGGGAAGCAGGAGGCGAGGCAGAGCAGAGGCTCGCCGGTGGGATAGAGGAGAAACGGGCGCGGGGCGACGCTCCTCTCCGCCTCTCCTCCTGACGGCGCAAGGAGGGAGGAGACGAACGAGGGGAGAGGGAGGTGGATCGAGAGAAGGGGTTCGAGGGGAGATCGAGGAGATGGTGAGCAGGCGCTGGTGAAAGGAGGAAGGGAGCGAGGGGGGTTCGGGAAGACTGGTGGCGGCGCTCGAGGGAGATGGGGGTCGGGCAGAGAGGAAGGAGATCGAGCAAAGGCTCGCTAGGGTTAGGAGGGGTGTGGGCTACGGCTAGGCCTAGGTGGGCCAGCGCAGTGGGGAGGTAAAAGGCCAGGGCCTTGGGCCTTTTGGTGGAGATTCTAAGAGGCCAGTCAGTGCAGGCTGCCTCTCACTCTCTCTCTATTAAACTATTTCCTTTAACAGAAAAAGCATAGAGAGAAGAGAAAAGAAGAGGGGGGTTAGGGAAAGAATTACGCACGAGGGATAATTTTTACGGACTCGTATAGATGTGCACGGTCCACGAAAAATAGGAGAGGCATGATTGCAAGAATTTAATTCAAAGCCATTTGAATTTAATTCAAATGGTTTGAACAAGGACTAGGAATTAGAGGTGTCCAAAAATGTTTGGATTTTTGGTGGAGCTCCGGAAAATGATGAAAGAAATATAAGGCAAGGTTAGAGAGTCAACACTTGAAGAAGAAAAAGGCCAAGGGATTTAATATGCAAGTGTGTTAAGGTGAATTCCAAATAAATGGAATATTTATAATAGCTCCATAAATATTAGGAGGATAATGTTATAAAGAGAAGGCACTCTTCCCTTGATTTAAATGGATCGAAGATCCACACAAATTATTTAGTGGGTTTTAAAACGGGTTGCGTGATGACATGATGCAAGGCACATGATGCAAAGGGGAAAGCAACAAGCAAAACAAAACACATGACGAAACCCGGAATCCATGGATGGCATCTGAATCTCCGGTCTTGGGGCGTTACAACACTCCCCCACTACGAGAGGATCTCGTCCCGAGATCTAGGATGGCATTGGAGGGAAAATGGAAGAGGAAGACGAGAGGTAAAACTAAGCTGCTTCTTTAACAAATGAGTGAAACCAAAGAACCTTGAAAAGTTGAACAAATTGAAAAAAAGAATACCACGGAGATGAACGAAGTTGAAAACACTCCGTTAGAAAAGAGCAACAAAGAAGAATAAATTCGGGCAGCACTCCAGTTTACAAGTGATAAGCAACTTGATAAGATGAAAAGAACTTGAGCAGAGGACACAACACTTCAGTTAAATGAATAAGCATGAAAAGAACATGATCTTTGACCGACCGAGATGATGGTTGAATATAGCAACAATACCATGCCTCCGGAACGAATGTTAGAATGGAATCAAAAGAACGGAGGGGAAAACGACATCTTCTATCTCAAATGAGCTTGACAAGGCATCTTTAGGAGAAGGGTCGAACGGAGTTGTTGGAAAACCAACAACGAATGGATAAGCTTGTTGTGGGCTTATGGAAAAAACATCTCAGGAACTTGAGGTGAAAACCTGCCATAAATGGAAACAAGATTGGATTGATATCAACAAGGAGACGAGAAACTATTTCACCGGGAGGATAAAAGAAGAACTTGGGTCATTTATAAGCACCATAATTAGCAAAAATTCTTAGGGAAGGCTTTAGGTTAAACATGACACAAGATAACTCCAACGAAGAGATTGATGGATTTAAAATACCTCATTCTTAACAACATGTGAATCATGAAACATGAACTCAAATTATCAAGAATGACATAATACCACCTCCAATGATACGGTAGAAAGAATTGCACTCCGGATTGCAAGATGAAGAATGCTTGAACTCCTCAGAAAAGAATCTTGATGAACACTTCGAGAAGGAATTAAATCCTTTATGAACCATCATGTAGCACCTTCATGAAGAACTCCGTTAAACAAAAGAATGATCAAACGGAAGGAAAGAGAAGTTGAAAACACAAGGTGAATCCTTGTACCGATTTAAATGAATCTCCGTGGTGAAATAATTGAAAAAGGTTGGAACTCCGGGAAAAAGAGAAGATGAAACAATTGAAATCAGGAATTTGAAGAGCCTCCGGAATAGGGAATTGAGTTCACTCGATGAAACACGAATAAGAATTACATTATGCTTATTCTTCACCAATTTAAATTGATGAAGCAACATATTTGGCATATTACTTATTCTCGTAGAAAGGATTAAGATAGATATAGCGTCAAACTTAGGAAGGTCTTCAACAATCCACCGGTAGAATTGAAATAACGAATGAATTGATAAGATAAAGAAGGAAGAGAAATGTTGGCCGAAACACCGTAAGAATTGAAAACGAACGAAGTAAAGGGGTGAATCACCAATAAGAATTGTGAAATGAAGGAAGATACTTGAGACAATCTAGATACATGAGAACAAAGGGATCACGAACTGATTAGAGATCACTTGAACGATGCACCGGTAAGATTGGAGAATGATAACTGACAGCTGAGAATGAATAAACCTGAATTGATGGACTCCGGATAACAAACTGAGAAGACTCTTGAATTGCTCCGGATGGGTGAAAAGAATTCCCACAATCGAAAATAATTATGAGAGGATTGGAACAAGCTAGAATCATGAATCTTGAAGAGAATGGAGCAAGATTGAGAGAAAAATCTTCTTCGGTCTTCCAATCTGAGAATGACGACGAGAAACACCACCATGAATTATTTAGACGCTCCGGAAGAATCAAAAGCGAAGAGATTGAGCCAACGATGAAAAGAATTTGACAGATCTTGGAGAAATACATTTGACTGATGATAACTCATTCTTACGTCAAACTTGGAAAAGAATTTGAGAAATAACTCCGGAAGAAAATTAGAAGAGTTAGGTAAGATCCTGGGAAAAGACCTGTGGGTTAGGGCCCACTCAAAAGATACACCATAGAACGATTGCTTGAAAAGAGAGATTGCACCGGTTGAATTAAAAGGCTTGAATGAGATAACATCCTCAAAAGAGTTTGAACGAAAGCAGAGTGGAAACACGAATCTTTGAGATATCTTCAGCACTCCCGAACAAATGAATAGCGAGAAGTGAATTATTATGAGGTGCACCGGCATAAGAAAAGCATTGAAACAAGGAAAAAATATGATCGACAAAGCTTGAATTGAATCCACCGGAGAAGAAAAGGAATGAAGAATGATGAACTTGTAGAGCATCTTCATGAGAATCACCAGATAAGAACATTTACGGAAAGGAATGGAGAGACTTCCCATCAATAAAAGGATACATGATTAAGAAATCTAAGTCCTTGAAGAAAAAGGGTGGGAGGGTGGGAAAATAAAGGAAAACTTGAGATGGATGAAACAAACAACGTTGAGAAGACTTGAGTTGATCTTGCGTTTGTTGAAAAAGATCGGATCCACTTGAAGAGAAGCACACCGGTTGAAAATAAGTTGAAATGACAAACTCGATGATCAAGAAGGATTAGTATTCACATAGAAATATGAGAACACCGCTTAGGCAAGGTATGAAATCAACATTTGACTTCGAAGCAACTCGAATACCACAACTCAAAAACAAAACAAAGGATTGGCTTGCAGAATAAGCCGGAACAAACATATGATAGAGATTTCGTCCGAAGTTTTCGTGGTGGGGCCTACACGGGCTCGATCGTACAACACGATCATGTACAAGGCAGTGCACATGACATATGAAGCATCCCCGAGTCAGCATAGCCAAGGACTCTTTAAGACACAACGAGACCACTGTAAAACCAACCGTGGATAGGCGGACCACTAAACGTCGAACCCCAATTTCATATCATACATCTGTCGGAAAGATATCCTAAGAGCTACTTGAATTCCCACTTATAAACTCCCGAAACTTTCCGGTTATGCAATTAGGTGTTGGGGATACAGGGGAAGCATAATATCTCACCCAAAACTAACAAATCCTACATCCAGCTGTATCCATCCTTCAACACATAACCAAGAAACCTTCGGAAATCGTTTACCTCAACCTTCGAAAAGCATCCGTTATACGAATTATGGCAATACTCCCGAACTCCCGCCCAGTACTGGGTGGCGTCGAGGTTATCTCACCAACAACTGCATAAAACAGATTTTCGATGTCAGCGAAACTCAGGTATTCCAGAACTACAACGATAAAATTGTGACGACAACACCTCGGAGCTAAACTCCCCGGGACACTGCCACAACCCCTAAATGTCAGGAGGCACCAAGAACAATGTTCTCGTCACAAAACCATCAGAACGATTCCAAGATACCCGCGTGATCCTAAATTTTTTTTAGTGAAATTTGAGAAGAGAAGAGTTAAAACTCTACATCAGGATGCCTCACCAGAGCGACGAAGGGACTGAGGAGTAAAAAGAAGTCCTACTCTCCGATATATATAATTCCTAAATGACTCAAAACATTTTTTCTAGACTCAACAACGCCAACGATTCGATCAAGTAGGGGGCTCCTAAGGTCGAGGAAGGCTCTGATTACCAACTTGTAACGCCCTCGATGAGGCTATATCTCCCACGTGTCGAAGCACGACTTAGAGGCATAACCGCATTGAAAGCAATGTCGCAAGTGAGGTAATCTTCACACAACCCATGTAACACATAAGGGAAAGAGATACGTAGTTGGCTTACAATCGCCACTTCACACAATACATGAATAAAGCATTACATCATCCAGATACAAACAAGGTCCGACTACGGAACCAAAATAAAAGAACACTACCCCAAATGCTACACAGATCCCTGATCGTCCCAACTGGGCTCCACTACTGATCAACTGGAAACAGAACAACATAACGAACACGATCTTCATCGAGCTCCTCCTTGAGCTCGGTTGCGTCACGTGCACGGTATCATCGGCACCTGCAAACTGGTTTTGGAAGTAACCGTGAGTCACGGGGACTCAGCAATCTCACACCCTCGCGATCAAGACTATTTAAGCTTATAGGAAGGGTAAAAGGTATGAGGTGGAGTTGCAGCAAGCGACTAGTATATATGGTGGCTAACATACGCAAAAGAGGGCGAGAAGAGAAGGCAAAGCACGGTCGAGAAACTATGATCAAGAAGTGATCCTAGAACAACCTACGTCAAGCATAACTCCAACACCGTGTTCGCTTCCCGAACACCGCCGAAAAGAGACCATCACGGTAACACACGCGGTTGATGTATTTTAATTAAGATCAACTTCAGGTTTTGTACAATCGGACATTAACAAATTCCCATCTACCCATAACCGCGGGCACGGCTTTCGAAAGTTCAAATCCCTGCAGAGGTGTCCCAACTTAGCCCATCACAAGCTCTCACGGTCAACAAAGGATATTCCTTCTCCCAAGACAATCCGATCAAACTCGGAATCCCGGTTACAAGACATCCTCGACAATGGTAAAACAAGTCCAGCAATACCACCCGAATGTGCCGACAAATCCCGATAGTAGCTGCACATATCTCGTTCTCAGGGCACAACGGATAAGCAATCCGTACAACTAAACCAGCCCTCGAGTTTCCCCGAGGTGGCGCTGCAAGGGGCTCTAGTTTGGACCAACACTCAGAGGAGCACTGGCCCGGGGGGTTTAATAAAGATGACTCTTGAGTCCGCGGAACCCAAGGAAAAAAGAGGCTAGGTGGCTAATGGTAAAACCAATCTTGGGCATTGCTGGAGGAGTTTTATTCAAGGCGAACTGTCAAGGGGTTCCCATTATAACCCAACCGTGTAAGGAACGCAAAATCCGGGAACATAACACCGATATGACAGAAACTAGGGCGGCAAGAGTGGAACAAAACACCAGGCATAAGGCCGAGCCTTCCACCCTTTACTAACTATATAGATGCATTAATTAAATAAGAGATATTGTGATATCCCGACAAATATCCATGTTCCAAACATGGAACAAGCTCCAATCTTCACCTGCAACTAACAACGCTATAAGAGGGGCTGAGCAAAGCGGTAACATAGCCAAACAATGGTTTGCTAGGATAAGGTGGGTTAGAGGTTTGACATGGCAATATGGGAGGCATGATAAAGCAAGTGGTAGGTATCACAGCAAAGGCATAGCAAAAGAGCGAGCATCTAGCAAGCAAAGATAGAAGTGATTTCGAGGGTATGGTCATCTTGCCTGAGATCCCACAAGGAAGAAGAACGAGTCCATGAAGAAGACAAACGGATGTAGCCAACGAGTCCTCACAAATGCAACGTTATCGGAACTAACCCGAAGAAGCAATACCGGAAAGAAAGCAAACAACATAGTAAACAACCACCACATAAACATGGCATGATGCACAACCAAGTATGATGCATGTTCGGTTTAAATATGCATGACATGGCAATATGCAACAAACAACACTACAAATTAAGTGGAGCTCAATATGCAACGGGTTGCATATTGACGGAACACCACATGACTTATTTAGTTCACTCTCGGTTAGGTACTCAACAATATTAAATGTTGGTTAACATGGCAAGAGGTGAAGCATAACAAAACTATATCATTTAAACAATTTAAATGGGGCCGGATATAACAAACAATGAATCCGGTAAATCCCCATATGCATTAGTAATTTATTGCAACAACAATTTAAACATTTTAATTGTTGTTATCATGATGCGAATGACATGAAAGTTTATGCAATTTTTATTAAAAGTTGACAAGAGCATTATGAAGCATTTTGTCATCGTGGCGAAAATGAAAAGGGGTGCCACGGCAACGATAACGGTAACGGTGCCACGGCAATGTTTCGGGTTCCGGTACTTGATTGAGATACCGATGCAAAGGGGAAATGTGCGGATGCATGCAAAAGATGGTGGGGCGCTCCCGGATACCGGGTTCCCACGGTTTAGTGGCATGGAAACGAGTGACAATATGGACATGGTGCAGACAAAGGGGGCATCTCATCCAACATGCATTCATTCATTCACGGGCGTCGTCTCGGGGTTATACCTTCGAGGCTGGACTATTCGGGACGGATCAAGTTCAGAGTGGGAACTAGGCATTCTCGCGACGGCGGTTGTGGAAGTAGTCGTATATGACGATGATAGAGGTACTCGCGACTGTAGTGGTACACGTTCGTTTCCGGAGAGGTACTTGACAAATCCAACATTTTCTTGGCGTCGGCAGTGGTACTTGGCAAAACGCATGTCAACGGTTGTTGTTCTCGTATTGTCATGGAGGTAGTTGTTCACTCGATGGTCTTATCGGAACATCGTCAACGGTAGAGGTCCACCTTGGCATTCCAAAGGGGTACTTGTCGTCGTGGTACTTGGCGAAAAACACGTTGAGGGTACTTGTTCTTGCATCATCGTGGAAGTAGTCGTTCGGGCTCCCGTGCGAACTTGCCGGTCTTGGTCTCCGCAGCGTAGTTTTGCAAAAGTGTCGTCGGGCCTGGACGAATCCAGAGGCGTGCACGAGCGGTGGTGATCTTGGAGGTATGTGACCGAAGCATGGTGGTGGTCATGGTCAACGGAGGGACGTACGTGCGGGCGGATCTGGCAGGCAGCAACACTGCTCGTCCTTCTCGGTTGAGGCCGAGGCGAAGCAGGGCATGGCGAGCAGACAACGAGGCAAGGCAGCTCGGGGCGACTGCGTGCCTCCAGGAGCGATGTAGGGCTGCAGGCGCGCGTGGAGAGAAGCTGCTGACGAGAAGGAAGGCCACGGCGGTGCTGGTCTCCAGCAGGGTGGCTGGAGTCGAGGAGCTTGGGGTGGCCACGGCGAGCGAGGAAGCAACATGGGGGAAGCGGGAGGCGAGGCAAAGCAGAGGCTCGCCGGTGGGATAGAGGAGAAACGGGCGCGGGGCGACGCTCCTCGCCGCCTCTCCTCCTGACGGCGCAAGGAGGGACGAGATGAACGAGGGGAGAGGGAGGTAGATCGAGAGAAGGGGTTCGAGGGGAGATCGAGGAGATGGTGAGGAGGCGCTGGTGAAAGGAGGAAGGGAGCGAGGGGGGTTTGGGAAGACTGGTGGCGGCGCTCGAGGGAGATGGGGGTCGGGCAGAGAGGAAGGAGATCGAGCAAAGGCTCGCTAGGGTTAGGAGGGGTGTGGGCTACGGCTAGGCCTAGGTGGGCCAGCGCAGTGGGGAGGTAAAAGGCCAGGGCCTTGGGCCTTTTGGTGGAGATTCTAAGAGGCCAGTTAGTGCAGGCCGCCTCTCACTCTCTCTCTATTAAACTATTTCCTTTAACAGAAAAAGCATAGAGAGAAGAGAAAAGAAGAGGGGGGTTAGGGAAATAATTACGCACGAGGGATAATTTTTACGGACTTGTATAGATGTGCACGGTCCACGAAAAATAGGAGAGGCATGATTGTAAGAATTTAATTCAAAGTCATTTGAATTTAATTCAAATGGTTTGAACAAGGACTAGGAATTAGAGGTGTCCAAAAATGTTCGGATTTTTGGTGGAGCTCTGGAAAATGATGAAAGAAATATAAGGCAAGGTTAAAGAGTCAACACTTGAAGAAGAAAAAGGCCGAGGGATTTAATATGCAAGTGTGTTAAGGTGAATTCCAAATAAATGGAATATTTATAATAGCTCCATAAATATTAGGAGGATAATGTTATAAAGAGAAGTCACTCTTCCCTCGATTTAAATGGATCGAAGATCCACACAAATTATTTAGTGGGTTTTAAAACGGGTTGCATGATGACATGATGCAAGGCACATGATGCAAATGGGAAAGCAACAAGCAAAACAAAACACATGATGAAACCCGGAATCCATGGATGGCATCTGAATCTCCGGTCTTGGGGCGTTACAACAGGGTTTCCTCAGTGTGTCTGAGTAGAGTGCACAATTATAATCATCAAGATGCATACTCTTTCTGTTGAGAAGGTTTCTTGTGTTGATCCTGTCATGGAGGAGCAGCCAGTTAATATCTTATGTCTCAACCTACAAGATGTTTTCCAAATCTGTTGGAAGATCGGGTGAACTAGACTGGGTCCTCTCATGTGGTGACACATTTTGATGGACGAGTAGCCTTTAGTAGACCCCAGAATGCACCATTCAAGTGAGTTACTGGAAATTGGTTTGTGTTGCAGCTGCTGAAGAAGTTGGTTATATTGATGGAAGGCTTGTTGTGACGTTGGAGTGTGGAAAAGTTCTGGTAAGTCATGGCCACGAATAGCAGACTTCAAGGTTTCAAAATCATTTCTTGCAAAAGAGTGAAGCTCAGGGAATTTGGTTTCAAGTGGTTGATCCCACTAGTTATCAGACCACAGATGTGTAGAGTCTCCTGAGTGTGCCTTGCAGATTGCAAATTTTTTATAGATTGGCAGTAACTTGAGTATTGCTTTCCACCAGAATGATCCCACCAGTCTCTCACCAGGGAGAGAATTGGAGTAGTATGATTCCCAAATGATATTGATCCATGGAATATCAACCTTATTAAATAATATGCAGTTATTTCAGAAGAAGAGCCTTGTTGTGGGTCTCAATATCCAATATCCCTAGTCCACCATTGGATTTAGGTTGACATGATGTGTCCCATGCTATGAGTGCTGCACCTCTCTCAGTTGATCCAAATTTCCTCCAAAAACTATTCTTTAGGTAAATGTTTAGTTGTTTGACCACTGTTTTCGGCAGCTTGAGGGAGCACATGGAGAAAATTGGCAAGCTGGAGAACACTAATTTAATGAGAGTTAATTTGTCTCCAGTGGAAAGCAGAGTTGAACATCCAAGCAATCTATTTTCTACTCTCTTTAGTAGAGGCAAGTAGTCTTCCGCTCTATGTTTATGCAGGCTGAAAGGTAATCCCAAATAAGTTGAGGTAGTTTTCCAATCTGACAGCCAAAGATTGAAGACAAATACTGCATCTGCTCATCAGAAGTGTTGATGGGTATCATGATTGACTTGCTGTAGTTAACTTTCACACCAGTGAAGGCAGCAAAGTGAAGGAGTAGGTTCTTGATATGCATCAGTTGGGAGGCCTCAGCTTTTACAGTGAGGATGGTATCATCAGCATATTAGATGACAGGAAAGTCAGGGCTTGATTGATGTACCAATGGTGCTTGAATCAGAGAATTATGCATTGCTTCATTCATCATATATTGTAGCAGATCTACTGCAAGCACAAAGATGAGAGGTGATAGAGGGTCACCCTGCCTTACCCCACATTTGCATAAGAACTGTTTTCCAGGTACCCCATTGAGCAGCACGGAAGAAAATCCAGTGCCATAAATCATTTTAATCCAATTAATCCACTTGGATCCAAAACCTTTGGCTTGTAAGATCTCAATAATAGTATCATGGTTGAGCATATCAAAGGCCTTCTCCAAATCCAATTTCAGGAGAATCACATCTTGATTTGACTGGTAACATTGATGAATGTATTCATAAGACCAGGCTAAACAACCTTGAATGCATCTGTTGGATAAACATCCATATTGGTTGGGGTGAGCTTGAGAATCTTTTTTTGCAATCTATTGGCCAGCAGCTTGGTTAAGATCTTCAGAGTACAGTTTAGTAGGGAGATTGGTCTGAAGTCATTTGGTTGTGCAACATCATATTTCTTGGGGATCGGAGTAAGGAAAGAATAATTAATACTCTATAGATTTACTATGCCCAAATAAAAATCTTCAATAAGTCTGTAGAAATCAGGAGCCACAATGTCCCAATAGGTTTTGAGAAATGTTGCATTAAATCCATCTGGTCCAGGTGCTTTATCAACAGGCATCTTCCTAATAACCCCATCAATTTCTTGCTTAGTAAATGGTAGCTCTAGGTTAGACAAATCATCATGCTGCACAAGTGGAGACTGAAGCATAAGTGGGTTTTCAGTTTTGGAAACTTTTCCCAATCTCTTCTTGAATGCTCTGAAAAGGATAACAATTTTAGCATGATGGTCAACATGATCATGATCATCTTCATCTTCCAACAAGCAATGTGGTTAAATCTGTGTTTTATGGTGGCTTTGGCCTAAAAGTACTTGGTATTTGCTTCCCCTATCTTGATGTTTCTGATGGTAGCTCTTTGTTTCCAATAAATCATCTGTTGTTCATTAATAAGACTCAAATGATCAATAAGAATCCTTCTGCCATTAGATTCCTCCACAGACAAGTCCCTATGTTCCTCAATGACATCATGGAATAGAATCATGAAGTTGATGTTCTGAATAGTATCTTTGAGATTTGAAATAGATTTGGCCCAGATCTTTAAGCCCGTCCTAAGCCTGTTGAATTTAGCAGCAATGCATTTAGCACTATCTGCTTCATGTACTTCTTGCTCCCAGTTATTTCTAACTACATCCTTGAATTGGGGGTGCTTGAGCCAGGAATTTTCAAATATGAAAATATGGGATCTAGGAATGCAGGTGCCCACTTTGATAACAATAGGGATGTGGTCTGAAGTGGTTTTGGCAAGAGGAATGGCTTGAGTGGAAGGAAACATGAGAGTCCAAGCTTCAGAAGTAAAACACCAGTCCAACTTTTCCAGAAGAGGGGCATCTTGCATATTGCTCCAGGTGAACTTTCTGCCTTTCAGAGGAATTTCAACAAGTGCTTGATCATTGATTGCTTCATTAAACAAGAACATGTCATTTAGACTACCACCATCTCTGTTCCTGTTGTAAGGATATCTTATGTAATTAAAGTCACCAGGACAAGCCAATTTTCATCATCCCCCACTTGATAATTCTTGAACCAATCAAGAAAAAAAATTCTTGCATCTTGTTGACAAGGTCCATAGATGTTGGTGAGCTTCCAAGTAGTCCCAGAGAGTTTACAAGTAAAATGGATGGTCAAGGAGAAATCATTCTGGTGTATCAACAACCCAGAGAACAATTTTTCATTCCAGGCAATCATCAACCCTCCAGAAGCACCATTGGATGGAAGAAATTCAAATTTTGTGATGTTATTAGGACATAATTTCCTAATATAAGCAGATTCAAAATGCTCTCTCTTAGTTTCTTGGAGGCAGATGATGGAGTAAGCAGATTCAGCAATTTTATTAGATAGAGCATCCCATTTCTTAGGGTCATTGATGCCCCTAATGTTCCAGTTCAGAATATTCCAGCTTCTCTTCATGAGGATTGCAGTAAACTGGAGGGAGGAGGGGAGAGACTGGTACTTGGAGAGCCCATTACAACACATACAGATTAGAGCAACCAGAACAAGAAGAATAACACATCATACATCAACCCAGAGAAAATGACACACTGATATATGGAATAACAAGTTTGTCCCACAGAATTCATAAGGGAAAGGACCCAGTCATACACCACATAACCAAGTAGTCTCATGAGACCAAAAGATCAGGTACTATAACAGAAGATAGAAGAAAAGGGCTTGCTACTTGACATTCTTCCCACCAGTGGCCCCTTCCTTAGTCTTGCTGGCACCTTCCTTTGACTTGGGGCCAACCTTGGGCTTCTTTATCTTGGTGGTAAGTTTATCTTCTGAAGTATCTTGAGCATTGACCTTGCAATAAGCAGTGTTCTGATTCTTAATAATCTTAGCAGGTAATGGCGAATGGAAAGAATGACATGCCATGCAGTTTTTATCCATGCAAACTGATTTTTGTATTCTTTATTAATCTTTTGCAGTCTACAACTTCTGGATATCATCACCAAAAAGCATAGTCCATTCACTTTGTCAAGGTGAAGTACGTATAAGAGTATACAGTAAAAACAACCAATAATTCATGCCAAATAACTTTGATATCTCTCTCAAACCTCCCATGGTTAGCACCAGTAACTCTTATATTTTACATGCCTTTACACTTATAATGCTACGTCAACAAAAAAATCTTCAAAAAATGCTGCTAACAGAACATGAAAGCCTAAACATGCAACTCTAGCGGTAGCAGACTGGCAGTCAGGAACATTGGCATCATCGTTTTGATAGCGATGATAGAATCGACAAGTTTGCTTCTATCTACAACCTATTTTAGTATATTTGGCACACAAGATCTAACCCTGAGAACTGATGTGCGTTGATTTCTGCATCTTGAGCTCATTCTCGGTCATCAAATTCTCCACCGACATCTTGGATTTGCCTTTGTCCCTCACATGTGAATCGTGCTCTTGTCTCAACTTTTCCCAATTTTAACCTTAAAGATGGCTGTCAAGTCAGGCTCACAACCCTCCTTCGGATTGGGCGCTTCCTGGCCATCCGTTCTGAGTAAATTCTTCTCCTTGGCTTCCCTCGACCATCACCAATCACGGGCCTCGTCTCCCCCATGCTGCTTCAGCTGGGTCAAAAATTCCACGCCTGGAATTGCAATCACGCCCTTAATCATATTTTGATATTGCTAACAACATAGTTATAGAGGACTAATATGGTTGTTAAGAATATCTACAGGTTTCCCGCAAAAAAGAATATCTACAAGTTTTGTCCCCATGGATGTCTTTTGTGTGGATCATGGACCGTCTAAAAATAATGAAAACTCAAGACATATGCCAAGCTAAAGAAAAGAAGTATTTTCTATTCTATTTTAGGTTTAGGTATCCTGCAATATTAAAACGGTTTCACCGTGGAAGTGCAAAAGGTCTTGCCGAGGTCAGATCTTACTTAACCCACCATAGAAAAATCCAGTGCCAAAAAACCTCTCAAAATCCAAACTTCTGTCCTGCCAAAAAGTTCACTTTGCACCTGCGGCGGTCGTCCATGCACTTTATGCCCAGACTATCCAGGTAGAATGGTTTTGGCAACCAAAGCTCAGAAATATTGTCCGGACAATTGCCGGATTGTCGGGGCAACTGTCCGGGTGTGTCCATACTGTCTGACCAATGTCTGGGCGTTTGTCTAGGCTGGAGGGGTGTGACACCTGAGAGCTCAAAATCCTGGCCGAACTATACGGGCAATTCTTGTCAGACTATCTAGCCCTTGTACTCTTCACTCATTCTCTCAGCTATTGGTTTGAAGTTTCAAGCAGCCGGACAGTCCGCTCACTTTTCGTCGAGACTGTCGGGCACTTTCCGCTCAGACCGTCCAAACATAAGTTATTAGCCTAATAACTTCTAGTTCCATGCATGCCATATATACCCCCTCTACAACTCCGGTAGTGGGTTGACAACTACATTAAGAAAAACCCTAGAACACCCAAGTGCTCCCTTTCACTTTCTCCTACACCAAATCCAAGATTTCAGAGATATTTGTGGGAGTTCTTGAGAGAGATTTCTCCAAGTGATAGATCCACTCTTTCTCCCTGTTTTAACCCAAGCAATTCGTGATTTGAGCTAGTTTTGAGCATTTCCCCTTGATCTTGTTACTCTTGGAGGTTGAAGACTCCTAGGCGGTAGGAGTTCTTTAAAGAGGAATCAATTGTTGTGATTACCCACCAAAAAAGTTAGTGAAGGATTGTAGGCCGCCTCAAGGTCTATCGCTAGTGGTTGAGAATCAAATTCATTGTGATATCTCAACGAGAATATGGTGAGCCTTCGTGGTGTTGGTGTACCTTTGTGGTAAGACCAATCCCTCCAATAGTGACTAGCTTCCCTCCAAGGAAGTGAACATCATGATACATCTGTGTCTCTTGAGTTTCAGTTATCCCTAACCCTAACTCCTTAGTTGTGGTTAGTTCGTTTCATTGTTCTTGCAATTGATGTATCATATTGTGTTATTTAGTTTCAACAAATTGTTGTTATCATCCTTGCTAGAAACTTGACTCACCTTAGCAATTGTAGGATCACATTTATATTCCACATTTGCCTAAATTGCTAGTAAGTAACTAAAATTTGTAATTGTATGTATGCAACCCCTCTAGGTCCATCTTGATCCTTTCAACACCGCCACCCTCTTCCTCTCATGCGCGATCCTCTCCTCTCCACCCTTGCCTCCCTCTTTCCTTGATCTCTGGTCGCCTTTGTCCTCCCCCGGACGCCCTTGCCTCTTTCCTCTCCCATAGGAGGTAGGTGCATGAAGAGGATCTACTACTTCCTCGGTGCCTCCGAGGTAGCACTACCTCCTCCCTCATGTGCAGCCTAAGAGATCGTCCATTCCCTTTCCCTCTTCCTTCATCGTGCTCATGCCGAGCACCTCCTCCACCCCAACCCTCTTTGTTGTGCAAGCCGACAAAAGGAGAAACAACAATGACCCGAGCTCCACTACCTCCGTCCCTGGCTCGTATTCCTCGTGTGTGGAGGCCGATAGGAGACTGCCTAGAGCAAAACTATGGCATATGGGTAGCTTCGAGTTGTGGTAGTGGCCCTCTCCCGAAGATCCTTTCCCTAACAACCTCCTATGTCGAGGCTCGGATCACAATCGACGACAATGGCCCGCTCTCTGGCTAAGGTGGGGAGCATGTGATGTGTTGGCCTAAAGTAGCATTTACTACAAAGATCGACGTTCAGGTTCTTATGGTCGCCACCCACCATGTTGTCTAGAAGCAGTGGATTGTTGCCAAGTTACCTAGCCCCCTCATCCTCATTCCTTCATCGTGCTTCTCATATGTATCCAGGGCAATGAAAAGTCACAACAACGTAGCCCATTGACTCCATCCCTTCTGCGTGTGCCTGACTTGGTGCTGGTCTCCTTTCCTAGTCGCCAGTTCATGTACACTGTTAAATCTGTTTGGAAATTTTTACTAAGGAAGCACTTGTGTTCTTCTTGGTTCATCTATTGTATTGTGTGTATAGTGATGTCTTAAATGACACTTACGTTGGAAGGCCACTGAAATTATCCATGCCATGACAAATTCTTTCAGATTTTTACTGGATCGCATGCACAAACAGATTAACGGTTGTTCTGGTAAATCCATGTTCAGGATTGGTTAATAAAATTTTCTGTAAAAGGACATTCAACATCACTTAAGGCTCAATATTTACCTTCCGCTTCTGCAGTTTCCCAAATGAGATTCATTTGTCTATTTACCGTGTATGATGCTACTTTTTGAAAGGTTTTCGATGTTGCATGTGAAACTTGGTGCTGTTGTGTAATTGCGTCGCTAGCTATACCCCTCTTTGGTGTAATTGAGTGCTGAAGCTATCTGATGTAACTCGATTAAATCCTGGTTGCCGTTATACGGATATGAAATATATGATGTGTTTTATAAGAAATGTCAATTTGATTACTAGATGGATTATCAAATAATTGGCTAATTACCCTGCTTATTGGGGTTTTCTATTACAGACGGTTATTTAGACAACACCGTGGGCGATGAAGTCAAAGAAACCACACGGTTTCTAGAAAGTATGCGTGTTGGATCAACTAACAATCGCACATGGCTTCCGGCAGAGAACTGTTTGCGTTAGGCCTCCTTGCACAAATGTTTCCACACAAAAAACTATGTGTGATATACATACAAACGAAAACGTTTTTCTGGGATTCACTGTGTGGGATATACATACAAATGGAAACTATTGGGCTTCCATGCCTCGCCCAATCGCACACGAGCTCATTTTGCCCCCGTCGGTGTGGGTAGAGGGCCTATCCCCGACAGTTTCTGGACCGCGTGGGAAGGACCCCCTATTGCACACACTCACTAGGTGACGGTTTAGAACTCCGTCGTGGAAAGGGGGTAAAAACCGTTTGTATAGCACGTCTCTGTGTCAGTGCTTAGATGTGCAACACATGAAATAACATTTTTCTTTAATCAATGAAGACTAACCCTCTAAATGTCAAGAAATTAATGAAGAATTTGATTCTCAGAGCCCTATGACAATTGTATGCGGTGTCTGAAATTATCATTCTTATACGGTGGGTCACGTCACCAACCAAAGTTAAAAATCTTCAAATTTGAGTTTTTCGTCATTTTGTAAATTCTTAAAATTTTCAAATTCCTCAAGTTCGCAATTTTTTCAAACTTTTCGACTAGTTCTTCATTGATTATATATATAGGACATCACTGTTATGATCATGGTATTAGAATAACTATTTGAATCACATCCAACCCTATAAGGGTCAGACTGCTCCCTCACGAACTTTCTGAACTGGACGAGACTTGCATGTTCCCCTCCCGTGTGCCCATCCGTGCTCCCGCATACATGGCTTGATTTGATTGGAACAAAATAAGGTCCGGCCCCGCCCCTTAAAATCAGAGGAAAGATGATTAGATTAGAAAGAAAAAAGAAAAAAACTGCCGTTGAATGAGGTGGGAGCATGAATGGGAGCACGGAAAGGGAGTAGGCAAGCCGGATCCTTTCTGAACTCCCCGAAACCCAAGCAAGAACGGGCCCAACAACCCGTATTCCACCTCCCGATTCCATTGCCCGGGACCGCCGAGCCACCCCGCTGCCTCGACCGCCGCGAGCCGCCGCCATCGGCCGAGCGCGCCTCCCAGGCCCCGCCCATTGTGTGCCTCCTGGTCACCGCGCGCCACGCCCATACTCCCCGAGCGCTGCCCACCGCCCGATGCAGGTCGCCCCGAGCGCCTCCACGCACAAATCCGGCCGAAGCCAGCGAGATCCACCACCGCACCTCCCGCTCGCTCCTCCATCTCTGGGTCCAGCCCAATCCCCCTCACCCACAGACCAACTCGCCGGCCGCTGCCACTTCCTGCCCCTGTTGGCATCCTCCTGGCGTGCCATGGCCCCGTCCTCTCCTCCACGGCGCCGTGCTCTCCTGCACCTCAACAACGGCGTTGCCGCCAGCCAATACCGCCTCCGGCCTCCGGCCACACAGCCGCCGGTGACTCCCTTTCCCTGCAGCCGCTCGGGCTTCTCCGTGGAGGTCTCTCACCGTCGCCACCCTGCAACCCCCGCATCAGCTTCTGTCAGCAACCTTCCCGTTGGTGCTTTTTTAGGCCTCATAGCACCGGTGCGGTCAGTGCTCCTTGCAATCCCAGCGACTGAAGCCTGCAGGGTCTGCACGCCCAGAACAGCGCCAAGAACGATGCTTTTCCTGAACTAAAGATGTTGAACTGAATCTTCTGACATATCTAAATTTCCATTGCTCTGTTCTCCCGTGGGTAGTACAATACATTATTATGTTTCGTCCAGTTGATAAGTACTGGTGGTAAATTTCTACAAAGAAGAAATGATAGCAAGGAAAACTGCCATTCACAGAAGCACTTCACGGATGAATTACTACTTGGATCTTGCATCTGGAAATATCTACTTAGTACGTAGCTAGTAATTCCAGTTTGTGTGACTTCACGCCAGGCCAGCAGTGTGAGATATTAGAAGTGAAAAAGGAGTCTAGGCTAAAGAAGTTAATGATCCTTTGTTTCTTCGTCTGTGTTCTTTTACCTGAAGTGAGTTTCCGTCGATCTATGCGTTCTACATGGATGGTTAATGCATTATAAGGTCACTACCATTGTAGAAAAGAGTTGCCCGAGGCATTTATTCTGTTCTATATATTGTTTAGTCCACTCGTAATTTCAGTCTTGAACTATTGAACTGTACTACGTACTATCTCACTTGGCTTTTTAACATGCATGTATAACAGTGGTAGCAATTGTAAATAAATGTGAAGTAAATGGCACCTAGAAAAAAATGTTAATTCTCGAAGTTCAAATTTAATAAATTACAGAGTTCAAAGAAAAAGTAATGGGTGTACAAATAAAAAACTCACAAGGATTTTCTTGTAATAGGAAAAAGATAACTAAAATGATGAAACGAAAATAGCAGAGGTGTTCAATATTTGTTACAAAAATATATATATTTCTCATTTATTTTCATGTTGCTATTTGTGTTCGCTATTTTCTGTTTTGTGCTTGGTAGTGCAAAAACAAAGAAGTTCAAATTAAATTAGCATTCAAAGTTTATATTAAAAAATAGAATTATCCTATGCCTAAAAAGTGAAAGCCAAGAAGTTCAAATTTTTAAACGATATTAGTTCGAACATTAGAAAAAATGGATTTATCAAGTTTCTTAAAAAATAGGAAGTTCAAATTTTCAAAACGGAGCAATTCGATTTAAAATAATCAAGCAAATTAAGAAAAATTGAAGTAGTTCGATGTATACAAAAAACTCAAATTCTTCTTGTTTCTAGGCAAAATAAAAGTATGAAATTCAAATTCAAAAAAAAGTTGTTCGATGTTTACTTAACAATCATTTTTTTTATTTTCATAGGAATACAAGAAGTTCAATTTAAAAAAAGGAGTAGTTCAATGTATATAAAATAACCCGAGTATTCACGTTACTAGAGAATAAAACCAAGAAGTTCAATTGAAAAAAGTGGAGCAGTTTGATATTTATTTGTAAAATCAGTTTTTTCTAGTTACTAAAGAATAAGACCAACAAGTTCAATTTTAAATAACAAAGAAGTTCGGTGTTTCTAAAAAAACTCCAATTTTCACATTTCTAAAAAAACACAAAGAAGTTCAAATAAAAAAGTTAGAGTAGATCGATGTCTATAAAAAACTCAGGTTTTTTTCATTACTAAAAGTGAAACAGAGAGAAGTTCAAATTAATAACTGCCAGAAGTTCATCTACTGCCTGGTGTGTGTTTTCAAATGAGAAAAAAGAATAAAAAGTTAAAGTATAAAATTTTAGTTGCAAGAAGTTCAAGTGCTCGCCACGGGAAAGTTCAAAACTTTTTATGAGAGAGGTAATCAGCATGGTATATCATTTGTGCAACTCCGATGAACGGGTGAGAAATTACGAAGAAAAATACGTGGCAGAGTTCAAAGTGAAAACAATAGGAAGTTCAACTACTACACGGAATGCATTTCAGATGAAAATAAAACGAATAAAAAACTAAAAGCCTAAAAGGTTTGTTCCTAGAAGTTCCCGTGCTCCTCCCGCACAATAAAAAATTTCTAGTACAAGATGTCTGTCGTTCAATTACATGTTCAAAAAAGGCAAAAACGACATTGTTTTCGCCATTTTGAAAATTGCTCTCAAACGACAACGAATTCATCACAACCGTCTACACGAAAAAGCTGATCATATTCATAAGCTTTCCAACAGTATATTATTATACACTACATATGGTCTTCGTGTAGATATATCATTTTCCATCCTCTTGGAAGCTTCAGCATTCTAAATGATTGGAACAAAAACAATATAATGTTAGTGTGATTGTACTTATGTATGTTGGTACCAAGCTTGATGATGTGTTTGTGTGCTACACTTGATGATATATATTGGCTCTGCATGTAGCACATGAAGAGTATGTGTATTGTTGTGTGTAATTTAATTGAATTTCAATAGCATGCGAAATTCATGTTTCAGAAATTCCGAACTCCACATGTACCACATACTGAAGAAATTTATCTATGAACAAAAACGGACCACCTAGGCCATTTCACTGATGGCAAAAAAGCCTAAAAATGTCGCAAGACAAAAAAACTAAAATTCAAATTATGTAACATAGTTAGTTCGTAGAAAGTGAAAAAAACATAATTTTGTTTTGTAAGTTTAACCATTTCTAAAAAATGCCTTGAAGTTCAAATTTAAATAATAGGGTGGTTCAATATTTATTACAAACCTGTGATTTCCCCGTTACCATAGAATAAACCAAGAAGTTTAAAAATAAAAAATGTTGCAGTTCGAAAAGTTTATAAAAAATGGTGTTTCTACATTTTACTAAAAAAGTGGAGAAGCTCAAATTTATATTGCGGGACATCCACCTCCAATTACATGTTTTAAAATGGAAAAAATGATGTCCGACCTTCAATTGCGTGTAATTCAACGTGAAAACAACGAGAAGTTCAAGTACTGCAAGGAATGCATTTCACGTGAGAATAAAAGTATAGAAAAATAAAAGCTTAAAAAGTTTGTTGAAATAAGTTCAAGTGCTCTATCAGGGGGAGTTCAAAATTCTTGCGAGAGAGGTTACCTTGTATTTCCATGTTCAAAAACACAAAAAGAAATTGTTTTTTGCATTCTAAAATAATTCTCTCAATCCACAAAGAAGTTCAGTTATTATTTGGGAGCAATTTGATTTCAAAAACAAAATAAGAATTTCAAATTATAAAAATGGAAAAAGTTCATGTACTACATGGTGTGTGTTTAATATGAGAAAAATGAATTAAAAGGCAACGTCCAATTTTGTTGTTGTTATAAGTTCAAGTCCTCAGTCGGAGAAAGTTAAAAAACTATTGTGCGGGAGCTTGGAAACGAGGAATATCATTTGTGTAACACTGACGAATGGATGAGAAAATTACAAAGAAAAAACGTCACAGAAGTTCAACGTGAAAACAACAGGAAGTTCAACTACTACACTGAATGAATTTCAGAAGAAAAACTTTTAAAACCGCTGTGAGTATGACAAAATGATCAACAAGCGAAAGTTGCGTGTTTACAACAGTTTTCCATCAATATATCACTTGCTCAATTCCGGTGAGTGGATGGAGAGCTACGAGCAAAAAAAAGCACGTGACAAACAGAGTGAAGTTCAAGTAGACATGCCGAGAAGTTCAAGTTCTTCACGCGGAGAGTTTTCGGAGAATCTATTTCGCGATAAAGGCAGAACGCATGGTCTTGATGTTTTCAAAATTACTTGAAAACAGCTAGGAATCAGAGAAAACCATCTACATGAAAAAGTTTCGCAATTTCCGTAGCTTTTCAACGGTATATTATTTGCCCCATTTCGATGAAGTTTGTAGAAATTGTGGCCAAAAAACTTTTTTATTCATTTTCAAAATTGACTTAAAACCGTAAGTAATTGGAGAAACAATATATACCACAAAGTTCCGTATTCCGTGAAGCTTTCCAACACCATATCATTTGCTGCATTCGGTCGTACGGTTAAAAAATTAGCTAGAAAATACAAACTCAGTGGGACTTGTACCGTTTTCTAAATTACTTTTAAACCATTCAAAATTAGAAAAAACTTTCAACATGGAAAAGTAGCGCATTTTCATAAGATTTACAATGCCATATCATTTGCCTCAATTGGATTAGCCGTTTACAAGTGGCATCGAAAATACGAACTCGGCTGTTCGGTTTGTGAAATTTTATGATTTTCTAAATTACTCTTTAAATAGGGAATTAGAGAAAACTTTCAACATGTGGAAGGAGCAGTTTTGTAGAAGCTTTCCAATGCCATATTATTTGCCTCATTCCGATAAACGGTTTAGAAATGCGATCGAAAATACGATTCATGTTTTTTATGAAGAAAAAATGGTTTTCAAAACTGCTCTTAAACCGCCTACATTTTGCCAAATATTTAACTTGGTTCATGATACTCGTGTCCATAGCTTTCCAACGTTATATCGCAAGCCCCATTTGGGCAATGTTTGCGGAAGTTCAACCTAGCACTGGGGAAAGTTCAGGTCGAACAACTCGGGTAGTAAAATTGCAACAAAGGCATGTTTCATCACGACCCGAGAGAAAATCCGCTAATGAGCAAGATTCCTAGTTAAAATAGGCATTTAGTTGCTAAAAACCGTTTGCATATTACACTTACATCACATACAACATGATTGACTAGAAAAATTTGCGCGGGGAGACACGATTTTAAAGGTAGCCGGAAGGTCGGGTTCCTACAGAGGGAAGTTCAGGTTGTGTAACTCAGAAAGTTCAGGTTGTGATCAGGATAATATTCTGATCCCGTGATCAGAATAGTGTGATAAACGGTTTAGAAATGCGTAGAGTTTTCAATGTCCTTGACATCATTCACTTATTGCTATTTCTTCAAGTTGATTTTTCTCTAAGTGAATGTGATCGGACCCCTTCCCCCTCTATGCTAAACTCAACCCAGTCTGTTCACAAATTCTTCATGTGTGTTCTATTTGAAACCCGTTCAAAGTCTTCACTGTGTCCTTGACAGCTAAAGAATTTGCGAACAAAGCATTAAAATTTTCATATCTGAATTTTTGGCGCTCAAACCGTTGCAGTTGCCATGATGGATTATTTTACTCACCCACGATCCCCCACGATCTCCACCTCTCAGTACGTGGGTGACACATGTCGTTAGGAACCTCGTCGCCGTCGTACTCACGCCGCCCATGGAAATCTTCACTCCGCCGCCGCCGTAGTTGTCTCCCGCTGCTGAGTTAGGGTGTGGGAGATCTGGACCGTCGAACTTCTCCATCTCCACTCCTAGTTCATCGTGTTCTTCATCAAGGGTAATTAAAATATGATTTTAGTGCCCTAGTTTGATTCTTATGATTTTGACAAGATCCTCAAAAGGTGTTTATTCTTCAACAATCCACTCCTTAAACACCACAATGCTTCATTTCCTTGATTTATTTCTCTAAGCTATGATTTTCCTCAAGATTTCTCAATTGTGTGGATTTTCTAATCTGTACAACTCTGGAACTTGAGTCAAGAACACTTAGTGAAATTCCTCAAGACATCTATGGTCAAATTCCTCAAATTGATAATCTTTTTGAAAAATTTCTGAGAATGCATATGACCTCTCCAAATTCTTCGCACCTATACTCTATTCACGGGTACAAAATGTTTGCTGATGAATCTCTAGGTTTTTATCAACTTAACTCATTTGCAGCTTTCCTTGAACAAAAATTGCATAGGTCCTCAGAATCATCAAAAGTTCAAAATCCTCAAGTGAGGAAAATGACAAATGGGAAAAGACCTTAGAAAGGAGGAAAGAGGCCAGAGACAAACACAACATTTGAAATCCCTGAGGATAACTATGATGAATATTGCACACGAGATATAGAATGTTATGAGAAAGAAAACAAGAACCAGCGAAAAGTGCGCATTCAGAGAATTGAGAGAAGACGGGCAAAGGAATGGACGGAATATCGCTATGTTACTCTCAAGTACATAAAGAAATTTGCCGTAAGCCCTCCATGCTCAAGACCACCACTAGCTGCCGGCCAACGAGCTGATCCTACTAGCATCAAGCGTGGTGAGGAATTTCCAAAAGAATGGGCCAAGCCCCAAGTAAAGCTTCAGAAAACTGCAGCTGAAGTAGTGAGGAAATTCAATGAGGATTCTCAAGTTGCTGCCAGTGAGGCCTCTGCCAGTAGAGCTGAGCCAAGAAGGCCATTCTGAAGAAGTCAGCTGTGAAGAAAAAGTCTTCAAGCTCAATGCCCTCACGGCCAAGTTCCTCAACAGGAAAGCCTCACAGCAAATACCACGGGCAACCTCCTCAAAGGCAGTAGGAACATCTTCTATTGCCGCAAAATCCTTAGTTGCTGCCACAGAGTCCTCAACACCTATGCATCTTGAAACATGTCAGTGGACTGCTGGTTTTTCAATTGCATCAGGAGCTTCTACAACTTCCTCAGCTCAACCACAATCCTCAAGTGGTCCAACTCTGCTGAAGGTTAAGTCCACTGCTGGACGTGGAAAGAGGCCAAGTCCTCACAAGAAACAAGTGGCTTTCCAGGTTCCATCTGATGATGATGAACTTGCTGAAATCATCAGAGATAGACAAGAAAGGGTTGCAAGAGCCAAAGGAAGCTTTGTGCCTCTTAAGTTGGACCCAAAGAAGATCCTCGACTTCATTGATATTTGGCATAAGGATCCAAATACCCCACTCCCTGACCTGAACTTGACTCCTGGACAGAGTCATATGCACCCTTCATTGGCGAATAAAAATGGAAGTTTGAGAAGGCCAGGCGAGTCAAGAAGGACCAGTACAAGAAAAAACGCTTTTGTAAGTGCATCTAGTGCCCCTTAGTGATTTTGGTGTATTGAAGACTTATAGGTTAAGGGACTAATGCGTTTGTGAGTGTACACAGGTCTTTAAGTCTATGAGGAGTTTGATATTTACAGGAAAAGTCGACCCCTAAAAATAAATATCTTCGACTAAAGATTTTGATATTTCTTAAGACTTTCATGAAGACTTTGAAAGTGAAGAAATTGGTGTGTCCGTGAAGATTTGATATTCATGCGAGGAATATGAAGCTTTAAGACTTTCGTTTTCATAGTTTTGTTTTTTCTCTTTCTTGAGTCATAGGAAACACCGTACTGTTAAAGGGGGTCGAGGAAATACTAGGGAAAAATTTCCATGTGATGCTCAACTCAAAATCCTACACCTACCAATCCCTTCGAGTGAAGCCATTGGAAATCTCATACAGTTCAGTCAATTTCTTCCGTGAAAGAGACGAAGTTCTTCTGGTCTCTGAGGAATTTGTCCTGACTGAGGAGTTAGGAATTCGCCAGTGCGGATTGCCTACACAGTGAGGAACATGATAGCCCTGAGGATTTTGCTACTCAAAATTTCCACCATTGCTGTGCTATGTGCCAGCTGTCCCAAAATATCTATCCACCTAACGGTCATATCATTGAAGGGCATTTATGTCTTATCATGTCGGGCTGCTCCCTAGGCTATAAATAGCCGCCCCCTACAACCACTAGCTGGTTGGCTGCTCCGAGAGAAACTGACACTTGTCATTTGAGAGCAACCCATCCTCTGAGGACTTTGAGCGAAAATCATCAAGTGAGGAAAAACCAAAAACCCAAAACCCAAACACCTACAAACCCCAAGTGATTGAGCATCACTGAAGAGATTGATCCTGCATGGATCCGACGCTTGTTACCTTTGAAGACTGTGCTTCTTCCAGACGGTTAGGCGTCATGGTCTAGAGCATCCAAGAGGAATTGTGGATCGCCGAGTGACCAAGTTTGTGAAGGTTTGGAAGTCGCCTGAAGACTTACCACGAGTGATTGGACGAGGTCTCTGTGACCTTAGTTCAAGGAGAATACGGTGAGGACTGGGTGTCCTGAGCTGCGTGTTCAGGACTGGGTGTCCGGGACTGTGTGTCCTCGAGTTTAAATACTCAGCCGCTCCAACCAGACGTACAACTAAGACAACAGTTGGAACTGGTCTACCAAATCATTGTCTTCACCAAGCTTACTGGTTCTATTCCATTAACTCTTTCATTTCCTCATAATTGTATTGTGTGTTTATTCATATCTGTGTTTGAAGACTTTGACTGAAGACTTTCTCAATTTTCTCAGTTCAACTTCTTCAGTCTATTTGTCTTCATCCTGTGTTATCCTGTGATTACGCTTCCTGTACTCTGTGCCTGTCTTCATTTCATCATGATGACTATGCTTGTATTCTGTTATGTTTACTTTTGAGTACTTATTCCGCTGCTAGTAGTTCTTCGCTATGGAATTTCCTCACCGACAAATTCCTCAGCGAAGAATTTCATAAAAATCGCCTATTCACCCACCTCTAGTCGATATAACGCACTTTCAATTGGTATCAGAGCAAGGTACTCCCTTGTTCTGTGTGATTTTGGTTTAACCACCTGGAGTTTTAGTTATGTCGACTGCAGGTATGACGAAAGTGACATGCCCCATCTTTGACGGTCACGAGTATCCCAAGTGGAAGGCCATGATGAAGAAACGCCTCATGGCGATGAATAGCAAGTTGTGGACCGTCACTGAGATTGGTCTGACCGATCTATGCAAGATGGCGGAAGCTGATGACATTCGCAAGTACACTCTTCTCAACCTCACGGCGAAGGATGTCATCTGCTCCAGTCTGTCACAAAATCAGTTCAGGAATATCATGCATCTCGATCATGCGAAGCTCGTCTGGGACCGTCTCTCTAGGGTCTATGAAGGTAATCGAACCTGTCATGATCCTTGGTTTGAGGACTTCAAGGAATCTCTCAAAGCGATGACATTCAAACCAGAATCATCATCTTCTGCATCATGCCTTATGGCAAAAGATGCTGAGGTAACTGAATGCTACCTATCCGAGTCTAGTGATGATGAATCTGGTGATGAATTTGGACCAGCTATGTCAAACTTGCTTCCCTTGCCACTAAACAACAAAGAGCTTTGGAAAAGGTTTACTACATGCTAAATAAGAGCGATGATATGTTGGGTGAAGAAATGGATCAGTCAAAAGCTTTGGCTGAAAGTCTTCAGAGACTTCATACTAAGTATGACACCCTTCAAGATCATCATAACACTCTCTTATCCGATCATGAGAAGCTTTCTTATGAATTTCTTCAAAGAAAGCAAGACCTTGAGAAGCTAAGAGTGAGTTATGAAGATCTTCAGAAGGAGCGCGATTCATTACTTGCTCAACAAATCAGCGCTTCTCAGGAAGAATTTGTTCCTCCATGTTTGAAGTGCATTGAACGTGAAACTGCTAATTCTTCATCTGAATGTTCAAATACTTCCATTGCTGCAAATTCTTCAACTGCCTCTGCTATCACTAATTCCTCATCTGAGGACATTGCCAGTATTACTGATGATGCAGGGCTGAAGGAATTGTATATGACAGGCATGTACAAAAGCCTCAAAGGCCATCAGGCTCTTTGTGACATGCTTAAAAAGCAGATCCTCAACTGGAACCCTAGGAAAGAGGGTATTGTCTTTGAGAGGAAACTCAATGCAGATGGTACATATTGGAAGCCTGTGCAGTACCCCAAAACTACATGGGTTGCTGCAAAGGGACCTCTAGTTGATCCATCTAACTTATCTGGATTTGCATGTGAATCTCCTCCTTCTGATGATGAGTCATTTGACTCCAACTATAAACTGTTCAAATATCAGAATGGTGAAGTATTTGCTAGATATGTTGGCACTAACTGCAGGAACGGTCCTCCTATGAAGAAAATCTGGGTTCCCAAAAGATGCCTTGAAAATCTCCAGGTGAATGTCATCATGATGCCACCTGTGAAGAATAGGAACCCCAGATCAAATTCTTCATATGGACCAAATTCTTCATATGGATCCAAGTCCTCATATGGACCAAACTCCTCACATGGATCATATTCCTCAAAAGGATCAAAATCATCATATGAACATCATCGTGCTAACCCGTCTGTTTCGCAGGGAAGATCTAAGGATTATGGATATGTGCATTATTCTTCAAATCATTATGTCCATAAGTCTTCAAAGAATTTCTCTGCTTACTCTTATGCTTACTCTAACCCCTCTTATGTGAAACGAAATGGACTGGCTTCTATGCCATCCTTCTCGTATGGAGCTCGTAGAATGATGAACTCTTTGCCACCCCTTCAGATGTGGGTGGTGAAGAAAAAGAACTAATCTCTTATGCAGGATCAGGTCTCCAGACAAACTTAAACGTCTGATGAAATTGCTGGAGACCTGAATATTCTTGAAAGGACGCAAGCTATTCATGAAGAATGAATTTTCATTTCTCACGTCCTCATACTGCTTTATCTGTTCTATTGTCTGATGAAATTGATACAATATCTTCACAAATTCTTCAAGAAGACTGCCTATGAACTCCTCACTGATAAGAAACCCAATGTAAGTTATTTCAAAGTCTTTGGTGCTAAATGTTGGATTAGAGATCCTCATCACAACTCAAAATTTGCACCGAAAGCACATGAAAGTTTTATGCTTGGTTACGAAAAGGACTCGCACACCTACAGAGTCTTCAACAACGTTCTTCACAAGGTTGTTGAAACTGTAGATGTGCGGTTCGATGAAACTAATGGCTCACAAAGAGAGCACCTACCTACTGTGATAGATGAACCAGCATCTAAGGAAACTACCAAGTTCAAGGCTACTAAGGATGTAATTTCTACTAAAGAATCTGCTGAAAAATTCATTCCAGAACATGAAGAACGTCGAGCTGATGCATCTGAGGAAAATGCTGAAGAAAATGGTCTTCAAATTCGTCAACAACGCAATGGAATACTCATATCTCAGGAGAAATACCTCAAGGATGTACTGAGGAAATTCGGCATGCAAGATTGCAAAGGCGTCAAAATTCCTATGCCCACAAATGGCCATCTGTGCACTGATGAAGATGGTATTGACTTTGATCATAAGGTATACCGCTCCATGATAGGTTCCTTATTGTACTTATGTGCATCTAGGCCAGATATAATGCTTAGTGTTTGCATGTGTGCCCGATTTCAAGCTACACCGAAGGAATCACACCATAAGGTTGTGAAGCATATTCTTCGATATCTAGCTCACACACCAACACTTGGATTATGGTACCCCAAGGACTCGGCTTTTGATCTCATTGGATATTCTGACTCTGACTATGTTGGTGATCGTGTGAACCGCAAGTCAACATCTGGTACATGTCATTTCCTCGGACGATCTTTGGTCTATTGGTCCTCGAAGAAACAGAACTGCGTATCACTATCTACTACTGAAGCTGAGTAAATTGCCGCTGGTTCTTTCTGTGCCCAATTGCTATGGATGAAGCAAACTCTCAAGGACTACGGCCTCAACATGAAGAATGTGCCTCTCTTCTGTGACAATGAGAGTGCCATCAAGATTGCTCACAACCCAGTTCAGCACTCGAAGACAAAGCACATTCAGATTCGTCATCATTTTCTTCGTGATCATGTGTTGAAGGGCGACATTTTTATTGAGCATGTGAAGACTGAAGAACAGCTAGCCGATATCTTCACAAAGCCCTTGGATGAGAAGAGATTTAGCAAGTTGCGGTGTGAGCTAAATATCCTAGAATCTTTGAATGTTCTTTGAAAAGGACACTCATCCTAATACTTATGCAAAATTGATGACTTAGATGTGCAACACATTAAGAAACGTTTTTCTTCAATCAATGAAGAATAACACTCTTAGTGTGAAGAAATTAATGAAGATTTTGATTCTCAGAACCCTACGATAATTGTACGCGGTGTCTGAAATCATCATTCTTATACGGTGGGTCACGCCACCACCAAAAGTTGAAATTCCTCAAATTATTCATATTCTTCAACTTTGCATAGTCTTCACTGGTTCCGTCGTTATTCTTCATTGGCTATATATATATGAGTTTATGTCCTCCATAGCATTCACTTATTGCTATTTCTTCAAGTTGGTTCTCTGCTAAGTGAATGTGATCGGACCCTTCCCCTCTATGCTATACTCAACTCAATCTATTCACAAATTCTTCATGTGCGTTCTATTTGAAACTCGTTCAAAATCTTCACTGTGTCCTTGTCAGCTGAAGAAATTGCGAACGGAACTTTAAAACCTATCTTATCGAAATTTTCGGCTTTGCCGCTCAAACCGTTCCGCATCCCACGATACACTTATCCACTCACCCATGATCTAACACGATCTCCACCTCTCACTATGTGGGTGACACATGTCATGCGAATGAGAAGGGTCAGGGGCACGTTCGTTCAATTTCTTCGGGCGAACAGTTTTTACCGTGGCTATAAATACCCCTCCTTCCCTTCCTCACTTCTTTTACTCCGCTCGACCTCTCTCTCCAGCTCGAGCTTCTCAAACCCTAGCGCCGCCGCTACTTCATCGCCGCCGGTGAGGAAGAGCTTCACTGTCTCGACCTCGTCGCCGACGTACTCACACCAACCGCGGAAATCTTCACTCCGCTGTCGCCGTAGATGTCTTCCTCCGCCAAGTTAGGGCGTGGAAGATCTGCACAGACAAACTTCACATCTCCTCACTCCAGTTCATCGTGTTCTTCGTCCAGGGTAATTAAAAGTTACTTTTACTACCCTCGTTGATTCGAATGATTATCTTCAAAATCTTCAAAGGTGTTTTTCTTCATAGATTCACACACTAAACACCTCACAAGTCATCTGTTCTTGACTCGTTTCTCTAAGCCATGTTTTTCTCCAAGATTCCTCAAATGTGTGGATTTTTAATCTACACATCTCTAGAACCTAAGACAAAGAACGCTTAGTGAAATTCTTCAAGACTCATCTGGTCAAATTCCTCAAACTTGTTCTTTTTTCAAAGCCTTCTGAGAACGCATATGACCTCTCCAAATTCCTCGCAACTATACTCTATTGACAGGTACACATGTCAGCTGCTGAATCACTAGGTTCTCATCAACTTAACTCATTTGCAGCATTCCTCGAAGAAAAGTTGCATACTTCTTCAGAGAATTCAATTGTTCAAATTCCTCAACTGAAGAAAATGGCTGACGGTAAGGAGCCACAGAAGGGAGGAAAGAGGCCTGAGGTAAATATAGCGTTTGAGATCCCTGATGACATATATGCTGGGTACTGCACACCTACTGAGGAAACCAAGAATGAGCGCAAAGTGCGCATTCAAAAGATAAAGATGAGATGGGCAAGAGAATGGAGGGAGTACAGATATGTCACTCCTAAGTATATGAAGAAATTCGCACTCAATCCTCCATGCCCAAGAGCTCAATTGGCACCTGGCCAAATCGCTGATCCCACCAGCCTCAAGCGCGGTGAGGACTATCCTAATGAATGAGCCAAGTGCCAAGCCAAGCTGGCTAAGCAAGCCAGAGAAGCAGTGAGGAAATTTAATGAAGACTCTCCTGCTGCTGCTGCCTCTGCTGAGGCCTTTGCTCTCAAGCCAAAGAAGGCTATGTCAAAGAAGCATGCGCGCAGGCCAAGTGCTTCACCAACAATGCCCTCAAGGCCAAGTTCCTCAGCAATGCCCTCATGGCCAGAATCCTTAAAGCCCTCACGGCAAATTCCTCATGCTACTCCTGTTCCTCCAAAGTCCTCAGCTCCTCCGCCAAAGCCTTCAGTTGTTCCGACTAAATCCTCAGCACTTGTGCATCTCGCCTCGTGCCAAAGGACTGCTGGCATCTCCATTGCCTCAGGTGTCTCAGCTAGTTCCTCAGCTGCACCAAGTTCCTCAGCTGGCCCCTCACTGCTGAAGACAAAGGCCACTGCTGGACGAGGTCCTCGCCCAAGTCCTCAAAAGAAGCAAGTCGCTTTCCAAGTGTCGTCTGATGAAGACGAAGCTGATGATGATGAACTTGCAGAAATCATCAGAGACAGGCAAGTCAGGGCCACTAGAGCCAAAGGATCAGAGGTGCCACTGCTTTTGGATCCCAAGCTGATCCTCGACTATATTGATGATTGGCACAAGGACCCCAACACTCCCTTGCCTGACTTCAAGCTGACTCCTGGCCAGAGTCACATGCTGACCCACTTCATTCAAGAAGAAAAGTGGAAATTTGAGAAGGCCAGGCAGATCAAGAAAGCACAGTACAAGAAAGAGCGCTATCTGAAGAAAAACATTGTCTCTATGACAACTGAAGAACTTGTCACTATTCAGACTAAGATTAAGAAACTCAGTGATGACTTTGATTCGCGCTGATTGGCTTGGAGCCAAGGTTCGTTTTGTGAAACTTGCGGATAACTTCACTTCCAATGTTGCAGCCCCAACGCAACAGGAAATTCCTCAGGCTGAAGCATCTGCTCAGCCTACTGAAGAAAATGCGAGCACCGCTGATGACAATCAGGCTGTTGAAGATAATGTGAGTTCCAGGGCTAATGACTGCATTCCGGCCGCTGAAGAAATTGCCAGGGCACCCACTAGTGGTGTGCCTGAAGAAACTGAAGAACTCAGGGCAACTGCATCAGTTGTGCCTGAAGAAAATCAACCAGATTCCTCAGCTGCTCCTGCACCAACTTTAACTCCAATCCTTCCATCTGCATCAGATGTGAAGAAGACCAAGGCTACAGAGCGTGCTGCAGTGAAGAAAAGGAAAGCATCAGTTGCTTCAGATTCTTCAGCTCCGAAGAAAATGAAGCCTATGACAAGTTCATTTGCAAATCCGATTGATGTTGTTCCCATCTCAACCAGGCCATCAAAGGACCTTGTTCCTTTTGATGAAGAATATGTGATCCCCAGCGGATCTGATGAAGAAACTCCTTCTGCTGCTTCGTCTGAACCGTTGGATGAAGAAATTGAAGTGGATGCGATCCCTTCAACACCTATCATCTCCTCGCCTATGCCTCAATTCACAGCTGAAGAGGCTGGCGTTGAAGAAATGGAAGATGGAGATGTGGACATTGGCTGCTCCACACCCGTAATCAATGATGAATTCTGGGAAAGTCAGCATCCAAACTCTCCAATGTTCACCCCTCTACAGCAAATTCCTCAGTCCCCCACACAAACTGTTCACATAGGCTCTGAAGAAACTCATCCCACTGCATCTGTCCATGAGGAAATTCCAGCCACTGGCGCTAAAGAAACTGCTGCTGCTGAACAACCAACGACACAGACTGCCACTGAGGAGGAACCAAAAATTCCTCAGCCTGAAGAACCTGCGATTGAGATTCCTGAGGTCGTGATGCAACTCACTGACACTCCTCTGCCGAAGCCAAAGGATCCATTCTCATGCAAGCAAAAGTTCAAGGCTGATGATTTCTTTGGTGAGCATGTATTCTTTGAAGATTACAACCCATATGACTCTGCTCGCATTAGGAAGAGGCGTTTCTGGACTGCTAGTCAAGCCAATTTCTATTCCTCAATGTTGTTCAACAAGGAGAAGATCTTATACCATGAGCATATTCCTCATGTGGATATGGAATCTCTGCCGTGCTTCACACCAGTCCTTAGTGTTTTTCACGACACTGGACTACTAAACTTTTGCTCTGACATCTACGATTGGAATGAAGAACTGATTCTTCAATTCTATGCAATGCTGCACATCACCGGAGATGCTGAAGATGTGAATTCATGGGTGCTGGACTGGATGTCTGAAAACACTCACTACACTGCACCAGCCTTTGAATTGCTTCGTGCTCTACCACTCAGTCCTCCCCTTGAAGAAGCTCACTGCATCTACAGTGAACCTGAGCTCACACATCATTACATGCAGGTGCTGATGAAACCTTTGAAGCCAGGTCAAGCACCAAGAACCAAATTCCTCATGAAGGAATTGTTGTACGTGCCCAGAACTGTCTATCGTATTCTTACGAGGACAATCAGTCCCATTAAAGGCCACGACTCATCTGATGAGGAAATTGTTGGCATCATGAAGAATCTGGTATTCAACATCGTTCATGGCATTCCTGTCAATTATCACGATTTCTTCATGAGGACTATGGCCAATGTTGCACTGTCTCCATTTGAGCTGAAGCCTTATGCACCTTGGATTATGAGATTCCTCAGGACAAGGTCTTCACTCAACTACAAAGCTGATTTCTAGAATCACCTCAGCTACTTGCCCCCAATTGAAGTCCTCAAGGAAACATATTCCTCAGTTGATGGAAAGGGCAAGGCACCAGCTGTAATAGATGAAGGCATTCGTCCATTGGATGGTCAGTTTCGCAAAGCTGCATCTTATTCCACCAATGATGACTCTGCCAATGCACCCAAGTCCACTCCTCAAGCCACTGCTCCGCGCGTGATGACTGACCGTGAACTTCTACTTAGTCTTCACCAGAAGGTGGATCGAAATCACAAATGGGTTAAGCGTCAGTTTGGTTCACTTCTTCACAACATGACTGCCACACACAATGCAGTGAAGAAAAACCACTACTACCTCCATCAAGTCTTCGGTCGCACCTGGGCAATCCTGTCACATCTGTATGGTGAAGAAGATCTGAAGAACATGGGTCTCAAAGAAGATTTTGACTGGTCTGCACCTCCACCGAAGAAATTCAAGAAGGTCAAGGTTCCTTCTCTGGTGGCTAGCTCATATTCTTCATCGCGCGACACTAATGAACATGAAGATTTGGACAACACTGCGGCAGGCCCTACATCAACAAACGACCCCAACAACGCTGGCGCTCCTTCATCAACATGATTATCTTCAGGGGCATTAGTCCTCATTTTCGATCCTTTTGGTCATTCTATGACAAAGGGGGAGAAATATGAGTTAGTCTTCAAGCGGGTCTACTATATGGGTGTTTTTTTTTGCTAAGTTACAACTCTCGTTCTTCCGAAACTTTATTGGATCGAGTTGTAATCTTAAACCCGATGGTGCTTTGATACTTTTGATGCACTGTGCTCTGATACTTTTGATGCACTGTGCTCTGATACTTTTGATGCACTATTCTGCATGCTTATTCCGCGTTAATATTATTGCATGCATGTTGAATTTCATCAGGCACCATATTTCATCATGCATTTCAAATTCTTCATATTATATGTTAAATGCGTGTATGAATTACAAGATATAGGGGGAGATCTCCATGATTCAACTCTTCAAGTGTGCATTGCTTCAAAAGCAAATTCCTCAGTATGCACATCCTCAGGGGGAGTTCTTCTATATCTTGCAATCAAATTCCTCAATATCAGTAGTTACACTTCATATGTTTATCCCCATTGAAAACTTAACCTATATTGTCATCAATCACCAAAAAGGGGGAGATTGTAAGTGCATCTAGTGTCCCTTAGTGATTTTGGTGTATTGAAGACTTATAGGTTAAGGGACTAATGCATTTGTGAGTGTACACAGGTCTCTAAGTCTATGAGGAGTTTGATATTTACAGGAAAAGTCGACCCCTAAAAATAAATATCTTCGACTGAAGATTTTGATATTTCTGAAGACTTTCATGAAGACTTTGAAAGTGAAGAAATTGGTGTGTCCGTGAAGACTTGATATTCATGCGAGGAATATGAAGCTTGAAGACTTTCGTTTTCATAGTTTTGTTTTTTCTCTTTCTTGAGTCATAGGAAACACCGTACTGTTAAAGGGGGTCAAGGAAATACTAAGGAAAAAATTCCATGTGATGCTCAACTCAAAATCCTACACCTACCAATCCCTTCGAATGAAGCCATTGGAAATCTCATACAGTTCAGTCAATTTCTTCAGTGACAAAGACGAAGTTCTTCTGGTCTCTGAGGAATTTGTCCTGGCTGAGGAGTTAGGAATTCGCCAGTGCGGATTGCCTACATAGTGAGGAACATGATAGCCCTGAGGATTTTGCTACTCAAAGTTCCGACCGTTGTTGTGCTATGCGCCAGCTGTCCCAAAATATCTATCCACCTAACGGTCATATCATTGAAGGGCATTTATGTCTTATCATGTCGGGCTACTCCCTAGGCTATAAATAGCCGCCCCCTACAACCACTAGCTGGTTGGCTGCTCCGAGAGAAACTGACACTTGTCATTTGAGAGCAACCCATCCTCTGAGGACTTTGAGCGAAAATTTTCAAGTGAGGAAAAACCAAAAACCCAAAACCCAAACACCTACAAACCCCAAGTGATTGAGCATCACTGAAGAGATTGATCCTGCGTGGATCTGACGCTTGTTACCTTTGAAGACTGTGCTTCTTCCAGACGGTTAGGCGTCATGGTCTAGAGCATCCAACAGGAATTGTGTATCACCGAGTGACCAAGTTTGTGAAGGTTTGGAAGTCGCCTGAAGACTTACCACGAGTGATTGGACAAGGTTTGTGTGACCTTAGTTCAAGGAGAATACGGTGAGGACTGGGTGTCCTGAGCTGCGTGTTCAGGACTGGGTGTCCGGGACTGTGTGTCCTCGAGTTTAAATACTCAGCCGCTCCAACCAGATGTACAACTGAGACAGCAGTTGGAACTAGTCTACCAAATCATTGTCTTCACCAAGCTTACTGGTTCTATTCCCTCAACTCTTTCATTTCCTCATAACTGTGTTGTGTGTTTATTCATATCTATGTTTGAAGACTTTGACTGAAGACTTTCTCAATTTTCTCAGTTCAACTTCTTTAGTCTGTTTGTCTTCATCCTGTGTTATCCTATGATTACGCTTCCTGTACTCTGTGCCTGTCTTCATTTCATCATGATGACTATGCTTGTATTCTGTTATGTTTACTTTTGAGTACTTATTCCGCTGCTAGTCGTTCTTCGCTATGGAATTTCCTCACCGACAAATTCCTCAGCGAAGAATTTCATAAAAATCGCCTATTCACCCCCCTCTAGTCGATATAATGCACTTTTAGCTTTCTGAGGAACAATTTTCTCACATTGTCTCCTGAAGAACTTGTCAGAGTTCAGAAGGAAATCAAAGTCCTCAGTGATGAATTTGACCGATACCATGCTGATTGGCTCGGAGCCAAGGTCAGATTTGTAAACATATCCAAGAACCTCAAGGTAAATGTTGCAGCTCCATCACAACAACAGATTCCTCAGGCTGAAGATTCTGTTTAGCCTACTAAAGAAACTGCAAGTGCTGCTGAAGAAATTCAGGCTGTTGAAGAAAGTACGAGGGCTACTGAAGAAATTCCAGCTCCTAAAGAAACTGTCAAGACAACCATCAATGTTACGCCCGAAGAACAACCAAGGCTAGCTGAAGAAACTGTTGAGCCTGAAGAAGCTGAGAATGCTAGGGCGACTGCATCAGTCATGCCTAAAGAAACTGCACCTACTTTGTCCTCAGCTCCTCCTGCAAAATCATCAAAGGAGAAGAAAACAAAAGTTGTGGAGAAGGAAGCCGCAAAGAAAAGGAAAGCATCAATCTCTACAGAATCTTCAGCTCCCAAGAAAGTGAGGACTTTGACAAGCTCTTTTGGTGAACCATTGATGTTGTTCCCATCTCTATTGTGCCATCAATGGAAATAGTTCCTTTTGGTGAGGAATATGTCATTCCAGATGACGGAGATGATGAAGAAAATCATTCTGCTGCTTCTTCAGAGCAGTTTGATGAATAAATTGAGGTGGAAGCAAATGCTTCAACCCCACTGGTATCATCGCCTATGCCTCAGTTCACTGCTGAAGAGGTGGGTGTAGAAGAAATTGATGAAGATGTGGATATTAGCTCAACCACTCATGTCCTCAATGATGATTATTGGGAAAATCTTCACCCAAATTCACCAATTGCCACACCTCTCCATCAAATTCCCTAGTCCCCTGTGCAGATTGAAGAAATATTTACAGGGTCTAAAGGACGTCAAACTTCTCTCCAATCTATTCCTGAAGAAATTCTAGCTGCAACAACTAAAGAAATGGAGACACAAACTGCTGATGAAACTCCCGCTTCAATTCCTTAGTCTGTTGCACTAGAAGTTGTGACTCAAGAGGTTGTGAGGCCTATTACTGCAAATCTTCATCCCAAGCCTCAAAATCCTCTGTCTGGCACAACCGCACAAGGAGGCCAAAATTCAACAATGCCGATTTCTTCGCTGAGCATCATTTCTTCACTGATGCAAATCCTTATGACTCAGTAAGACTAAGGCGCAAGAGGTTTTGGATAGCAAGTCAGATGCATTTTTATGCCTCTGTTTTGTTTGACAAGGACAAAGTCTTCCAACACCGCCAAATTCCTCATGTGGATATGGAGTCCATTCCATGCTTTCAACTAGTTCTGAATGTTCTTCACAAAGCTGGACTCCTCAATTTCTGTGCTGACATATGTGATTGGAATGAATAGCTAATTCTTCAGTTCTATGCAACTCTGCACCTCACTGGCAATGTCGCTGATGTCAATTCATGGGTTCTGGACTGGATGACTGAAAACACTCACTACAAAGCTCCAGCCTCTGAATTGGTCCATGCCATCCCAGTAAGCCCTCTAGCAGAAGGTGCAAGGCTCATGTATGAGGAACATGAACTTCAAAATCATCTCATGCAAGTATTGATGAAGCCTTTACGTCCAGGCCAAGCTCCAAGAACCACTTTCCTCGTGAAAGATTTTCTCTATGTGCCCAGGACAGTATATCGTATTTTGACCAAAACCCTCGGTCCGATCACAGACCACAATTCTGAAGAAGAAGAAGAAGAAGTTGTTGGCGTCATGAAGAATCTGATGTTCAACATCATTCATGGGATTCCCATTAACTATCACGATTTCTTCATGAGGACTTTGTCAAATGTTGCTCTTTCACCGTTTGAATTGAAGCCCTATGCTCCTTGGATTATGAAATTCATCAGAACCAGGTCTTCAATTCCATACAAGGCTGATTTTCAGAATCATCTCAGCTTCCTGCCTCCTATTAATGTCCTCAAAAGGACCATTTCTCCAGTTGATGAAAAAGGAAACGCTGCTGTTATTGATGAAGGCACTCGTCCATTGGATGGTCAATTTTGTAAGGCTGCATCTTACTCCACCTATGATGACTCTGCAACACAAGACTCTGCTGCTAAAGCGACCGAGCAAAAGCCTTAAGCCACTGCCTCGCGTGTGATGACTGGTCGTGAGCTTCTTCTAAGTCTTCACCAGAAAGTCAATCGCAATCACAAGTGGGTCAAGCGTCAATTTGGCTCAATTATTCAGAACATGACTGTCACTCAGAATACTGTGAAGAAGAATCACTATTATGTGCATGCAATATTTGATTGCACTTGGGCTATACTTTCTCATCTTTACAGTGATGAAGACCTCAAGCAGATGGACTTTCAGCAGAACTTTGACTGGTCACATCCTCCTTCAAAGAAATTCAAGAAGGTCAAAGTTCCTCAGTTGGTTACAAGTTCATATTCTTTATCGCGTGAGACAGATGAAGCTGAGGATCTCGATGACACTGTGGTAGTCCCTACATCAACAAATGAGCCCGGCAACGCTGGTGCTGCTCCTCCGACCTCAAGCTGATATTCTTCAGGGGCGTTAGTCCTCATTTTTCGTCCCTTTTGGTCATTCGATGACATAGGGCGAGAAATTTGAGTTAGTCTTCAAGAGGGTCTCTATATATGGGCTGTTTTTCATGAAGTTACAACTCTTGCTCTTCTGAGGTGTTTGCTTTGATGAGTTGTAAACTTAAGTCCGATGGTGGTCTCATACTCTTGTACTGCTTTCTGCATGCTTATTTCCTCAAGTACCTTAATGCACGCATGTTGAATTTCGTCAAACACCATTTTCCATCATGTATTTCAAATTCCTCATATTATATGTTAAATGCGTGAATGGATTACAAGATATAGGGGGAGATCTCATGTTTTATTCTTCAAATGTGCATTTGCAGTCCAAAGCAAATTCCTCAAATATGCACATCTTCAGGGGGGGTTCTTCTATATCTTGCAATCAAATTCCTCAATATCAGTATTTACACTTCATATGTTTATCCCCGTTGAAAACTTAACCTATTTGTCATCAATCACCAAAAAGGGGGAGATTGTAAGTGCATCTAGTGCCCCCGAGTGATTTTGGTGTATTGAAGACTTATAGGTTAAGGGACTAATGTGTTTGCGAGTGTACACAGGTCCAATAAGTCTTTGAGGAGTTTGATAAATCTGAAGAAAGTCGACCCCTAAAAATGAATGTCTTCATCTGAATACTATGGTTTTCTTGAAGACTTTGAAATTGAGGAAATTGGTGTGACCTTGAAGATATTCATATTGATGCGAGGACTATGAAGTGTTAAGACTTTTGTTTTCAAAGTTTCCTTTTCCTTTTCTTGAGTTATAGGAAACACCATATTGTTAAAGGGGGTCGAGGTAATACTAAGGAAAAATTTCCAAGTGATGCTCATCTCAGAGCCTACATATACCCAATCCTTCGAGTGAAGCCTTTGGAAATCTCATACAGTTCAGCCAATTTCTTCAGTGACAGAGACGAAGATCTTCTAGTCTCTGAGGAATTTGTTATGACTGAGGAGTTAGGAATTCGCCAATGTGAATTGCCTATAGTGAGGATCATGATAGCCCTAAGGAATTTGAGAGCTCAAATTTCCGACCGTTGTTGTGCTTCGTGCCAGTTGTCCCAAATATATTATCCACATAATGGTCATATCATTAGGGGCATTTATGTCTTATCTTGTCGGGCTGCTCCCTGGCTATAAATAGCCGCCCCCTCAACCACTAGTTGGTTGGCTGCTCCGAGAGAAATTGACACTTGTCATTTAGAGCATCCCATCCTTTGAGAACTTTGAGAGAAAATCATCAGTGAGGAAAAAACCAAAACCCCAACACCTAAACCCCAAAGCGATTGAGCATCACTGAAGAGATTGTTCATGTGTGGAACCGACGCTTGTTACCTTTGAAGACTATTCATCTTCTAGACGGTTAGGCATCAAGGTCTAGAGCATCCTAGAGGAATTGTGGATCGTCGGGTGACCTAGTGTGTGATGGTTTGAAAGTCACCCTCAAGACTTACCACGAGTGATTAGGTGAGGTCTGTGTGACCTTAGCTCAACGAGAATACGATAAGGACTGTGTGTCATTTGGTTTAAATACCAAGCCGCTCCAACCAGACATGCAACTGTCACAGCAGTTGGAACTGGTCTACCAAATCACTGTCTTCACCGAGCTACTGGTTCTATTTCCTCAAGCCCTTCATTTCCTCATTTACTTGTTGAGGAAATTGATCGTTACTGTATGAAGACTTTGACTGAAGACTTTCTCAATTTCCTCAATCCTATTTCTTGTGTCGCCTTGTCTTCTGCCTGCTTATCCTGTTTACACGCTACTTGTGCTCTGTGCTTGTTACATATCATCATGATGACGGTGTTACTACCATGTTATGCTTGCACCCGAGTACTTTATCCGCTGCTTGTTGATGTCTACTACACAACCTTCTTCTTGTAGACGTTGTTGGGCCTCCAAGTGCAGAGGTTTGTAGGACAGTAGCAAATTTCCCTCCAGTGGATGACCTAAGGTTTATCAATCCATAGGAGGTGTAGGATGAAGATGGTCCCTCTCAAGCAACCCTGCAACCAAATAACAAAGAGTCTCTTGTGTCCCCAACACACCCAATACAATGGTAAATTGTATAGGTGCACTAGTTCGGCGAAGAGATGGTGATACAAGTGCAATATGGATAGTAGATAAAGGTATTTGTAATCTGAAATTATAAAAACAGCAAGGTAACAAGTGATAAAAGTGAGCGTAAACGGTATTGCAATGCTAGGAAACAAGGCCTAGGGTTCATACTTTCACTAGTGCAAGTCCTCTAAACAATACTAACGTAATTGGATCATAAAACTATCCCTCAACACGTAACAAAGAGTCACTCCAAAGTCACTAATAGCGGAGAACGAACGAAGAGATTATGGTTGGGTACGAAACCACCTCAAAGTTATTCTTTCCAATCAATCCGTTGGGCTATTCCTATAAGTGTCACAAACAGCCCTAGAGTTCATACTAGAATAACACCTTAAGACACAAATCAACCAAAACCCTAATGTCACCTAGATACTCCAATGTCACCTCAAGTATCCGTGGGTATGATTATACGATATGCATCACACAATCTCAGATTCATCTATTCAACCAACACAAAGGACCTCAAAGAGTGCCACAAAGTTCTATCGGAGAATCACGACGAAAACGTGTGCCAACCCCTATGCATAGGTTCATGGGCGGAACCTGCAAGTTGGTCACCAAAACATACATCAAGTGAATCACGTGATATCCCATTGTCACCACAGATATCCACGACAAGACATACATCAAGTGTTCTCAACTCTATAAAGACTCAATCCGATAAGATTACTTCAAAGGGGAAACTCAATTCATTACAAGAGAGAAGAGGGGGGAAGAAACATCATAGAATCCAACTATAATAGCAAAGCTCACGATACATCAAGATCGTACCACCTCAAGAACACGAGAGAGAGAGAGAGATCAAACACATAGCTACTGGTACATACCCTCAGCCCCAAGGGAGAACTACTCCCTCCTCATCATGGAGAGCACCGGGATGATGAAGATGGCCACCGGAGAGGGATTTCCCCCTCCGGCAGGGTGCCGGAACGGGTCTAGATTGGTTTTCGATGGCTACGGAGGCTTCTGGCGGCGAAACTCCCGATCTATTATGCTCTTCTGGAAGTTTTAGGGTACGACGATATATATGGGTGCATGAAGTACGTCGAAGGAGCCACGGGGCCCCAAGAGGCAGGGGGCGCACCCCACCCTCGTGAGCACCTCCCGTATCTCCTGACGTGGAGTCCAAGTCTATCCGGTGGTTTTCGTTCCAAAAATAACTTCTCCAGTTGATTTCGTTCCGTTTTGACTCCGTTTGATATTCCTTTTCTTCGAAACACTGAAATAGGCATAAAACAACAAATCTGGGCTGGGCCTCCGGTTAATAGGTTAGTCCCAAAAATAATATACAAGTGGAAAATAAAGCCCAATATTGCCCAAAACAGTAGCTAATATAGCATGGAGCAATCAAAAATTATAGATATGTTGGAGACATATCAAGCATCCCCAAGCTTAATTCCTGCTCGTCCTCGAGTAGGTAAATGATAAAAAGATAATTTTTGATGTGGAATGCTAGTTGGCATAATTTCAATGTGATTCTTCTTAATTGTGGTATGAATATTTAGATCCATAAGATTCAAGACAAAAGTTCATATTGACATAAAAATAATAATACTTTAAGCATACTAACTAAGCAATCATGTCTTCTCAAAATAACATGGCCAAAGAAAGTTATCCCTACAAAATCATATAGTTTGGCTATGCTCTATCTTCACCACACAAAATATTTAAATCATGCACAACCCCGATGACAAGCCAAGCAATTGTTTTATACTTTTGATGTTCTCAAACTTTTTCAATCTTCACGCAATACATGAGCGTGAGCCATGGATATAGCACTATGGGTGGAATATAATAATGAGGGGGTTATGTGGAGAAGACAAAAAGGAGAAAGTCTCACATCAACGAGGCTAATCAATGGGCTATGGAGATGCCCATCGATTGATGTTAATGCAAGGAGTAGGGATTGCCATGCAACGGATGTACTAGAGCTATAAATGTATGAAATCTCAACAAAAGAAACTAGTGGGTGTGCATCCAACTTGCTTGCTCACGAAGACCTAGGGCACTTGAGGAGGCCCATTGTTGGAATATACAAGCCAAGTTCTATAATGAAAAATTCCCACTAGTATATGAAAGTGACAGAACAAGAGACTCTCTATCATAAAGATCATGGTGCTACTTTGAAGCACAAGTGTGGAAAAAGGATAGTAGCATTGTCCCTTTTTTTATTTGGATTTTTTTATTTGGCCATTATTTTTTTATTTGGCCTTTATATTTTTATTTGGCCTTTCTTTTTTGGGGACAATGCTCTATTGAATGATGATCATCACACTTCTACTTATTTACAACTCAATGATTACAACTCGATACTAGAACAAAGTATGACTCTATATGGATGCCTCCGGCGGTGTACCGGGATATGCAATGAATCAAGAGTGACAAGTATGAAAAAATTATGAAAGGTGGCTTTGCCACAAATACTATGTCAACTACATGATCATGCTAAGCAATATGACAATGATGAACGTGTCATGATAAACTGGATGGTGGAAAGTTGCATGACAATATATCTCGGAATGGCTATGGAAATGCCATAATAGGTAGGTATGGTGGCTGTTTTGAGGAAGATATAAGGAGGTTTATGTGTGAAATAGCATATCATATCACGGGTTTTGGATGCACCGGCGAAGTTTGCACCAACTCTCGATGTGAGAAAGGGCAATGCACGGTATCGAAGAGGCTAGCAAGGATGGAAGGGTGAGAGTGCGTATAATCCATGGACTCAACATTAGTCATAAAGAACTCACATACTTATTGCAAAAATCTACAAGTCATCAAAAACCTCGGCACTACGCGCATGCTCCTAGGGGGATAGATTGGTAGGAAAAGATCGTCGCTCGTCCCCGACCTCCACTCATAAGGAAGACAATCAGTAAATAAATCATGATCCGACTTCATCACATAACGGTTCACCATACGTGCATGCTACGGGAATCACAAACTTCAACACAATTATTTCTCAAATTCATAACCACTCAACTAGGATGACTCTAATATTACCATCCTCATATCTCAAAACAATTATCAAGTATCAAACTTCTCATAGTATTCAACACACTCATAAGAGAATTTTATTATTCATGAATACCTAGCATATTAGGATTTTAAGAAAATTACCATGCTATTTAAGACTCTCAAAATAATCTAAGTGAAGCATGAGAGTTCATCTATTTCTTCAAAATAAAACTACCACCATGCTCTAAAAGATATAAGTGAAGCACTAGAGCAAATGACAAACTACTCCGAAAGATATAAGTGAAGATCAATGAGTAGTTTAATAATTATGCAACTATGTGAAGACTCTCTAACATTTAATAATTTCCGATCTTGGTATTTTATTCAAACAGCTAGCAAAGCAAAATATAATGACATCTAACAATAGCAAACATCATGTGAAGAAGCAAAAACTTAGGATCAACCGATACTAACCGATAGTTGTTGAAGAAGAAAGGTGGGATGCCAACTGGGGCATCCCCAAGCTTAGATGCTTGAGACTTCTTGAAATATTATATTGGGGTGCCTTGGGAATCCCCAAGTTTGAGCTTTTGTTTCTCCTTAATTCCTCTCATATCATGGTCTCCCTAAATCTCAAAAGCTTCATCCACACAAAACTCAACAAGGACTCGTGAGATAAGTTAGTATAAACCATTGCCAAAACCTTATCACACTCTACTGTAGCAAATCACTAAAATTATTATTCAACATTGCATACTAAATGCCTCTTCATATTTAATAGTCCTATCCTCAAATAGAATCATTAAACAAGCAAACATATGCAAACAATGCAAACATAACAGCAATCTGCCTAAACAGGATAGTATGTAAACAATGCTGCAACATCCATACTTCCCTAGATCCAAAAATTATGAAAGAAAATTCCCACTGTAGTAAATTTATCATATCTTAATATGCAAAATGTTTCAACATTTTATCACATTCTGACTTTTCTAGGGAATTATTGCAACAGCAGTAAACTTTCTGTTTTCAAACAGCAACATGTATACTTGTAACATAGGCATAGTAAAGACTATTAATGCCACTTTTATTGAAATAAAAGATGCAAAACATTGTTCTAAATAACATCAAGCAAATCCTAACAAAATAAATTGACGCTCCAAGCAAAACACATATCATGTGGCGAAATAAAATTTAGCTCCAAGTAAAGTTACCGATGAACGAAGACGAAAGAGGGGATGCCTTCCGGGGCATACCCAAGCTTAGGCTCTTGGCTATCCTTGAATATTACCTTGGGGTGCCTCAGTCATCCCCAAGCTTAGTCTCTTGCCACTCCTTATTCCATAGTCCATCGAATCCTTACCCAAAACTTGAAAACTTCACAACACAAAACTTAACAGAAAACTCGTAAGCTCCGTTAGTATAAGAAAATAAATCACCACTTCAAGGTACTGTAATGAACTCATTCTAAATTCATATTGGTGTAATATCTACTGTATTCCAACTTCTCTATGGTTCATACCCTCCGATACTACTCATAGATTCATCAAAATAAGCAAACAACACATAGAAAACAGAATCTGTCAAAAACAGAACAGTCTGTAGTAATCTGGATCAAACGTATACTTATGTAACTCATAAAATTCTCAAATAAATTTCTGGACCTGAGGAATTTATCTATTAATCATCTGCAAAAATAATTAACTGAATATCACTCTCCAAATAAAAATGGCAGCAATTCTCGTGAGCGCTAAAGTTTCTGTTTTTTTACAGCATGATCAACAAGACTTTCCCCAAGTCTTCCCAAAGGTTCTACTTGGCACAAACACTAATTAAAAGCATAAAACCACATCTAATCAGAGGCTAGATGAATTATTTATTACTAAACAGGAACAAAAAGCAAGGAACTAAAATAAAATTGGGTTGCCTCCCAACAAGCGCTATCGTTTAATGCCCCTAGCTAGGCACGATGATTTCAATGATGCTCACATAAAGGATAAGAATTGTAACATAAAGAGGGCATCATGAATAATATGACTAGCACATTTAAGTCTAACATACTTCCTATGCATAGGGATTTTGTGAGCAAACAACTTATGGGAGCAATAATCAACTAGCATAGGAAGGCAAAACAAGCATAACTTCAAAACTTTAAGCACATAGAGAGGAAACTTGATATTATTGCAATTCCTACAAGCATATATTCCTCCCTCATAATAATTTTCAGTAGCATCATGAATGAATTCAACAATATAACCAGCACCTAAAGCATTCTTTTCATGATCTACGAGCATAGAAATTTTATTGCTCTCCACACAAGCAAAATTCTTCTCATGAATAATAGTGGGAGCAAACTCAACAAAATAATTATCATGTGAAACATAATCCAATTGAAAACTAAAGTCATGATGACAAGATTCATGGATATCATTATTCTTTGTAGCATACAAGTCATCACAATAATCATCATAGATAGCAACTTTGTTCTCATAATCAATTGGAACCTCTTCCGAAATAGTGGATTCATCACAAAATAAAGTCATGACCTCTTCGAAACCACTTTCATCAACATAATCATCATAAATAGGAGGCATTCTATCATCATAATAAATTTGCACATCAAAACTTGGGGGACAAAAAATATCATCTTCATCAAATGTAGCCTCCCCAAGCTTGTGGCTTTGCATATCATTAGCATCATAGATATTCAAGGAATTCATAGTAACAACATTGCAATATGCTCATCATTCAAATATTTAGTGCCAAACATTTTATAGATTTCTTCTTCTAGCACTTGAGCACAATCATCCTTTCCATCATACTTACGAAAGATATTAAAAAGGTGAAGCGTATGAGACAAACTTAATTCCATTTTTTTATAGTTTTCTTTTATAAACTAAACTAGTGATAAAACAAGAAACTAAAAGACTCGATTGCAAGATCTAAAGATATACCTTCAAGCACTCACCTCCCCGACAACGGCGCCAGAAAAGAGCTTGATGTCTACTACACAACCTTCTTCTTGTAGACGTTGTTGGGCCTCCAAGTGCAGAGGTTTGTAGGACAGTAGCAAATTTCCCTCAAGTGGATGACCTAAGGTTTATCAATCCGTAGGAGGCGTAGGATGAAGATGGTCTCTCTCAAGCAACCCTGCAACCAAATAACAAAGAGTCTCTTGTGTCCCCAACACACCCAATACAATGGTAAATTGTATAGGTGCACTAGTTCGGCGAAGAGATGGTGATACAAGTGCAATATGGATAGTAGATAAAGGTATTTGTAATCTGAAATTATAAAAACAGCAAGGTAACAAGTGATAAAAGTGAGCGTAAACGGTATTGCAATGCTAGGAAACAAGGCCTAGGGTTCATACTTTCACTAGTGCAAGTCCTCTCAACAATACTAACATAATTGGATCATAAAACTATCCCTCAACATGCAACAAAGAGTCACTCCAAAGTCACTAATAGCGGAGAACGAACGAAGAGATTATGGTAGGGTACGAAACCACCTCAAAGTTATTCTTTCCAATCAATCTGTTGGGCTATTCCTATAAGTGTCACAAACAGCCCTAGAGTTCGTACTAGAATAACACCTTAAGACACAAATCAACCAAAACCCTAATGTCACCTAGATACTCCAATGTCACCTCAAGTATCCGTGGGTATGATTATACGATATGCATCACACAATCTCAGATTCATCTATTCAACCAACACAAAGGACCTCAAAGAGTGCCACAAAGTTCTACCAGAGAATCACGACGAAAACGTGTGCCAACCCCTATGCATAGGTTCATGGGTAGAACCCGCAAGTTGGTCACCAAAACATACATCAAGTGAATCACGTGATATCCCATTGTCACCACAGATATCCATGGCAAGACATACATCAAGTGTTCTCAAATCTATAAAGACTCAATCCGATAAGATTACTTCAAAGGGGAAACTCAATTCATTACAAGAGAGAAGAGGGGGGACGAAACATCATAGGATCCAACTATAATAGCAAAGCTCGCGATACATCAAGATCGTACCACCTCAAGAACACGAGAGAGAGAGAGATCAAACACATAGCTACTGGTACATACCCTCAGCCCCGAGGGAGAACTACTCCCTCCTCGTCATGGAGAGCACCGGGATGATGAAGATGGCCACCGGAGGGGGATTTCCCCCTCCGGCAGGGTGCCAGAACGGGTCTAGATTGGTTTTCGGTGGCTACGGAGGCTTCTGGCAGCGGAACTCCCGATCTATTATGCTCTTCTGGAAGTTTTAGGGTACGACGATATATATGGGTGCAGGAAGTACGCCGGAGGAGCCACGGGAGCCCCACGAGGCAGGGGGCGCGCCCTAGGGGGGGCGCCCCCCACCCTCGTGAGCACCTCCCGTATCTCCTGACGTGGAGTCCAAGTCTATCCGGTGGCTTTCGTTCCAAAAATAACTTCTCCAGTTGATTTCGTCCCGTTTCGACTCCGTTTGATATTCCTTTTCTTCGAAACACTAAAATAGGCATAAAACAGCAAATCTGGGCTGGGCCTCCGGTTAATAGGTTAGTCCCAAAAATAATATAAAAGTGGAAAATAAAGCCCAATATTGCCCAAAACAGTAGATAATATAGCATGGAGCAATCAAAAGTTATAGATACGTTGGAGACGTATCACTTGTATTTCGTCACTTAGCAAATTCCTCAGGTAGTATATCCTCAGTGACGAATTTGTAAAAATCGCATATTCACCCCCTTCTAGTTGATATAACGCACTTTCAGTAGCAGCATGCTCTAATTTATAGCGAGGTTTAGTCTAGTATTACTATTCATAGGTGTAATTTTATGCAAGTTTTGTTGCTGATGGTAGGTGGTACGCTGGATTGCAGAAAACATGATAAGAGCATGGATGGGTTGCTGCATATATATGCTGCCCACTCTACCATTTTCTTTATCATGTACGTAAAGTTGAACCACTGCTTTCATATGCCCTTTATTCTTATTTCTTTTAATCTCCATATGACATAGAAGATTTCAATTATGCTCTATTGACATGATTGGATTTTGTGCGTGTTTTGCACAAAACATGATAAGAGCATGGATGGATTGCTGCAAATTCATGTTGTTTCTCAGATGGCTTAACTCCCTTTCTCTGCAGTAAATTGATACATCTCCAATGTATCTACAATTTTTGATTGTTCCATGCTGTTATATTATCAATCTTGGATGTTTTATAACCATTTTATAGTCATTTTATATCATTTTTTGGTACTAACCTATTGACATAGTGCCAAGTGCCAGTTGCTGTTTTTTGCATGTTTTTTACATCTCAAGAAATCAATACCAAATGGAGTCCAAACACAGCAAAACTTTTTGTGGATTTTTTTGGACCAGAAGACAACCAATGGGCTGAAGAAGCACCTGGGGCTGCTCCGAGGGGAGCACAACCCACCAGGGTGCGCCTGGAGGCCCAGGCGCGCCCTGGTGGGTTGTGCCCACCTCGGGTGCCCCCCCGGACCGCCTCTTTACTCTATAAATACCCCCAATATTCCAAAAACCCTAGGGGGTCGACGAAAATCAATTCCAGCCGCCGTAGAGTCCAGAACCACCAGATCCATTCTAGACACCATCACAAAGGGGTTCACCACTTCCATTGGTACCTCTCTGATGATGCATGAGTAGTTCTTTGTACACCTTCAGGTCCATAGTTAGTAGCTAGATGGCTTCCTCTCTCTCGTTTGATTCTCAATACAATGGTCTCTTGGAGATCCATATGATGTACCTCTTTTTGCGGTGTGTTTGTTGGGATCAGATGAACTTTTGATTTTATGATCAGATCTATCTTTTTATCCATGAAAGTTATTTGAGTTTCTTTGATCTCTTATATGCATGATTGCTTATAGCCTTGTATTTCTTCTACAATATTTGAGTTTTGTTTGGCCAACTTGATCTATTAATCTTGCAACGGGAAGATTGAAGGAAATATGCCCTAGAGGCAATAATAAAGTTGTTATTTATATTTCCTTATATCATGATAAATGTTTATTATTCATGCTAGAATTGTATTAACCGGAAACTTGATACATGTGTCGATACATAGACAAAACATAATGTCCCTAGTAAGCCTCTACTAGACTAGCTCGTTAATCAAAGATGGTTAAGTTTCCTAACCATAGACATGTGTTGTCATTTGATGAACGGGATCACATCATTAGGAGAATGATGTGTGGACAAGACCCATCTGTTAGCTTAGCATAATGATCGTTAAGTTTTATTGCTATTGCTTTCTTCATGACTTATACATATTCCTCTGACTATGAGATTATGCAATCCCGAATACCGGAGGAATACCTTGTGTGGTATCAAACGTCACAACGTAAATGGGTGATTATAAAGATGCTCTACAAGTATCTCCGAAGGTGTTTGTTGGGTTGGCATAGATCGTGATTAGGATTTGTCACTCCGAGTATCAGAGAGGTATCTTTGGTCCCTCTCAGTAATGCACATCATAATAAGCCTTGCAAGAAATGTGACTAATGAGTTAGTGCGGGATGATGCATTAGGGAACGAGTAAAGAGACTTGCCGGTAACGAGATTGAACTAGGTATGAAGATACCGACAATCGAATCTCGGGCAAGTAACATATTGATGACAAAGGGAATAATGTATGTTGTCATTACGGTACGACCGATAAAGATCTTCGTAGAATATGTGGGAAGCAATATGAGCATCCAGGTTCCGCTGTTGGTTATTAACTGGAGAGGTGTCTCGGTCATGTCTACATAGTTCTCGAACCCGTAGGGTCCGCACGCTTAATGTTCGATGACGATTTTGTATTATATGAGTTATGTGATTTGGTGACCGAATGTTGTTGGAGTCCCGGATGAGATCACGGACATGACGAGGAGTCTCGAAATGGTCGAGAGGTAAAGATTCATATATATATATAGGGACCCAGACCAACCTTACATGACCACGTTCATGAGACCGGTTCCACCGACAGACATGCAACTTGTTTTGCATAAAGGTGGCTGGCGGGTGTCTGTTTCTCCAACTTTAGTTGAATCGAATTTGACTATGGCCGGTCCTTGTTGAAGGTTAAAACAGCAAACTTGACGAAACATCATTGTGGTTTTGATGCGTAGGTAAGAACGGTTCTTACTAGAAGCCCTTAGCAGCCACGTAAAACTTGCAACAACAAAGTAGAGGACGTCTAACTTGTTTTTGCAGGGCATGTTGTGATGTGATATGGTCAAGACATGATGTGATATACGTTATTGTATGAGATGATCATGTTTTGTAGAATTTATTGGCAACCAGCAGGAGCCTTATGGTTGTCTCTTTATTGTATGAAATGCAAATGCCATGTAATTGCTTTACTTTATCACTATGTGTTAGCGATAGTTGTAGAAGCAATAGTTGGCGAGACGAACACGACGCTACCATGGAGATCAAGGTGTCAAGCTGGTGACGATGGAGATCTTGACGATGCTTTGGAGATGAAGATCAAAGGCACAAGATGATGATGGCCATATCATGTCACATATTTTGATTGCACATGATGTTTATCTTTTATGCATCTTATTTTGCTTAGTATGGCGGTAGTATTATAAGATGACCCCTCACTAAAATTTCAAGATATAAGTGTTCTCCCTGAGTATGCACCGTTGCGGTAGTTCTTCGTGCCGAGACACCACATGATGATCGGGTGTGATAAGCTCTACGTTCACATACAATAGGTGCAAGACAGTTTTGCATATGCGCAATACTCGGGTTAAACTTGACGAGACTAGCATGTACAGACATGGCCTCGGAACATTGGAGACCGAAAGGTCGAACGTGAATCATATAGTAGATATGATCAACATAGAGATGTTCACCATTGAAAACTACTCCATCTCACGTGATGATCGGACATGGTTTAGTTGATATGGATCACGTGATCATTTAGGTGACTCGAGGGATGTCTATCTAAGTGGGAGTTCTTAAGTAATATGATTAATTGAATTTAATTTATCATGAACTTAGTCCCGATAGTTTTTGCATATCTATGTTGTAGATCAATAGCTCGCGTATAGCTCCCCTGTTTTAATTTTGATTTGTTCCTAGAGAAAAACTATGTTGAAAGATGATAGTAGAAATGATGTGGACTGGGCCCGTGATATGAGGATTATCCGCATTGCTGCATAGAAGAATTATGTCCTTGATGCACTGCTAGGTGACAGATCTATTGCAGTAGCCGATGCAGACGTAATAAATGTTTGACAAGCTTGGTATGATGACTATTTGATAGTTTAGTGCACCATGCTTTCCGGCTTAGAACCGGGACTTCAAAAATGTTTTGAACGCCATGGAGCATATGAGATGTTTCAAGAGCTGAAAATGATATTTCAGACTCATGCTCGTGTTAAGAGGTATAAGACCTCAGACAAGTACTTTGCCTAAGATGGAGGTGAAAAGCTCAGCTAGTGAGCATGTGCTCAAAATATTTGGGTACTACAATCGCTTGAATCAAGTGGGAGTTAGTCTTCCAGATAAGATAGTGATTGACAGAGTTCTCTAGTCACTATCACCAAGTTACTAGAACTTCGTGATGAACTATAATATGTAAGGGATGATGAAAATGATTCCCAAGCTCTTCGCGATGCTGAAATCAGCAAAGGTAGAAATCAAGAAATAGCATCAAGTGTTGATGGTTAACAAGACCACTACTTTCAAGAAAAAGGGCAAGGGAAAGGAGGGGAACTTCAAAAAGAATGGCAAGCAAGTTTCCACTCCCGTGAAGAATCCCAAAGCTAGACCTAAGCCTGAAACTAAGTGCTTCTATTGCAAAGGGAATGGTCACTAGAAGCGGAACTACCCCAAATACTTGGCAGATAAGAAGGATGGCAAAGTGAACAAATGTATATTTGATATACATGTTATTGATGTGTACTTTACTAGTGTTCATAGTAGCCCCTGGGTATTTGATATTGGTTTAGTTGCTAAGATTAGTAACTCAAAACAGAAAATACGGCCACGTATGTGTACATACGGGCCGGGTCTCGAACGCCTACTCGCGCATACGTACGGCCAGGGCTCGTGTACATGGATGGGTCAGAACGGAGAAACAGCGTCGTCGTCGTGTTCATGGGGAGGCAACGAAATGCGTCGTGTTCATGGGGAGGCAACGGAATGCGTCGTATTCATCAGGAGGCAACAGAATGCGTCGTGTTCATGGGGAGGCAACGGAATGCGTCGTGTTCATCGGGAGGCAACGAAACGCGTGGGAGCCAACCGGCTGGGTCGGAATGGAATGCGTGGTCGTGTTCATCGGGAGGGCTTGGATGGAACAGGCGATGGAAACGAGGCCTGGCGTACCGCAAAACGAAGGAAATGGACCTCCTACATTTGGAACGAGGTCCTGTTGATCGGGAGGGGTGTGGCGTACCGCAAAACGGAGGAAACAGACCTCCTACGGTCGAAATGGGGGTCCTATTGATCGGGACGGGTGTGGCGTACCGCAAAACGGACGAAACGGACCTCCTACGATCGAAACGGGGGTCCTGTTGATCGGGAGGGGTGTGGCGTACCGCAAAACGGACGAAACGGACCTCCTACGGTCGAAACGGGGGTCCTATTCATCGAGAGGGGTGTGGCGTACCGCAAAATGGGACTCCACGAGATACTGTCCATCTCCACCGTCGACCTCCTCCAGCCTCCACGGGCTCCTATTCATCCAGCCTCCACTGCGCGCTACTCCACCGGCTACTGTTCAACCACCCCTCCACGGGCACCCCTCCATCGTCTACTGTTCATCCAGCCCTCCACACCACGGGGTCCTGTTCAACCACCCCTCCACGGGCACCCCTCCATCGTCTACTGTTCATCCAGCCCTCCACCACACCACGGGATCCTGTTCATCCAGAGGCAACGCCACCGCTCACTGTTCATCCACCCCCCCCCCCCCCCCCCGCAACGCTCACTGTTCATCCCAGAGGCAGCATCGATCGGCTTCAGTTAGCAGCAGTAGCGAAGGAATCGCTCGATCGGGTTCAGTTAACAGCCATCGAACAATCGCTCGGGTTCAGTAACACGTAGCCTGCAGTGCAATCGCTCGGGTTCAGTTAGAGCCCAACGCCTCGCTCGGGTTTAGTTAGAGCCAACACCTCGCAAACACGCGCGTACGTGTAAGAGAGAAATGTGCATCGCTCGGCCCCTGACCTCCCAGCGTAACCGGGAACTCCCCGAAATTTTCCTCGCCCTCGCTTCTACCACGGTTTTTTCCGTCATGGACGGCCCAAAGAATGTCATGCAGCTGCGTCTCCGGCCCGCCCAGGACGAAAAGCCCATTTTCTGTCATGATTTTTTGTCATAGAAGTAGGAGCCCACCACATCTATGATGATACCGGGTTTTGTCACAATTATCGTCATAGAAGTGTCATATGTATGATAGAAAAAAATTTGTTCGGCCCAAAATGTCATGAATGTGTCTTTTTTTGTAGTGAGAGTTCGGCTGATAGCCAGGGCTCCCCCAGAGGTGACGTTGTCCCTGACAACAAGATGAGGCATCCTTCCTTACGGTGACGACACAGTGGAACTCTCAATGAAAGCACCAATGTCGGTGTCAAAACCGGCGGATCTCGGGTAGGGGGTTCTGAACTGTGCGTCTAAGGCGGATGGTAACAGGAGGGAGGGGACACGATGTTTACCCAGGTTCGGGCCCTCTCGATGGAGGTAATACCCTACTTCCTGCTTGATTGATCTTGATGATATGAGTATTACAAGAGTTGATCTACCACGAGATCATAGAGGCTAAACCCTATAAGCTTGCCTATGGTATGATTGTTGTTGTCCTACGGACTAAACCCTCCGGTTTATATAGACACCGGATAGGGCTAGGGTTACACAGAGTCGGTTACAAGGGAGGAGATCTACATATCCGTATCGCCAAGCTTGCCCTCGACGCCAAGGAGAGTCCCATCCGGAAACGGGATGAAGTCTTCAATCTTGTATCTTCATAGTCCTACAGTCCGGCCAAAGGATATAGTCCGACTGTCTGGATATCCCCTAATCCAGGACTCCCTCAGTTAGGAAACCTTAAACATCTTTGATCAACGAGCTAGTCTAGTATAGGCTTACTAGGGACACGGTATTTGCTTATGTATTCACACATGTATTTAAGTTTCCGATCAATACAATTCTAGCATGAATAATAAACCTTTATCATGAATAAGAAAATATAAAATAACAACTTTATTATTGCCTCTAGGGCATATTTCCTTCAGTCTCCCACTTGCACTAGGGTCAATAATCTAGTTTACATTGCCATGTGATTAACACCCAAATAATAAAAAGTCTCTTATGTACCCAACACACCAAATACAATGGTAATTTGTATAGGTGCACTAGTTCGGCGAATAGATGGTGATACAAGTGTAGTAATGATAGTAGATATTGGTTTTTGTAATAAGAACAATGAAAAATAGCAAGGTAACGAGTATCAAAAGTGAGCACAAACAGTATTGCAATGCTTGAAAATGAGGCCTAGGGTCCGTACTCTCACTAGTGCAATCTCTCAACAATGCTAATCGAATTGGATCATAAAACCATCCCTTAAAGTGTGATGAAGAATCACTCCAAAGTTCCTATCTAGCGGAGAACATAAGAAGAAATTGTTTGTAGCTATTCTTTTCGATCGATCTATCCAAGAGTTCATACTAAAATAACACCAAGTTATTCTTTCCGATTGATCTATCAAGAGTTCATACTAAAATAACACTAAGTTATTCTTTTCGATCGATCTATCAAGAGTTCGTACTAAAATAACCCCAAAGCAAATTCAAATTCATAATACTCAATCCAACACAAAGAACCTCAAAGAGTGCCCCAAGATTTCTGCCGAAGAAACAAATGACGAGAATGTGCATCAACACCTATGCATAGATTACCCCAATGTCACCTCGAGAATCCATGAGTTGAGTGCCAAAACATATCTCAAGTGAATCAATATAATACCCCATTGTCACCATGGGTATTCATATGCAAGACATATATCAAGTGCTCTCAAATCCATAAAAGTATTCAATCCGATAAAATGAAATCTCGAAGGGAAAACTCAATTCATCACAACAATGTAGAGAGGGAGAAACACCATATGATCCAACTATATTAACAAAGCCAGCGATACATCAAGATCGTGCCATGTCAAGAACACGGGAGAGAGAGATTAAACATATAGCTACTAGTACAAACCCTCAGCCCCAAGGGTGGACTACTCCGTCCTCATCATCGTGGGCGTCGGGATGATGAAGATGGCCACCGGTGATGATTTCCCCCTCCGGCAGGGTGCCGGAACGGGGTCTAGATTGGTTTTTCGTGGCCACAGAGGCTTGCGGCGGGGGAACTTCTGAACTAGGGTTATTTCTGATTGTTTCTCTATTTATAGGATTTTTTGGCGTCGGTTTCACGCGAAGATGGGCCTCAAGGTGAGCACAACCCACCGGGGCGAGCCTGGCTCACCAGGCGCGCCCTGGTGGGTTGTGCCCTCCTCGTGGCTCTTCTGGCCCTCCCACGAAGCTACGGGGGTCTTGTTTGTTCCAAAAAAATCATCAAAAAGTTTGAGCTCATTTGGAGAATTTTCATTTCTGCATAAAAAACAACACCACGGTAGTTCTACTGAAAACAGCGTCAGTCCGGGTTAGTTCCATGCAAGTCATACCAAAACCATATAAAATTGTTGTAAACATGGCATGAATACTTCATAAATTATAGATACGTCTGAGACTTATCAGCATCCCCAAGCTTAATTCCTACTCGTCCTCGAGTAGGTAAATGATAAAAGAAATAATTTATGAAGTGTGAATGCTAGCAAAGTGCATAAGTTTGATCAATGATAATTTCAATCACTTTTCCTAGCATCATAACAACAACTCTTTCTTATAAAACTTCTCAAGTTAAAGTAGTAACAAATTCACATGTTAAGGTTCAAACGATGGATTCTCTTGAAACTCAACAACCTATGTTCTTAGTCACCAAGCAATTGTAATTCAACTTATTCAACAGAGTTTAAGTAAGAGCTCCACATACTCAACCATCATATAGTCTTCTATGATTGCTAACACTCACCGCATACACATGAGCAAAACGTTTCAACTGGACACATAGAAAGATATGGGCTTATAATTTCGCCTCCCAACGTATTCACCTCAAAGGTGATGTCAACAATAATAACTCATGCTACCCATATCCAACTGGATATATGTGCCTAGATCTTTCCTCACCACATGACGCTTGCCAAAATAGAAAAATAAAAAGGAATGGAGAGAAAAACTTTGACTCTTGCATGAAAGTAAATACATAAAAGTAAAAGATAGGCCCTTCGCAGAGGGAAGCAGAGGTTGCCATGCGGTTATTTGTTTGTATGATAAACCCCTTAGTGCAAAAGAACGGCACGTTATATTGCTCCTTATGATAGCAACCTTTATTATGTAGTTTGTCGCTTTTATTCTTTGCCATTACAAGTTCGTACAACGCTCAATTTTATCTTACACTAAATGATCTAACACTTTTAGAAGCAATTTTTATTGCCTTATTGCACCAACAACTTGAAGGATCTTGATCAATCCTTAGGTAGGTATGGTGGACTTTTGAAGACAAGATTTGGGTTTAAGGGTTTTTTGGATGCACAAGTAGTATCTGTACTTAGTGCGGAATTTTTGGCTAGCAAAGATGGGGGGCAAGCACCACATGTTGAAGGATCTATGACAATATAACCTCTATGTGAATATGAACAAACATAAATCATTACGTTGTCTTCCTTGTCCAACATCAACAATTTTGGCATATAATATTTTGATGGGGGCTCACAATCACAAAAGATTTCCAAGATAGTGTATTTGCATGTGAAACTTCTCTTCCTTATACTAATTATTCGTGAGTCGCTTGTATGACCAATATTGTGATTGTCAAGACTCAAAAGATTTCACTTTCTAATCCCAATATGAAGCTACCACTAGGCATGATATGATTTCAACTTCATGGCATTCAATTTATTCAACAATTTAATCATAGGATATAAGTGAAGCACAAGAGTAAATCACAAGCTACTCCAAAAAGATATAAGTGAAGATCAAGCGGGTAGTTAAGTAAATGGGTAGCTAATTGAGGATTCTCTCTTATTAAAAACTTTCAGATCTAAGAATTTTATTAAAACAGCAAGCAAAACAAAACAAAATGACATTCCAAAAATAGCACACATCGTGTGAAGAAGCAAAAACTTAGGTTCAACCGATACTAACCGATAATTGTTGAAGAAGAAAGGTGGGATGCCTACTGGGGCATCCCCAAGCTTAGATGCTTGAGACTTCTTGAAATATTATCTTAGGATGCCTTGGGCATCCCCAAGCTTGAGCTTTTGTGTCTCCTTAATTCTTCTCATATCACGGTTTTCCTAAATCTCAAAAGCTTCATCCAAACAAAACTCAACAAGGACTCATGAGATAAGTTAGTATAAACCAATGCAAAAACCTTATCATTCTCTACTGTAGAAAATCACTAAAATTATTATTCGACATTGCACACTAAATGCCTCTGCATATTTAATACTCCTATCCTCAAATAGAATCATTAAACAAGCAAACATATGCAAACATAACATCAATCTGCCAAAACAGTACAGTTTGTAAAGAATGCAAGAGTATCAATACTTCCCTAACTCCAAAAGTTATGAAAATTTGCCACACTGTAGAAAATTTATAAGATCTCATTTTTCAAAAAGTTTCAATATTTTATCACATTCTTACTTTTCTAGGGAATTTTTGCAACATCGATAAACTTTCTGTTTTGAAACAGCAACATGTATACTTGCAAAATAAGCATGGTAAAGGCTATACTTGACATTTTTATTGGAGTAAAAGATGCAAAACATTATTATAAATAACATAAATCAAATCCTAACAAAATATAATGATGCTCCAAGCAAAACTCATATCATGTGACAAATGAAAATATAGCTCCAAGTAAGGTAACCGATAATGTTGAAGACGAAAGAGGGGAGGCCTTCCGGGGTATCCCCAAGATTAGTTGCTTGGATATTCCTTGAATATTACCTTGAGGGTGCCTTGGGAATCCCCAATCTTAGGTTCTTGTCACTACTGATTCTCCTCATATGGATATCTCACCCAAAACATGAAAACTTCAATCACACAGAACCTGACGGAACTTCGTGAGATAGGTTAGTATGATAAAGAGAAATAATTCAATTTGGTACTGTCAAATACATGATTCGTAATTTTTCTCATGCAATGCCTACTGTACCTTATCATTTCCACAATTTATATTGAGCAATATAAGCCATAGAAACTAGGAAACAAGCAAACTATGCATTGAAAACAGAATCTGTCAAAAACAGAACAGTCTGTAATGATCTGAACAACAACCATACTTCTGCTACTCCAAAAATTCTGTAAAATTAGGAAAACCTGGGAAATTTGTATATCAATCTTCTTCAAAAATAATCAGCATTTTATCATGCTTCTGTTAAAAATGAGAATTATTTTCCTGAGTGCATAAGTTTCTATTTTTCAGCAAGATCAAATCAACTATCACCATAGACCACCCCAAAGGTCTTACTTGGCACTTTATTGAAACGAAATCTATAAAACATGATTACTAAAGTAGCTTAATAATGTGAGCACATAAAAACAGTAGGGGTAAATGTTGGGTTGTCTCCCAACTAGCACTTTTCTTTAATGTCTTTTTAGCTAGGCATGACGATTTCAATGATGCTCACATAAAAGATAAGAATTGAAACATAAAAAGAGCATCATGAAACACATGGCAAGCACATTTAAGCCTAACCCACTTCCTATGCATAGGGATTTCGTGAGAAAACAACTTATGGGAACAAGAATCAACTAGCATAGGAAGGCAAAACAAGCATAACTTCAAGATTTTCAACACATAGAGAGGAAACTTGATATTATTGCAATTCCTACAAGCATAAGTTCCTCCCTCATAATAATTTTCAGTAGCATCATGAATGAATTCAACAATATAACTATCATGAGAGTGAAAATTAAAATCATGATGATAAGTTTCATGGTTATCATTATTCTTTATAGCATACATGTCATCACCATAATCATCATATATAGCAACTTTGTTAACATAGTCAATTGAAGCCTCATCCAAAATGGTGGATTCATCACTAAACAAAGTCATGACCTCTCCAAATCCACTTTCATCATTATAATCATCATAAATAGGAGGCATGCAATCATTATAACAAATTTGCACATCAAATCTTGGGGGACTAAAAATATCATCTTCATCAAACATAGCATCCCCAAGCTTATGGCTTTGCATATCATTAGCATCATGGATATTCAAAGAATTCATAGTAACAACATTACAATCATGCTCATCATTTATACCAAACATTATATTGAATTCTTCTTCTATCAATTGAGCACAATTTTCCTTTCCATTATTTTCACGAAATACATTATAAAGATGAATAATATGATGCAACCTCAATTCCATTTTTGTAGTTTTTTTATAAACCAAACTAGTGATAAACAAGAAACTAAAAGATTCGATTGCAAGATCTAAAGATATACCTTCAAGCACTCACCTCCCCGGCAACTGCGCCAACAAAGAGCTTCATTGACGGGATGTGAATGCCGCTTACCTAACCTCCCCGGCAACTGCGCCAGAAAAGAGCTTGATGTCTACTACGCAACTTTATTCTTGTAGACACGTGTTGGGCCTCCAAGCGCAGAGTTTTTATAGGAGTAGCAATTTTCCCTCAAGTGGATAACCTAAGGTTTATCAATTCGTGGGAGGTGTAGGATGAAGATGGTCTCTCTCAAACAACCCTGCAACCAAATAATAAAAAGTCTCTTGTGTCCCCAACACACCAAATACAATTGTAATTTGTATAGGTGCACTAGTTCAGCGAAGAGATGGTGATACAAGTGTAGTAATGATAGTAGATATTGGTTTTTGTAATAAGAACAATAAAAAACAGCAAGGTAACGAGTATCAAAAGTGAGCACAAACGGTATTGCAATGCTTGAAAATGAGGCCTAGGGTCTGTACTTTCGCTAGTGCAATCTCTCAACGATGCTAATCTAATTGGATCATATAACCATCCCTCAAAGCGCGATGAAGAATCACTCCGAAGTTCCTATCTAGCGGTGAACATAAGAAGAAATTGTTTGTAGCTATTCTTTCCGATCGATGTATCCAAGAGTTCGTACTAAAATAACACCAAGTTATTCTTTCTGATCAATCTATCAAGAGTTCGTACTAAAATAACACTAAGTTATTCTTTTTCGATAGATCTATCAAGAGTTTGTGCTAAAATAACACCAAAGCAAATTCAGATTCATAATACTCAATCCAACACAAAGAACCTTAAAGAGTGCCCCAAGATTTCTACCGGAGAAACAAAAGACGAGAACGTGCATCAACCCCTGTGCATAGATTACGCCAATGTCACCTCGGGAATCTGCGAGTTGAGTGCCAAAACATATCTCAAGTGAATCAATATAATACCCCATTGTCACCATGGGTATTCATATGCAAGACATATATCAAGTGATCTCAAATCCATAAAAGTATTCAATCCTATAAAACAAAATCTCAAGGGGAAAACTCAATTCATCACAACAAGATAGAGAGGGAGAAACACCATATGATCCAACTATATTAACAAAGCCCGCGATACATCAAGATCGTGCCATCTCAAGAACATGAGAGAGGGAGATTAAACACATAGCTACTGGTAAAATCCCTCAGCCCCGAGGGTGGACTACTCCTTCCTCATCATGGTGGCCGCCGGGATGATGAAGATGGCCACCGGTGATGATTTCCCCCTCTGGCAGGGTGCCGGAACGAGGTCTAGATAGGTTTTTCATGTCTACAGAGGCTTGCGGCAGTGGAACTTCTGATCTAGGGTTATTTCTGATGGTTTCTCTATTTATAGGATTTTTAGCGTTGGTTTCACGTGAAGATGGGCCTCGAGGTGAGCATAACCCACCGGGGCGAGCCTGGCCCACCAGGCGCGCCCTGGTGGGCTGTGCCCTCCTCGTGGCTCTTTTGGCCCTCCCACGAAGCTTCGGGGGTCTCTTTTGTTCCAAAAAATCGTCAAAAAGTGTCAGCTCATTTGGAGATCTTTCATTTCTGCACAAAAACAACACCACGGTAGTTCTGCTGAAAACAGCGTCAGTCTGGGTTAGTTCCATGCAAATCATGCCAAAACCATATAAAATTGTTGTAAACATGGCATGAATACTTCATACATTATAGATATGTTGGAGACGTATCAGTGTTCCAGGTGGCGTGAGTTGTGAAACAATTCCACATTGTTTTAAATGAAGGCCAAACTCGTAACTCAAATATTTGCCTCCATGATCAGATCGTAGAAACTTTATTTTATTGTTATGATGATTATCCACTTCACTCTAAAATTCTTCAGACTTTTCAAATGTTTCAGACTTGTGTTTCATCAAGTAGACATACACATACCTACTCAAAGCATCTGTGAAGGTCAAAAAATAATGACACCCGCCTCGTGCCTCAACACTCATTAGAACGCATACATCGGTATGTATTATTTCCAATAAGTCATTAGCTTGCTCCATTGTTCCAGAGAACTGAGTTTTAATCATCTTGCCCATGAGGCTTGATTCGCAAGTATCAAATTTTTCGTAACCAATTGATTCCAAAAGTCCATCTGCATGGAGTTTCTTCATGCGCTTTACTCCAATATGACCTAAACGGCAGTGCCACAAATATGTTGCACTATTATTATCAACTTTGCATCTTTTGGCATCAATATTATGAATATGTGTATCACTATGATCGAGATTCAATAAACCATTCACATTGGGTGTTTGACCATAGAAGGTTTTATTCATGTAAATAGAAAAACAATTATTCTCTGACTTAAATGAATAACTGTATTCCAAATAAACATGATCCAGTCATATTCATGCTCAACGCAAACACCAAATAACATTTATATAGGTTCTACACTAATGCCGAAGGTAGGGGAAGTGTGTGATGGTGATCATATCAACCTTGGAATCATTCCCAACACACATCGTCACCTCGTCCTTAACTAGTCTATGTTTATTCTGCAACTCATGTTTTGAGTTACTAATCTTAGCAACTGAACCGATATCAAATACCCACGGGTTGCTATGAACAATAGTAAAGTAACATCAATAACATGTATATCAAATATATCTTTGTTCACTTTGTCATCCTTCTTATCCGCCAAGTATTTGGGGGCAGTTCTGCTTCTAGTCACCATTCCCTTTGCAGTAGAAGCACATAGTTTCAGGCTTGGGTCCATCTTTGGGATTCTTCCCGGGAGTGGAAACTTGCTTGCCATTCTTCTTGAAGTTCCCTTTCTCTCCCCTGCCCTTTTTCTTAAAACTAGTGGTCTTCTTAACCATCCACACTTGATGTTCTTTCTTGATTTCTACCTTCACCGATTTGAGCATCGCGAAGAGCTCAGGAATCGTTTTTGTCATCCCTTGCATATTATAGTTCATCACGAAGTTCTAGTAGCTTGGTGATAGTGACTAGATAACTCTGTCAATCACTATCTTATCTGGAAGATTAACTCCCACTTGCTTCAAGTGATTATAGTACTCAGACATTCTGAGCACATGCTCACTGGCTGAGCTATTCTCCTCCATCTTGTAGGCAAAGTACTTGTCAGAGGTCTCATACCTCTCGACACGGGCATGAGTCTGAAATACCAATTTTCAGCTATTGGGACATCTCATATGCTCTGTGGCGTTCAAAACATTTTTGAAATCCCAGTTCTAAGCCGTAAAGCATGGCGCACTAAACTATCAAGTAGTCATCATATTGAGCTTGCCGAACGTTCATAACGTCTACATTTGCTCCTGCAACAGGTATGTCACCTAGCGGTGCATCAAGGACACAATTCTTTTCTGCAGCAATGAGGATAATCCTCAGATCACGGACCCAGTCTGCGTCATTGCTACTATCATCTTTCAACTTAGTTTTCTCTAGGAACATATCAAAAAATAGGGGAGCTATATCACGAGCTATTGATCTACAACGTAGATATGCAAAAACTATTAAGACTAAGCTCATGAAAAATTAAGTTCAATTAATCAAATTACTAATGAACTCCCACTTAAATAAACATCCCTCAAGTTATCTAAGTGATACATGATCCAAATCAACTAACCCATGTCTGATCATCACGTGAGACGGGGTAGTCGTCAATGGTGAACATCTATATGTTGATCATATCTACTATATGACTCATGTTCGACCTTTCGGTCTCCAGCGTTCTGAGACCATGTCTGTACATGCTAGGCTCGTCAAGTTTAACCCAAGTATTCTGCATGTGCAAAACTGTCTTACACTCGTTGTATGTGAACGTAGAGTCTATCACACCCGATCATCACATGGTGCTTCGAAACGATGAACTTTGGCAACGGTGCATACTTGGGGAGTACACTTTTATCTTGAAATTTAGTGAAGGGATCATCTTATAATGCTACTGCCATTCTAAGAAAAATAAGATGCCTAAAGGATAAACATCACATGCAATCAAAATATGTGACATGATATGGCCATCATCAACTTGTGCTTTTGATCTCCATCTCCAAAGCATCGTCATGATCTCCATTCTCACCGGCTCGATCATGTCTACTACGCAACTTTATTCTTGTAGACACATGTTGGGCCTCCAAGCACAGAGTTTTGTAGGACAGTAGCAATTTTCCCTCAAGTGGATGACCTAAGGTTTATCAATCCGTGGGAGGTGTAGGATGAAGATGGTCTCTCTCAAACAACCCTGCAACCAAATAACAAAGAGTCTCATGTGTCCCCAACACACCAAATACAATGGTAATTTGTATAGGTGCACTAGTTTAGCGAAGAGATGGTGATACAAGTGTAGTAATGATAGTAGATATTGATTTTTTAATAGTAACAATAAAAACAGCAAGGTAGCAAGTAACAAAAGTGAGCACAAAGGTATTGCAATGCTTGAAAATGAGGCCTAGGGTCCGTACTTTCGCTAGTGCAATCTCTCAACAATGCTAATATAATTGGATCATATAACTGTCCCTCAATGTGCAATGAAGAATCACTCCAAAGTTCATATCTAGCAGAGAACATATGAAGAAATCGTTTGTAGGGTACGAAACCACCTCGAAGCTATTCTTTCTGATCAATCTATCCAAGAGTTCATACTAAAATAACACCAAATAATTTCAGATTCATAATACTCAATCCAACACAAAGATCCTCAAAGAGTGCCCCAAGATTTCTACCAGAGAAACAAAAGACGAGAACGTGCATCAACCCCTATGCGTAGATTACCCCAATGTCACCGCGGGAATCCGTCAGTTGAGTGCCAAAACACATATCAAGTGAATCAATATGATACCCCAATGTCACCGCGGTAATCAAGTGCTCTCAAATCCATAAAAGTATTCAATCCGATAAAACGAAATCTCAAAGGGAAAACTTAATTCATCACAACAAGGTAGATAGGGGAACACACCATATGATCTGACTATATTAACAAAGCCCGCGATACATCAAGATCATGACATCTCAAGAACACGAGAGAGAGAGAGAGAGAGAGAGAGAGAGAGAGAGATTAAACACATAGCTACTGGTACAAACCCTCGGCCCCGAGGGTGGACTACTCCATCCTCATCGTGGTGGCCGCCGGGATGATGAAGATGGCCACCGGAGATGATTCCCCCCTTTGGCAGGGTGCCGGAATGGGGTCTAGATTGGTTTTTGGTGGCTACAAAGGCATGCGGCAGCGGAACTTCTGAACTAGGTTAACCACGAGGGTTTTTGGAATATTTGGGATTTTATAGGGAAAATAGGGGGCGCGGGAGGCCACTGGGGTGGGCACAACCCACCTGCGCGCGCCTAGGCCCCCAGACAAGCCCTGGTGGGTTGTGCCCCCCTCGGGGCACCCCCAGGTGCTGCTCTGGACCATCGGGAGTCTTCTGGTCCATAAAAAATCCATAAAAAGTTCCGCGGTGATTGGACTCTATTTGATATTGATTTCATGCGATGTAAAAAAACAAGCAAAAAACAACAACTGGCAGTGGGCATTGGGTCAATAGGTTAGTCCTAAAAATGATATAAAGTTGCTATTAAAGATTGTAAAACATCCAAGAATGATAATAAAACAGCATGAATACTTCATAAATTATAGATACGTTGGAGACGTATCACTCAACACCTTGATCTCCATCGTAGCATCATTGTGTCAAGGTCATCTCGCCAACTATTGCTTCTACAACTATTGCTAACACATAACGATAAGTAAAGCAACTACATGGCGCTTGCATTTCATACAATAAAGAGACAACCCTAAGGCTCCTGCCGGTTGTCGATGTTACAAAACATGATCATCTCATACATCAACATATATCACATCATATCTTGACCATATCGCATCACAACATGCCCTGCAAAAACAAGTTAGACGTCCTCTACTTTGTTGTTGCAAGTTTTACGTGGCTGATACGGGCTTCTAGGAAGAACCGTTCTTAACTACGCAAAAACCACAATGGTGATTCATCAAGTTTGCTGTTTTGACCTTCTTCAAGGACCGGCTGTAGTCAAATTAGGTTCAACTAAAGTAGGAGAAACAGACACCCACCGGCCACCTTGTATGCAAAACTAGTTGCATGTCAGTCGGTGGAACCAGTCTCATGTGCATGGACATGTAAGGTTGGTCCGGGCCGGTTCATCCCACAATACCGCCGAATCAAAATAAGACGCTGGTGGTAAGCAGTATGACTATCACCGCCCACAACTCTTTGTGTTCTACTCGTGCATATCATCTACGCATAGACCTGGCTCAGATGCAACTATTGGGAAACATTGCATGGAAAACAAAAAAATTATATGCACACGCAAGATCTATCAAGGAGATTGATACCCCACAAGTATAGGGGATCGCAACAGTTTTCGAGGGCAGAGTATTCAACCCAAATTTATTGATTCGACACAAGGGGAGCCAAAGAATATACTCAAGTATTAGCAGTTGAGTTGTCAATTCAACCACACCTGGATAACTTAGTATCTGCAGCAAAGTATTTAGTAGCAAAGTAGTATGGAAGTAATGGTAACGGTGGCAAAAGTAACAGTAGCAGTTTTCTAGTGATTGTAACAGTGGCAACGGTAAAGTAAATAAGAGAAGAACAATATGTGAAAAGCTCGTAGGCATTGTATCAGTGATGGAGAATTATGCCGGATGGGATTATTCATGCAACGGTTATAACATAGGGTGACACAGAACTAGCTCCAATTCATCAATGTAATGTAGGCATGTATTCTGAATATAGTCATACTTGCTTGTGGAAAAGAACTTGCATGACATCTTTTGTCCTACCCTCCCGTGGCAGTGAGGTCCTAGCGGAAACTAAGGGATACTAAGGCCTCCTTTTAATAGAGTACCGGACCAAAGCATTAACACATAGTGAATACATGAACTCCTCAAACTATGGTCATCACCAGGAGTGGTCCCAATTATTGTCACTTCAGGGTTGCCGGATCATAACACATAGTAGGTGACTATAGACTTGCAAGATAGGATCAAGAACTCACATATATTCATGAAAACATAATAGGTTCAGATCTGAAATCATGGCACTCGGGCCCTAGTGACAAGCATTAAGCATAGCAAAGTCATAGCAACATCAATCTCAGAACATAGTGGATACTAGGGATCAAACCCTAACAAAACTAACTCGATTACATGATAAATCTCATCCAACCCATCGCCGTCCAGCAAGCCTACGATGGAATTACTCACGCACGGCGGTGAGCATCATGAAATTGGTGATGGAGGATGGTTGATGATGACGATGGCGACGGATTCCCCTCTCCGGAGCCCCGAACGAACTCCGGATCAGCCCTCCCGAGAGAGATTAGGGCTTGGCGGCGGCTCCGTATCGTAAAACACGATGAATCCTTCTCTATGATTTTTTCTCCCCGAATGTGAATATGTAGAGTTGGAGTTGAGGTCGGTGGAGCTCCAGGGGGCCCACGAGGCAGGGGGCGCACCCACGGGGGCAGGCGCACCTCCCACCCTCGTGGACAGGGTGTGCCCCCCTGGCCTTGATTCTTTCACTAGTATTTTTTATATATTCCAAAATAATTCTTCGTTGATTTTTAGGTCATTCCGAGAACTTTTGTTTTTGCACAAAAATAACACCATGGCAATTTTGCTGAAAACAGCGTCAGTCCAGGTTAGTTCCATTCAAATCATGCAAGTTAGAGTCCAAAACAAGGGCAAAAGTGTTTGGAAAAGTAGATACGATGGAGATGTATCAACTCCCCCAAGCTTAAACCTTTGCTTGTCCTCAAGCAATTCAGTTGATAAACTGAAAGTGAGAAAGAAAAACTTTTACAAACTCTGTTTGCTCTTGTTGTTGTATATATGTAAAGCCAGCATTCAAGTTTTCAGCAAAGATTATGAACTAACCATATTCACAATAACATTTAGGTCTCATGTTTACTCATGTCAATGGCATGATCAACTGGCGAGCAATAATAATAAATCTCGGATGACAACACTTTCTCAAAACAACCATGATATGATATAACAAGATGGTATCTCGCTAGCCCTTTCTGAGACCGCAAAACATAAATGCAGAGCACCTTTAAAGATCAAGGACTGACTAAACATTGTAATTCATGGTAAAAGAGATCCAGTCATAGTCATACCCAATATAAATTAATAGTAATGGATGCAAATGACAGCGGTGCTCTCCAGCTGGTGCTTTTTAATAAGAGGGTGATGACTCAACATAAAAGTAAATAGATAGGCCCTTCGTAGAGGGAAGCAGGGATTTGTAGAGGTGCCAGAGCTCGATTTTTGAAATAGAGATAAATAATATTTTAAGCGGCATACTTTCATTGTCAACATAACAACCGAGAGATCTCGATATCTTCCATGCTACTCACATTATAGGCGGTTCCCAAACAGAATGGTAAAGTTTATACTCCCCCTCCACCAACAGCATCAATCCATGGCTTGCTCGAAACAACGAGTGCCTCCAACTAACAAGAGTCCCGGGGGAGTTTTGTTTGCAATTATTTTGATTTGATTTGCATAAAGCATGGGACTGGGCATCCCGATGACCAGCCATTTTCTCGTGAGTGAGGAGCGGAGTCCACTCCTCTTGAGAATAACCCGCCTAGCATGGAAGATACAGACAACCCTAGTTGATACATGAGCTATTCGAGCATACAAAACAGAATTTCATTTGAAGGTTTAGAGTTTGGCACATACAAATTTACTTGGAACGGCAGGTAGATACCGCATATAGGAAGGTATAGTGGACTCATATGGAATAACTTTGGGGTTTATGGAAGTGGATGCACAAGCAGTATTCCCGCTTAGTGCAAGTGATGGCTAGAAAAAGACTGGGAAGTGACCAACTAGAGAGTGACAACAGTCATGAACATGCATTAAAATTAATGGACATTGAGTGCAAGTATGAGTAGGATATAATCCACCATGAACATAAATATCGTGAAGGCTATGTTGATTTGTTTCAACTACATGCATGAACATGTGCCAAGTCAAGTCACTTGAATCATTCAAAGGAGGATACCACCTCATCATACCACATCACAACCATTTTAATGGCATGTTGGCACGCAAGGTAAACCATTATAAACTCCTTGCTAATTAAGCATGGCATAAGCAACTATAATCTCTCATTGTCATTGCAAACATGTTTATTTATAATAGGCTGAATCAGGAACGATGAACTAATCATATTTACAAAAACAAGAGAGGTCGAGTTCATACCAGCTTCTCTCATCTCAATCAGTCCATCATATATCGTCATTATTGCCTTTAACTTGCACGACCGAACGATGTGGTTAATAATAATAGTGCACGTGCTTTGGACTAAGCTGGAATCTGCAAGCATTCAATACAAAGGATGAGACAAGATAATATGGGCTCTTGGTTAAATCAACAATAATGCATATGCGAGCCACTTCAACATTTTCATTATGGTCTTATCCTCTCGACCCCCAAAGAAAAGAAAAGAAATAAAACTATTTACACGGGAAAGCTCCCAACAAGCAAAAGAAGAACAGGAAATCTTTTTGGGGTTTCTTCTAATTATTACTACTACAACAAGAAGGTAAACTAGCTAAAAGCTACTACTAATCTTTTTGTTTTTTCTTAAGTTTTTTTTTCAAACACACAAGAAGAAAGCGAGAAAATAAAATAAACTAGCATGGGTAATACAATGAAAAAGTATGAGCACCAACAACTAGCATGAGTTTGTGAATAGGAATGTAATGTCGGTGAGAAATACGTACTCCCCCAAGCTTAGGCTTTTGGCCTAAGTTGGTCTATGGCCACGGCTGGCCTGGCAGATATCCAAAGTTATAGTTGGGGTCGCACTGTGATGCAGCCTTGGGTTGCCACTGGTTGGCAATCTCCTCCGGGTACCACTGGTAAACAGACTGTCGTGAAGGATCAAATTGTGGTTCCGGCTCTGGCTCTGTAGCTGGTGTGGGGTTTCGGTGGGCGTGAATGGCCTCGAGCGGAACCAGGTACTTGCCTGCAGATAAGTCAAACAAGGAAGGAGCATGCAAGGTAATAGTCTCAGGGTGATTTTTATAACAGTCCATAGTTAAGCTCCTTTTTCCTGTTCTTAATAATGAAATCATGTGCAACCATACTCTTATAGTCTAGAAAAACGGGAGGCAACAACTTTTCTTCTTTCTCATAATGCCTAATAGGTATGTTAAAGTATGCAGCGAGGCGCGAGGCGAAGATGCCTCCCAAGATGGGGCCCTTAGTGCGGTTAAGATTTAACCGCTTTGCAACAATAGCGCCCATACTAAATGTGTCATCACGGAACAGGGCATGGCACAAAAGAACAATATCAGGGGCACTTAGGTTGCCACAGTTTCTGCGACCAATCAAGCATCTACTAGCAAATATTGCAAAGTAATGTAGAATAGGAAAATCTATGCTAGTAATTCTTGCATCGGAAACCTTCCAAGTTTCCCCTACAACAAGTGTATCAATAAAACCCTCCACATCGTTACGATGTGGTTCCTCTATGCTGCACAAAAAGGGGAATTTGCAAACCTCACAAAATTCAAAGAGGGGCATCTCCTTATAATCATCATATAAATAGAAATCTACTGAAGGTGGTGACCTCCTAGCATGGAAATGAAAATTTTGCACAAAAATATTAGTGAGTAAGAGATATTGTTCGCGTTGGTCGCGGAGGAAGTCGGTGAGGCCTGCATTCTCCGCCAACTCATAAAAATCATCATAAATCCCGGCTGCTCTCAAGAAATCATCACAAGGCCATTCACACGGCCGAACCTCCGCGGTGCGAGGGAGATTATATTTGGGCCTCTTGTCTTCTTCATCTTGCTTATCCTTCGAGCTTCGGCTCGAAGAGCCCCTCAAAAATCTCTTCATCATTTTCTGAAAATTTCTGAATTTTTTAGTAACTTCAAATAAAAGTAAACCAAACTCAACAAAATTGATAGCAACTACTCCCACAAGTGCCTGGAGACTATATCATGCATTAGAACTACTTGGAACCATATAAATTTGACATGTAAGCTCAAGAACAGGGTCACCTAAGCAGCAAAATTTTGCAATGAATAAAGATCTAGAATAAAAACTAATTGGACCATTGGAGGAGTCACATACCGAAGAACAATCCCACAAAGCAGTTTTGTGAGTGGAGCTTTGAGCTAGGAGATCGAAAATCGCAGCAAAATGAGCTAGAACTCGTGCTTGAGCTGGTTGGTGATTTTTTGGGAGGAAGGAGTGTGTGGTGGCTGGAATAAGTGGAGGGGAGCCACCATGGGCCCACGAGGCAGGGGGCGTGCCCTGGACCCTCGTGGCCAGGTGCCAGCTCCCCCTGTTGTGTTCTCAGTGCCAGATATTCTCAAATATTCTAGAAAAGAAATCATATTTAATTTTCTGGGCATTTGGAGAACTTTTATTTTCGGGGTATTTTTTTATGGCATGGATAATTCAGAAAACAGACGGAAAATACTATTTTTGCTTTATTTAATCTAAATAACAGAAAGTAAAAGGAAGGTACAGAAGGTTGAGCCTTCTAATTAACTTCATCCATCCCATGCTCATCAAAAGGAATCCATTAACAAGGTTGATCAAGTCTTGTTAAAAAACTCATTCCAAATAACATGGAACTGAAGAAATTTAGAATAACACTATGTTATCTCAACGGGGATATGCACATCCCCAATAATAAGAATATCATATTTCTTCTTGACAGTAGGAAGAGGAAATTCAAAACCTCCAAAAATAATCGATGGAATTTTTCCAATAGAGTTTATACTATGAACTCGAGGTTGTTTCCTCGGAAAGTGTACTATATGCTCATTGCCATTAACATGAAAAGTGACATTGCCTTTGTTGCAATCAATAACAGCCCCTGCAGTATTCAAAAAGGGTCTTCCAAGAATAATAGACATACTATTGCTACATCTAGAGCACTGCGTTGGTTTTCCCTTGAAGGGGAAAGGGTGATGCAGTAAAGTAGCGTAAGTATTTCCCTCAGTTTTTGAGAACCAAGGTATCAATCCAGTAGGAGGTCACGCTCAAGTCCCTTGTACCTACACAAACAAATAAGAACCTCGCAACCAACGCGATAAAGGGGTTGTCAATCCCTTCACGGTCACTTACGAGAGTGAGATCTGATAGAGATGATAAGATAATGGTATTTTTATGATAAAGAGTAAAAGTAAAGAAAGCAAAGTAAACAGTAATGGAAATAACGGGAGATTAATATGATGGAAAATAGACCCGGGGGGCATAGGTTTCACTAGTGGCTTCTCTCAAGAGCATAAGTATTACAGTGGGTGAACGAATTACTATTGAGCAATTGATAGAATTGAGCATAGTTATGAGAATATCTAGGTATGATCATTTATATAGGCATCACGTCCGTGACAAGTAGACCGACTCCTGCCTGCATCTACTACTATTACTCCACACATCGACCGCTATCCAGCATGCATCTAGAGTATTAAGTTCATAAGAACGGAGTGACGCTTTAAGCAAGATGACATGATGTAAAGGGATAAACTCATGCAATATGATATAAACCCCATCTTTTTATCCTCGATGTCAACAATACAATACGTGCCTTGCTGCCCCTGCTGTCACTAGGAAAGGACACCGCAAGATTGAACCCAAAGCTAAGCACTTCTCCCATTGCAAGAAAGATCAATCTAGTAGGCCAAACCAAACTGATAATTCGAAGAGACTTGCAAAGATAACCAATCATACATAAAAGAATTCAGAGAAGATTCAAATATTGTTCATAGATAATCTGGATCATAATTAAACCCAAAATTCATCGGATCTCGACAAACACACCGCAAAATAAGAGTTACATCAAATAGATCTCCAAGGGAACCGAGGAGAACTTTGTATTGAGATCCAAAGAGAGAGAAGAAGCCATCTAGCTAATAACTATGGACCCGAAGGTCTGAGGTAAACTACTCACACATCATCGGAGAGGCTATGGTGTTGATGTAGAAGCCCTCCGTGATCAATGCCCCCTCCGGCAAGACGCTGGAAAAGGCCCCAAGATGGGATCTCACGGGTACAGAAGGTTGCGGCGGTGGAATTAGGTTTTCGTGGGCGCTTCTGATGGTTTGGGGGTATGTAGGTATACATAGGAGGAAGAAGTAGGTCGGCGGAGCCACGAGGGGCCCATGAGGGTGGAGGGTGCGCCCTGGGGGGTAGGCGCGCCCCCCTACCTCGTGGCCTCCTCGGTGATTTCTTGACGTCCACTCCAAGTCCTCTGGATCACGTTTGTTCCAAAAATCACGCTCTCGAAGGTTTCATTCCGTTTGAACTTTGTTTGATGTTCTTTTTCTGCAAAACACTGAAATAGGAAAAAACAACAATTTGGGCTGGGCCTCCGGTTAATAGGTTAGTCCCAAAAATAATATAAAAGTGTATAATAAAGCCCATTAAACATCCAAAATAGAATATATAATAGCATGGAACAATCAAAAATTATAGATACATTGGAGACATATCAAGCATCCCCAAGCTTAATTCCTGCTCGTCCTCGAGTAGGTAAATGATAAAAACAGAATTTTTGATGTGGAATGCTACTTAGCATAATTTTCAATGTAATTCTCTTATTTGTGGTATGAATATTCACATCTGAAAGATTCAAGATAAAAGTCTAGTATTGACATAAAAATAATAATACTTCAAGCATACTAATAAAGCAATCATGTCTTCTCAAAATAACATGGCCAAAGAAAGTTATCCCTACAAAATCATATAGTCTGGCTATGCTCTATCTTCATCACACAAAGTATTTAATCATGCGCAACCCCGATGACAAGCCAAGCAATTGTTTCATACTTTTGATGTTCTCAAACTTTTTCAATCTTCACGCGATACATGAGCGTGAGCCATGGACATAGCACTATATGTGGAATAGAATGGTGGTTGTGGAGAAGACAAAAAGGAGAAGATAGTCTCACATCAACTAGGCGTATCAACTACCCGTGGAGATGCCAATCAATAGATATCAATGTGAGTGAGTAGGGATTGCCATGCAACGGATGCACTAGAGCTATAAGTGTATGAAAGCTCAACAAAAGAAACTAAGTGGGTGTTCATCCAACTTGCTTGCTCATGAAGACCTAAGGCATTTTGAGGAAGCCCATCATTGGAATATACAAGCCAAGTTCTATAATGTAAAATTCCCACTAGTATATGAAAATGACAACATAGGAGAGTCTCTACCATGAAGATCATGGTGCTACTTTTGAAGCACACGTGTGGTAAAAGGATAGTAACATTGTCCCTTCTCTCTTTTTCTCTCACTTTTTTTATTTGGGCCTTTTCTCTCCCTTTTTATGGCCTCTTTTTATTATTATTATTTTTCATCCGGAGTCTCATCTCGACTTGTGGGGGAATCATAGTCTCCATCATCCTTTCCTCACTTGGGACAATGCTCTAATAATGATGATCATCACACTTTTATTTACTTACAACTCAAGACTTACAACTTGATACTTAGAGCAAAAATATGACTCTATGTGAATGCCTCCGGCGGAGTACCGGGATATGCAATGAATCAAGAGTGACATGTATAAAAAATTATGAACGGTGGCTTTGCCACAAATACGATGTCAACTACATGATCATGCAAAGCAATATGACAATGATGAAGCGTGTCATAGCAAACGGCACGGAGGTGAGTTGCATGGCAATATATCTCGGAATGACTATGGAAATGCCATAATAGGTAGGTATGGTGGCTGTTTTGAGGAAGGTATATGGTGGGTGTATGATATCGGCGGAAAGTGCGCGGTATTAGAGAGGCTAGCAATGGTGGAAGGGTGAGAGTGAGTATAATCCATGGACTCAACATTAGTCATAAAGAACTCACATACTTGTTGAAAAAATCTATTAGTTGTCGAAAAAAAGTATTACGCGCATGCTCCTAGGGGGATAGATTGGTAGGAAAAGACCATCGCTCGTCCCCGGCCGCCACTCATAAGGAAGACAATCAATAAATTAATCATGCTCCGACTTCATCACATAACGGTTCACCATACATGCATGCTACGGGAATCACAAACTTTAACACAAGTATTTCTCAAATTCACAACTACTCAACTAGCATGACTCTAATATCACCATCTTCATATCTCAAAACAATTATCAAGCATCAAACTTCTCTTAGTATTCAACGCACTTATAAGAAAGTTTTTACTAATCTTGGATGCCTATCATATTAGGACTACCTTCTCAATTTAAGAAAATTACCATGCTGTTTTGTAGGACTCTAAAAATAATATAAGTGAAGCATCAGATTACCATAGTTTCTATAAAACAAGACCACCGCCGTGCTCTAAAAGATATAAGTGAAGCACTAGAGCAAAAACTATATAGCTCAAAAGATATAAGTGAAGCACATAGAGTATTCTAATAAATTCCGAATCATGTGTGTCTCTCTCGAAAGGTGTGTACAGCAAGGATGATTGTGGTAAACTAAAAATCAAAGATTCAAATAATACAAGGCACTCCAAGCAAAACACTTATCATGTGGTGAATAAAAATATAGCTCCAAGTAAAGTTACCGATGAGTGAAGACAAAAGAGGGGATGCCTTCCGAGGCATCCCCAATCTTAGGCTTTTTGGTGTCCTTGGATTTTAACTTGGGGTGCCTTGGGCATCCCCAAGCTTAGGCTCTTGCCACTCCTTGTTCCATAATACATCATATCTTTACCCAAAACTTGAAAACTTCACAACACAAAACTTAACAGAAAATCTCATGAGCTCCGTTAGCGAAATAAAACAAAACACCACTTCAAGGTACTGTAATGAACTCATTCTTTATTTATATTGGTGTTAAACTTACTTTATTCCAACTTCTCTATGGTTTATAAACTATTTTACTAGACATAGATTCATCAAAATAAGCAAACAACACACGAAAAACAGAATCTGTCAAAAACAGAAGAGTCTGTAGTAATAAGATTTGTCCGAAACCTTCTGGAACTCCAGAAATCCTTAAAAACTAGGACAACCTGGAAAATTTATGTACTGATCTACTTCAAAAAGAATTGGTAATTTATCACGTTCTATTGAGTTTAAACAATTATATTCGTGAACAGAAAGTTTCTGGAATTTTCAGCAAGATCAAATAACTATCATCCAAGAAGATCCTATAGGTTTAACTTGGAACAAACACTAATTAAAACATAAAACCACATATAACCAGAGGCTAGATGGATTATTTATTCCTAAACAGAAGCAAAAAACTAAAAACTAAAATAAAATTGGGTTGCCTCCCAACAAGCGCTATCGTTTAACGCCCTTAGCTAGGCATAAAAGTAAGGATAGATCTAAGTATTGCCATCTTTGGTAGGTAGTTCTTCAATAAGACACCTATAACCCCTAGGAGTTTCTTTCTTTTTATTAATTATCAAACTTCTAGGCACAAAATCGAGAAAATCACTTGTAGCAAAAGGTTCCTTAAGGATAGTGAGAAAGTTGGGGTGAACACTTATGGATTTGAGGTCCGCATTTCCCTTACTAGAAGTTTTACCCTTATTTTTAGGATCATACATTAATTTGGAATTCTTAGCATTAGAAGGAGTGTTTTTCACAGAAGAAAAGGCAGTCCCTAGGTTGGTAATAATATCCTCAATTTTATCAATTCTAGTGGAATCTTGATCTATCTTTTCATTAACCATAGGTTCCTTTTCTTTAAAAAGTTTAAGAGCAACTCCTACCTTAGATCTGTATTGGGTAACTTGGTTGTGGATCTTTCTATCCAAAATTTCAATCAACTCTACGGTGGAAACTTTATTTTTAATAATCTCAAGCCGTTGCATCACATGTTCCAAAGTTAAAATAGTTCCATTAACCAAAAGAGGTGGTGGGCCAAACAAATCTATCATAGCATTATAAGAGTCAAAAGTATGGCTACCCAAGATATTTCCTCTGGTAATCGTATCAAGAATATATCAATTCCAAGGAGTGATGCCTACATAAAAATTGCGAAGAAGAACGGAAGTAGATTGCTTCCTAGTAGATCTATTTTGCGCATTGCAAATTATGTACCAAGCATCTTTCAGATTTTCTCCCTCCCTTTATTTAAAATTAAGAACTTCATTCTTGGGAGACAAAGGAGTAGATAAAGGACTAGCCATGACGGCACACGGGACTCAAGAGGCAAACGAAAAAGAGGCGAACGGAAAGAGAGGGCGAATAAAACGGTAAGGGTGAAGTGGGGGAGAGGAAAACAAGAGGCAAATGGAAAATAATGTAATGCGGGGGATAAGAGTTTGTGATGGGTACTTGGTATGTATTGACTTGTGTAGACTTGGCAACGGCGCTAGCAATGTCTCGTTGCTGGGAGTCAAATCTTGACTTGACTTGGCGCACACCTCCCCGAGAACGGCGCCAGAAATCCTTCTTGCTACCTCTTGAGCACTGCGTTGGTTTTCCCTTGAAGAGGAAAGGGTGATGCAGTAAAGTAGCGTAAGTATTTCCCTCGGTTTCTGAGAACCAAGGTATCAATCCAGTAGGAGGTCATGCTCAAGTCCCTTGTACCTACACAAACAAATAAGAAGCTCGCAACCAACGCGATAAAGGGGTTGTCAATCCCTTCATGGTCACTTACGAGAGTGAGATCTGATAGAGATGATAAGATAGTTTTTTTGGTATTTTTATGATAAAGAGTAAAAGTAAAGAAAGCAAAGTAAACATTAATGGAAATAACGGGAGATTATTATGATGGAAAATAGACCCGGGGGCCATAGGTTTCACTAGTCGCTTCTCTCAAGAGCATAAGTATTATGGTGGGTGAACGAATTACTGTCGAGCAATTGATAGAATTGAGCATAGTTATGAGAATATCTAGGTATGATCATGTATATAGGCATCATGTCCGTGACAAGTAGGCCGACTCCTGCCTGCATCTACTACTATTACTCCACACATCGACCGCTATCCAGCATGCATCTAGAGTATTAAGTTCATAAGAACGGAGTAACGCTTTAAGCAAGATGACATGATGTAGAGGGATAAACTCATTCAATATGATATAAACCCCATCTTTTTATCCTCGATGGCAACAATACAATACATGCCTTGCTTCCCCTGCTGTCACTCGGAAAGGACACCGCAAGATTGAACCCAAAGCTAAGCACTTCTTCCATTCCAAGAAAGATCAATCTAGTAGGCCAAACCAAACTAATAATTCGAAGAGACTTGCAAAGATAACCAATCATACATAAAAGAATTCAGAGAAGATTCAAATATTGTTCATAGATAATCTTGATCATAAACCCACAATTCATCGGATCTCGACAAACACATCGTAAAAGAAGAGTTACATCAAATAGATCTCCAAGAGAATCGAGGAGAACTTTGTATTGAGATCCAAAGAGAGAGAAGAAGCCATCTAGCTAATAACTATGGACCCGAAGGTCTGAGGTAAACTCCTCACACATCATCGGAGAGGCTATGGTGTTGATGTAGAAGCCCTCCGCGATCAATGCCCCCTTCGGCAGGACACCGGAAAAGGCCCCAAGATGGGATCTCACGGGTACAGAAGGTTGCAGTGGTGGAATTAGGTTTTCATGGGCGCTTCTGATGGTTTGGGGGTACATAGGTATATATAGGAGGAAGAAGTAGGTCGGCGGAGCCACAAGGGGCCCTTGAGGGTGGAGGGCGTGCCCTGGGGGGTAGGCGCGCCCCCTACCTCGTGGCCTCCTCGGTGATTTCTTGACGTCTACTCCAAGTCCTCTGGATCATGTTTGTTCCAAAAATCACGTTCCCGAAGGTTTCATTCCGTTTGGACTCCGTTTGATATTCTTTTTCTGCAAAACACTAAAATAGGCAAAAAAACAGCAATTTGGGCTGGGCCTCCGGTTAATAGGTTAGTCCCGAAAATTATAAAAGTGTATAATAAAGCCCATTAAACATCCAAAACAGAATATATAATAGCATGGATCAATAAAAAATTATAGATACATTGGAGATGTATCAACTATCGTCCTCGGGAATGTCAAGAATAACAAAGTACGTTAAAATAGTAGTGTTTGCAACCACAACAGGCACATCCTCACAAATACCGACAGGTATAGCCATTGATTTATCGGCCATTTGCAAAGATATTTCAGTAGGTGTCAACTTATTCAAATCAAGTCTACGATATAAAGAGAGAGGCATAACACTATACCGGCTCCAAGATCGCATAAAGCAGTTTTAACATAGTTTCTTTTAATGGAGCATGGTATAGTGGGTACTCCTGGATCTCCAAGTTTATTAGGTATTCCACCCTTAAAAGTACAATTAGCGAGCATGGTGGAAATTTCAGCTTTCGGTATCTTTCTCTTATAGTAACAATTTCTTTCATATACTTAGCATACAGATTCATTTTGAGCATATCAGTTAAATGCATACGCAAAAAGGTAGGTCTATTCATTTCAACAAAGCACTCAAAATCCTCATCATCCTTTTTCTTGGATTGTTTGGGAGGAAAAGGCATGGATTTCTGAACCCATGGCTCTCTTTCTTTACCGTGCTTCCTAGCAACAAAGTCTCTCTTATCATAATGTTGATTCTTTGATTGTGGGTTATCAAGATCAACAGCAGGTTCAATTTGTACATCATTAGTATTTCTAGGTTGAGCATCAACATGAACATCATCATTAACATTATCACTAGATTCATGTTCATCACCAGATTGTGTTTCAGCATCAGAAATAGAAATATCATTGGGATTCTCAGGTGTGTCAACAACAGGTTCACTAGAAGCATGCAAAGTCCTATCATTTTTATTTTTCTTCCTCTTAGAAAGACTAGGTGTATCAACATTATTTCTCTGAGAATCCTGCTCAACTCTCTTAGGGTGGCCCTCGGGATACAAAGGTTCCCGAGTCACTTTACCCCCTCTAGTTGCAACTCTAATAGCAAAGTCATTATTCTTACTATTTAATTCATTTAGCAAATCATTCTGAGCTTTAAGTACTTGTTCTACTTGAGTGGTAACCATAGAAGCATGTTTACTAATGAGTTTAGGTTCATCTTTAACTCTAGACATATAATCACTCAAGTGCTCAATCATATAAGCATTGTGTTTTAATTACCTACCAAAATAAGCATTGAAGTTTTCTTGCTTAACCATAAAATTATCAAACTCATCTAAGCATTGGCTAGCAAACTTAGTAGGAGGGATTTCAGCTTTATCATATCTATAGAGAGAATTTACCTTTACTACCTGTGTCGAGTTATCAAGACCATGTGTTTCTTCAACAGGCGGTAAATTAAGACCATGTATTTCTTCAACAGGAGGTAAATTCTTAACATCTTCAGCTTTTATACATTTTTCTTTCATAGATTTCTTTGCCTCTTGTATATCTTTAGGACTGAGAAATAGAACACCCCTTTTATTCGGAGTTGGCTTAGGAGTTGGTTCAGGAAGTGTCCAATTATTTTCATTTGTCAACATATTATTCAATAGAATTTCAGCTTCATCAGCTGTTCTTTCCCTGAAAACACAACCAGCACAACTATCTAGGTGGTCTCTGGAAGCATCGGTTAGTCCATTATAAAAGATATCAAGTATTTCATTTTTCTTGAGACGATGATCAAGCAAAGCATTAAGTAATTGGAGAAGCCTCCCCAAGCTTGTGGGAGACTCTCTTCTTCAATTTGCACAAAAATATATATATTTCCCTTAAAGCAGCTTGTTTCTTATGAGCAGGGAAATATTTAGCAGAGAAGTACTAAATCATATCCTGGGGACTACGCACACAACCAGGATCAAGAGAATTGAACCATATCTTAGCATCACCCTTTAATGAGAACGGAAATATTTTAAGGATATAATAGTAGCGAGTTTTCTCATCATTAGTGAACAGGGTGGCTATATCATTTAATTTAGTAAGATGTGCCACAACAGTTTCAAATTCATAGCCATAAAAAGGATCAGATTCAACCAAAGTAATTATATCAGGGTCGACAGAGAATTCATAATCCTTATCAGTAACAAAGATAGGTGAAGTAGCATAAGCAAGGTCATATTTCATACTAGCATTCAGAGATTTTTCTTTCAGCTTAACTAATAATTTCTTAAGATCACTTCTATCATTGCAAGCAAGAAAATCTCTAGCAGTTTCTTCATGCATAACATAACCCTCAAGCACAATAGGAAATTCATATCTAGGGGGAGAATCTTCATCATCACTTTCATCAATATTATCAGTTTCAATAATTTCATTCTCTCTAGCCCTAGCAAGTTTCTCATCAAGAAATTCACCTAGTGGCACAGTAGTATCAAGCATAGAAGTAGTTTCATCATAAGTATCATGCATAGCAGAAATGGCATCATCAATAACATGCGACATATCAGAATTAATAGCAGAAGTAGGTTTAGGTGTCGCAAGCTTACTCAAAACAGAAGGTGAATCAAGTGCAGAGCTAGATGGCAGTTCCTTACCTCCCCTCGTAGTTGAGGGATAAATTTTGGTTTTCTCGTCTTTCAAGTTCCTCATAGTGACCAGCAGATATAAATACCAAGTGACTCAAAGAATAGAGCTATGCTCCCCGGCAACGGCGCCAGAAAATAGTCTTGATAACCCACAAGTATAGGGGATCGCAACAGTTTTCGAGGGTAGAGTGTTCAACCCAAATTTATTGATTAGACACAAGGGGAGCCAAAGAATATTCTCAAGTATTAGCAGTTGAGTTGTCAATTCAACCATACCTGGATAACTTAGTATCTGCAGCAAAGTATTTAGTAGCAAAGTAGTATGGAAGTAACGGTAACGGTGGCAAAAGTAACAGTAGCAGTTTTGTAGTGATTGTAACAGTGGCAACGGTAAAGTAAATAGGCGAAGAACAATATGTGAAAAGCTCGTAGGCATTGGACCGGTGATGGAGAATTATGCCGGATGCGATTATTCATGCAACAGTTATAACATAGGGTGACACAAAACTAGCTCCAATTCATCAATATAATGTAGGCATGTATTCCGAATATAGTCATACGTGCTTATGGAAAAGAACTTGCATGACATCTTTTGTCCTACCCTCCCGTGGCAGTGGGGTCCTAGCAGAAACTAAGGGATATTAAGGCCATATTTTAATAGAGTACCGGACCAAAGCATTAACACATAGTGAATACATGAACTCCTCAAACTATGGTCATCACCGAGAGTGGTCCCGATTATTGTCACTTCGGGGTTGCCGGATCATAACACATAGTAGGTGACTATAGACTTGCAAGATAGGATCAAGAACTCACATATATTCATGAAAACATAATAGGTTCGATCTGAAATCATGGCACTCGGGCCCTAGTGACAAGCATTAAGCATAGCAAAGTCATAGCAACATCAATCTTAGAACATAGTGGATACTAGGGATCAAACCCTAACAAAACTAACTCGATTACATGATAAATCTCATCCAACCCATCATCGTCCAGCAAGCCTACAATGGAATTACTCACGCACGGCGATGAGCATCATGAAATTGGTGATGGAGGATGGTTGATGATGACGATGGCGATGGATTCCCCTCTTCGGAGCCCCGAATAGACTCCAGATCAGCCCTCTCGAGAGAGATTAGGGCTTGGCGGCGGCTCCGTATCGTAAAATGCGATGAATCCTTCTCTCTGATTTTTTTTCTCCCCGAACGTGAATATATAGAGTTGGAATTGAGGTCGGTGGTGCTCCAGGGGGCCCACGAGGCAGGGGCGTGCCCAGGGGGGTAGGCGCGCCTCCCACCCTCGTGGACAGGGTGTGGGCCCCCTGGCCTTGATTCTTTCACCAGTATTTTTATATATTCCAAAATAATTCTCCATTGATTTTCATTCCGAGAACTTTTGTTTATGCACAGAAATAACACCATGACAATTCTGCTGAAAATAGCGTCAGTCTGGGTTAGTTCCATTCAAATCATGCAAGTTAGAGTCCAAAACAAGGGAAAAAGTGTTTGGAAAAGTAGATACGACGGAGACGTATTAGAGATGCATAGCAACGAGAGGGGAGAGTGTGTCTACGTACCCTCGTAGACTATAAGCGAAAGCATTTGTTAACGCAGTTGATGTAGTCGAACTTCTTCGCGCTCCAACCGATCGAGTATCGAACGTACGGCACCTCCGCGTTCAGCACACGTTCAGCTCGGTGACATCCTCCGCCTTCTTGATCCGGCAAGACGGCGAGGTAGTGTGTCAGGGAAAATATACAGGGGCACACATTTTCCCCTGACTCGTGGACGGACAAGCCAGAGTGCTAGAGGATCAAGAGATTTGAAGAACCAATGTACAACATAGAGGAACCAAGATCAAACCAGAGGAGCAAGATAGCAGCAAGAGAAGGGCCTCCCTTGCTGGGCAGGCGAGCCCACCACCAGAAGCAAACAACCAAGACTCCCCGGCAGAGCCTGCCGGGGCTCACGGGGGTTGAACCACCCCCCAACCACTCGAGCATGACTCACGTCGTTAATTAGTGTGGTGTCAAGCCGCAAGATGATTAAGTGGCAGCCATTCGCCACATGGCAGCCATTTCCTACAGAAGAAACCCACAAATGACACCCGTCCTGTGACATGTCAAGGGAACAGCCGTGGAGCTGGCGAGATAGCCCGGCAGGCCTTGTCGGGTAACCAGTGATGTGACACTAAGTGGTGCATTTAATGCACCCTGTCAGCCCGCGGAGTTAGGTATGATAGCACTGTTTTCTATCATATCAGTGGATAATGACCACTTTGCCACTGTGGCGACCCTTTAATCTATAAAAGGAGGCCCATGGCACTTGTAGGGGGGGTTAGGAGATTAGAAAGTTGACAACCCCAAGCCATGATATGCGAGTAGTCGCTACGACCCTTGCCGGGCAAGTGTACTACGCATCACCACACTCATTCCACCATCAATCAACCAAAGCAGGAGTAGGGTTTTATGCCTCGCAGCGGCCCAAACCTAGGTAAATTGCTTGTGTGCTTTCTGCCATGCTACCGCGCGCTGTTCTGCTCTTTGTGCAACGCGACATCCCCCGCCAAACCAGCAAGGGGCCACCTGGTCCCATAGGTGGCCATGGATATCCTGCGACATCTCTGGCGCCAGGTAGGGGGCGTGCTTGCGCGAAACTGAAAGCGTGCACAATGCATCATCTTCATCGACACCATCGTCCTCTACAGTGCCAGCAACCGTGGCGCCCGCGGAGGCGCAGAAGCGGAGCGGAGGAAGATTCACCCTCGCGCCGTATTGCCACCCTCCAAAGTTTACCATAGCAATGATCACGATGAAGACCATAGCTGATGGCGATAGGTTTACTCCGGCGGTTTGTATGGCATCATCGCCATCCCGACATTGTCCGGACGAAGGGGCACAAGGCATGCGGGCGCGAGCTCTCTCCTTCCTGTCCCTCCACCTCGTCAGCAGTCGAGTTGCTTTAGCCTCGACATCATTGATGTCGACGATTACCATGCAGCGCTCGGTCCAGCATTCTCCCCGCCGTGGGTAATCCTGAGCAGAATGCTGGTATGAGTCCATCGGCCGATGGCCTGACAAGCACACTTTGACAAGGTTGCCCGCACTAGCACATCCCATGCGACGGTAGCCACTACACTGACTCTAGGGGAGGTGAAGCAAAAAGGAAGGGGACCAGAGAGGCCCGACACCATGCCCCTATGGCCATCAGCTATCAGAGACACATGTCGACCCTTGTCGGGAGCAAAGGAGTCACCCGATTGCCTTCTACTTCTCCAGGCGCCGCGGGCGCGTCGAACGCGCGCGGCCAGCAGACGAAAAAGAAGCTCAAAACGAAAGCTAAGTCCATGTTATCACTTTTTGTTGATGTGTTTCAGATTTATGCGGTCGTTTATCCCTTAACTCTAGCAAGTGTTCGTATCGTGAAAGTCCTCATGCGATGGAACCTTGGCTAGTTTCTTTGATCGCACCATCGTCCTATCCAGAGCCATGCTCGCAGGACGAGAGGCTGCATTGAGAGCTACCTAGGAAAAACCTGCCGAGACGCATTCACGCCAAGATGATTGTTAAGGGTCGGCCCCTTACGACAATCGCGGCAATATGATATCGGCAGGCATCCAGAACATACATAGGAATTGATCATACGAACACGAGCGCATAGAGTTTAAAGGGATAAACACGCACTTAAAGATCTAGCTAGAAGTATCAACCTCGCACAAACACCAGAGATAAAGCGACTAAACACAAAATATGTGTCATGTTTTGTTACAGGACCGGAAGGAATAACTTAAATACGGAGAACCCTGTCGGCGAGGGGAGCGGCCTTCTTCTCGGCAGCGGCAACGTCAGCACCCGCCGGGCACTTCTTGAAGCCATCACCAAGAAAGAGCTCTGGGTGGCGGCAGGCGATGTTGCTCAAGACCATGAAGAGGGCGTCACGAGCAAGCCTCCATGACCCGGTCACGAAACGCGCGGCCCTCCCCTCTTCATGCACCTTCAACTTTTCGATCAACTCATCGAAGAAGATCCCCCGCTTGACACTCAGGACCTCATACTCGCTGGATGAGTAGACTGGGTCGTCCATACGCATCACCGCAGCTTGGGCCCCAAGACGTTCTACAACATCAATCAGGCTCTTGATCCAGAGGTTGCTCATGTCGACCCGATTCTTCAGCTTGTCCTCTACATCTTGCTGGAGACGCTTGGCATTTTCCAACTCCTTAGATAGCAGCTGCTGTCAGGATTCAAGGGACTCTGCCGACTGCTTCAGCGAGCCAATCCTTGCCTTCATATCAGAGATGTTGCTATTGGCGGTCTCAAGGCTTTGGGTCTTGGAGGAGAGCTGCGACTGCATGTCAGCCAGATGAAGCTCTACTTGACGTGCCTCTTCTTTGAGTGCCTCCACCTCCTTGGCACTCCCGGCAAGGTCTCCATTCAGTTTGGCCACCTGTCGGTCAAGCTCAGCCTTAGGAGAGGATGCGGCGTCAAGATCTTCAGCAAGCTTCGTCAGCTGGGCAACATGGTCAGTAGCAAGGGTGTCCAGAGCAGCCCCATGCTCGTCCTTTAGTTCTTTGGTGTGTTGCTGCACCAAGGTCTCCAAACTTTCATCCTTGGCACGGAGGGTGGCTTCAAGGTTCTCCTCTCGAAGGGAGATCTCTTGCTCCCTGGCATCCAAAGCTGCCTTGTGATCCGCCAGGCGCCCCTCCCGAGCCACGACATCCTCCCTCATCATCTGAAGGGTCTCTTGCTGCCTCATGAGCACCTTGAACTTCTTGTCATGCCATTCACGCAGCTCCAGGCGCTTGTCCTTCAGCTTCTTGATCCACTTTGCCGGCGGATTCGCGCCGCTCCTTGAGCTCCTGCCACTTCTGGTTGTGTCTGGCATGCATTTCCTTCAAGCCCACCGCCATGGACTCGATGAAGGACAAATCCTTGGTGATGGAAACTGAGTCGTCGACCACCCCACCTCCCAGGCGCAGCGATGACAGAAGACGCTGAAGCTCTTCATCAAGCCCTGCGTCTGTCAAGGACGGGCCAGGAGCTCCAATATCAGGCAACAACAGCACCACGACTAGCATATCCGAGGAAGACGGCGGGGCATCAGCAGCGCCCCCGGAAGAGGGGAGTGGACCCATGGTTTGGAGAGGAATCTTTGCCTTGATGACCACTTCCTCCACCGGGGCGCTCTCAAGAGAATGCTCCACCACTACCATGGAACCTTGTGTTCCCCCGGCAGCGAGATCCTGCCCCTCAGTAGCCGCGACTTTCGCGGCCTCATCTGCGGCAGACCTCCCTATGTCTGCCACCACTTCCAACAAGTCCGGTTCTTCGGCCTGGGGGGCTGCAGATGGAAGGAGCTAGTGAATAAGTGAAGGAATAGAAGTCTCAGAGCACAAAAAGAAGCCAGTGGAGGCAGCTAGAGTATAAACGAAAAGAAGGACTAAGCAAAATACCTGGGGAAGTCTGTCGGGCGGGGGTCTCCATTTCCCTGGCAGCAGTTGTTGCCGGGTTGCGAGCTTTGTCCTCTGCCGGAGTAGACTCAATAGCCTCCTGTGTCGTCCCTACCGCAGAAGATTCCATGAAGACATCTTCGGCTTGAGCAGCAGGGAAGACATGATCCTCAAGAGGTGGCCCACCCTACGTTACCTCGCCCCATCCTCCGTGTGAAGGGGCGGAAAGGATTTCTCCATCACCTCCGGCGGGCGGGGTCAAATCTCCGCTCCCAGACCGGGGGCTGAGTTGGGGGCTCGGCACGGGATCTTCTGCATCCTTACCCGCCGAGGCCGAGCCCTCGACGCCCTTCAGCGACCCAAGGTGTCGGAGCCTCTTCCGGGAATGATGTATGAGGGTATCCGTCTCCTCTTCCACTTCCCCGCCGGCAACAACAAGAACAAGCAAAGGTGAGAGGTCAGTTAGCAAAAACGTTCAAATCTACTTGAAAAAGATATCTACCATCGAGAGAAATCCTCCTTACTCTTCCGCAATAAGCATGGAATTCAAATTGAACTCCGTGGGAGGAGGGGACTCCCGTCCTCTCTTCAGAGACGGAAGGGTGGAACTCCCCGGCAGCTTTGGTGCCTGCAGTGATGCCAAGAGCTCCGGGGAGGGCGAGCTATGTGAGGAACTCGAGCTGGAGCGAGAGCTGGACTCCTCCTCCGAGGCCACCAACCGCTTGACGGAAGATGCCATGGCCCGAGCAAGATGAGGGGACTGGCGACACACCCCCTCGGCCTTGGTAGTCTTGGTGGAGATCTTATTCACCTTCTTGGTGGGTGGCGCCGGGTTGGAGGTCACCGCTCCCCGAGCTGTGGCACGCCACCTGGAACACTGGTCTGGGTCCGATGCGGGGGCTTGCGGTCCTGCCGCGAGCCATTCCTCTTCAGGGGCCGCTGCCACACCCCCAGCCCTCTCCGCCTCCTCTCCCTCCTGGAGCTCCTTTTCTTACGTGACTAGAGCATCTAGCCCCGTGAAGTTATCCCCGACAAGCTCTCCCCCGGCAGAATCCTCCATGGCTTGCACCTCGATGCCGCCCTAGGAAGAGCTCCCATTCCCGGCCTTCACTTTGTCCTTCCCGACTTTTGCAGCCTTCTCCATCTCTGCGCGGTGGGCATCTTTGTCCTCCGTGACTCTCTTCAGAATATACGCTACCTCCACAACAGAGGTGCGTTTATACATTTCATCTTCGTCCCTGGTAGCTTTTTCCACCAAGGTGCTCGGCCACTTGAGCTCTTCGTCGAGAGAAGGGAGCCGCCAAGTGCCCGATACCCCTTCAGCTTTGCAATCCGGCATCCACTTCAGCATTTGATCCCGGGCAGAATTGATGTTCAGGGGAATGACTATTGCAGGGAGCTTGAACATCTCGAAGCGACCAAATAGCAGGTCGCACAACCAAGCATGGCCATAAACAGACAAATTGTTGGCCAACCTTGGCACCAGCCTCATCCTGTCCGCAGCACCGCCGTATAGCCACGTAGGCCTGTCCCTTTGAAAGTGCATTATATCAACTAGAGGGGGGTGAATAGGCGATTTTTATGAAAGTCTTCAAAACATGGGAGTTTTGAAGACAAACGATAGAAATGAACCTATAACTATGCAGCGGAAGGTAGACTACCCTAGACAAGCCACAGTCAAGTATTGAATGAAGTAAAAGCACAAAGACTAACATCAACTAGGCAGTACGGATCAGGATGGAAGATACTATGAAATCAATCTGAACAAATAGTCACACAGTGAAGACAAATGGACAATGCAAATAGGCACTGACTTCATAAAGGCCAACTATAAATAAAAAGATGGGAAGGATAGAACCAATGAGCTTGGTGAAGACAAAGGTTTGGTAGACCAGTTCCAACTGCGGTGACAGTTGTACGTCTGGTTAGGGCGGATAGGTATTTAAACCTGAGGACACACAGTCCCGGACACCCAGTCCCGAACACGCAGCTCAGGACACTTAGTCCTCACCGTATTTCCTTTGAGCTAAGGTCACACAGACCTCGCCCAATCACTCTGGTAAGTCTTCAAGGTAGACTTCCAAACCTTCACAGACTTCTTTCACCGGCCATCCACAATGACTCTTGGATGCTTAGAATGCGACGCCTAACCGGCTGGAGGATTCACAGTCCTCAAGTGTAATAAGTCTTCAGATCACACAGACAGGAAGACTTAAGTGATGCCTAACACTCTTTGGCTCTGGGTGTTTAGGGCTTTGTCCTCGCAAGGAATTCTCTCTCAAAGGCTTCGAGGTGGGATGCTCTCAAACGACAAAAGCCGTACTCTAACTCTGAGCAGCCGCCCGTTTATGGTTGTAGGGAGTGGGCTATTTATAGCCACTAGGCAACCCGACCTGATTTGTCCGAAATGACCCTGGGTCACTAAGGAACTGACACATGTTCCAACGGTCAGATTTCAAACACACACGGCAACTTTACTTGGGCTACAAGCAAAGCTGACTTATCCAACTCTGGACAAGATTTGCTCTCATAGTCTTCACTCGAAGACATAGGATTTTGGTTAAGCATCACTTCAGTCATTCTGACTGGTTCTCTTGGACCCCACTTAACAGTACGGTGGTGCCTATGACTCAACAAAGAAGAAAAAGAACGATGAAAGAACTAAGTATTCACGCTCCATAATCTTCATGCGATGTCTTCTCTTGTCATAGTCTTTAATGTGAATGTCTTCACATACCACCTTTGACTTCAATGTCTTCTTACATTTTTAGGGGTCATCTCTGGTAGGAAAACCGAATCAATGAGGGACTTCTACCTGTGTTATCCTGCAATTCTCACAAACACATTAGTCCCTCAACTAGGTTTTTCGTCAATACCCCAAAACCAACTAGGGGTGGCACTAGATGCACTTACAATCTCCCCCTTTTTGGTGATTGATGACAAACTAGTTGAATTTTTCAATGGGGAATAAAATATGTGAAATTGTAAAGGATAGGGATTGTCTTCATAAGTGGCAAAGGCTCCCCCTGAAGATGCGCATATAAGTAATTTGCTTTTGGTATGCAAATGCACATGGCAGGTTGTACTTGTGGAGATCCTCTTCAACTTATGATGAAAATTCATCATGCATGAAAAGTATGTGAAGATAATGACATGCATAATGAAAAATGGACGTCTGCAAAATGATCTAAGTGCGGAATTTATCGCCGCACATGCGGAATTTATCATCGCATCACAGTAAAGCAAATAAGTAGCAGACGACCATCGAGTTTGAGTGTTACAACTCAAAGAACCAAATGTATCAAAACGCAAGAGTTGTAAACACTAGGCAAAATATAAAACCACCGCCCATATGGACCCGCTTGAAGACTATCAAACTCATATGCTTCTCCCCCTTTTGTCAGTAAGGACCAAAAAGGTTTGAAGACATAGAGCATCTACTCGTTCCCATGAGGAGTAGGTGAAGCAGCAGGGTTGTCGTTGTTGATAGGCGGTGCAGACGAACTTGGGGCAATGTCGATGCGTGCAGAAGTAGGGGGCGGTGAAGTAGCATCGTCTTCATCATCGATCACTCTGGCATTCACAGTTGCAGCAGAGGAATAGAACTCAGAGTCTTCAAGAGACGGAGTTCGTCGCAGCATAGTCCTTCTTGGAGGTGTTGACTCAAACTTGAAGCGTTCAAAGAATCCATCCTCTTGAAGATCATCTTCAGAGCACATAAGCGTCAGCCCTTTCCATGTACGCCAACAAGTTTCATGGGCAACAAAGGCATTCTTGGTGGCAAGGTTGCGAATCCTGTTTACGTCCACCAAGAGACTTTGCATCTGTCGTTTGAGCCAGTCATGATGCCTATCTTGTTTCTGATGCAGTGCCACAAGAAGTTCTCGGGCAATGGTGCTATCACTAGCTTCGGTCTGCGCACGATGAGGTAAGCGAGTGATTCCAGCCAATGGATAGACGCGAGCGACAGCTTGAACTCCTTCAATGTTTTGCGTGAAACTTTGATGGTCAGCATTCTGAAGACTAAGAGGCTCCTTGGCAGGCTCTGGATAGATGGCTTCAACTAAGATATCGATGTCAGGCAGAAAGATCCGATGATTGCGAGCAGAGGGCTGATAGGTGACAGCTGACTGTAGTTTGATCAGCCGCATAATCCATGGAGCGTAAAACTTCAAGCCAAAAATGTCAGATCCTGATGCAGCAAGCTGGCGAATAAAGAAGTCTTGTGCATTGAAGCTTTTGCCATGAAGAATATGAAAGACCAACGTCTTCATTGCGCCTTCTAGCTTGGCATGTGGAGAATGTCCTTTGATGGGCCAGAGAGTTCGCCTTATGATGTGATAGATAGTACGTGGCAGATACTCAAGGTCTTCAACAAAGAACTCCTTAGAATATTCGGCATCTGGAGGCAAAGGCTTCATCATGCTGAGTATCTGACTCATATTGGGCTCAGATTTGTGGAAGATGCTTTCCATAGCAGCACTGTGAAGCTGACAACCAGGTTCATAGAGATCTCCTGGAGTGGGCAGGCCAGTAAGCTCAATGATATCAAAGGCTTTGGCTTCATGATGAACATTGCCTGTCATCCACTCAAGGACCCAAGTCTTCGGATCCCTGTTGTAGCCACGGATATGAAGAGTGGCATAGAATTGGAGCAGCAATTCTTCATTCCAGTGCCCCTTATCAGTGACAAACTGCAGCAAGCCAGACTCTTTGAAGCAATCGAGAGCTTCTTCCAAACAGGGCAGTCCAGTTATGGCTTCAGTGTCAAGGCGCATATGTGGGAAAATGCAACCTTGATTGTACAGAATGCATGAGTAATAACTTCACTGCTGATAGCTCCAGAACCGATCAGAAGATATTCTTGCCTTGGTGTAGGGGTTCTTGGCGCTACCAAAGAAGGTGTTGTGTGCCTTGAAGCCATTGATATTGAACGATCCGGGTGCAGATGCAGTGCCTGGAAACCTGGGCAACCTTGGTATTGGCTTCTGAACCTGAGGCCTGTGCTCAACGTGATAGTCAAACTGAGGACCAGCAGCAGGCGGAGGAGTCAAAAAAGGCCATTTGACAGTGACAGGTTGGCCATAGTTGAATGCTTGCTCGATAGTGTGTGGCCTTGGTGGCAGAACAGGAGCAGTGGCATCAACAGAGGCGTCAGGCTGCACATCTGTTGCAGGTGCATCATTGGCTTCATTGGCCTCTAGCACATTGGTTGGTGCAGGCTCCACATTTGCTTCAGCCATGACTACGTCATTGGCTTCATTTGTGTTGGTGGTGGCAGCCTTAAGATTCTCAACCTCCACTTGATAAGCTGGAGGGTCGGGCACAGACACGTTCTCCTCAAGAACAACTTCTTCAGTACTGGGGGGAGTAGGGACACGTTCCTCTTCTTGTTTGTCGTTGGCTGATGCAGCCGGAATGTCTTCAACAGCTTTAGCCTTAGACTCGGAGACATTCACAGTAGGAGTGGCATCTGGAAACACTTGACGTGCAACAGATTGGTGGGGCACTTCTCCTTCTAGAACGCTCGAAAGCGAGACTTGAGGCCTTGGTCCTTTGCGAAGCCTGCGTAGCGCCGGTGACGCCTGTGGAGATGGAGTTGGCTGGGCCTCAAAGTCATCTTGTTCTTGCACTGATGGGGTTGCTTGCGGCTGGGGAGAGCTTGGAGTGTCTTGTCTCTGTGGGTGATCAGCCCACGATGCATCCTGAGCAGTTGGCGTCAGAGGACGACCAACGCTGATGAGTTCGCTGTGTGTGAGCACAGGCGATGATACCAGTTGGTGCTCGATCTGAGGAAGAACTACATCATCTTCAACATTGTCATGGTGACCAATGTCTTCAGCTTCATGAGCCTCTATGGAAGCAGGCTCATGAACAATCAGTTGGCGCTCGTGGTGTTCAGATGCAGGGCGAACCATTGAGATAGGTTCAACAACTAAGGGCTCTGTGGGAGCAGCCCGATCCTTCTTGGTTTTGCGCTTCTTCTTAGAGGGAGCGGCATCAAAAGCTTCAGGATTTTTCCTTTTTCTGGCTTCAGCCTCGGCAGTCCTCGTCTTCTTCAGTTCTGAAGCGGTTGACCTGACCTTTGGCTTCGAGCCAGGCATGCTGCTTGGGAAGACTATGCGAGGTTCTTCCTGCCTTGAAGGTGCAGATTGGTCTGTTGATGGCTTCTTCTTCTTTGCAGCCATTCTTGGGTTGATGCCAGGATGACCAAGAGCCTTGCGCTTCTCAGCCTCATTGTAGGCTTGCACACACTTGTCAGCCAGGCTCTTCATGCGCTCACGAGAACCTTTAGCTTCTTCATGCTTCTTGAGAAAGGCTTCCTTGAGCTCGTGCAGCATAATCTTGAAGTTTTTGACATCTTGCATGCTGAGCTTGGCCATGTGCTTCTTGAACTGAGCTTTCTCATAGTCAATCTTTTGCTTTAGTTCAATGATGCGCTGAGCTAGAGCTAGCTCAGAAGCAATGGCGCCAGTGAAGGTGACACTGAGGCCAATTGGGAGTTGCAGATCTTCAAAGCTGAGGTTGGGCGTGTCAAACCACTCATCAATGAAGTCATGGATGATTGCCACATCAAAGAGAGGCAAATCATTGAATATCTCTGCTTCTTCCTTGCTCTTGATCAGTTGCTCAAGAGCGTCATCTGCAAGATCTTCATCGCTGGACGGATCAATGGCGTCATTGCACAGAATAGCAGCAACAGTTAGTGCCTGATCAGTATTCTTTCTCATCTCAGTCTTCTTGGAGATACGTGATAGATCTTCAGACTGCACACTGTCTTCAGGAGGTGCAGTAGCCAGTGGCTTCGCCCGTAAGATTTTTGGTGTTGAGGCAGGCTTTGAAGCTTTAGGCTTCTTCAGTTTATGTGGCTTCGGCGGTGCAGGCGCTTCATCAGATTTAGCGTCATCTGCAGGCTCATCCACGGCTGTCCCTTGAACCATGATATGAGTGATGAGACCTTCCAGGTTGTAGAAGGGCCCAACAAGATTGGGTTCAGCTTTGCGGGTACCATCGGCACGGGGAGCAGAAGGACCAGGGTTGAAGTCTAGTCCCAATGTCTTCTTGTTTTGCTTAGTCAAGTTCTTGGCAAACTGGAAGTTGCGCTTGAACAGATTGTCGTCAGACACCATAGCAATGACAATGGGTCAGCATCTGCAGGCTGTGGTCCACGGACCATGTAGGGATAGAAGCCTTGTTCAATGGCTTCATCTCTGGACCTGGGTTGAAGATTTATGTATAGGATGTCTCCCCATGGTCACTTGATGGCATTCTTCTCAGCATATTCCTGGGTCACAAACCTGTACTTGAACCACTGTTCTGCCCAATATCTTTGAATCCATTGGATTCGTGTCTTGCGCTGATTGTAATCCTCTTCTGGATCTGTCTTGTACAGCTCTGAGAGGTCATCAGGCAAATCTCTTGATGTTCCCCCTCGACGCTGTCTGCCACCCTTCCTTGCTGATTTCTCTGTAGCCATGAACTTCAAACTAAATGGCTTCAACACGTTCAAAGGTTTCAAAGGCTTCCGCTTGCTGGTCAAACAGGAACTGGCTTCGGAAGAATTTATATGATGCTGTAAGAATTCTGCAAATGAATGCAGACTATGAGAACCAAGGGATTCTCCCACGGACATGTACCTGTGACAGCATTAAGGTGCGAGGGAAAGGGAAGAGGTCATATGCATTCTCAGAAGATTTTGAAGATAAATCAGTTTAGAAGACATTCACCTCATAGTGCGAAGACATTCACTCATAGATAGAGAGTTGGTTCCAGATTTGTACGAATCCACGAATAGGTACAAGTGAGGAATCTAACTACTTTGTGAAGCATAAGTGAACATACTAGGCATATTATGAGATGCGGTATGAAATAGATCCAACTTGTGTGAACAGAAACAACTTGTGGTAGAAAGTGATGAATCTATAGGATCAAAGGGGCCGTAAAAAGGAAGTTTTATTTACCACGCAAAGAACTGCTAGACGGAGTGGGAGAGGAGGCCGAGCAGTCCGATCGTCCGTGCCCTAACTTGGCGACGGAGGACACCTACGGCGACGGCGGAGAAGACGATGTCCGCGGCCGGCGTGAAGACAGCGTCGGTGAGGTCGCGGCAACTAAGCGCTTCGTCGCCGGCGTTGTCGAGGGCTAGCGGTGGCGCTAGGGTTTGTGCGAGAGTGGAAGAAAGGATAATGACAGGGGTGAGGCGTGTATTTATAGGGACAGGGATGGCACAGTGTTATTACACAGGTGCCCCTGGCGATTCACATCTGAAGGACACGTGGCTATCATGCAACATATCGGAGGTTGTTCCACGTTCCCATGCACGCCTGGATTGTCGAGTGGTCGTTCCCACTTCTCCGGGTTTTAGGTGAAAGGATTTAGCATTGAAAACAGACTTAATGTTGGTCTCTGTATCTTCTGCTGACAAGGACGCAGAGAAGATATTCGACAGTTTCAATAGAATGCATATGATTTGGAGAGATAGAGTTTGAGATAGAAAGAATGGAGAGCTTAGGGTCCGATCACATTCACTTAGTTCAAAAGATTCAACAAGAAGACATAGCTATAAGTGAATGCTGTAGAGGACATAACACTAGTATATATATATATGAGAAAGACAATCAAGTCAACATAGTGAAGATAATCATGAAGACAAGTTGAGATTGAAGCCAAACCAAATGTGAAGACATACCAAACGTAACGCCATGAGTGAAACACTTCAAACAGAAAATTTTGGTGGTGGCGTTACCCACCGTATAGGAAGTATTAGACCCAGACACGACGCACAATTATCGTGGCGCTCCGAAGTAAAATTCCACATTAATGTATTCACACTTAGAATGTAAGTCTTCATTGATTGAAGATATACTTTACTTCGTGTGTTGCACATCTAAGTCATCAATATGCATAAGTGTTAGGATGTGTGCCTGATCACAGGACATTCGAGGATTCCAAGATATTTAGCTCACACCGTAACTTGCAAAACCTCTTCTCATCCAAGGGCTTGGTGAAGATATCTGTCGATTGCTCTTCAGTGTTGATGTGTATGATGTCAATATCTTCCTTCACAACATGATCTCTGAGAAAGTGATGACGAATTTCAATGTGCTTTGTCTTCGAGTGCTCAACTGGGTTGTTGGCAATCTTGATGGCACTTTCATTGTCGCAGTAGAGTGGCACTTGCTTCAGATGAATGCCATAGTCTTTGAGTGTTTGCTTCATCCATAGAAGCTGAGCGCAGCAAGATCCAGCAGCAATGTATTCAGATTCAGCAGTGGAGAGAGATACATAGTTCTGCTTCTTTGAAGACCAACATACAAGTGATCGTCCCAGAAAATGACATGTGCCTGATGTAGACTTGCAATCCACCTTGTCACCAGCATAATCAGCATCCAAGAATCCAACCAGATCAAACTCTGAGCCCTTTGGATACCATAATCCTAATGTTGGGGTGTGAGCCAGATATCGAAGAATTCGCTTCACAGCTAAGTGATGCGATTCCTTGGGTGCCGCTTGGAATCGAGCACACATGCAAACACTAAGCATAATATGTGCCCTAGATGCACATAGATAAAGTAAAGGACCAAACATGGAGCGGTATACCTTTTGATCGAACTCTTTACCATTGTCGTTGGGACCCAGGTGATGTTTGGCTGGCATTAGCGTCGTGAAGCCTTTGCAGTCTTGCATCCCAAATTTCTTCAGGCAATCTTTGAGGTACTTCTCTTGAGATATGAAGATGTCGTTGCGTTGCTGACATATTTGAAGACCAAGGAAGAACTTCAGCTCACCCATCATGGACATCTGATATTGCTCTTGCATCATATATCCAAACTCGTCAGTGTATTTCTAATTGGTGCAGCCGAAGATAATGTCATCCACATATATTTGGCACACAAACAGTTCACCATCATATGTCTTCGTGAAGAGAGTGGGGTCGAGGGAACCAGGTTTGAAGCCTTTGCTCTTCAGGAAGTATTTGAGAGTGTCATACCAAGCCCGTGGGGCTTGTTTGAGGCCATATAGTGCCTTGTTGAGCTTGTACACCATGTCAGGATGTTTTGGATCTTCGAAGCCAGGCGGTTGTGCAACATACACTTCTTCGTCAATCTTGCCATTGAGAAAAGCGCTCTTCACATCCATTTGATACAGAAGAATGTTATGATGATTTGCATAGGCCAGCAGTATGCGTATGGCTTCAAGTCTAGCCACAGGAGCAAATGTTTCATCGAAGTCAATCCCTTCAACTTGAGTGTACCCTTGAGCAACGAGACGAGCTTTGTTTCTGACAACTTGACCATGCTCATCTTGCTTGTTGCGATATATCCATTTGGTGCCTATTATATTGTGCTTGCGAGGATCAGGACGCTTAACCAGTTCCCATACATTGTTCAGCTCAAACTGTTGAAGCTCTTCTTGCATAGCTTGAATCCATTCAGGTTCCATGAAGGCTTCTTCAACTTTTTTGGGTTCAGATATTGAGACGAATGAGAAGTGCCCACAGAAATTTGCTAGCTGTGTTGCCCTTGAACGAGTGAGTGGACCTGGTGCATTGATGCTATCAATTATTTTCTCAATATGTACTTCATTTGCAACACGAGGATGCACAGGACGAAGATTTTGCTCTTGCTGATCATTGTCATCGTTAGCAGGATTGTCTTCAGGCTGAGCATTGTCTTCAGTTTGATCATTGTCTTCAGGTTGATCAGGTGCGGAGATGATAAGTTCCTCTTCAGGCTGAGCTTCAGAAGGTATGATTTCTCCAGTTCCCATAAGTTTGATTGATTCACTGGATGGAGCTTCATCTAGCACATTTCGCAGGTGCTCTCTTTGCGAGCCGTTGGTCTCATCGAACCGCACATCCACAGTTTCAACCACTTTATAGTGAAAGAGGTTGAAGACTCTGTTGGAGTGCGAATCCTTTCCATATCCAAGCATAAAACCTTCATGTGCTTTTGGTGCAAATTTTGAAGTGTGATGTGGATCCTTGATCCAGCACCTGGCACCAAATACTCTGAAGTAACTGACATTAGGCTTCTTGCCAGTAAGGAGCTCATAGGATGTCTTGTTGAGAAGCTTATGAAGATAAACACGGTTGATGATATGGCATGCAGTATCAATGGCTTCAGGCCAGAACTTTCTTGGAGTCTTATATTCATCAAGCATCGTCCGGGCCATCTCAATAAGTGTTCTGTTCTTGCGTTCCACGACGCCATTCTGCTGCGGTGTGTACAGAGCTGAGAATTCATGTGTGATGCCCAAAGTATCAAGATAAGTGTCTAGACCAGTGTTCTTGAATCCAGTGCCATTGTCACTTCTGATGTGCTTGATCTTGACGCCATAGTTGTTCATGGCTCGATTGGCGAAGCGTCTGAAGACATCCTGCACATCAGTCTTGTAGAGGATTATATGTACCCAAGTATATCTTGAATAATCATCAACAATGAAAAAGCCATAGAGACAAGCAGTAGTAGTAAGAGTTGAGTAATGAGTGGGACCGAAAAGATCCATGTGGAGCAGTTCGAAGGGTTGAGTCGTTGTCATGATTGTCTTCGAGGGATGCTTGGCCCTCGTCATTTTTCCTGCTTCACATGCACCACATAAGTGATCCTTCTTGAACTTGACGCCCTCGATGCCTATGACATGCTTCTTCCTTGCAAGGGTGTGGAGGTTCCTCATGCCAGCATGCCCTAGCCTCCGATGCCAGAGCCAGCATTCAGAAGCTTTTGCTAGAAGACATACGACAAGTTGTGGTCCTGCTGAGAAATCTACCACGTACAAATCATCTTTCCGATACCCTTCAAACACTAGAGACTTGTCAGATTCCATTAGAACAAGGCAACGATATTTTCCAAACATCACAATCATGTTTAAATCGCAAAGCATTGAGACAGACATTAAGTTGAAACCAAGGGATTCAACAAGCATGACTTTATTCATGTGTTGATCCTTTGAGATTGCAACTCTACCTAGACCCAATACCTTACTTTTACCAGTGTCAGCAAATGTGATGTGACTTTTGTCAGATGGACGTAGTGTTGAGTCCATAAGAAGGCTTCACTTGCCAGTCATGTGATTGGTACACCCACTATCAATAATCCATTATGAAGCAGCTGGTGTCGTACCCTACAGTGTAGTTAGGGGGATAGGCTTCACGAAGAGAATTGTGAAGCATAAACATTTGACGATCAAGTGGATTGTGAAAGCTTAGATCAAGGTTAGGACTGATAGGGCAAGTAGCAAGCGACTCAGGAACAAAGTACATAATAAGACCATTTGGGCATTTGATCTTGCACCCTACAAGATGTTTAAGGTCCCCAGCAATAGCGTCAGACGATTTTGGTTTTTGGCTGGAGACCTTTCCCTGCAAAAGAGAGTTAAGCTTTCTTAGCCACCCACATCTTCAAGGGTGGCTTGGCTTTGAAGCAATGAGTCTAAGTGCAGCATCTGAGAACTTTGGTTTTGGATCCCTAGCAAAAAGTCTTGCAGGTGGACAATAGTACTCATAAGAATAAGCAGAATAGTTCTTGGTCTTATGAACATGGCGGTTTGATGAAACACGCTCATATTCATAGGCCTGAGTAAGGTTTCCCTGCAAAACATTTGCGTTAGTGTGACTCAGGTGAGTCCTCTGTCTGTATGAAGCCTTTGGACCGTATGAAGTCTGTGGTCTGGGGTTTGTCTTCTTCACTTGTGGTGTCATGACGACATTCACAGGAAGATTCTCCAAACACCTTTTTGGCACCCAGACCTTCTTCATAGGCGGCCCATTCCTGCAGTTTGTACCAATATACCTGGCAAACACTTCACCATTCTGATTCTTAAACAGTTTATAGTTTGCATTAAAGAATTCATCAATAATAATGGGATTAGCACAAGTGAAACCAGATATGGTGGATGGATCCGCTGAAGGTTCCTTTGCAGCAACCCATGTGGTTTTGGGGTACTGCTCAGGTTTCCAGTAAGAGCCATCAGCATTCACTTTCCTTTCAAACCCAACACCCTCTTTCCTAGGGTTTCGGTTCAGGATCTGCCTTTTGAGGATATCACATAGTGTCTGATGCCCTTTGAGACTTTTGTACATCCCTGTTTCAAGCAATGTCTTCAACCTAGCATTCTCATCAGCAATAGCAGTGGTATTCTCAGCAGAGGGGTTAGTTACCACATCAGCAGTTGAAGATATTGCAATAGTAGCAGCAGTAGAACATTCAGCAACAGAAGTAGCGTTATCACGCTCAAGGCATTTAAGACATGGTGGTTCCAATCCTTCCTGAGCGGGACTGATCTGTTCAGCGTGAAGTGACTCGTTTTCCTTTTGAAGATCTTCATGAGCTGCTCTCAATTTCTCGAGTTCTTGCTTCCTTTGAATATAATCATAGGAAAGCTTTTCATGAGTTGTTGAGAGTGTTTCACGACAACTTTCAAGTTCCTCATACTTAACATGAAGATTTTTTATGTCTTCAATTAAGGACTGAGATCGAGTCATTTCAGCGTCCAACAGGTCATCGCTTTTGTCTAACAGTTTTTGAATATGTTCCATAGCTTTCTGTTGTTTAGTGGCAAGGCAAGCAAGTTTTGCATAGCTGGGTCCGAATTCATCACCAGATTCATCATCACTGGATTCAGATAGATAGCATTCAATTACCTTAGCATCTTTTGTCATAAGGCATGATGCAGAAGATGATGATTCTGGTTCGAATGTCATCGCTTTGAGAGATTCCTTAAAGTCCTCAAACCAAGGATCATGACGAGGTCGATGACCTTCATAGACCTCAGAGAGACGGTCCCAGATAAGCTTCGCATGATCGAGATGCATGATATTCCTACACTGATTTTGAGACAGACAAGAGTAGATGACGTCCTTCGCCGTGAGGTTGAGAAGAGTGTACTTGCAAATGTCATCAGCTTCCGCCATCTTGCACAGTTCGGTCAGACCAATCTCAGTGACGGTCCACAGCTCGCTGTTCATCGCCATGAGGCGCTTCTTCATCATGGCCTTCCACTTGGGATACTCGTGACCGTCAAAGATGGGGCATGACACAGTCTTCATTCCTGTGGTCGACATAACTAAAACTCCAGGCGGTTAAACCAAAATCACACAGAACAAGCGAGTACCTTGCTCTGATGCCAATTGAAAGTGCGTTATATAGACTGGAGGGGGGGTGAATAGGCGATTTTTATGAAAGTCTTCAAAACATGGGAGTTTTGAAGACAAACGATAGAAATGAACCTATAACTATGCAGCGGAAGGTAGACTACCCTAGACAAGCCACAATCAAGTATTCAATGAAGTAAAAGCACAAAGATTAACGCAACTAGGCAATATGGATCAGGATGGAAGATACTATGAAATCAATCTGAACAAACAGTCACACAGTGAAGACAAATGGACAATGCAAATAGGCACTGACTTCATAAAGGCCAACTGTAAATAAAAAGATGGGAAGGATAGAACCAGTGAGCTTGGTGAAGACAAAGGTTTGGTAGACCAGTTCCAACTACAGTGACAGTTGTACGTCTGGTTAGGGCGGATAGGTATTTAAACCTGAGGACACATAGTCCCGGACACCCAGTCCTAAACACGCAGCTCAGGACACTTAGTCCTCACCGTATTCCCTTTGAGCTAAAGTCACACAGACCTCGCCCAATCACTCTGGTAAGTCTTCAAGGTAGACTTCCAAACCTTCACAGACTTCGTTCACCGGCCATCCACAATGACTCTTGGATGCTCAGAACGCGACGGCTAACCGGCTGGAGGATTCACATTCCTCAAGTGTAATAAGTCTTCAGATCACAGAGACAGGAAGACTTAAGTGATGCCTAACACTCTTTGGCTCTGGGTGTTTAGGGCTTTGTCCTCGCAAGGAATTCTCTCTCAAAGGCTTTGAGGTGGGTTGCTCTCAAACGACAAAAGTCGTACTCTAACTTTGAGCAGCCACCCGTTTATGGTTGTAGGGGGTGGGCTATTTATAGCCACTAGGCAACCCGACCTAATTTGTCCGAAATGACCCTGGGTCACTAAGGAACTGACACGTGTTCCAATGGTCAGATTTAAAACACACACGACAACTTTACTTGGGCTACAAGCAAAGCTGACTTATCCAACTCTGGACAAGATTTGCTCTCATAGTCTTCACTCGAAGACATAGGATTTTGGTTAAGCATCACTTCAGTCATTCTGACTGGTTCTCTTGGACCCCACTTAACAGTACGGTGGTTCCTATGACTCAACAAAGAAGAAAAAGAACGACGAAAGAACTAAGTCTTCGCGCTCCATAATCTTCATGCAATGTCTTCTCTTGTCATAGTCTTCAATGTGAATGTCTTCACATACCACATTTGACTTCAATGTCTTCTTACATTTTTAGGGGTCATCTCTGGTAGGAAAACCGAATCAATGAGGGACTTCTACCTGTGTTATCCTGCAATTCTCACAAACACATTAGTCCCTCAACTAGGTTTGTCGTCAATACCCCAAAACCAACTAGGGGTGGCACTAGATGCACTTACACCCTTTCCTGCAGCGGAGAGATGCGGTAGAGGAGGAAATCTGCCACCACATGCTCGATGGTTAAACTGGCAGCCGCCAGGCGGATAATCCTATTGATTGCCGGGTGCAACCTGTCATCAGAAAGGCCCTTGGCGCTCCAATCCTTGTCGCACTCGACGCACTCCTGTCGCGCTTCACAAAACTCGGGGGCTTCCTTGTCCTAGATCCAACACCAATCCCCTCTCCATTCGTCCCATCTCTCACCCTGGTACCCCAAGAGGTAATTCTTCTTCGACCGCGGTATCCAGCTGATGATCCCAGAATGGTTAACTCTGCTCTCCACCGTGGGATGAAGTAATGCTGGAATAGATCCACATTGGGCTTTTCACCCCGACAAAATTCTCACACAAATGCGCGAAGATGGCCATGGTAGCCATTGCGTTTGGCGTGAAATCAAGGAGGTGAAACCCATAGATGTTCATGATTGCCTCAAAGAACTCAGAAAAAGGAGGGCACAGACCACAGATGAAATAAGCAGCGAAGAACCGATAAGAGTCAGGGGGATTCACCTTGCCTGCTTCATAGACCACGGTCGCTCCGTGCCCCTTCTAAACGGTCGGCCCCCACAGATACCCGTACTTCGCCTGAAGGACGGGGCCGCTCAATTTGGACGAAACGAAGACAATGTCCTTGCTGTACTTCTTGTTCAACTCCGCCGACCTCTTGTTCCCCTCGGCAGCGGTCTCCTTCACCAAGGTCGTCGACTTATTCATGGGTTTCTTCCCCATTGCTGCTGCAGCACAAACACGGGATGAATTCGTTGGGTGGCGACGGAAGGAGAAGCGAGATGAGGAACTGTCGTTTGGCTTGTGGAGGAAGAAGGTGGGGGAGCGGGGCGAGAGACAGATGAATCGTGCGGCTTTGATTTAACCTGCTCTTAAGAGGGGGGGAAAGTGGGACAGGGGCGCGACGCTTCAGAAAGCTACTATTTTACCATCACTGCAACCGCCCCACGACCCCACGACGCGCAGTAATTGCGCAAAGTGAACGCTGGGTTGACTAGTCATTGTGGCAAACCGTCATGCACAGCCCTCACCTGCCATGTGTCCGCGCACTGTTTGGGGCCTAACACAACGTGCCACGCGACACGTATGGCTCAGGCCCAGGGGCTTATGTCGGGGAAAATATACACGGGCACACATTTTCCCCTGACTCGTGCACGGACAAGCCAAGGACAAGCCAGAGTGCTAGAGGATCAAGAGATTTGAAGAAAAAACGTACATCACAGAGGAACCAAGATCGAACTAGAGGAGCAAGATAGCAGCAAGAGAAGGGCCTCCCTTGCCGGCCAGGCGAGCCCGGCAAGGGGCGAGGCCACCACGAGAAGCAAACAACCAAGACTCCCCGGCAGAGCCTGCCGGGGCTCACGGAGGCTGAACCACCCCACCAACCACTTGAGCACGACTCACGTCGTCAATCAGTGCGGTGTCAAGCCGCAAGATGATTAAGTGGCAGTCATTCGCCACATGGCAGCCATTTCCTACAGAATAAACCCATAGATGACATCCGTCGTGCGATGTGTCAAGGGAACAGGCGCGGAGCTTGAAGGAAATATGCCCTAGAGGCAATAATAAAGTTGTTATTTTTCCTTCCTTATATCATGATAAATGTTTATTATTCATGCTAGAATTGTATTAACCAGAAACTTAGTATATGTGTGAATACATAGACAAATAGAGTGTCCCTAGTATGCCTCTACTTGACTAGCTCATTAATCAAAGATGGTTAAGTTTCCTAGCCATAGACATGTGTTGTCATTTGATCAACGAGATCACATCATTAGAGAATGATGTGATGGACACGACCCATTCGTTAGCTTAGCACTATGATCGTTTAGTTTATTGCTATTGCTTTCTTCATGACTTATACATGTTCCTCTAACTATGAGATTATGCAACTCTTGAATACCGTAGGAACACCTTGTGTGCTATCAAACGTCACAACATAACTGGGTGATTATAAAGATGCTCTACAGGTGTCTCCGAAGGTGTTTGTTGGGTTGGCATAGATCGAGATTAGGATTTGTCACTCAGTGTATCGGAGAGGTATCTCTGGGCCCTCTTGATAATGCACATCACTAATCCTTGCAAGCAATGTGACTAATGAGTTAGTTGCAAGATGATGCATTACAGAACGAGTAAAGAGACTTGCCAGTAATGAGATTGAACTAGGTATGAGGATACCGACGATCGAATCTCGGGCAAGTAACATACAGATGACAAAGGGAACAACGTATGCTGTTATGCGGTTTGACCGATAATGATCTTCGTAGAATATGTAGGAGCCAATATGAGAATCCACATTCCGCTATTGGTTATTGACCGGAGATGTGTCTCGGTCATGTCTACATAGTTCTCGAACCCGTAGGGTCCGCACGCTTAACGTTCGATGACGATTTGTATTATGAGTTATGTGATTTGATGACCGAAGTTTGTTCGGAGTCCCGGATGAGATCACGTACATGACGAGGAGTCTCAAAATGGTCGAGAGGTAAAGGTCTATATATTGGAAGGCTATATTCGGACATCGGAAAGGTTCCGAGTGATTCGGGTATTTTTTGGAGTACCGAAGAGTTACGGGAATTCGCCACAGCAAGTATTGGGCCTTAATGGGCCATACGGAAAGGAGAGAAGGGCCTTAAGGGGTCGTCGTGTCCCCCCCATGGACTGGTCCGAATTGGACTAGGAGGGGGCAGCGCCCCCCTCCTTCCTTCTCCCCACTTCCTCCTTCCCTTCCTTCTCCTAGTTGGAATAGGAAAGGGGGGCCGAATCCTATTTGGACCGGGAGTCCAAGTAGGACTCCCCCTTTTTGGCGCGCCAACTCTAGGGCCGGCCTCCTCTTCCTCCCTCCTTTATATACGTGGGAGGGGGCACCCCAAAGGCACACCAAGCCTTCTCTTAGCCATGTGTGCACGTGGTGCCCCCCTCCACAGTTACACACCTCGGTCATATCGTCATAGTGCTTAGGCGAAGCCCTGCGCCGGTAACTTCATCATCATCGTCACCACGCCGTCGTGCTGACAAAACTCTCCCTCGGCCTCAGCTGGATCAAGAGTTCGAGGGACGTCACCGAGCTGTACGTGTGCAGATCACGAAGGTGTCATGCGTTTGGTACTTGATCAGTTGGATCGCGAAGACGTTCGACTACATCAACCGCGTTACTAAACGGTTCCGCTTTCGGTCTACAAGGGTACGTGGACACACTCTCCCCGCTCGTTGCTATGCTTCTCCTAGATAGATCTTGCGTGATCGTAGACAAATTTTTTGAAATACAATGTTCCCCAACAGTGGCATCCGAGCCAGGTCTATGTGTAGATGTTATATGCACGTGTAGAACACAAAGAGTTGTGGGCGATAATAGTCATACTGCTTACCAGCAACGTCTTACTTTGATTCGGCGGTATTGTTGGATGAAGCGTCTCGTACCGACATTACATGACCATGTTCATGAGACTGGTTCTACCGATGTGCTTCGCACACAGGTGGCTAGCGGGTGTCAGTTTCTCCAACTTTAGTTAAATCGAGTTTGACTACGCCCGGTCCTTGTTGAAGGTTAAAACAACACACTTGACGAAAAATCGTTGTGGTTTTGATGTGTAGGTAAGAACGGTTCTTGCTAGAAGCCCGTAGCAGCCACGTAAAACTTGCAACAACAAAGTAGAGGACGTCTAACTTGTTTTTGCAAGGCTTGTTGTGATGTGATATGGTCAAGACGTGATGAGATATAAATTGTTATATGAGATGATCATGTTTTGTAAATTTATCGGCAATTTGCAGGAGCCTTATGGTTGTCTCTTTATTGCATAAGATGCAAGCGCCATGTAATTGTTTCCCTTTATCGCTATGCGATAGCAATAGTTGCAAAAAGCAATAGTTGTTGAGACGATGCTACCTCTTGAGCACTGCATTGGTTTTCCCTTGAAGAGGAAAGGGTGATGCAGCAAAGTAGCGTAAGTATTTCCCTTAGTTTTTTAGAACCAAGGTATCAATCCAGTAGGAGGCTACGCGCGAGTCCCTCGCACCTACACAAAACAAATAAATCCTCACAACCAACGCGATAAGGGGTTGTCAATCCCTACACGGTCACTTACGAGAGTGAGATCTGATAGATATGATAGGATAATATTTTTGGTATTTTTATGATAAAGATGCAAAGTAAAATAAAAGCAAAGTAAAAGGCAAAGGAAATAACTAAGTGTTGGAAGATTAATATGATGAAGATTACCCGGGGGCCATAGGTTTCACTAGTGGCTTCTCTCAAGAGCATAAGTATTTTACGGTGGGTGAACAAATTACTGTTGAGCAATTGACAGAATTGAGCATAGTTATGAGAATATCTAGGTACGATCATGTATATAGGCATCACGTCCGAGACAAGTAGACCGACTCCTTTCTGCATCTACTGCTAATACTCCACACATCGATCGCTATCCAGCATGCATCTAGAGTATTAAGTTCATAAGAATAGAGTAATGCCTTAAGCAAGATGACATGATGTAGAGGGATAAATTCATGCAATATGATAAAAAAAACCATCTTGTTATCCTCGATGGCAACAATACAATACGTGCCTTACTTCCCCTACTGTCACTGGGAAAGGACACCGCAAGATTGAACCCAAAGCTAAGCACTTCTCCCATTGCAAGAAAAATCAATCTGTTAGGCCAAACCAAACTGATAATTCAAAGAGACTTGCAAAGATAACCAATCATACATAAAAGAATTCAGAGAAGATTCAAATATTGTTCATAGATAAACTTGATCATAAACCCACAATTCATCGGTCTCAACAAACACACCGCAAAAGAAGATTACATCGAATAGATCTCCACGAGAGAGGGGGAGAACATTGTATTGAGATCCAAAAAGAGAGAAGAAGCCATCTAGCTACTAACTATGGACCCGAAGGTCTGAGGTAAACTACTCACACTTCATCGGAGAGGCTATGGTGTTGATGTAGAAGCCCTCTGTGATGGATGCCCCCTCCGGCGGAGCTCCGGAACAAGCCCCAAGATGGGATCATAAGGTTGCGGCGGTGGAATTAGGTTTTTGGCTCCGTATCTGATCGTTTGGGGGTACGTAGGTATATATAGGAGGAAGGAGTACGTCTGTGGAGCAACATGGGGCCCAC